>NC_133325.1:106998988-107643988 GCF_042186555.1 Aquarana catesbeiana | reverse complement strand
TTTTTTTCATGCTTGGCACGTTTTTGAGCAGCGTTTTTGTAGCGTTTTTGCGGCGTTTTTGCCGCGATTTGCGTTTTGCGTTTTTTTTTTTTTTTTTTTTTTTCATTTTTTTTTACAGTCTTAAAAAAAAATTACAAAAAAAAAAAAAATTACAAAAAAAAAAAAAAACGGCAAAAACGCACCAAAAACGCTGCAAAAACGGTGCACCTGCGTTTTTGATGCTTGTCCATTGAAAACCATTACATGCAAAACGCTGCTTTTTGCATGAAAAAAAGTCCCCGACCCTTTCCAAAAACGCAGAGATACAAAAAAGCATTGATGTGAACATGTTCCATAGGAACCCATGTTAAAAAATTCCCGTGCATTTCTGCAAAATGCAAAATGCATCAAAAAACGCGCTAGTGTGAATGGGGCCTCAAGTGGCCTAAATACAAACAAATTAGGCACAGTTCCATCCCTTACAAAGAAAACATTTCCAGGATCATTTCAGCAGAGAGGATCCTAAAACAGGAGCATCTGCACGGTGTTTGTCTCAGCATGGATTCCAAGTAGAGAATTTATTTCGACATGTCTAGCACTGAGAGTCTTGCGATTGAAAAACACGACCTCAGACATTTTGTATCAGGCCCCACAACAAAGCCTAAATGTAATAGAATATCCAAAAACATTTAACACAATCAAGATAAATAGAGTATAAAGAAATTAGATTTTTATGAATTCCTAGTGACCAGGAGCCTAGGCCATCAAAATGCATCTTAGAAGACCGATGTCAGCCTTCTTCCCCCTAATACCTCCTAAGTCTAACTTTTGAAAACAAAAGTAAAATTCAGAAAGAAAGGAAAATAAATGGCATTCAAATATTTTTATACAATGTATTTGTGGTTACCAATACATGTTTTTAGAGACTTCTATTTATGCTAGCAGTTCTAGTTAGAACAGCCTTGATATGCAGAAATTAGTCATTTTGACATTTGTCAGTATTTTCAAATCATTCCAAAAATTACAGTAAAGGTACATTCTGCTTGCCATAAATATGTGGGGGGCATCTAGCTGCTGTGCATCCCTCTTGTCCAAATGGGGCACACGGTGGCATCTAGCTTCGGTCTGTCCCTCTTAGCCAAAGTCTATAGCAGGCTGCTGCTGGACAGGGCTGAAAGCTGTATTGAGTGGTACTGCCATTTGGACCCTATGCATTCAGGGACGAATGCTCAGAATGCAGAAGACCAGCGTTCAGGTCATTCGTCCCTGAACACATACGGTCAACCCATCCAGCTGCAGTATATTTCAGCCTGCTCTAGATTTTTAACAGGCTGCAGGGCTGGATGCTGCACCTCTGCTTTCCCAGGTGCACTAAAATGCTGGGAGAGATGAACAAAAGTTAGACGGTCTTGTGTGTAAGGGGTCCAGGGTTGCTGGTCCAAAGCACATGATCTTTGGCTACCAGACACTGCAGAGTCTATTACATACAGTAAGACCCCTTTCACACCAAGGCGTTTTAGCACTAAAAATAACGCTATTAAAACGCTCATAAAACGCTCCCCATGCATCTCAATGGACCCTTTCACACTGAGGCGTTGTGCTAGCGGGGCATTGAGAAAAGTCCTGCAAGCAGCTTTTGGGCGTTGAAAAAAGCGCTTCAAAAAATGCCCCTCTCCATTGAAATGAATTGAAAATGCTGTAAAAACGCCTGAATAGCGCCTATAATCCGCCCTGAGCTGTAGAAAATTCACATGATCTCACAAAAAGGCAAACATGGAAGCAGAAAAGAGAGCATCTACAACAACAGGACTGAACTTGTGGGAAGGTCAGGATGATTAAACAGACCATCAAAGTGCCAAAAAAACAAAATTAAAGTGCCAAAAAAAGAATTAATCCCAGAAAAATGAAGATTTGAAGTAAAACAAGACACTGCTTGTTACTTTACAAGACACGGCTTGTTTTACATGATATCACAAAGGATAAACATGCAAGCAGAAAGATAGCATCAATAACACATGCTTCAATAACGCTTGAAAAACGCTGTTAAAACGCCTGCAGCGTTGCGTTAATTTTACAGCTAACGTCCCTAAAACGCTGTAAAAACGCGGTAATAACACTAAGGCGTTTTAGGGCGTTTTTGAAGCGCCTTGGTGTGAAAGGGGTCTAAGACAGACATTGTCTCTTATATTTGCAATGAGATAAGAGGATCACCAAGGTACAAAAGAAGCCTACATATGTAATAGGCAAATATTGTTGCTCCCATATACATTGATAATTATTACTTAACATAGAAAAAAGGTTTTTGATGGATTTAACATATTGGGGTTTACTATAGGAATAAAGTGAAATTGTGTTCAGTTAGACCACCCAATTATTACATGTTAGTAAAAATACACACACAGGATTTCTGTCTAAACTACAATTATTTTAAGAAAAAAAAATTCCATCCGATGGAAAGGTTTGGGAAAAGCCATGGGAGGCGATATGTGAAAGCCAAAGGAAAACAAACTCCAACATATAACATCCCAGCTGGTATTAATGTCTAAGCAGCATTGTCTCTAGACAGTAGTACTCGCTAATAAGCAAATTCAATATGCTGGGTTTATCTACGCTCTGTCTGCCCTATCTCCAGCTCATCAATCTTACCATTTGAACATACGGTTTCATTTCCCAGCCCTGAATATTGGTGTTATCAATTATAATAGGTGACATTTCATCATCCATTGCTCTCTGGGCTGTGGAACAAACAGAAAAAAACATTACTTTAAGTAAAGCTTCCCCTTAGATCTACAGCAAATGCACTTGCAGTGGACAGTATGTTTGCCTTTAGTAAGTGAACCTCAAAGTCTTATGTAAAACCTTTGATCAAATGTCATGTTATGCTAAATTTCTAAAGGGAAAAGAATATACTAAATCATCTACAGCAGCCTCTCAACCAGGGTTCCTCCAGAGGTTGCTAAGGATCCTTGAGGACTGAACTATTACCGTTTTTTTCAGAAAAATCATCATCAAAAAAACTTTAGATTTCTGTAAGGGGCATTCTTTCCCCCTGACCACCAGTGTAATGAGGTCCTTCTTTCCATTGATCACCAAGGTAAGGGACATTCTTTCCACTGTCCACCAAACGCAAGAGGGTCCTTCTCTGCTGACCACCAATGTGAAAGGACATTTCTCCACTAAACCACCAATGTAAGGGGGCACGTCACTGATCAACAATCTAAGTGTGCATGTCTTTGTAGTTGCCCCTTTTTCCAGGTCTTGGTACAGTGCCTTGAAAAAGTATTCATACCCCTTGAAATTTTTCAAATATTGTCATGTTACAACCAAAAAGGTAAATGTATTTTAGTGGGATTTTATGTGATAAACCAACACAAAGTGGCACATAATTGTCAAGTGGGAGGAAAATTATAAATGGTTTTTACATTTTTTTACAAATAAATACCGGAAAAGTGTGGCGTGCTTTTGCATTCAGCCGCTGAGTCAATACTTTGTAGAACCGCATTTCGCTGCAATTACAGCTGCAAGTCTTTTTGGGGATGTCTCTACCAGCTTTGCACATCTAGGAGAGTGAAATTTTTGCCCATTCTTCTCTGCAAAATAGCTCAAGTTCTGTCAGATAGGATGGAGAGCGTCTGTGAACAGCAATTTTAAAGTCTTGCCATAGAGTCTCAGTTGGACTTACAGTATCTCACAAAAGTGAGTACACCCCTAAGGGAAAATGTACAAATTGGGCCCAGTTATGCATTTTCCCTCCCCGGTGTCATGTGACTCATTAGTGTGACAAGGTCTCAAGTGTGAATAGGGAGCAGATGTGTTAAATTTGGTGTTATCGTTCTCACTCTCTTACTAGTCACTGGAAGTTCAACATGGCACCTCATGACAAAGAACTCTCTGAGGATCTGAAAAAAAGAATGGTTGCTCTACATAAAGATGGCCTAGGCTATAAGAAGATTGCCAAGACCCTGAAACTGAGCTGCAGCATGGTGGCCAAGACCATACAGCAGTTTAACAGGACAGGTTCCACTCAGAACAGGCCTCGCCATGGTCAACCAAAGAAGTTGAGTGCAGATGCTTAGCATCATATCCAGAGGTTGTCTTTGGGAAATATAGACGTACCAGTGCTGCCAGCATTGTTGCAGAGGTTGAAGGAGTGGGGGTTCAGCATGTCAGTGCTCAGACCATACACCGCATCAAGTTGGTCTGCATGTCTGTCGTTCCAGAAGGAAGCCTGGGGCTGCATGAGTGCTGCCAGCATTGGGGAGCTACAGTTCATTGAGGGAACCATGAATGCCAACATGTACTGTGACATACCGAAGCAGAGCATGATCCCCTCCCTTTGGAGACTGGGCCGTAGGGCAGTATTCCAACATTATAACGACCCCAAACACACCTCCAAGACGACCACTGCTTTGCTAAAGAAGCTGAGGGTAAAAGGTATGGACTGGCCAAGCATGTCTCTAGACCTAAACCCTATTGAGTATCTGTGGGGCATCCTCAAACGGAATGTGGAGGAGCGCAAGTTCTCTAACATTCACCAGCTCTGTGATGTTGTCATGGAGGAGTGGAAGAGGACTCCAGTGGCAACATATGAAGCTCTGGTGAACTCCATGTCCAAGAGGTTTAAGGCAGTGCTGGAAAATAATGGTGGCCACACAAATTGACAGTTTGGGCCCAATTTGGACATTTTCACTTAGGGGTGTACTCACTTTTGTTGCCAGCGGTTTGGACATTAATGGCTGTGTGGAGTTATTTTGAGGGGACAGCATATTTACACTGTTATACAAGCTGTACACTCATTACTTTGCTACAATGTAAAGTGTCATTTCTTCAGTGTTGTCACATGAAAAGATAGAATAAAATATTTACAAAAATGTGAGGGTTGTACTCACTTTTGTGAGATACTGTACAAGGTGAAAAACAATTACTGAAAAAAAATAATTCCACCATCAACACAGAGATTTGTAGGGGTGTCACATTTCCTCTTTCTAGCTCTCTCCAGTATGGGTCAGTATAACAATTTTTTTAAATTTCACAAGTACAAGGTATGGATGTAGATGTATGGATACTTTTGTGAGATACTGTGTGTCTGGACTTTGACTGGCCATTCTAAACACATGAATATGCTTTGATCTAAACCATTTAGTTGTAGCTCTAGCTGTATGTTTAGGTCGTTGTCCTGCTGGAAGGTGAACCTCCGCCCCAGTTTCAAGTCTTCTGCAGACTCTAAAAGGTTTTCTTCTAAGATTGCCCTGTATTTAGCTTCCCATCAACTCTGCCCAGCTTCCCTGTCCCTGCTGAAGAAAATCATCACCACAATATGATGCTGCCACCACCACGTTTCACGATGGGGATGGTGTGTTCAGGGTGATGTGCAGTGTTAGGTTTCCACCACACATAGCGTTTTGCTTTCAGGCATAAAAAGTTCAATTTTGGTCTCATCTGACCAGAGTACCTTCTTCCACGTTTGCTGTGACTTCTTATGGCTTTCTTTTAACAGTGGACTTTCTTCTTGCCACTCTTCCATAAAGGCCAGATTTGTGGTGTGCATGACTAATAGTTGTCCTGTGGACAGATTCTCCCATCTGAGCTGTATATATCTGCAGCTCTTCTAGAGTTACCATGGGCCTCTTGGCTGTTTCTCCGATTAATGCGCTCCTTGCCTGGCCTGTCATTTTAGGTGGATGGCCATGTTTTGGTAGGTTTGCAGTTGTGCCATACTCTTTCCATTTTCGGGGGGTGGATTGATCAGTGTTCCGTGAGATGTTCAAAGCTTGGGATATTTTTTTATAACCTAACTCTGCTTTAAACTTCTATACAGCTTTATTCCTGACCTCTCTGGTGTGTTCCTTGGCCTTCATGATAATGTTTGTTCACGAAGGTTCTCTAGCAAACCTCTGAGGGTTTCACAGATCAGCTGTATATTGATACTGAGATTAAATCACACACAGGTGGACTCGATTTACTAATTAGGTGACTTCTGAAGTCAAATTGGTTCCACTAGATTTTAGCTAGGGGTAT
This sequence comes from Aquarana catesbeiana, assembly GCF_042186555.1. NCBI lineage: Eukaryota > Metazoa > Chordata > Amphibia > Anura > Ranidae > Aquarana > Aquarana catesbeiana. The sequence continues at coordinate 107,637,991 of NC_133325.1, read as the reverse complement.
CAGAGTAAAGGGAGCTGAATACAAATGTACGCCACACTTTTCAGATATTTATTTGTAAAAACATTTTGAAAACCATTTATCATTTTCATTCCACTTCACAATTATGTGCCAGTTTGTGTTGGTCTATCACATAAAATCCCAATAAAATACATTTATGTTTTTGGTTGTAACATTTCCAGGAGAACAACTACTTTTTCAAGGCACTGTATATCTAGCAGCAGTTAATCACATTCATCTGAACCTGTTCTGTAATGCTGAAGACATTTTGTAGCTCATCCAAACCACTTCTTCAGTTCTAGTGAATTTCAGGAAGATAGCCCAGCATTTATAGCCACAATGGTAGCACAGAACAGATGCCTTCAAGTGGAACTAAAGGGATCAATATTCACCTTTCCGATTGTCCCTCCTCAGCATCTTCACCTGTATGCCTTTTTTCAACCATCTTCATTGGCTGGCGTGGGATGTCGTCACTCCTGCACATGCATGGGAGCAAGGCATTTGAGCACACAGGAATCGGGCCGCCTGCTGTAAACTGAGCTTCACATGCGCAGCTCAATTTACATTCCAGGGATCGCAGTAGGGCTGCAACTAACGATTATTTTCATAATCGATTAGTTGGCCGATTATTGTTTCGATTAATCGGTTAATAACATAAAAAAAAGTGTGGTATATAATTTAGTTATTATGTAAAGTTTTTTTTAAAAATGGCAATTTATTCTTAAACATCTCTATGCGGTGGTAAATATAAATAACCAACTATATGGTTAGGGAGCAAAATTTCTAATCTACTCTGAGAATAACAGACAGAAGAGATATACTGTATATACTATTAAAGAGTAAATCTGGTAAATATCAGACTCAGAGATCAAATTTTTGTATTAAAAAAAACAATGTCTTCCTTCAAAAAAAATTTAATTTTAAGAACGTTCGTTTTCGATTTTCTAATCGTTAGTGGGGTCAAATTGACGTTCATTTTCAACCACAGTGACGGGAAAATTTGGAAATAATAGAAAACTTCTTGGTCAAAGGAATTTTCAGACAGTGTATGTGGTTTTCGTTCAAGGATTACATTCATTTTAAACAGAAATGTTAAAAGCAAGTGAAAATTTCAAACAACATTCTTTCATTCAGCGAATGTATAAAGATTTTTCGTCTGAATATTCTCGTCTGAAAATTGATCCGTGTGGCCAGCATAAGGCTCAGTACACACCTATGCAGTTTGCTTGTGATCTGTTTCTGCAGTGCTTTTTGATTTTTGCACATGTGATTTTGTTGCAATTTGCGTTTTTGCATTTTTTTGGCCAATTTGTTGTTGGGCAGATTAAAAAACACAAATTGCTGCAAAAACGCATTACATGCTTTTCTGCAGCTTCTCCATTGAAGTATATTGAACCAAAAAAAGCACAGTTTTGCGTTAAAAAAAAGTCCCTGACCCTTTCCAAATACGCAGTGGCTGAAAAAAGCACAGATGTGAACGTGTTCCATAGGAAACCATGTAAATGGACTGTAGTGTGTTTCTGCAAAAAGCACCAAAAAACACACATAGATGTGAACCAGATATAAGACATAATGGGGTTAAAAAAAAGAAAATGAGCCCTTTATAATACAAAATAAGCAGATAATCACTACTGTAAGGGGTTCATTTTATTACTGTAGAACTGTGAAAGTAATATTTACAGTAGTGATTATTTGCTCTTTTTGTACGATAAAGGGCTCATTTTATTTTTTTTGAACCCCATTATGTTACTGGCCGATTAATCGATTATGAAAATAGTAATCGATTATTTTCATAATCGATTAGTTGCCGATTAATCGATTAGTTGTTTCAGTCCTAGATCGCAGGTAAATGTAGTTTTTTTGCATGTCGTTTGGGTTTGCCATCTTTATACTATTGGGGAGATTTCTCTTCACTTCCTGTCCAATAGCCAAAACAGAAAGTGAGCAGAAATCTGGAGGATCTTAGTTATGAGGAAAGGTTGCAAGCACTGAACTTATTCTCTCTGGAGAAGAGACGCTTGAGAGGGGATATGGCTCAAATTTATGGCAGTCGACCTCTCAGGAATGAATCCTGTCTGGGGGGGATGTGGCTGGTGGGCGTGACCGAAGGCTGAGGGGAAGGGGAGGGCGTTGCGGACCCGAACCCAGCTGCTTCTCCTGATATCCACGCTGGAAGCCGGAATACCGGAGCGGTAATCTCCATGCTTGTGGCGGCCGGATTCCTGGGAGATAGGGGAGACATCCTAGCGTCCTAACGATCGGTTCACCCGAGGACCGGACCGGCGCGCTGCCTCTGCCTGCCTTTTTTTTTTTTTCTCTCTCTCCGGAGACAGGAGTGCATGACCCATAGGATCCTTCGTTAGAACGCTTGTGCTGGCTGAACACAAGCAGGAGGACGCTGCTGAGCTGAACGGCTGACTGGTTGGTGGGGTAAGATACACTGCACAGGTATGCTGCATGATATGCGCTGTATGCCTTAGGAAAAGCCTGTTTGCATTTCTCCTGGACAAGACTGTTGGAAGCTTCCCCTTGGGGGGTCCCCGTGGTGAGTTCCTACCTTTGAAGAGTGGAGGGGGACATTGGAAGCTGGAGAAGTGGCCGTGAGGAGGGGAGTGAATACACTGGCTAAAGTTTAACTGCATGTTACATTTACTTTCTTGGAAATCCTAAGTGGTGAGGGAGGACAGGATGACCAAGAAAAAAGGGGCAGAGGAGACCGCAGCACAAGAAGGAGCTGGGGCACATAATTTGCGTGGCCCCAAGGATAAAGCAGGTCAAGGTGCAGCAGCAAAATTGGAACGCTTTGCCCATACACCAAACTGTACACCTAAGAAAGGTAGCCAGATGGGGGGTGCGCAGCATCAAGGGGCCCAGGCCAATCACCCTGGGGGGAGGAAAAGTCAAGGCCCAGCCCAAGCTTGTGTACCCACAGTCACCGAACCAGCGTCGCAGACACATTTGGGTAGGGAGAGCGGTTTGGGTAATGAAGCGATAGAGGATAAGGGGATACCAGAGCAGGAACCATCTTTAAAGGACATTTTTCTAGCAACGAATGCCTGCAAGACCGCGCTGTCTGATTTATCGGACCAGCTTAGAGGTACTAGAGACGATTTAGTTGTGCTGAAAAGGGATATGCAGGAGGTATGCGCTCGGACCACTACCCTCGAGGAGAGACTTAGTCAGGTGGAAGATGATGTGAATCCGCTAAGACAGGAGGTTAAAAGGATGAAGGAACAATTGGACACCTGCTTAAGGAAAATGGACGAACATGAGAACAGGGCACGTAGGAAGAACGTGAGGGTCCTGGGTCTCCCCGAAAGAAGCGAGGGTAACAACCCGGTAGAATTTATGGAGGGATGGTTCAGGGATGTGTTTGGCAAGGACACACTTTCTAGCTTGTTTGCTATTGAACGAGCACATAGAGTGGCCCCTAGGATTCCATCTTTAGGGGGTCAGCCAAGGCCTCTTATAGTTAAACTTCTGTTTTTTGGAGACAAAGTCACTATCCTTCAGAAAGCAAGGGAGATGAAAAATATTTTATACAACGGTGCAAGAATATCCCTGTATCCAGATTTCTCCCCTGAGCTGCAGAGACAGAGGGCAAAGTTTATAGAGTGCAAACGGAGTCTACGGCAACATAAAATAGGCTATGCACTGTTATACCCAGCTCGTTTACGAGTAACAGTAAATGGGGAGGTACAGTTCTTTAATACTCCTGCGGAAGTGTTTTCATGGCTGGAGAAGAACGAGGGAAGGTTTCGGCCGGGAGAAAGGCCTTAGAAGAAGAGCGGAAGGCCTTAGAAGAGGAGCAAGGGGGAAGAGGAGGATAGAATTTGAGGTTCTTTTTTGCCCAGCGAGTAGATGCATATTTGGGGACATAACTCCTTTTTTTTTTTTTTTTTTTTTTTCCCTTGGTCTTCATTGTTTTTTCAGGTCTTCTTCCCTCTCCCTCTTTCATGGTTATATTTGCAGAGGTGTGGGTTTAGGGAGGTAGTGAATAAGAATCCTTTATATGTTGGTTACGATGGGGGTAATTCCCCCTCTTATATGGGTTCGGGTTGCAATGCAAAGGGGGAAGGAGGTGTATCCACGGTTTGTGGGTTAACACGGTCACTTTAGAAGCTCGGTGAGATGGGCCCAAGGTTGGGTCGGGGGGGGGAGGGGGGGAGGGGGGGATGGGTGGGATTGGGGAGGGAGATGTGCATGTGGTTGTTGGGGGGGAGGGAGGGGGGTAAAAGGGTAATGTGGTTTGAAGTAGGAAGTACTGAAGAAATACAAAAAGTTAAAACACTAAAATTTCAAATTTTAAGCACAATAGTTTTTGGAATAGAGAATTATGTTGAATTAAGACACAGGAATAGGTGAATGGTAGGCACTAAAACAGATAAGAGGGTAACTTTAGGAAAATTTAAATATATGAAGATATGCTCATGGAATGTGAGAGGGGTGAAAGATGTATGTAAGAAGCAAGCATTTTTTTCTACGGCCAGAACAAGGGATGTCAGGATACTCTGCCTCCAGGAGACCCACCTAGATAAGGATACGGTGAACATTTTGAGGAATAGGAACTATCAAGAGCAGTATCACTCAACTCATACCTCATATTCAAGGGGAGTGAGTGTGTTGATAAATACAGGGTTGGTTTTCTCCTGCAGGCAGAGTAAACTGGATAAGTATGGTCGATATGTTTTTCTCTACTGTAATATTGAGGGGTGGGACTGTATTCTTGCAAGCGTGTATATTCCTCCACCATTCAAAACAGAGATACTTAGCGAATTGATAGGCTTCATAGCGGACAAATCTGGGGTACCAGTTGTAGTGACAGGGGACTTTAATATGGCCATGGATAACTGTGTAGATAGATTCCCGACAAAGGGGATCCCTGGAGGGTCATCTAAGGGCCCGCTTTTCCAATTCTGCAAGGAAGTGGGATGGGTGGATGTCTGGAGGAAGTGGCATCCGAGCGAGAAGCAATATTCATGTCACTCGAGGACACATGCTACTCTGTCCAGGATTGATTTGGTGCTCTGTAATGAGGAAGCCCTGAGGATAGTGGGAGGGATAGATTACGAGCCAAGGGGGCTCTCGGACCACTCTCCATTGGTCTTTTCAGTTAAAATGGGGTGGCGTGTTGGAGGGGGGGAGTAGAGACTGAACCCCTTTTGGCTTGAATTAATCGAGGACGATGAGGGGATCGTTGGTAATTTGGAAGAATTCATAAATATGAATGTAGGATCCGCCCTGATAGGTATAACCTGGGACGCCTTGAAGGCGTTCCTTAGAGGGGTCTTCATTCAGAAAATCTCCTATGCCAAAAAGAAAACACAGGCCAGGGAATATGGAATAAGAGAAAAGGTAAGGGTGGCAGAAGGGAAGTACTTGGAGGAGCCAACCATAGCTAGATATGAGGATTGGGTAGAAGGCCAGGAAGAATACAGGAAACTAGTACTGGAAAAAGAAGAAAAGAGTAGAATGTTTCAGAAACAGAACTTTTTTTGTGAAGGGGAATTAGTTGGTAGAACTTTGGCATTGATAGCCAGGGCAAATGGCCCCTCATCCACCATATCAGGAATATGGGATAAGGACGGGAATACTATTAGAACCACCCCGGGTATAGTGGAAGTGTTTAAAGACTACTATGAAGGTCTGTATAGGGCCCCACAGTCGGATGTAGAGGGGGAAATGTGGGAGTTTTTTGAGAAATTGACGATAACCCCATTATCCAGCGAGGAGAGAGATGCCCTGGAAACTCCGTTGACATTGGTGGAGTTGCAAGGAGTGGTAAAGGAAATGGCGAATCAAAAAGCGCCAGGACCTGACGGTCTGCCCATAGAAACTTATGAGATATGGGGATGTTTTGCTCCCAAAACTATTGGAAGTTTTGAATGGTGCCTTTATGGAGGGTAGATTGCCCATGTCTATGGCAGAAGCTACTATCGTAATTTTGCTAAAGGAAGGGAAGGAACCGTTAGATGTAGCTTCATATAGACCAATCTCACTTCTATGTACAGATATTAAAATTCTGGCAAAAGCCCTAGCAAACAGGTTAAAAAAGATAATTGCGAAAGTAATCCACTCAGATCAGACTGGCTTCATACCGGGTAGATCGGTGAGTACGAATATTAGAAGATTGTACAGTAATATACAAGTACCTACGGAGAAGGAAGGGAATAGAGCCATCTTATCACTAGACGCGGTCAAGGCATTTGACTGCCTTGAGTGGCATTATTTGTGGAAAGTACTGGCAGAGTTCAAATTTGGCCCTAATTTTGTGAACTGGTTGAGTCTATTATATGACAAACCAAGAGCCAGAGTTAGGGTTAATGGTGAGTGCTCCGGGTGGTTCCGGCTGGGGAGGGGGACGAGACAGGGGTGCCCATTGTCGCCCCTGCTCTTCGCCCTCGCGCTGGAACCTCTGGCGGTCGCCCTAAGAATGTCGCAAGAATTCCAGGGTTTTAAAAGAGGGGGGGTAGAGGAGAAAGTCGCAATGTATGCGGATGATATCCTGTTGTTCCTGGAAGACACACAAGCTTCCTTGCTAGGGGCTATGAAATTGATTAAAGAATTCGGGCGCTTCTCGGGTTTGAGAATTAACTGGGAAAAATCTTCTCTTTTACCAATAGATCCCCTGGTAAACCCGCTCCCAGGACAGGTAAACTCCATAAAAACTGTAAATCAAATGAGGTACTTGGGGGTAAATATAACCAAAGACCCAGGGCAGTATATAACTGGCAATGTAGTACCATTAATGACAAAATTAAAACAGAAGAGCCGGGTGTGGGTTGGCCTTCCTCTCTCGGTCGCCGGTAGATGCAATCTTATTAAAATGATATGGATGCCGCAAATTTTGTTTGTGTTACACAATTCTCCTGTCTGGATTCCGAAGCATTGGTTTAGGAAGCTGGATAGTTTGTTTAGGGAACTAATTTGGAAAAACAGAGTGGCAAGAATTAGCCTGAGAGCGCTGCGGCGGCCGAGAGAGGAGGGAGGCTTGGCGCTACCGGACCCCTGGAGTTACTTTTTGGCAGCCCAAATCCAGTTTATGAGAGGCAGTAATCTGGTGGAAGAAAGGGTAGGAAGAAATAGTGTATGGTTGTACAATATCAGTCACGATACAGAGGTGGAGGCAGTGGAGGCTGAACTTTTTGGATATAGCTGCCCAACAACTCAGCTAATGATCAAATGCTGGAAGACGGTAAAGGCTGTATTGGGATATACAGGGTACTCCGAGTTTTCCCCGATATGGAATAATAAAAATCTGAATGAGCTTAGTATGATGGGGAAAATAGAAGAATGGGACAGGAGGGGTATTCACTGCCTGGCGCAACTGTATAAGGCAGGGAGGCTGAAAACATTTCAAGAGATAAAAGAGGAGTTTGCATTTCCCAATAGATTATTTTTCAGTTACTTGCAAGTAAGGCATGCCCTGGAGGTACAATTTAGAGGCAAGGCGATAGAGTGGAGTGAAATGCCCTTGTTAAGGAAACTGGTAAACACCAAGGGGTCTAAAGGGCTGATCTCACAAATGTACAGGAGTATAAGTAAGGCGGGGCAAGAAGGGGAGGTGGAGTCCAGGAAGAAAACTAAATGGGAAGAAGAGGTTGGTACAATAACGGAGGAACAATGGAAATTTATTCTGGCATTAGGTTCAAGGATATCTCTATCACCGTCACAGGGGGTCTCTTATCTATATTTGATTTATAGACTTTACTATACACCAGAGAAATTATTTAGGTATGGTAAGAGGCAGGATGCGAAGTGTCAGCGGTGCGGAGATAGGAGAGGAGACCTAGTGCATATGTTTTGGCGATGCCCCAAGTTATACAGGTATTGGGAAAAATTAGTGGAGGAGATTAACGCAATATTTGGGTCTTCTCTGGAAATGGAGGCCAGAACTTGCCTGTTGAGTTTGATGGAGGAAAATGATATGCTGAAAGACACCCAGACCGCTATTATAAGATGCCTGTTTCAGGGAAGGAAAATTATAGCATGGAAGTGGCAGGAGAAAGAACCCCCAACAGTGGGAGAATGGAAAAAAGAGGTTAATGATATGATCACGAAAGAGGAATTCTGGTACAGAAAGAGAGGTAGTTTAAAGAAATATAAGAATATATGGAAGCTATGGCTAGAGAATGAATGGGTTGGATAGGTGTAAGAATATAAGGGGGTATGGGTGGTGTGTGAATGGGATGAGAGGATGGTGAAGGGGAATAGAGGGATGGGGGGGGGGGGGTATGAGGGGAAAGTGGAGGGTTTTAGGGGTTTGTGAATATTACTGAAGACTGTATATGTGTTCTCTGTATGATCTGCTCGCTTAGAGGAAATCTGTATTTTACTTTTAATCATAAAGTCTAGGATTAATAAAAATAGAACATTAGCCACAATGATGTGAAAAAAAAAAGAGACGGGACAAATTTTGATTTTCAAAGTTGATACGACTTCTCTTAAGATAAGTTTCGCTGAAGTGGCAAAAAAAAAAAAAAAAAAAAAAAAAAGAGAGGGGATATGATTTCAATTTACAAATACCGGACTGGTGACCCCACAATAGGGTTAAAACTTTTTCGCAGAAGAGAGTTTAACAAGACTCGTGGCCACTCATTAAAATTAGAAGAAAAGAGGTTTAACCTTAAACTACGTAGAGGGTTCTTTACTGTAAGAGCGACAAGGATGTGGAATTCCCTTCCACAGGCGGTGGTCTCAGCGGGGAGCATTGATAGCTTCAATATACAACGTAATACTGACACATAATCACACACATAGGTTGGACTTGATGGACTTGTGTCTTTTTTCAACTTCACCTACTATGTAACTATGTAAATCCCTCTAGGTGAGGTAATCCCTGGCTGTCACCAGAACTAGCATCTCCATTAGAAGATTTCCCCTCTATTAGGAGTAGGGGAATATACCCAACTACATTACTTTAATTTAATTTCTGCAAATATTTGCAATCGTTGTGCATGGTCTGATTTTTACAGATCTGAAAAATCTGCCAGTCAGATGCCACAACCTCCACATATTTCTTATAACCAGATAGCAGTTTTTCTGTCTTTGCTATAGGAAAGTTATTCTCACTGCTCTTTTAAAATAAAAAAACATACTTAGGATGTTTTGCATGCACTGCAAGTTTGATATTTGTCTACACATTTTCAACACCTGATAGTTTCACCAAACAAAATGCCTGCAAAGTAAGTTGAATAATAAAAAAAAAAAAAAAAAAAAAAAATCTAAATATATAACTGCCCAAGTACACCCCGTTTAATGAGACACACCTAAATCTTAACTTGTGTAGCCAATCAACATGCATAAAAATAAAATCCCATTCACAACACAAAGCAATTAGCTGCAGTGTAGGCAAAAGCCTGACCGCCATTCAAAAGCTGTACCCAAAAACCATGCTGTGTAACAGATCCAAGAAGTAAACTGTCAGGATCCAGATCTGAACCCAGCATCTTTGCTTCATGTGGCATAGCTCTTCTTCTTGATCTAAACTGCTGGACAGCTCCCTGCCCAATGCCTTGAACAAACTTATTAGCTTATAAAATGTAAAGAAATCTCTGCTATAGACCAAAAATCACAAAACAAAGCCGCCATCAAACAATGGTAATACAAAAATCGCTAAACAGAAAATATATCAAAAGGAAAATATAGTCAAAAGGCAGCACTACATATACAAAAAATGTTAAATCCTAAACCATAAAAGTGCAATAAAGGTAATATAACAAATGAATAAAGTGCAAAGTGCTTGTGCAACAAAGTCCATAAACTCACTCAGAAAGATCGTGATTAGTAATTATTAAGTGAAAGTCCATGTATTCGAGTAAAAGCGTCCGCACACTTCCACTTCCTGTTAAGAATAAAAGTGTTAGGAAACAAAATGAAAATGAATACAGATCCATTGAGAAGCAAGACCCGGTTTTATTCAAATAATATGCAAAAGTACCAAAATGAAGTAGCATAAAAACATCCAGAATATAAAAAAAAACAATTGCAGCTTTACCAATAGCAGCTATTCCAAGGTAGCAGGCTGAAACAAAACCGCGCCGGGCTCCAGTCGGCAGGCATGCGTGATGAGGTTTATGCTACTTATTTTTGGTGCTATTGCATATTTTAATAAAACGGGGTCTTACATACTTCACAATGGATCTGTATTCATTTTTATTTTGGTGGTGACATTGCATGGTTGATGAGAGGATCCCAGTGGAGGATTAGTTGGAGATCGGCACACCAGATGGTGTAATTTACTGGAGCGCTGTCTGACCATTTATAATATAAAAGGTCCATTTGAACTGGTAAGAGGCCTGCCTGAGTGGTGACTTACGGTGGTTACATAGTTAGTAAGGTTGAATAAAGACACCAGTTCACCCAGTTCAACCTGAGTGAGTGTGGGTGCATGTCTACAAATGCCCCTATCCCTGTACATTGTGTCTCATTAAGATGCTCATCTATTATATTATTATTTTCTTAAGGTAGCCATATAGCGCCATCAACCTACGCAGCGCTCCACACACACACACACACACACACACACACACACATCGCACACCCACATCAGTCCCCACCCTCAAGGAGCCCACAACCCAAATTCATATACCAGGGCCAATTTTGGACAGAAGCCAATTGACCTACCAGCATGTCTTTGGAGTGTGGGAGGAAACCGGAGTACCCGGAGGAAACCCACGCAGGCACAGGGAGAACATGCAAATTCCAGGCAGGTAGTGTTGTGATTGGGATTCGAACCAACGACGCTTTTTACTGCTAGACGAGAGTGCTACCCACTCCACCACTGTGCCACCCGTGTTGAAGCAATTTTATTCTTAACAGGATGAGGAAGGGTGGGGACACTTTTATTTAAATACTTGGACTTTCATGTAATCATTACGAATCACGTTATTTCTGAATAAATGTATGGACTTTGTTACACAAGCACTTTCATTCATTTGTTGTATTAACTCTATTGCACTTTAATGGTTTTATGATTTAACATTTTTGTATCTGTAGAGCTACCTTTTGATATATTTAAAAACTTTCTATTTGGTGTCTGGTGAATCTTGAATTCCTTGCTCTTCCTTATGAACTTCCTATTTAGGTTTTCTTTTTGCCCTGTTTGCCAGATTATTGTGCTCTTCTCCAGCTAATATACTGCCCCTTTTGCTCCTGCTGCCAACCGCATCTTCATTACCTTTATTACTGACCTTTGGCTTGTTCCTCACCTATACTGCTGCTTGATCTCAACCTGCACCCGATTGCTACAGAGCTTAGCTTTTTTACCAACTACACTTCTGCTTGAGGCCAACCTGCCACATCTGCTACCACACCGCAGCTTGCACTAGCACATGGCAAAACCCATCCCCACTTAATGAAAACCAGTTAGTGCTTAGACCCCGCACCCGAGTGAACCCGCGTGACCCTTCAGGGGTATCTAGTCGTGTCATTATCCAGCTGGTTTCTGTGTGAGCCTTTCCACTGCTATAGCCACTGACCTCCAAGCCTGACCCTTGATCGTGACAAGCTGCTTATACATTCTAAAAGGATAAGTGTGTTATATTCTTTCATCTTCCCCCTTCATCTCCCCAACAACCAACTATAATATACACTTACCAACAAAACTGCCATCTCCAGAATCTTTACTCGGCAGCCAGTCCAATACCACAAATCTAGCTAAAATTTTACAAAAAACCTCAGTTCTGTAATGGTGCATGCCTGCTGCAGCTTCTATTCACTTCAATAGTAATGGCTGTGGATAGGCTTCCATTGAAGAGAATAGAAAAAACACAGTGTATATGTAGGCTGTAGGGGGGTATATGCTTTGGTCAAACTGCTTGGGGAATGGTAGAAAAATAGAACTACTTTAAGCCTTTAATTGTATAATAAACATCACACAAACAACACATATCTCTAAACCCATTCTATAGCAAACAGGCATCAGTGTGTACACAGTTCTGTACATTAGGACATTTCAGTTCTAATGCGGGCATCTTATCTCACCTCTATTCTGATTCCAGTTGTGGGCATCTCCCAGCAGTTTCACATCGTATGTATATCCTTTTTCCTGGCAGAAGTAATCGTCAGTGCTGAAGACAATGCCATTAGGAGACTGATCAAGCAGAATACTGTGAAATTAGGTAAATTAAAAAGGTGTAACATGGGGGAACCAAAAGGTATGCATTTAAAAAAAAAAAAAAGTTTTCACTATGCGGTTTTTTTTTTCATAAACAAACCAATTTCTGACAACGATTTGTGCATTTTTCAAATTGCAATATCACAGTAAGTGGAAAGCAAAGTTTTCTAGATTTGAGCCTGTCCTTCATGGTCTCTGCGTTAAGCAGGCTGTCAAGTGTCATATCTTATACATGCACAATTGGCTCGCCATTTTAAAAATGAATTACCTTACAAGCACCTTCTAATGCATTTTGGTTGCATTCTCTTTCTCATTGACCAGTAGAGTGAAGCTAAGGATTTAAATGCTGTCTAGCAGAATATCAAAAGGTACTTGTATTAAAACCAACAGGCAATGTAGGGTTACACCTAGTACATAGCGCCGTTTTTTAAGTCAGCTTGTAAATTGCTTGTCTGAACAATAATATGTTTAGAAAAGATTTTAAGGCTACATTCTAGAGAAGTGTATTTTTTCCATTAAAATAAAAGACTGCTGCGCAAATACAATGCAACATAAAATATTGCAATAACCGCCATTTTATTCTCTAGGGTCTCTGATATATATATATCTATATCTATATCTTGGTAATTTTCTAGCAAAAAAATAAAAAAATACTGGTTTTAACTTGTAAGCAACAAGTGTCAGAAAAAGGTTTAGTCTTCAAAAGAAAAGTATGGGTTTCGGGGTATTTCCTCCATTATACTTACCTAGGTGGATGCAGCATCGGTCCGATCCTGCATCTGTCCCCAGGCACCTCTGAACTGAGAACCGAGCGATCGAACATCGCTGATGGCTCTGTTCTCACAGCCCCCCAAGCAGAGAGCTGCTGACTGTCAATCAGCAGCTCTCCGCTCTGCTCCTCCGCGCTCACTGGAGCGCTGAGTTGTGGCGGGGCAGGGAGCGGCCGTCTCAGGCTCTCAGCAGCTCGCCGAGAGGCTGAAACGGGTTGTCAGTCTAGGCACCTGGCGGATCCAGACTTTGTCGCGATGACGCGGTGCCTGGACCGTTTCCAGTGACGTCAGCAGAGAAAGCGGACTTCAGTCCGCTCTCTGCTGAAAACGGGTCACAGGAGTGCAAAACGAACTGCACTCCTTTGACCCATAGGAGAAGCCCAGCCAAACAAGCTTTGGCTGGACTTCTCCTTTAAGTGGTTAAAGCGGAGTTCCAGTCATTTGTGTTTATTAAAAGTCAGCAGCTACAAAAAGTGTAGCTGCTGACTTTTAATAAACACACACTTACCTGTCTCATGGTCCAGCGGTGCACTCACCCCAGCAGTTTTCTTCATCTCCTCCCTCGGCGGTGCCGGCATTTCTACCATGGGCACCAAGCTGTGACAGCTTGCTGCTTCACAGCCGGATGCCCGTGGAGCTGTGCTCTGTGATTGATCCCGAAGTCTTCTAGGACCCGTCATATGTCCCAGAAGACTTTGGGAGGGAGGGGGAAGGAGAACTTCCACTTCCGATCACCTCAGACAACCGGAACAGAAGTGGCTGTGGGTACCTGTCAAAACCGGGTACCCGCAACCCCCCTCCTTCCCAAAAGCTCAGTTTCACCATCAGGAGCTGGGGAGGAGGCCTTAAAGTTTTTTTTTTGGGTGGAACTCCACTTTAAAACTGGCCTCATTTACAGACAGAAGTTCATTCCTTGGAACTAAGATCGAAATGTTACTTTGTTTATACTTAACTCCGATGTTGAGATAAACTTGGCAGGCTGCCTACTTGTTACATAGAATCAGGGAAATTTTTTTTTTTAAAGATCGGGGGGGGGGGGGGGGGGGGGGGAGTAGAATCGCGATTTAGATTTTTTAACGATTAATCGTGCAGCTCTACTACATTCATACGGCCACTTGGTGCGGATAGTTTGCTGTGTTCAGAGGTGACTCTAGAAGCAACACTCTGTACTATGGCCGCGCATGCAAACTGGCCGTAGAATCGGCTTGGTGGCTCTATTTGCATATAACCTCTCAGATGAACAGCTACATGCGAACAGTGGGTGCGCTGGCCATTGATTAGCAAAGAGTATCAAACTGACAGCTGCCGTGAACAACTGCTGGCCACATACAGGGTGTGCATGTGTTTATAGCACCTCAAGCAGAATCTACGGATTCTCGCTGGTGGCCACCCCTGACCACCACACTTGCAGCCATGTGAATGCAGCATAATATGATTCAAATATCTTTGTAAAGCATATATAAATGTGAAGGTTTTTTTTAGTTATGGAAAGACTGGGAGGTTAAGAGCCTCTGTCAGGTTTTTATTAGCAGCGAACCCTGCTGGGGAGACTCGCCCTATCTGTACTCGTGATTATTGTCATGGAAACAAGAAGTCAGGGAAATCTACATTTTTAGAACGTAACCAGAACAAGAGGAGGCGACAAGCCTTCAAATTGGGGACACCGGTTCGATGACAAACTGTAAAAGAGGGCAACTCCTTTAATTTTGCAGATATTTTCTCTTACTTCTATTCTTTTTAATTGCATCTCTGAGATAAAATATAACCCGACAGGTTTTAACCCTATAATGGCTGTACATACGTTTTAAGCTCAGCATAGTTTTACTGTAAATCACTCTCTCTATTATACATGCTGAAAGGGAATATTATCTATTCCACTAATAAAGCATACAGGAGTGTCTGAAGTGACTTTTGCCATAACATTTGTGTAACATACCTGTCATTTTTATTTTATTTATTACTCATAGTTCCTATTTATATGTTGCATTAGAGAGGCCATAGCCATAAAACAACCTAATGAAAAAAGATTAATTATATATATACTAACCGTGCTAGTGTACTTTTCCCTGACCCTGGGACGCCCCTTAAAAGCAGCAGTTTTCTTTTTGAATCTGTACATTTAGCTTCATCCCTGAATCTAGGAGGATATTGTTCATGAAACACGTTGCCACCTTGGGGTGATGTTTCATCAAAATGTCTAACTTTCTGTTCATAAAAGTCTTCCCGCTGATTTGCGTGTTGTGAGGATTCAAAAGATGGTCTAGTAAATGACTCTGTAAAACCTCTACCCTGAGGGCTAAACCTGTTTTCAGGCAGCACATGTGAGCTGTGCCATGGAGCCTGAGTTGTGGGCCCTGGATGCTCATCATTCACACAATCATATTTCTCATTTTCATGATATGGCGATTTTTGCATGTCATCTTCCACTGGGAAAGTCAATGGATAGTTGTGTCTTGGAGGAAGTGGACCATGATTTCCTACAAAAGCATGTGGAGGAGAACCTTGAAAACATGGAGGTGGCAATGGCTTGCTTACAAAAGAATTGGTTCTATCAAAAGCAGGTGGAGAAGGACCTTCTAAAGATGCAGGTGGCAATGACTGGCTTACAAAAGAAGAACTGGGTCTATCAAAAGCAGGTGGAGGAGAACCTTGAAAACATGGAGGTGGCAATGACTTGCTTAAAAAAGAAGAATTGATTCTATCAAAAGCAGGTGGAGGAGAACCTTGAAAACATGGAGGTGGCAATGGCTTGCTTACAAAAGAAGAACTATTTCTTTTTCTATCAAAAGCAGGTGGAGAAGGACCTTGTAAAGATGCAGGTGGCAATGACTGGCTTACAAAAGAAGAACTGGGTCTATCAAAAGCAGGTGGAGGAGAACCTTGAAAACGTGAAGGTGGCAATGACTGGCTTAAAAAAGAATAAGTTCTATCAAAAGCAGGTGGAGAAGAACCTTGAAAACATGGAGGTGGCAATGGCTTGCTTACAAAAGAAGAATTGGTTCTATCAAAAGCAGGTAGAGAAGGACCTTGTAAAGTTGCAGGTGGCAATGACTGGCTTACAAAAGAAGAACTGGTTCTATCAAAAGCAGGTAGAGGACCTTGAAAATATGAAGGTGTCAATGACTGTCTTACAAAAGAAGAATTGCTTCTATCAAAGGTAGGTGGAGGAGGACCTTGAATACATGGAGGTGGCAATGACTGGCTTAAAAAATAACTGGTTCTATCAAAAGTGGGTAGAGGAGGACCTTGAAAAGATGAAGGTGTCAATGACGGTCTTACAAAAGAAGAATTGCTTCTATCAAAGGTAGGTGGAGGAGGACCTTGAAAACATGGAGGTGGCAATGACTGACTTACAAAAAAAGAATTGGTTCTATCAATTGGCACTGGCCTATCCCAAGAAACCTGGTTATTAATGGGAAGTAATGTAGAATGCTCAGCTGGTGAGATTGGAGCTGGAGTGGGAAGATAACTGGGAGGAATCAGAGCTGATGGCTTACAAGGCTGTGAGGAAGGTTTTTGGTTATGATGATCTCTGACCTCCTGGATTGTTGGTGCATTGCTCTGGTGGGAGTTACAATGCTGCTGACTATTATCAGTTGTCTGAATGACATTATGGTCATCAGTAGCAGCTTCAAGTTGATGAAGTTCTTTGTAAAATTGCCACATCTCATAGTCCATCCCACCCTCACTCTTTGTTTTATCTGCTGCTTTCCCCGATATCACAGTTGTAATCCTGAAGGAGGGAGACTTACTGTTTTCATTATTGGTGGTTCTTGATAAAGTATCAACTTGAGGAGGGGGCTGGTAAAGTGGTCCTATAAAAGCTGTACTTGTTTCTGAAAATGCTGCCTCGGAATTGTTATTTTTCCATTTGTCTGTTTTAGGAAGTCCCAAGATTTGCTGGTTTTTATTGCTGTCCTCACTCCCACTAAGGGTAGGTTCAGAGCAGTCATTTTTATATGGTCCTGGTTTTTTATCAATGTAAAAACCATATTGGAAATCTTCACTGACTCTTGATTTGTCATGTTTGCCTTTATCTGATCCATAGTATCTGGTCTCCGAGAACCCCGATGGACTCTGATCCAGTGGTTTGTACTCCTCAGTATTCCTCTTTTTACTTAACGCTGAGTTTTCAGGTTTGGACTCATTGTCAAAATCATTTAGAAAATCTTCATTGTCTCTTTCTTTTTCATATTCACTTTTGTCTGATCCATAGTAGCTGTTCTCCGAGAACCCTGACGGACTACAATTTTCTGACCGTGTTTCCAGTGGTATGAACACCTCAGAATTCCTTTTATTGCATAATGCTGAATAGTCAAGTTTGGACTCTTTCCTACTAAAATGAGCTTCAGAGTTGTAATTCCTAGATGATCCTCTTTTTGCTTCATTGTCCAAACCGATTTGGGAATCTTTACCGAAACTTGGTTTTTCATGTTGACCTTTGACTGATCCATAGTACCCAGTCTCTGGGAACCCTGATGAACTCTCTTTTTCTGATGGTGCTTCTAGTGGTATGAACACATCAGTTTTCTTGCATATTTCTGAATAGTCAAGTTTGGACTTCTTCAAACAAGGTTCAAGGGAGGAATCAAGGTGTCGTGGTGCAAAATATCTTTCAACATAAGGCATCTAAATAAAACATTAAAAAGGAAGTACATTTTATTTTGAAGTAAATTCAAATCTTATCTTAAAAGTAGAACTAAAGGTAAAAAAATTTTTCCATTTAGAATAGAGTAAGGGAGGGTTATAACATCTGTCAAGTTTTTTTGCCATCAGTGTCCCTTTAAGGGAGATTACCTTTCACTTCCTGCCTCATAGCCAAAACAGGAAGTGAGATGAAATCTCTCCAAAGTGACAGAATCCCGTGTTGAAACTGGGTCACCAGAAATGGTGCCCCCATTGGAAGATTTCTCCTCTATCCCTGTTCAGGGGACAATCCAAAGTTCAGAATTTTCTTCACTGATTACGCTAAACAGGAATAAAGAGTGGGTGAATCTCCCTGATGGGGGCACAGACAGCAATAAAAACTGACAGGTGTTCTAATCCTTCTCCACAGAAAAAAAAGTTTTGTCTTTAGTAATAAATAAAGTAATTCTTGATTTTACTTCACCTTTTTTTACATGCATTTTCTTCTATGTTTCAGTTATTATAAAGATTTTGTAACGGCTACATAAATTCATACATGAGGCTGTGATGCGAGGAATGCTTCTTCAACGCATGACTGCCTGTCCACTTTGGCAGCTCCCTATGGGATAGCTCAGGTAGGTGCAGACTAGTGTCTGAACCCACCTGAGCTCATCCCTGATGACAGCATTGATTGGTTATTAACCTCTTCCTGCCTGGCATCCCTTTATTCTACCGCCCACAGTACATTTACTGTGGACAGGCGGCAGCTAAAGGTTAGGTGACTTACCCATACGTCGCCTAGCACATCCGCACTAACTTGCCCCCTGGGGCGTGCAGCAGCGTGATCTGAACGACACAGCAAATCACAGTGCTCAATACCTGGCTGCTGTGAGCGGCAGTGGTATCATGTGATCGCTATGACAATCATAGCAATCACATGATATTATATAAGCAAACTGTCATGAATGGCTTTCATTAACCACTTCAGCCCCGGAATGTTTTTCCCCCTTCCGGACCAAGCCATTTTTTGAGATATGGCACTGTGTTACTTTAACTGACAATTGCGCGGTTGTGCGACATTGTACCCAAATAAAATGGATGTCCTTTTTTTCCCACAAATAGAGTTTTCTTTTGGTGGTATTTGATCACCAAAAAAAAAAAATCATCAATTTAGGCCAATATGTATTCTGCTACATATTTTTGGTTAAAAAAATCCCAATAGGTGTATATTGATTGGTTTGCACAAATGTTAGAGCCTACAAAATATGGGATATTTTTATTTATTTTTTTTTACTAGTAATGGCGGCGATCAGCGATTTTTAACGGGACTGCGACATTTTACACTTTTTTGGGAACCAGTGACATTATTACAGTGATCAGTGCTAAATTTATGCACTTACTGTACGAATGACACTGGCAGGTTAGGGGTCAACACCAAGGGTGATCATAGGGTTAAGTGTGTCCCTGGGGGATGCTTTCTAACTGTGCGTGCGTGTGTGTGTGTTGGGGGGGGGGGGGGGGGGGGGTGGACTGACTGGATGATTCAGGATTACAAGCTCACTGTGTTCTTCCTGGTCAGAACGGCGCTCTGCCTTGTTTACATAGGCAGATCGCCATTCTGCCCCCCTGGGGAATGATCAGCAGGTCCCGGTGGACATCGCATCTGACCCGCTGATTGGCTCCCCCTCTGGCCAATCAGCTAGTCCACCCTCCATAGAGAGCTGCTGGCTGTGGGGGCACGTGATAGGAGGAAGGGGCCAGGAGCAGCAAAAAAGGACCTGAGAAGAGGGGGGATCTGGGCTGCTCTGTGCAAAACCAACTGCATAGAGGAGTTAAGTATAACATGTTTGTTATTTTTGTATTTTGTTTTTTTTAAAGGAGAGATTTTACAATCACTTTAAAGTGAAACTAAAGGCAAAACTTTTTTTTAGTTTTGGAAAAAGCAGAGAAGAATTAGAACACCTATTAGGTCCTCATTGCTATCTGTGCCCCTGTTAGGGAGATTCACCCTCATCATTGAAAGTGAAAGTAAAAGTAATGCCTAAACTTTGGGTTGACACCAGAACAGTAATAGAGGGGAAGTCTTCCAATCGGGACACTAGTACTGGTGACCGAGGGGGGGGGGGGTGCACTTTTACCCCCTTCCTGCTCAGGCCAATTTACAGCTTTCAGCACTGTTGTACTTTGAGGCTAGGTTCACACTGCTGCGAATTTTATTGCGAATTTGAGCCGCTGCGATCGCTCAAATTCGCAAGTCATTTTAATAACATTGTTTTCCATGAGTGCTGTTCACATCAATGCGTTGCGAATTTAAGCTGCGTAAAAAAAGGGTCCTGTCCGAGTTTGATCCGTGTGCAATGCGAATTCAGCTCCATAGATTGCAAAATTTGCAGTAGAATCGCAAGAACACACAAAGAATTCGCAATGCAAATTTGCAACGCAATCGGATCAAAATCGCGCTAAATTCGCACTGCAGCAGTGTGAACCTAGCCTGAATGACAACAATTGCGCAGTCATGCAACAATGTACCCCTATGAAATTGTTATCATTTTGTTCAAATAGAGCTAAACAAACAAAAAAAGACTGAAAATCAAAAAAAGAAAAAAAAAAAAAAAGAATATAAAGAAACTTTTTTTTTTTTTAAGTTTTGCAAACAGGTAATTTTCCTCCTTCACTGATGAGGCGGCACTGATGATCAGTGCAGATGTCCCCTTTCACACTAGCCCAGTGATGGCGAACCTTGGCACCCCAGATGTTTTGGAACTACATATCCCATGATGCTCCTGCACTTTGCAGTGTAGTGGAGTATCATGGGAAATGTAGTTCCAAAACATCTGGGGTGCCAAGGTTCGCCATCACTGCACTAGCCCATTAACAGCTCTCTCCTCATGCTGTGACAGTGTGAGGAAAGGAATGCCGATAACCGGCAAGTGTGTTTCTATCGTGATCAGCTGTGATTGGACACATCTGATCATGTAGTAAAGAGCCGCTGTGATTGGCTCTTTACCCTGATCTGTGATCAGTTGTGTCCAAAAGACATCACGGGATATGAGGACATCACGGCATATGAGGCCCTCCCAGAACAGGCCGTCTACACTGTAGCCGTCATTTTGCTATAGCGCGGTCGGCAAGTGGTTAATTTGCAGGAATTTTCTCACTTCCTGTTTGACTATGGGACAGGAAGTGAAGGTAAATATCCCCAATGGGACACAGATAAAAAAAAAAAAATCTGGCAGGGGGATACAACCCTCTTTTAGCTCATTTATCCAAAATGAAAAAAAAAAAAAGTTTTGACTACATTTTAAAGGGGTCTGTATGCCTAAAGGTTGTGAGGGACTGACTGATAACATGACCACTGTTTTTGGCTGTCACAGTAGTCACATGATAGGGAGCCGGTCCCGCCAGCTCCCAATCAATAGTACGGCCTGATAGTTGTCTCTGACAGCTCAGTCACTGTGCTGGGAGCGTGCAATCAGCTCCCAGAAAACCTATGCGTCATGGACACATATGTGCAACATGTGGACATTAATGGCTTCCGGACCGCCTTCTGCACATTTACTGCGGCAAGGTGAGCCGGCTGCATGAAACGACGTACTTGTACGTCGCTTCGTGCAGTAGCCTCTGGGGGCGCACGCTGATTGGACAGAAGGAGAGTCAATCAGCGGGTCCGCCAGATGCCATGTCTGCCAGCCACCTGCAATTGCTCCCCAGAGAGGCAGAACAATGTAAACAAGGCAGATCGCCGTTCTGACAGGGGAGAACATAAAGATCTTGTAGGCAGGAACACAAATCTCTGTTTCCCCAGTCAGAGCAACCCCCACACAGTTAGAAAGCACCCCCTAGGGACACACTTAACCCTTTGATCGCCCCTGGCGTTAACCCCTTCCCTGCCAGTCTCATTAGTACAGTAACAGTGCATATGTTTTAACAGTGATCACTGTAATAACATCACTGGTTCCAAAAAAAAAAAAAAAAAAAAAGTGTCAAAACCGCCGGTTAGGTGTCCGATTTGTCCGCCGCAACGTCACAGTCCCGCTAAAAATCGCTGATTGCCTCCATTACTAGTAAAAAAAAAATTCCATAAAAATATTCCCAATTTTGTAGACTCTATAACGTTTGTGCAAAGCAATCCATATATACACTTATTGGTATTTTGTTTACCACAAATATGTAGCAGAATACATATTGGTGTAAATGGATGAAGAAATTAGATTGTTTTATTGGGAATGTTTTATAGCAGAATGTAAAAAATATTGTTTTGGGTTTTCAAAATTGTCGCTTTTTTTTGTTTATAGCGTAAAAAATAAAATCGGCAGAGGTGATCAAATACCACCAAAAATAAAGCTCTATTTGTGGGGGAAAAAAAGGACATCGCTTTTATTTGGGTACAGCGTCGCACGACCGCAAAATTGTCGGTTAAAGTAAAGCAAAAAATGGCCTGGTCATGAAAGGGGGGTAAAACCTTCCAAGGCCGACATGGTTAACCACTTGC
This sequence comes from Aquarana catesbeiana, assembly GCF_042186555.1. Classification (NCBI taxonomy): domain Eukaryota; kingdom Metazoa; phylum Chordata; class Amphibia; order Anura; family Ranidae; genus Aquarana; species Aquarana catesbeiana. The sequence continues at coordinate 107,615,988 of NC_133325.1, read as the reverse complement.
CGACCAGCCGCCGTCATTATACTGCAGCAGGTCGCACGTTCCCGCGAACCGTCGTAGCTGTACATCGGCCCTTTAAGCGGGGATAGCAGGCTTGCATGCGCGAGCATGAGAGCCAGAACAGGGACGTGTGTGAAAACAAACAAATCCCCGTTTGGACTGGAGAGACAGATGTGTGTTCCTACAAGCTAGGAACCGCGATCTGTCATCCCCTCTAGTCAGTCCCCTCCCCCTACAGTTAGAACACAGAGAGGGAACACATTTAACCCCTTGATCACCCCCTACTGTTAACCCCTTCCCTGCCAGTGAAATCTACACAGTAAAGCATTTTTTATAGCACTGATCGCTGTATAATGGTCCCAAAAATGTGTCAAAAGTGTCCGATGTGTCCGCCATAATGCCGCAGTCCCAATAAAAGTCGCAGATCGCCACCATTACTAATAAAATAAAATAATAAAGATGCCATAAATCTATCCAATATCTTGTAGACGCTATTACTTTTGCGCAAACCAATCAATATACGCTTATTATTACCAAAAATATGTAGAAGAATACATATCAGCCTAAACTGAGAAAAAATTTGTTTTTTTTGAAAAAAAAAAAAATGGGGATATTATAGCAAGAAGTACAAAATATTGTGTTTTTTTTTTTTTTTATTGTTGTTTTTAGTGCAAAAAATAAAAACCAGAGATGATCAAATAGCACCAAAAGAAATCTCTATTTGTGGGGCAAAAAGGACGTCAATTTCGTTTGGGTACAACGTCGCACGACCGCGCAATTGTCAGTGAAAGGGGCGCAGTGCCGTATCGCAAAAAATGGCCTGGTCATTGAGGGGGCAAATCTTCCGGGGCTGAGGTGGTTAAAGCCCGTCCTCTCTGCCACCGCCGCACATAGGCGTCTCACTGGCAGCAAGTGGTTAAAAATCAAAGCATTTAAGGGCACCATTAGAGAGATTTCTTCTCACTTCCTGTCCTGGGGACAACCTTGTTTTTATCAGACAGGAAGTGGAGGAATCTCTCCAATGGCAGCAAAACCTGGCAGAGGTTCTAGTCCTTTCCCTCTCTATCCAAAACAGGAAATAAAATGTCTGGGCTGAAGAAACACATCGCCTGAGCTGCGACTAAAAGAGGCGCACAGGCAACCCTCCAGCTATTGTGGAACTATCAGTCCCAGCAGGACAGTACGACCAGCATAGTTTCCCCTCTCCATGGATACAAGAACAAGGCCCGACGTAAAGAGGACTCAGCAGAGGCCCAGCTGTCTCACATTACCTCAGGTGAGGAGTCCAGAGAGAAGCCCCCGACAGGCCGCCACGTCCATAGACAGAAAAACACACAGCAGGCCTACATCATCCTACTCCATTCCCAGCCACAGCGCCCCGACGTCATCACACCGGAAGGCGAAAGGGATGCCGGGAACGGTAGTCCCAGAGTCACAGGCGACTCCTCCCATTGCTGGGGTTCCCGGCATGCTCCGCGCCTAGGCTCGCCGTTCTCCTGCGGTGGGCGGGGCTCTGTGTATGTGCTGGGTGGCTATAGAATGAGAGCTCCTCCCTCAGCATGGTGTTCAGAGACAGTGCGGGGGCGGCGGGGGAGTCTGGGCTAGTCCATCCTTATCGTGTGTATTCAGCACTGTACATGTAAAATCCTGAGTTGTCACCAGGAAAGGAATAAAGGTGAAATCTCCTAATGTGGACACTTGTCACATGAAGACAACTTTGTAGGAAAAAATAATAATTTCATCTTAAAGCGGAGGTCCAGCCTAAAAAAAAAAAAAAAAAATACATTAACAGTCTATTTAAAATGTATTAAAAAACATTTGAAAAAAAAATTTTTTTTTACTTACCAGAAATGGCTGTTGCTAGGCAGTCGTCCTAATCTGCCACTTCCTTCTCTGCGGAGCTGTTCCTTCTCTTCATCCCTCGCGTTGCCTCCTGGGAAATGGGGCACGCTGTCTTCTGGGAGCTGTGTGTGTCTGAGAAGACAGCCGCCCATTCACAAAGCGCTGTGCGACTCGCTCATGCGCAGTAGGAAACGGGCAGTGAAGCCGCAAGGCTCCACTGCCTGTTCCCCTTCGTCAGGATGGCGGCGCCGGCACCCAATCCGATGGATGGATGGGGCCTCGGGGGGGGGCCGACATTGCGGGCTCCCAGGGCAGGTAAGTGTCCTTATTAAAAGTCAGCAGCTACAGTGTTTGTAGCTGCTGACTTTAAAAAAAAAAATCGCAGCTGGAACACCGCTTTAATTTTCCAAAGAATTGTGGGAAAAAACGACCACTTCACAAAACCTGCCATGGCCCTTGCTTCATACCTTGGACTGTCTACTTTCCAAGAAGGGGTCATTTTTGGGGTATTTGTACTGTCCTGGCTTTTTTTAGGGCCTCAAGAAATGAGATAGGTAGTCAGTACATCAGGATTGATTTTTAGGTATACACCATATTGCCAAAAGTATTGTGACGCCTGACCTTACACGCACATGAACTTTAATGGCATCCCGGTCTAAAGCCTCGTACACACGATTAGATTTTCGGACGACCGTTTGAAAGTTTGTCCATTTTTTGTTGCATGCTAGTCTCATGTCAAAAGTGAAGAGGTTACTCACCATACGAAAAATTTCGTACAACAGAATACAACTTTAGAAGTGACGTCATGTGTTGAATAGTTTTGTATGTATTCTTTCATTTCTGAGCATGCGTAGTCTTGCTTTTATGATTTTTTTTTTTTTGTACGAAAACCGTACTAATTAAACGAAAATTGGATGTTGAGCTCACGTACGACAACAATCTTATAGTCTGCACATCCAGCTTTTGTCTGACAAAAAGCTGGAATCAGCTGTCGAAAGCACCATACTAACGATCCAAAAATCAGCAGATCGTTCGTCGGACGAAATTTTACTTCCGATTTTCGTATCGTGTGTATGGGCCTTTAGTCCATAGGGTTCAATATTGAATTGGCTCCCCCCTTTGCAGCTATAACAGCTTCAACTCTTCCGGGAAGGTTGTCCACAAGGTTTAGGAGTGTGTCTATGGGAATGTTTGACTATTCTTCCAGAAACACATTTGTGAGGTCAGGTACTGATGTTGGATGAGAAGGCCTGGCTGGCAGTCTCTGCACTAATTCATCCCAAAGGTGTTCTATTGGGTTGAGGAAGTGGTGTATTTAGGTTTTGTGCTGCCCTAGGCTTGACTGAACTCATGCACCCCCTAATTTAAATATGACCCACCCCCCTCCCTGTCAAGGCCACACCCCTTCCTGTTTAAGACCCACCCTATAATCTGTAAACCACACCCCCTCCTCCGCCGCGCCATTCAGAAAGCGCAGCGTGCTTCGCACATGTGCAGTAGGGAACGTGACATAATGGTGCCAACAGCACCCGAGAGCCAATCCACAAATTGGCTGGGGTGTCGACATCGTGGGAACTCTGGACAGGCAAGTGTCCTAATATTGAAAGTCAGCAGCTACAGTATTTGTAGCTGCTGACTTTGGGCCCTTTCACATGGGCTGTCCGATCAGATCAGTCTGTCACTTTTTCAGGCAGACCTGATCGGACGCTTCATTCACTCCTGTGGAGCGGTGGATGTCAGCGGTGACATGTCTGCTGACACCCGCTACCATCCGATCCTGTCTGCAAAATTCAGATGGATGGAGACCTGATTTTCCATCCGTCTGGTAGATCGGATCGGATGAAAATGGACAGGTGGATCCATTTTCATCGGATCCCCCCATAGAGGAGAGCGGGGCTCTGACAGGTATGTCCCTGCACAGTTAGTGGAGATGGACCTGTCATCTGCCTGCTCAGCAGGGATCAAGGGAGCGATCCCCCGCTGAGCAAAGCTGAGTCCATCGGGAGGACCGCCCATGTGAAAGAGACCTTTTAAATTTTAACACGGGGGGAGGCAGAACTCCTCTTTAATGAGTTTGAAATCATTGCAGCATGCATGAGCACTTTGCACATGCTAAAATCAGTGCAAATTCATTAAACAGTCCACATTCAGTGAAAGTTCATGCACTGCAAAGTTTGCAGTGCATGAACTTTCACTGAATGTGGACTATTTAAAGTGGAGTTCCACCCAGTTTTACAACTCTTCAGCATCCCTCACTAAACTGTGCACTGTAAACGAATTGGATATTTTTAAATTTTTTTTCTCAGCACCTACTGTGTATCTGCTGTATTCATTTTTCACTTCCTCCTCCCTGGCCGCGGCCCATCGCATCATTTCCTGTTTGCAGTGCCTTCTGGGAAGGGGCAGCAACTTCCTCTGAAACTGTCGTTGCTATGGAAACCTGACCTGAAACCTATTACACTGCTTGTGCTGCACTGAGCATGTGCGAGATCTGCAAGGATGAGATCCAGGAAGAAATATAGTCTGGCTTTAAATGCCCACACTTAAGATGGCCACGGCCTGCTGTAAGTTTATAAAATAACAAACTACTGCTATAAACTAACAAAACAGACCTTAGTTTACAGACTAACTTTACTAGAATACATTAAGCTTGTGTATTATAGGGGTATTTTTATTTAAAAAGTATAATTTCGGCCGGAACACCACTTTAATGAGTTTGTAGCATAGATCACTTTGCAACATCATGATGTGTATATTTACATATGGAGCACTAAGTGATTGGCTGCTTGGCACACGCACATTACAATAGTAATATAAATTAACTGAAATAGACATGAACAAAATGCTTTAGGAAATAGTGGAAATAATGGAGTGAGAATCAAACAAACATCTAGCATATAGGCAGCTGCTAAAAAAAATCCAGATGAGATCCAAACATAAAAATATAGCAGAAATGAGCACTGTTAATTTCTGCTGGAGAAGATGCAGCCAGTGAACGAAAGCAGGAGGGTAGGCGGAGCATTAGGCTCCGCCTCCGCCAGTCAGATGGAATGCAGCCAGTATGGGGACGCCAGTCGCTCTACTCCCCTCGGCCAGGCACGCCCAAACAGCTTTCTTGCCGCCCCCCTGCAAAGTGCCGCCCTAGGCCTGGGCCTTGTCGGCCTAGGCCAAAAGACAGCACTGGGTTGAGGTCTGGACTCTGTGCAGGCCAGTCAAGTTCCTCCACCCCAAACTCGCTCATCCATGTCTTTATGGACATTGCTTTGTGCACTGGTCCAAATCATTTGGTGGAGGGGGGATTATGGTGTGGGGTTGTTTTTCAGGGGTTGGGCTTGGCCCCTTAGTTCCAGTGAAGAGAACTCTTAAGGCATCAGCATACCAGGACATTTTGGACAATTTCATGCTCCCAACTCTGTGGGAACAGTTTGGGGATGGCCCCTTCCTGTTCCAACATGACTCCGCACCAGTGCACAAAGCAAGTTCCATAAAGACATGGATGAGCAACACCTTTGGGGTGCATTAGAGCGGAGACTGCGAGCCAGGCCTTCTCGTCCACATCAATGCCTGACACAAATGCATAGTTGCCAACTGTCCCGGATTTCCCGGGACATTCCCGGGACTTGGACTCCATTCCCGAATTTGTGGTGTCCCGGGAAATGTCCCGAAAAATCCGGCTCCCGATTTTTAAAACCGCCGCCGCCGCTAGAGGTCGGCGGCCGGCGGAGACAACGCCATTTTATTGAAGTTCAGTAAGACGGCTGGGGGGGGGCTAGACGGAGCTTCTGCGTCGCCGCCTCGCCCCGCTCCGCCTCGGCCCGCCTACCCCCCGCCCCGCTGCCAGTCTGATATGGAAAGGGGCGGGGGTTCTAGCCATGCTGCGGACACACTTCTGAGGTGGGGGGGGGCGCGCGCACCGCTGTGGGACACCTGATGTGAGTGGGGGGGCACTGGGGACACCTGATGTGAGTGGGGGGGCACTGGGGACACCTGATGTGAGGGGGGGCACTGGGGACACCTGATGTGAGGGGGGGCACTGGGGACACCTGATGTGAGGGGGGGGGCACTGGGGACACCTGATGTGGGGGGGGGGCACTGGGGACACCTGATGTGAGGGGGGGGCACTGGGGACACCTGATGTGAGGGGGGGCACTGGGGACACCTGATGTGAGGGGAGGGCACTGGGGACACCTGATGTGAGGGGGGGGCACTGGGGACACCTGATGTGAGGGGGGGGCACTGGGGACACCTGATGTGAGGGGGGGCACTGGGGACACCTGATGTGAGGGGGGCACTGGGGACACCTGATGTGAGGGGGGGGGCACTGGGGACACCTGATGTGAGGGGGGCTCCACTGGGGACACCTGATGTGAGGGGGGGCTCCGCCGGGGACACCTGATGTGAGGGGGAGCTCTGCCGGAGACTCCTGATGTGAGGGGGGGCTCCACCGGGGACTCCTGATGTGAGGGGGGGCTCCGCCGGGGACTCCTGATGTGAGAGGGGGCTCCGCCGGGGACTCCTGGTGTAAGGGGGAGCTCTGCCGGGGACTCCTGGTGTGAGGGGGGGCTCTGCCGGGGACTCCTGGTGTAAGGGGGAGCACTGCCGAGGACACCTGATGTGAGGGGGAGCTCCGCCGGGGACTCCTGGTGTGAGGGGGGGCTCTGCCGGGGACTCCTGGTGTGAGGGGGGGCTCCGCCGGGGACTCCTGGTGTGAGGGGGGGCTCCGCCGGGGACTCCTGGTGTGAGGGGGGGCTCCGCCGGGGACTCCTGGTATGAGGGGGGCTCCGCTGGGGACATCTGATGTAAGGGGGGGCTCCGCTGGGGGCACATGATGCAAGGACGGACTCTGCTCGGACATCTGAAGCAAGGACGGACGGCTGGTGGCAGGCGACGTGGCTAGTGACACGCTCAGGGATCCCACTGATTCTGCATTATGGTAAGTTGAATGATTTCATTTTATATTACAATGTAATAATAGAAATAATGCACTTCAATCATCCTGACACCATAACAACCATGGTGCTGGGATGATTGAAGTGCTAACACCAGGTGTTTGGAGTATCTTTATCTGCTGATTGTTAAACTTTCTAGAATACACATATTTTTAATCCCTCTCCCCCTCTCCCCCTCTCCCCCTCTCTCCCTCTCTCCCTCTCTCCCTCTCCCCCTCTCCCCCTCTCTCCCTCTCTCCCTCTCCCCCTCTCTCCCTCTCTCCCTCTCTCCCTCTCCCCCTCTCCCCCTCTCTCCCCCTCTCTCCCTCTCCATCCCTCATTCATCTCAGACTATAACCACACCCTCGCGTAAACCACGCCCATTTTTCGCCACGGCACGCTTCGCACGCCGCACTTGTATATTTTTGCTAGGCCACGCCTGCTGACGAATGCCCCACCCCCTAATTATTGGACAGCTCGGCCTACAGCCACAAAAGTGTCCCACATTTTTTTTTTACAATGTTGGCAACTATGCAAATGCGCTTCTAGAGAAATGGTCAAACCTTCCCATAGACACACTTCTAAACCTTGTGGACAGCCTTCCCAGAAGAGTTGAAGCTGTTATAGCTGCAAAGGGTGGGCCAACTCAATATTGAACCCTACAGACTAAGACTAGGATGTCATCAAAGTTCATGTGGCAGGCGTCCCAATGCTTTTGGTAATATAGTGTATATACCATAGTTTGTAGACTCTATAACTTTCGCACAGACTAAATAACATGCATTCATTTGGGTTATTTTTTTTTTTACCAAAGAAATGTAGCAGAATACATTTTGCCATAATTTAGGAAAGAAATGTATTTATTTGCAAAATTTTCTAACAGAAAGAATCTGTAAATTTTTTGTATTTTTACATTTATATAGCAAAAAATAAAACAGTGGTGATTAAATACCACCAAAACAAAGTTCTAGTTGTGTGAAAAAATTTCATATGGGTTCAGTGTTGCATGACCATGCAATTGTCATTCAAAGTGCAATGGCGCTGAAAGCTGGTCTGGGCAGGAAGGGCATGAAAGTGGCCGGAATTGAGGTGGTTAAAGGCTAAGTTCATCTTAAAAAATAAATAAAATAAATGCACATAATTGTGCAGGTGAAAAAAATGTGCATTTAATATTTTTTGACGTTTATGATGTAGCTGTGCGACTGGAGCCCTGCACAGCCACGCTGTTTTCACAATGTGACAGTGGGTGCAGGGAGAGCATCCCCCACATGCTGTCGGGGGTTGGGATGCTGACCAGTAGGGATGAGCTTTCCACTCGAACATTGGCTGTTCGCCCCTTCGCAACTGAAGATTAATGCGGAATATTAATGCGGGAGCGCAGTGCATTGCTGTATGATGATAGGCCAGAGCATGCACCATGACCTGCATGATTTGGCTAATCGCAGCGCCCTCAGCTAAGAGAGCCATAATTGGCCAAAGGCAGGGCGCTTTTTGCCAATCATGGCTCAGGGGGACTAAGTCCACGCCCCACACTATATAAGGCCGCCTGCACATCGGCCTCATGTAGTGTGTTGTTGGCATGGACGGAGAGAGAGTGTCATTTAGATTGAGCAGGCAGGCAGATTATTCAGTTAGCTGCAGTGTATTTAATATATATACAGACAGTCTTGTATATATATATATATATATATATATATATATCCACTGTATCCAGTTTAGCTAGATCTGACTGCAGTCCGTTCCTGGTTACTGTTTCTAATATACTTCAGGCAGGCAGGTGATTCAGTTAGCTACAGTGTATTTAATATATATATACAGATAGAGTTTAGCTATATCTCACTGCAGGCCGTTCCTGGCGTACTGTTTCTAATAAACTTCTGGCAGGCAGGTTATTCAGTTAGCTGCAGTGTATTTAATATATATATATATATATATATATATATATATATATATATATATATATCCTCTGTATCCAGTTTAGCTATATCTGACTGCAGGCCGTTCCTGGTGTACTGTTTCTTATATACTTCAGGCGGTGTACACAGTATACAGTGCTGTGCACCCATAGTGCAGTTGCTCATACTTTTCTGGTGGTCAATACAGTACACCCATAGTTGTTATTACGCTTCTCTTGGTGTACACAGTACCGTGTACCCCTAGTGCAGTTGCTACTTCTTCCCTGGTGGTGTACACAATACATACAGTGTAATCATAGTTGGTATTATACTTCTGTTGGTGTACACAGTACTGTGCACCCATAGTGCAGTTGCTACTACTTTTCTGGTAGTGTACACAATACATACAGTGCACCCATAGTTGTTATTATACTTCTGTTGGTGTACACAGTATCGTGCACCCCTAGTGCAGTTGCTACTACTTTCCTGGTGGTGTACACAGTACACAATGCAGTGTAGTGTTTTTTTGCTAAACAAAATTTCCAGCAAGTCTGGAAGGCCCCCAACAGAGGCAGACGCTCACAGGCCACTAAAAGAGGGAAAGCAGGCTCTGTGTCTACAGTCGATAGTACCCAAACGTTACAAACATTACAGATATGACAGTACTTGGCGTGGACACGGTGCACGTGGCCGTGGTGCACGCTTGTCCTTTTTTCCTGTAGCTGGCCGTGTTATTGAGCCACAACATGCAGAAGAGTTGGTGGAATGGATAGCAAAGCCGTCCTCATCCTCCTCATCCTCTGTCACCCAGGTTCAGAGTAGTTTGCCTGCCAATACAGCTGCCAAAGCGGCCTATTCCATCGGCTCCATGTCAACGGTCACTCCTTCCCTAGCCCTACCATCATGCACGGAGGATCCCCTTGAACTGTTTGACCACAGTGTCAGGTACATGCTGCAGGAGGATGCGCAGCGATTTAAAGGCTCTGATGATGGTATCCAGTTGAGGAAGGGAGTAACGTCAACCTAGAGAGAGGGGGTGCCCAAGAAGGTTTAAGAAACTGGCAGTCATGTTCCCCCAGCTGCAGCATACTGCCAAGTTTGCTCCAGTGATGAGGAGGGAGGGGATGATGAGGTCACTGACTCAACTTGAGTGCCTGATAGAAGAGAGAAGGAGGAGGAGGCATGTCTCCAAGGAGGTAGGATGCCCTCCAGGGGGCAGCTTAAGGGCAGCCACCCTATTGCATCACACTGCAGAGCTAAGCAGGTGCAGGGCGCTGCTGACTCCCCACATATTTTGAAAAGTTCTTTGGTGCGGGCCTTTCTTGACACATGTGCAGCAGATCACACCGTTGCTGTTTGCAACATATGTCTGAAGCGTATCAAGGGTGTCCAAAACAGCAGCCGCTTGGGCACCACATGCTTGACCAGACATATGACGACCTCCCATGCAGTCCATTGGCAACAGCACTTAAAAGACCCACATCAAAGAACAAAGGTGGACCTCTCCTTGCTCCTCATCAGCTGCGTTCTCCAACCCCACTATACCTCCAGTCCTCTCAGAAACCTGCACTGAGAGAAATGAAGGTATAGCAATAGGTGTCCCAAGTACTTGCAGTCAATCTGCTATCAGTACACCTCCATCTGATTTTAGCAGGCATATTTCCCTATCCCAGTTGCTAAACCGTTGAAAGAAATTCGGTCCCAGCCATCCACATGCATAGCGTCTGAATGCTAGCTTGGCCAAATTGCTAGCACTGCAACTGCTGCCTTTTCAGCTGGTAGACTCTGCCCCCTTTCGTGAATTTGTGGAATGTGAGGTACCTCAGTGGCAGGTTCCCAAACGCCATTTCTTTTCACGGAAGGCCATTCAGGCTCTCTACCAGCATGTGGAAGGCAATGTGTTGGCTTCGTTGGACAGGGCGGTCAGCAGTAAGGTCCATATTACTGCCTACTCATGGTCCAGCAGGCATGGACAGGTACGTTACCTTTCTTTCACGGCGCACTGGGTAACTCTGCTGGCAGCTGGGAAGGATGCAGGACGGGTGCAGTATTGATGGAGCTTGTTCCGCCACCACGCCTCCAAAATGTTAGTGGTGATTCTGCCACAGCTCTCTCCTCCACCCCTTCCTTTTCTTCTCCCTCTATGGCCTCTTCCTCTGGAGATTTCTCCTCTGAACCAGCCGTGCTCCGTAGGCATTCAAGGGGCTATGCAAGCACTCAGGCAAAAAGATGCCATGCGGTTCTTGAGTTGGTCTGCCTAGGGGACAGGAGCCACACTGGGGCAGAGATTCTGTCAGCTCTGCAGGGACAGGCTCAGAGGTGGTTGACACCACGCCAGCTTCAGCCAGGATTGGTTGTAGGCGACAATGGTACCAACCTCCTTTCCGCCCTCCGACAGGGACACTTGACCCATGTTCCCTGTTTGGCTCACATCCTGAATTTAGTGGTGCAGCGGTTCTTGAGCAGGTACCCTGGCTTACAGGATCTCCTGAGGTAGGCCAGGAAAGTGTGTGGTCATTTCCGCCGGTCATATAATGCCAGTGCTCGGCTGGCTGACATTCAAAGAGAATGCAACCTGCCCAAGAACCATCTCATTTGTGACATGCCCACCAGGTGGAACTCCACGTTGGCAATGCTGCAGAGGCTGCACATGCAGCAAAGGGCCATCAATGAGTACCTGTGTGAGTATGGCAGAAGGACAGGGTCAGGGGAGCTTGGCTTTTTTTCGCCACGCCAGTGGCTACTGATCAAGGATGCATGTACTGTCCTGTCACCATTTGAGGAGGCTACGAGGATGGTGAGCAGTAACAGTGCATGCATCAGTGATACTGTCCATCTTGTCTTCCTGTTGGAGCGCATGCTTAGTGGAATAATGGACAGGACACTTGAGGCAGAACAGCGGGAGAAAGAGGAGGACTCCCTTACCTCTTAAGGCCCCCTTTATCCAGATACTAGTATTCCTGCATTGTGTCAGCATGGAGGTGGAGGATAACACTCAGCATCAGCAGCAGTCTTCAAGGGATCGTTTTCAGTCCCCAGAAACCCATGGAGTTGTACATGGCTGGGAGGAGGTGGTTGAGGATCATGTGATCCTTAGTAACCCAGAGGACTCAGGATGGAATGCCTCTGCAAACCTACGCTGCATGGCCTCCCTGATCCTGCAAAGCCTACGAAAGGACCCTAGGATTCGTGGTATCAAGGAGAGGGATCATTACTGGCTGGCAACCCTTCTTGATCCACGTTACAAGGGTAAGTTTGCAGAACTTATCCAGCCTTCGCAGAGGATGAAACATCTTCGGAGGCTTTGCAGAAAGATTTGTGCAATGCGTTTCCAGAGCCTGGGAGGTTACAATTTCCTTGTGCTGGACAACGTGTTGCTGAGACTTCGTTCAGTCACAGAAAGAGCAGTGGAGAAGGTGGCCAGCTGACCGATGCCTACAGGCAATTCTTCAGTCCTCAGCGCCCAGGTCTGATCGGTTCCAGCAACCATTGCCAGCGTCTGAATTCCATGGTGCAGGAATATCTAGGGGCAAGATCAGACTTAGAGACCTTTCCACCAGAACATCCACTGGGTTACTGGTCTTGAGGATGGACCACTGGCCAGAGCTTGCTCAATATGCAATTGCGCTACTGGCCTGTCCTGCATCCAGCATTCTTTCTGAACGCATATTCAGTGCTGCTGGAGGCTTTGTAACCAATCACAGAGTGCGCCTGTCCACAGACTCTGTTGATCGGCTCACATTCATAAAAATGAATCAGTCTTGGATCACCAGCTACCAAGCACCTGATGCTGAGGTAACCGATTAATTTTTCTATGGATATGGGATGCCTTGAAGACTGCATATGCTGAGTGACTATCCTATTATGCTGAGTTTCTATCCTATTCCTCCTCAATTTTTATGATGATAGCTTCTATGAATATTTTCGGTTCAGGGCACCACCACCACCACTACCTAAGGCCCAATTTTTCTGCCCCTGTTTAACAGGGGAGCGTAATTACAATTTTTGATCTAATATTTAACAGCAGGGCTCGTTCCTGCACTCAACAAGAGTATCTGTGAGGGGTTGCAATGTTGTGGCACCACCACCACTGCCTAAGGCCCAATTTTTCTGCCCCTGTTTAACCACTTGACAACTGGGCACTTAAACCCCCTTCCTAACCAGACCAATTTTCAGCTTTTGGTGCTCTCACATTTTGAATGACAATTACTCAGTCATGCAACACTGTATCTATATGAAATTTTTGTCCTTTTTTTCACACAAATAGAGCTTTCTTTTGGTGGTATTTAATCACCGCTGGGTTCTTTATTTTTTGCGCCGTAAAAGAAAAAAGACTGAAAAATCTGTAAAAAAATACATTTTTCTTCATTTCTGTTATAATATTTTGCAAATTAGTTATTTTTCTTCATATATTTTGGCCAAAATTTATACCGCTACATATCTTTGGTAAAAATAACCCAAATCGGTGGATATTATTTGGTCTTTTTGAAAGTTATAGAGTCCAAAAGCTATGGTGCGAATATCTGAAAATTGATCACACCTGAAGTACTGACGGCCTATCTCATTTCTTGAGACCCTAACATGCCAGAAAAGTACAAATACCCCCCAAATGACCCCTTTTTGGAAAGAAGACATTCCAAGGTATTTAGAAAGATGCATAGTGAGTTTTTTGAAGTTGTCATTTTTTCCCACAATTCTTTGCAAAATCAAGGTTTTTTTTTTACTTTTTTTTTTTTCCACAAAATTGTCATATTAGCAGGGTATTTCTCACAGACCGCATATGCATACCACAAATTACACCCCAAAACACATTCTGCTATTACTCCCAAGTACGGCGATACCACATGTGTGAGACTTTTACACAGCGTGGCCACATACAGAGGCCCAACATGCAGGGGAGCACCTTCAGGCGTTCTGGAGCACCCAGGCCAATTCTGACATTTCTCTCTTACATGTAAAAATAATCATTTATTAGCTAGAAAATTACATAGAACCCCAAAACATTATATATGTTTTTTTAGCAAAGACCCTAGAGAATACAATGGCGGTCGTTGCAACTTTTTATCTCGCATGGTATTTGCGCAGCAATTTTTTTAACGCGTTTTTTTTGGAAAAAAAACTGTTTTGTGCTTTACAAAAAACAAAACAGTAAAGTTAGCCCAATCTTTTTGCATAATGTGAAAGATGAAGTTACGCCGAGTAAATAGATACCCAACATGTCACCCTTCAAAATTGCATGCGCTTGTGGAATGGCGCCAAACTTTGCTACTCAAAAATCCCCATAGGCGATGCTTTAAAATTTTTTATTGGTTACATGTTTTGAGTTACAGAGGAGGTCTAGGGCCAAAATTATTGCTCTCGCTCTACCGATCGCAGCGATACCTCACATGTGTGGTTTGAACACCATTTTCATATGTGGGCGGGACTTACGTATGCGTTCGCTTCTGCATGCGAGCACACAGGGACAGGGGCGCTTTAAAATTTTTATTTTTTTTTTATTGTTCATTTTACTTTATTTATTTTAGTTTGATGCTTTTTTCCAAAAAAAAAAAAAATTTTGACCACTTTTATTCCTATTACAAGGAATGTAAACATCCTTGTAATAGGAATATGGCATGACAGGTCCTCTTTACAGTGAGATATGGGGTCAATAAGACCCCACATCTCACCTCTAGGCTGGGAAGCCTGAAATTTAAAAAAAAAAAAAAAAAACGATCCTGGCTTCGATCGTAGCTGTGAGTCGGTAGAAGCGCGGGAGGGGGAGACATCCCCTCTCGCCTCCCGTAAGAACGATCAAGCAGTGGAACAGCCGCTATGATCATTCTTATGGTGTAGGGAATCGCCGGCTGAAAAAGCTGATATCTGAATGATGCCTGTAGCTGCAGGCATCATTCAGATATCCCCGCACAAAGTCAAGGACGTTGTATGACGGCCAGCGGGCGGGAAGTGGTTAAAACGCATTTTTTTTTTTAACACAAAGTTGTCCATTTATACAATATTTCTAACACATAGCATGTACATAGCAAAAATGACACCCCAAAATAGATTCTCCTGCTCCTCCTGAGTACGGCGATACCACATGTGTGAGACTTTCACAGCCTGACCACATACAGAGGCCGAGTACAGCCGAGCATGGCTCAGCATGGCAGGGTATGGCTGGGTATGGCGGGGTATTGCGGAGTATGGCGGGGTATTGCGGAGTATGGCGGGGTATGGCGGGGTATGGCGGAGTATGGTGGGGTATGGTGGGGTATTGCGGAGTATGGCGGGGTATTGCGGAGTATGGCGGGGTATTGCGGAGTATTGCGGAGTATTGCGGGGTATTGCGGAGTATGGCGGGGTATTGCGGAGTATGGCGGGGTATGGCGGAGTATGGCGGGGTATGGTGGGGTATGGCGGAGTATGGCGGGGTATGGCGGGGTATGGCGGGGTATGGCGGAGTATGGCGGGGTATGGCAGAGTATGGCGGGGTATGGCAGGGCTTTGCAGAGTATTGTGGGGGTATTGCAGAGTATTGTAGGGGTATTGCAGAGTAATGTGGGGTATTGCAGAGTATTGTGGGGGTATTGCAGAGTAATGTGGGCTTTGCAGAGTATTATGGGGGTATTGCAGAGTAATGTGGGCTTTGCAGAGTATTATGGGGGTATTGCAGAGTATTATGGGGGTATTGCAGAGTAATGTGGGCTTTGCAGAGTATTATGGGGGTATTGCAGAGTAATGTGGGCTTTGCAGAGTATTATGGGGGTATTGCAGAGTAATGTGGGCTTTGCAGAGTATTGCACAGCAGAAGGGATGGCTGAGCATGGATGGATGGATGGCTGGATGTCTCTGTGCAGCGCTGTGGGCACTACACATCCAGCCCACAGCGCTGCAGCCATCCATCCATCTCCCTCTCCTCCACAGTGTACCAATCGGTACACAGGAGGGGAGGAGAGGAACCGGCGTCATCAGATGACGCCAACCGGCGTCATCAGATGACGCCGGTCTGTTTACATGTGATCAGCGGCCATTTACCGGGATCCGTGATGCGCCGGGTCCTCTGGACCCGGCGGTCACGGATGTGCTCGGGTGCGCGCCCCAGGGGGCGTGCGAGAGGGGAATTCCGGGAGAACGTCATAGTACGTCCTCCCAGAGTTAAGCAACCGCCCTGCAGCCGTCATTCGGCTATGGGCCGGTTGTTAAGTGGTTAACAGGGGTGCGTAATTACAATTTTTGATCTAATATTTCACAGCAGGGTTCGTTCCTGCACTCATCAAGAGTATCTGTGAGGGGTTGCAATGTTGCGGCACCACTGCCTAAGGCCCAATTTTTCTGCCCCTGTTTAACAGGGGCGCGTAATTACAATTTTTGATCTAATATTTCAGAGCAGGGCCTGTTCCTGCACTCAACAAAAGTATCTGTGAGGCTTTACAGTGTTGTGTCACCACCGCCTAAGGCCCAATTTTTCTGCCCCTGTTTAACAGGGGCGCGTAATTAAAATTTTTGATTTAATATTTCACAGCAGGGCCTGCTCCTGCCCTCAACAAAAGTATCTGTGAGGCTTTACACTGTTGTGAGACCACCACCACCACCGCCTAAGGCCCAATTTTTCTGCCCCTGTTTAACAGGGGCATGTAATTATAATTCTTGATATAATATTTCACAGCAGGGCCCATTCTGGCTTACAGTGTTCTGGTACCACCAACACCTAAGGCCCAATTTTCCGCAGAGTGTATAGGGCAGGCCGTATAGTATATACAGGTGGTCCCCTATTTTCAAACATCCGACTTACAAACGACTCCTACTTACAAACGGAGGGAGACAACAGGAAGTGAGAGGAAATCTACCCCTAGGAAGGGAAATTCTTTCCTGTAAGAGTTAATATTGGAAAAAGGTGTCTCTACTGATGCTTTATCACCAATCATTGTTTCCCCAATAACCCAAAATTTTCAAAATCCAATTGTCATTGGGACAGAAAGTGAGGTGAAATCTTCTGAACAGGGGCACAGACAGCAAAAAAAATGTTACGGGATGATAACCCTTCCCTATATTATCCAAAAAGCTTAAAAATAGATTTTGGGCTGGAGCTACACTTAAAAAATGTACCTGTTCCAAATTGCAAACAGATTTAACTTAACAACAAACCTACAGTCCCTATCTTGTTTGTAACCCAGGTACCTTCTGTATACTGCTGTTCAGAGTATATAGGGCCTGGGGGCCCTATACCTTTTTTTATTATTTGGGTGCAGAGTTCCCCTTAATATTCATACTAGACCCAAAGGGCCCGGTAATGGGCTGGGGGGGGGGGGGGGCAACATTACATTACAGCCGCCAGGCAGTTTTAAATTACTTTTTTTCTTTAGAAATGTCATTTTGTGCAGGGACTGTTCTAAACACTGGAAAGATGCGCCACTTTACAGGCATACTATAGACACCCCCCCAGGCACGATATTTAAGGGAATATTGCACTTTTATTGTTTCACTTTAAGCATTATTAAAATCACTGCTCCCGAAAAAACTGCTGTTTTTAAAACTTTTTTTGCATTGATACATGTCCCCTGCGGAGTACCCTGGTCCCCAAACACTTTTTATGACAATAACTTGCATATTAGCCTTTAAAATTAGCACTTTTGATTTTTCACTTTCGAGTCCCATAGACTTTAACGGGGTTCGCGTGTTCGCGCAAATTTTTGGTCTGTTCGCATGTTCTGCCACGAACCGATCCGGGGGGTGTTCGGCTCATCCCTACTGACCAGTAACAGGTTAGATGTTAGAACCTAAATACGGGAGTAACATATTACCAAAGGTAAACTTGTGCTTTTTTTTTTTTCTGAAAATTGCCTATTTTTCACCATAATTTGTAGAAGTTGCAATTTTTTTATGTCACATGATATTAGCACAATGGTTTATCAAACCCAATGGAATGCCTACCAAACATGTCAAGCCATAAAATTGCGCTCACCTGGGAAAACTTCAGTACCCCAAATTTTCCAGAGGCAATGCTTTAGCAAAATTTCCTGGCACATCATGGCAGAATACACTGGTTTGTGACTCCACCCCTGCAACCTGATAGGACTGGTTAATTATAAGTTCTTGCTGGAACCCACCGCAGCATTCTCCTTTTTGTCCTCAGCTGCTTGGGACTGTATGGATCACATAGTACCCCTTAAAGCAGAAGTAAACCCATATATTTAAAGTGGAGTTCCACCCAAAAATGGAACTTCCACTTTTTGGATTCCTCCCCCCCTCCGGTGTCACATTTGGCGCCTTTCAGGGGGGAGCAGATACCTGTCTAATACAGGTATTTCCTCCCACTTCCTGGCATAGCTCACCAATGCGCTTGCGGTGACCTATGCCACTTCCGGTGCCTACCCCGTCCTCCCCCACTGTATTCTGTGAGACACAGAACACAGCAGGGACCTGAGAGGACGTGCAGCGCGACTCGCGCATGCGCAGTAGGGAACCGGAACCAGGAAGTGAAGCCGCACGGCTTCACTTCCTTATTCCCTTACCAAGGATGGCGGTGGCTGAAAATAATAGAAGGGTTTACTTCCACCTTAAAGTATTTCCCCCGGCCAGGTTCAGCATTCAGCCTGGTTATTCTGTACTATCTCACGGCCTATGGGTTCTAGGTGTATGGGGTTGCTGTCCTTTTCTCACAGAGACCGCTGTTCAAGTAGACCATCCTCAGCCTAAAAGGTAAGAGGATGGGTAAGTAGTGAAGATGGATGAAAAAGAGAGCCATGTTACTAATGCTGTCATTATTTGATAGCCCTTCCAGATCATCAAGATCCTCCACATCAAAACGGAGAGAACGTGTTGGCCATGCATTACCCACTAGGCACAGGCGATCTTGAAGAAGTCACTCCAGATCCTCCTCCTGCCACCATCGCTCTCACCAAGCAAGGGCACCATTGCCTCATCACCGTCCTCTCATGGCCACCCCTCATGCCAAAGGGATAATGCCTGTTGGGTATGTGGGGCACCAGCACTAGCAGACAAGATGGCCTGCTGTTCCTGCTTTGAAGAAGCAACCAAAGAAAAGTATGCAGATGTCAGAGAGTTAACGGACATAATCAAAGAGTCTGTTAGGAAGTCAATCTTAGAGGTGTCTGCTCCTGATTTAGATGCATCAGCCTAAAGTACTGCTACTTCAGCCCCTCGAGTACTGAAAAAAATTGGATAGCTCTTCAGAGAATGAACAAACTGAAGGTGCCAAGGGGTTCGACTTTACTTTGGTGGAACCATTCAATAAATTAGTAAAGGAGGCGATTGGTTGGGAAGAGGTGGAAGAAATGCCTCATAAGATTAGGAAATATTTCCTCTTAAAAAAGAACCAGAAGCCTTTCCCTTTATTGATGAATTGGATGAGCCCATCCAGGATGAATGGCAAAAGCGGGACAAGAAAACAAGTCTCAGCAGCAGGCTAGCAAGACTGTATCCATTAAAGGAGCCCAAGGTGAACCCACTAATCACATCTCCAGTCATTGACGCATCCTAGATGCGTTTAGCTAGACGTGTAACTCTTTCCGGTGGTAGATGCGGTAACATTCAGAAACGTATTAGACTGCAAAATAGATCTTGACCTGAA
This sequence comes from Aquarana catesbeiana, assembly GCF_042186555.1. NCBI lineage: Eukaryota > Metazoa > Chordata > Amphibia > Anura > Ranidae > Aquarana > Aquarana catesbeiana. Next base: position 107,596,756 of record NC_133325.1, on the reverse strand, counting down.
GCGTGCATTTACAGGATCAGGCAGGGCCTGTAGACCAGCCATTGCATTAGCGGTGGTAGGGAAGACAGTATCCAGCTGGGCATCCAATGTTGACAGGTCTCTGGTGGAAGGAGCCAATCAAGAGAAGGTAATATCAGCCCTGCAAGAGCTTATATATATATATGGGGAATTTTGTGGCGCAGGCATCTGTGGACATAATTACATCATCCTCGAGAGCAATGCTATCTTCTGTCATAGCCAGAAGGGCTCTATGGCTAATATTCTGGGTGGCCAATGCTGCGTCAAGTCTAATTTTTGTAAAATACCTTACGATGGGTTTAACTTATTCGGCTCCAAGTTTGACTCAACCATCTCTAAGGTGACTGGCGGAAAGTCTGGTTTGATCTTGTGAAATAAAAAGCCTCAGGGCCCTTCTTACAAGCGCAACCTCCCAGACAAATACAGAGAAGCAAGATCCTACAGAACGGGAAGGGATTTTAAAAAGAACTGGAAGAGGGACCAATCTTCTCTCCTGAGTCTCAGTGGGCTCAGTGGCATACAAGAACATTTTGAAGTTCAGTCCTTGCGCAGTGAAATGGAGCATCGATGCATGAATCATTTATCATCCCAAACAGGGTGAAACAGTCACTGTGGTGGTGGACTCAGTTTAGTTTCAATTCAGTTTATTACCGCATGTCTGAAAGTCAAGACATCCAGAAAACCTATTGTCACGGGGGGACCCTACTTCCCCTGATTGCCCTACTGTTCCCCAGCACCAGCCCTATAAGTGTTTGCGAAGTGTCACTGGGACGGGAGTCACTTTGGGTGTGGTTGTATTCAATTGTTCTGTTGTGTCTGTTGGCCTTTGTGGGGGGGGGGGGGGACTCCTCCAGCAGCCCCTCCCTGCTTCTAAGACTGTTTAGTGATGAGTAGGGGGGGTGTCCCTGAGTTGTATATCTGTTGTTACATGTGCTTGAATAAAGAGTCTGATGTTTTTCACCCTACGTTATGGCTGGTGGCTGGGTGGGCTAAAGGGTCTTGGATCACGTGGTACTGGACAGAGGAAGCATTTACAGCAGACATAGTCCTGTTGAGGACGGAGGTACGAGATCACTCATGGCTGACGAAAGTCTGCACACCAGGAGCCCTTGAGTTGTCTGGTACGAGGAAGAGATGGCCATTCTGGGGAAGGATGCCACCACCAAAAGAAAGCTTGCAGCCATTGAAAAGGCACAAAAAAGACAAAAGGAATAGGAGACCGCAAAAAACTGAGCCACCACCCCTGTGTCTCTTCCTGTGGTACGGGAGACCCAAAGAATTTCGTGGTATGACCGCAAAGCTCGAACCCGCGAGTTTGCCGAGAGCCAGCAGGTCCTGATAGTCCCAAATCCCCAAAACAAATTACAATCTAAATGGGAGGGACCCTTTCGAATCATCAAGAAGTTAAATGAGACCAACTATGTTCTCGCACTGGATGATCGGGGGAAGCGGCAAAAGACTGTGCATGTCAATATGATCAAGGAATACCATGACAGAAACCTTCCCATCTTGGCAGTCTGCCCCTACCCTCTGAAGAAGACAAAGTCATGCTTGATCTCCTGGAGGAAGCGCCACTCGGCTAATTTACACCAGGTACCCTTGGGCCCCAAGCTCAGCTGGGAACAGTAGGTGTCCATGAAGACCGTTGTGCACCACCGCCATCCCATCTTTTCCTCTCGGCCCAGAAGGATGAGCCTCACCATTCATCATGTGAAAACCTTGCAAACCCGGCCCATCCAACAAGCCCCTTACCGAGTTCCAGAAGCCGTCCGGAACACCATAAAACAAGAACTGAACAAAATGTTGGACCTGGGAATTATCCGACCCTCCCAGAGCCCCTGGGCGCTTCTAACTATTATCGCAAATTTGTTCCCCATTTCAGCACAATTGCCAAGCCACTAATGGACCTGACCAAGAAGACTATGTCCAGGATGGTGACGTGGACCCCAGCCTGCCGGACCGCCTTTGACCAGCTGAAAGAGGCCCTCTCCCGAGACCCCATCCTGGCAGCTCCAAACTACAAGTGGAGTTTCATTGTACAGACGGATGCCTCCACATATGGGCTGGGGGCTGTCCTCAGCCAGATAAATGAGGAGGGGGAGGAGCACCCGGTGGTCTTCCTTAGCAGAAAGTTGCTGGACAGGGAGGTGGCCTATGCCCCCATTGATAAGGAGTGCCTGGCTATAGTAAAACTGAAACCCTATTTATACAGCAGGGAGTTCACCATTCTCATGGACCACAACCCCCTCATCTGGCTGCATCGAGTCTTAGGGGATAACGGCCGCCTGCTAAGGTGGAGTTTGATCTTACAACCGTACAACTTCTCTTTTCAGTACTGAAGGGGGAGCCGACACCAAAATGCAGATGGGCTCTCCTGTCAACAAGATTCCCAGTAAAGCCCAGCAACCCACAAGTGCCTCTAGGGTAGCCTGTTAAGGTTCCCCTTATGGCACTCGTAAAGTGGAGGGGTTGTCACGGGGACCCTACTCCCCCCGATTGCCCTACTGTTCCCCAGCACCAGCCCTACAAATGTTTGCGCCAGGTGTCACTAGGACGGGAGTCACTTTGGGTGTGGTTGTATTCAATTGCTCTGTTGTCTCGTACCTGGTGGTTGAGCCTGACATGTAGAAGGAAGGCCTCCCGTACAGCTCCAGCTCAAGGGCCGCTGGTAGTGGGACAGCTGGCGCTGGAGCACGGCGGGGTAAGAGTGCCTAGGATCAGTCCTGAAGTCTGTGTAGGTAGTTGCCAGGAACACACACAGACAGGAAGCCGGACTTGGCTGGTAGCAGGCAGGAGCGTAGTTGGTTCACAGGCAGGTCTTGGCAACAGACAGGCATATCAGTTACAAACGGTAGGCAGGAGCGTAGTCGGTTCACAGGCAGGTTTAGGCAGCAGACAGGCAGATCAGGTACAAACAGCAGGCAGGAGCGAAGTCGGGTCACAGGCAGGTTTAGGCAGCAGACAGGCAGATCAGGTACAAACAGCAGGCAAGAATGTAGTCGGGTCACAGGTAGGTTTGGCAACAGATAGGCAGATCAGGTACAACAGCAGGCAGAAGTGTAGTCAGGGAATAAGCCGTAACGGTATCAGGAATCAACACAGGTATCAGGATTTCAGGTAAATGCTATAGACCAAGCAGCAATTAGCCAGTACTGAAGCTGCATTTAAATAGTTCTGATGACAGGCACGCGCACTCGAACGTGCGACCACGTTCACGCATGCGCGTTCACTGATGCATCTGTGGCTGTTCTGTGTATTCCTTCTTCGCACCTGAGCACAGGTGTGTGCCTGAGAGTGGCAGCTGTACTCCGCAGATGACTTCCCTGACATTGCCCCCCCTTACGGGCAGCCTCCGGATGCCCAGTTGGTTCCTCTACAGGGGATGACTGCGGAAGAAGGCATGTACCAAGTCCATAGCATATACATTCTGCTCTGGTTCCCAGGAGTTTTCCTTCGGCCCATAACCTCTCCATTTAATTAGGTATTGCAGTTGACCCCTTCTCCTCCTGCAGTCTACAACTGCCTCTACCTCGAACTCCTCGTCCCCATTGACCATCACTGGTTCAGGTGGTCTAGACTCCCAAATAGGGAGGGAACGGATCAGGCACCGCGGGCTTTAACAATGACACATGGAACACTAGGTGTATGCTGAAAGATTCCGGTAAAGATAGTTCGTCGGAAACATCATGAATCTTTCTCTTCGCAGGAAACAGCCCTAGAAATTTAGGAGCTAGCTTCTTTGATGGACAGGCCAGTCTCAGATTGGTTGTAGCCAACAAGACCTGATCCCCTGGTTGCAGAATGAGTTCTCCTCTCCTCTTTCTATCAAAAGCTCTCTTATTATCTTTCTGTGCCTTGGTCATGGCCTCTTGCTACAGCTTGTTGTTGCGATTGAAGAAATCCACAGTGCTTTGGACAGCTGGTACCGAAGACACAGGGACAAGGTCGGGCAAAAAGGTGGGATGGAAGCCATAATTTGAAAAAAATGGAGATTGCTTGGTGGCTGCATGACAGGAATTGTTATAAGCGAACTCAGCTAGAGGTAAGAGTGATATCCAGTCATCCTGGACAAACAACGTGAAGCAACGGATGTACTGTTCCAACGTCTGATTAGTCCGTTCGGTTTGACCGTTAGACTGCGGATGGTATGCGGATGACATGGAAAGTTTGATCCTTAAGGCTTCACATAGTGCCCTTCAAAATATTGAGGTAAATTGGACTCCTCGGTCAGAGACAATGTCGATGGGTACCCCATGGAGTCTAACGATTTCCTTAATAAACACTCTAACAGTCTCTACAGCAGAGGGTATACCCTTCAAAGGTAAGAAATGGGCCATCTTAGTCAGCCGGTCAACTATGACAAAGATGGCTGTACAGTCCTCAGCGGGTGGTAGTTCAAATATAAAGTCCATGGAAATCATGGTCCACAACCTGTCGGGCACAGGCAGAGGTCTGAGCAAACCCCAAGCCTTGTTTCGGGTGCTCTTACTTCGGATGCAGGTAATGCATGTATCTATGTATTTCTTGCAGTCTTTTTCCAGATTAGGCCACCAGAATGTGCGTTGTACTAATTCTATTGTTTTGAGAATGCTGAAGTGACCTGCTAGGGGGTGGTCATGGCAGAATCCCAGAACTGGTATCTGGACTGCTTCTGGGACGAAGACTCGGTTCCCCTTCCAAAGAAGTCCTTCTCTTGCCTGTAACATATCCCTGATAGGATCAGAGGTAACTGCGGATGCCTGCTTCAGCTGTGACATAAGGTCGGACTGCAATAACAGAAAATTTCCTGCTGGTAGGATGGTATCAGATACTGGTAAGTCCTTTGGATCCTCGAACATGCGCAACAGCGCATCAGGCTTGACGTTTTTTGATCCAGGTCTATAGGTAATATGGAATAAGAACCTTGAAAAGAAAAGTGCCCATTGGGCCTGGCGGGGTTTCAGTCTCTTGGCAGTCCTTAAATATTCAAGGTTCTTGTGATTTGTAATGATCAATATTGGGTGAGCTGCTCCCTCTAGCAAGTACCTCCACTCCTCCAGAGCAGCCTTTATGGCGAGAAGCTCCCTATCTCCAACGTCATAATTTCTCTCTGCAGGAGCAAGTTTCCTAGAGAAGAACGCTACCGGATGGATTACATTTTTGGGACCTTGACGCTGGGACAGAACTCCCCTGACTGCACTTTCGGAAGCGTCTATCTCTAGGATATAAGGTAGTGCCGGATCTGGATGGCTTAGTACAGGGGCAGTTGTAAACAGTCCTTTAAGAGTCTCGAAGGCAGCCTGGGCTTCAGGAGACTAGCAGAAACGAACACCCAGTTTGGTGAGTTGGGTAATGGGTGTGATGATAGCTGAAAAGTTCTTAATGAATCTGCGATAAAAATTAGCAAACCCCACGAACCGCTGGATCCCTTTCTTATCAGTGGGTGCTGGCCAGGTCAGGATTGCTGACACTTTTTGAGGGTCCATTTCAATCCCTCCGGTGGAGATGATCAAGCCCAAGAACTGAATACTTTGCTGCTCAAATTCGCATTTCTCAGGTTTGGCATAAAGTCCATGTAAACGGAGACAGCAGAGAACATTCTTGACATGTTCCTGATGATCTGCAAGGGAGGTGGAGAACACAAGAATGTCTTCTAAGTAAACAATGACGAAAATGTCCAAATAATCTTTGAAAACGTAGTTGAAGTGTTGAAATGTAGCTTGGCGCGTTACATAGGCCGAAAGGTGTGACGAGATACTCGTAATGGCCAAAACGGGCACGGAAGGCAGTCTTCCATCCATATGTGGATGAAGTTGTAAGCTCCCCTCAGGTCTAATTTAGTAAAAATGGTAGCAGAACAAAGTCTTTGGAAGAGCTCTGGGACCAAGGGGAGAGGATAACGGTTCTTCACCGTAACCTTGTTTAGCTCACGGTAATCTACACATGGCTATAGTGAATAGTCCTTCTTCTCCACAAAGAAAATTCCCGCCCCGGCAGGTGAAGTAGAAGGGCGGATGAACCCTTTCTGGAGGCTTTCATCAATGTATTCCTTAAGAGCTGCTAATTCTTTTTCAGACAGTGGAAAGATCCAACCAAATGGAATGGCAGCCCCTGAAAGGAGCTCAGTGGGGCAGTCGTAGGCCCTGTGTGGAGGTAGGGTGTCTGCTCCCCGCTTGCTGAAAATGTCCAGGAACTCATGATAGGCCCCAGGCACCTTTTGGCAGAGTTCAGCATCAACGTCCATACATAATAGAGTGGCGGGTGCAACAGTGGGGTTGGACAGACAATGCTCCTGGCAGTAAGATGATTGGTACTTGATACTATCGGATCTCCAATCGACCACAGGATTATGGGCCTGTAGCCACGGTAGACCCAAAATGACAGGAAACAGAGGTGAAGAGATTTCATCTAGGCGCAAAAGTTCTTTATGACCGGTAGGGGTCACAGTCAGCAGTTGAGGGGTTTCCTGGGTCACCAGTCTGGAATTTACACAAGAGCCATCGGCCAAGAATACAGTAAGTCCCTGCTTTTTGGATTGAAGAGGAATACATTGTTGGGCTGCAAATGCCAGGTCGATAAAGCAACTGCACACCCCTGAGTCCACAATTGCGGTTGCTGACACGCTACTCCCTGGGAGCTGGAAGGTAACAGGAAGTGATAAGTGAGCAGAGGTTGCTGGCGGGACCGCCTGACTTACTGGAGAAGTGGAGAGGTATCCATGTTTCTTAGCAGGACAACTCCATACATAGTGACCTGCCCCACCAAAGTAGAGGCAGAGGTTGCCTTGATGGCGTTGTGACCGTTCCTCAGGGGAGCGTGACGGGCGAATCAGGCCTGGTCGAGTGGATGTTACAGTCTCGGGTGCGGAAGGAACCAACTTGACAGATGTGGGCCGGACAGGAACTGGAATCTTAGGCATCATCCATACAGGCTGGGATGGAACGGCTGAGCTCTCTCGCCTGCGTTCTCGCAGACTACGATCAATCTGAACTGATAATGTAATTAAGTCCTCCAGGGAACTTGGAGCACCCACACAAGCTAACCCGTCCTTCAAGTTTTCTGATAAACCCAGGCGGAATTGATGTTGCAGAGCTGCGTTATTCCAACCAGTGTCTGCACTCCAGCACCTGAAGTCCATAACATAGTCCTCGACCGCTCTGCTGCCTTGCCGGAGTGCATGGAGAGAGGACTCAGCAGTAGTGGCTAATTGATTGTCCTTGTATAACTTGGACATTGCCTGAAAGAAGGAGGACATAGTATTCAGTTGTACGTCCTTTTTTTCCAACAGACGATGAGCCCAGGTTTGGGGCTCACCTTGAAGCAAGGATATAATGAACCCCACCTTTGGGGTTCATTAAAAAAGCAGAAAAAGAAAAAGTCCATGGCTGGAGTGAGAAATAGAGCTGACAGGCATTGTGGAATGCTCTGAACTTAGTCCGATCTCCAGAAAATCTGTCAGGGCTAGGCACTCGTGGCTCAGGGGATGTCATTGCTGCAGCAGGAACGGCAGAAGAAGGCTGGACTTGCACATGCTCCTCGAGTCGCACGTATTTCTCCTGCAGGGATTTGACCACTTGACAAAGGCCTGCAAGACACTGGCAGACTTCATGTAGGGGAGAGGTACCTCCTGCAGGCTCAGTCATGGCTGCTTGGTACTGTCACATACCTGGTGGTTGAGCCTGACGTGTAGAGGAAGGCCTCCCATACAGCTCCGGCTCAAGGGCCGCTGGTAGTGGGACAGCTGGTGCTGGAGCACGGCGGGGTAAGAGTGCCTTGGATCAGTCCTGAAATCTGTGTAGGTAGTTGCCAGGAACACACACAGATGGGAAGCCGGACTTGCCTGGTAGCAGGCAGGAGTGTAGTTGGTTCACAGGCAGGTCTTGGTAACAGACAGGCAGATCAGGTACAAACAGTAGGCAGAGCGTAGTTGGGTCACAGGCAGGTTTAGGCAGCAGACAGGCAGATCAGGTACAAACAGTAGGCAGAGCGCAGTCGGGCCACAGGCGGGTTTAGGCATCAAACATGCAGAACAGGTACAAACAGCAGGCAGGAACGTAGTCGGGTCACAAGTAGGTTTGGCAACAGATAGGACAGATCAGCTACAACAGCAGGCAGAAGCGTAGTCAGGGAATAAGCCTGAACGGTATCAGGAATCAACACAGGTATCATGATTTCAGGTAAACGCTGTAGACCAAGCAGCAATTAGCCAGTACTGAAGCTGCATTTAAATAGGCTGTCTGGCACCAGTTCTGATGACAGGCGCGCACACGCGAACGCGAAGTAATTATTGGGCCGTTTTACTCTGGCTCATTCTGCCATTGTTCTTACATTTACCACTGTGACACATCTTTTTGTCTATTTAGATACATCTCATCCACATCCACCCCTGATGAGTGAGCAATGATCCTACGAAACGTGCGTCGGGTTTTCTGATGCGTGCATTTGTATATACTGCATTGTATAATGTTTGTATCAACTTTATTTATTCTCTTTATTATGTACAAATCCATTGGCTGAGCTATTATGCCATATAATCTATGTATGTACATTATTTTTAATAAACATTTATACTGCTACTAGTCTTGTTACTCAGTGGCTAACTGTGACTACCTCATTTAAAGTCCCAGGGGGACTCTCTTTTTTTTTTTATATTATGGGATATATGTCTATGTGGAAGGGGGAGGGGGGTTACTCCTCCAGCAGCCACTCCCTGCTGATAAGACTGTTTACTGATGAGTAGTTTGACTACACCTGACCTGTGTGCTATTGTTATTGGACAGTTTACCCCAACCTGAATTGTATATCTGTCGTTAAATGTGCTTGAATAAAGAGTCTGATTTTTTTCACCCTACACTGAGTTACGGCTAGTGACTGGGTGGGCTAAAGGGTCTTGGATCGTGTGGTACCGAACAGAGGAAGCATTTACGGCAGACATAGTCCTGTTGAGGATGGAGGTCCGTTACACTATATTTCCCTCCTAGGATTTGTTGGATTCATAATGGGATTTAAAGCTAAAAGGTGTGTTTTCTCATTGCCATAACTTCAGCAAAAAGACTATCAGAGATTAAAAAACGAAATGCCAGAAACTCTGGGAATTCTTCTGTAATCTTTTATTATAACATGACCATTAAAATGTGACAGCTGACGTGTTTCAGCACTTAGCCTTGTTCACAGCACAGTCACCATAGAAAAATACAACATATAAATAGTGCAAAAAACAAAAAGGATAATGCATGTCACTCCCACTAATTAGATGATGTCAGTAAACAAAGGTAAAACGAGAACACCACTGCAGGTGCATGTTTCTCAGAAAGTGATAACATGCAATACATATCATAACATGAATCACTGAGAGAGAAAAGGAAACACGGATCAGTATAAGAAACCACATCATTTAAAAAGATCAAAATAAATACAAAATAAAATTTAAAAAAATGGAAAAATAGAAAAATCACTAAAACTAAAACTAACCCTATTGGAGAAAAAGGTCAACATCATAGCGGAGATTCATACCTGAGGGCACTCTGGTATGTAAATTAAAGATCCACCAGACTTCTCTCTTAAGAAGCCTGTGGTGAAGATCCCCCCCCCCCCCCCGAAAGAAAAAGCAGACACATTCCCTGCATGGAGAGATTTGAAATGTTTTGATACATTGGAGAATCTCTTGTCTGATGGATAAGATGCTCCGTGGTAATGTTCTCCTATCCGTGTTATCAATGGTCTTGTGGTGCACCCTACATATTGTAGATTGCAGGAAGTGCACTTTACTAAATAGACCACATTATTAGTACCACAATTAAAATGGAATCACGGATTGGGAGCTCTTTACTTGTGGAGCACGACTTAACCACTCCAGATTTCTTTGTGTGTTTCTGACAGAAATGACAGGTGCTAAACACTACAGACATAAGGTCCTGTGGTGTGTAACCACGTACCTCCAGAAACTTTAGACTGGTACAAACTGGGAGAGAGAATGCCACCCAAAGTATTAGCCCGCTGACTACTGAATCTACAGCCAGCTTCTATAATGAATGTTAAATCCTCATCAGTTGACAAGATAGGTAGATTCTTCAAAATGATGTTCTTAATAGGTTTAAACTCCTGTGAGTAAATAGTTACAAAGGTAATTGGTTTAGTTTCTCGAACCATGTTATTTTTGGATTAGGAATTCTTTAGAAGAGTAGATCTATCCCTATTTTTGGCTACACATATGACCCTATTAATGTCCCTTTGTCTATACTGATGTGCCAAAAGTCTGGAGGACACAACTTTACATTCTTCAGAGAAAGTTTCTGTTGTAAAACAATTGCGCCTGGCTCTGATACACTTACCCACTGGGACTGACCGTATGGTGTGCGTCGGATGGCAACTAGTGGCCAGTAACAATGAATTGCCGGCGCACTCCTTTTGGTAAGTCTGAGTATGAACGGTCCCATTAATAATAGAACCCTCCAAGGTAATGTCCAGAAAATTGATAGTTACATCATGATGTTCAAAACTAAATTCTAAATTAAAAGAATTATGCCCTGTACACACGGACATTGATCGCACATTCCGACAACAAAATCCATGGATTTTTTCCGAAGGATGTTGGCTCAAACTTGTCTTGCATACACACGGTCGCACAAAGTTGTCAGAATTTCCGAACGTCAAGAACGCGGTGACGTACACCACGTACGACGAGACTATAAAAGGGCAGTTCAATACCAAGCACGGCACCCTTTGGGCTCCTTTTGCTAATCTCGTGTTAGTAAAAGTTTGGTGATAGCAATTTGCGCTTTTTCAGACTCATAGTTTTCAGATCGTATTTCTGGTGTTCAGATGTGCTATTGGGTTAGTATCTGGTCTTCAGTGCGTGCAGCGAGTTCCCATTGATTTGTCATTGTGTTCTTGTCCGTTCGTTACTGATTTTCAGGTTGGTCTTCACAGGCCTTGCTGTTCTTCAGTGCATTCTGTTACTTCATTATGACCAGCCGACCGTTTTGAAGCCATGTTGCGTGTACGTACTCATCGTAGAGTTCGTGCTGTGTGGGGGCTTGGTGTTGGGGTTCTTACTTTGACACAAGCCCAGTCCATGAACAGGGCGAGGAGGAGTTCATGGACCAAGAATTGGTTGCTCCAGCGTGACCAATTCTGTCACATGCCTTTGCTCCGTGAGATCCGTGAGAATAATCCTGACGATTTCAGCAACTTTCTCCGGATGACAGACCCCGTATTTCACCGTTTGTTGGCTTTGCTGACCCCTTATATCAGCAGGCAGGATACCTGCATGAGGCAAGCCATCACTCCGGAACAGAGGCTAGTTGCCACCCTGCGGTATTTGGCAACAGGGAGAAGCCTGCAGGACCTCAAGTTCTCGACAGGCAACTCCCCCAGGCTCTGGAGATCATTATCCCGGAGACCTGTTCTGCCATCATTCAGGTCCTGCAGAAGGACTATATTAAGGTAAGATTTTTATCCTTTAACGTCACATTTTATTGTATTTAATGTTTGCTAATGTAATGTATTTATTTCCTTATTCCCTAATTACCATGATTGTAATATGCTGTGAATGTCCCCTTTGTCCTCATGCATGCTGGTTTCATTTTACATTTTTCTTTGTCCTTCATACATATTTGCCTTCACTTACCTCCCCAGCATGCTCTCCTGGGCCTATATCCACCTCGTCTGGTCACTTAACAATTTATTTTTTCAGCTCCATAGTAGTGCTTTACCACAAACACCCCCTAAAATGTGCAAAAATGTTTTTTGTGGTTTAAATTCTGGCAGAGTGCCAGAGGCTTTTTTTGGGGTTTCCCAAAATCATTTGGAACCTCCCCAACTGCTAAGTCAGCTGATACCAATCCTCTATCTGCTGACTTTGCCAAACCCATACACACTATACCTACCTCTTTTGTGGTCAGATTTTTGGATGAATTCACCAAAGCATGTAGTGCAAGGGCCTGCCTGAATACCTGCCTGAATACTTTCAAATGGTACTGTTTAAAGTTTTTGTATCCTATTATTATCTTGATAGGTAATAGCAGAATGTAAAAATGTGCTAAAATGTGTACAGTGTGTATTTATATCTTTGTATTATGACACTTCTTACCTGTCCAGTGGGCTGCCAATAGTGTAAGTAAGGAGGGGCTGGCCAAAGTAATACACATTATTTAGGCATTCATCTCTCAATAAAGTGGAGAGGGTTTCCTGTCCAAAACATCTCCCCCCCCCTAAAATTTTTTAAATCGCCCATGAGAGGAGGGAGGAATCAGATAGGAGGAACTTTTTACTTTGTCTTTAAATACTCCCTAAAATAAATGTTATACTGATGTTGGCCAGGAATGTTTGTGTCTAATCTGCTTTCAATGTTTATGTGCAAAATGATTAATTTTTGGTTCTTGTTTGACGCCACAGTTTCCTTCCAACCCACAGGAATGGCAGACTGTGGCCTCCCACTTTGCCCAGCGGTGGGACTTTCCTAACTGTGTCGGGGCAATTGATGGGAAACACGTCCACATCGTCCCACCACCCAACTGGGGGTCATACTATTATAATTACAAGGGGTTCAATAGTATTGTGATGTTGGCGGTGGTGTCGGTTACTTACGAGTTCCTGTATGTGGACGTGGGGAAGAATGGGAGGATGTCATATGGTGGAGTCATCGCCCACACAGAGTTCTACAGGCGTCTCCAGAATGGCAGCTTGGGCTTGCCACCTCCAGAAGACAATGCAGAAGGACTCCCATTCGTCTTCGTTGCGGATGAAGCGTTTGCGCTGGGGGACCATTTTATGCGGCCAGAAGAGTGGTGGAGAACACGTTTGGAATAATGGCCAGCTGGTTCCGCCTATTTCTTACACCCGTACACATGGCGGAATATAACCTGAATCATATCATCCTGTGTTGCTGTGTTCTCCACAACTTTTTAAGGAGAAATTCTGTGAACTATGCTGCCTCAGTTGAGCCTGAGGCTGGAATTATTATTAATGAACCAACTCTGATGGCGATTGAAGCTGGCCGTCCTGGCTTGCCCCCCCCAGAGTGCCCGCAAGGTCCGTATAAGATACATGGAATACTTTGCGGGTAGGGGGGCCATGAATATGCCGGACAATGTCTGAGACATTTTTTAAATAAAAATATATTTTAAACTGAACAAATATTTGCTTTGATTTCCTGCTTGGCTTTCTTTTAGCTGTCTCCTCGGTTATCTTTTATTAATGGTCTAATTTTCTGCCCTTTTTCTTCAACAGTGCAAACGAAATTTCGTTGACACATGAGGTGACAATCTCTTCGGCTAACTATTAATTATTATGTTGTGGGTCTGCTACACACATAACTTGTTTTTTTGTGAATGTATGTAATGCATTACTGACAAAAATAATAATAATTTTCAATACCATGCCCTAAATTTGTGGAGTCCTGAAAATGGCGTGATTGTGTAAAATTAGAAAGCACTGTTGGGTGTTATTTACTAAAGGAAAATACACTTTGCACTACAAGTGCACTTGAGACTGCACTAAAACTGCACTTGTAGTGCAACGTGGATTTGCCTTTAGTAAATAACCCCCATTGCCACTGAAAACACCAACTTTACACCAAAAAATGCTTTTGAGCATTGTAAGAAGAAGCCACACGTTGTTGATTATCAATCTTTTTAATCAAAGCACAATCACATGTGCATTTCTAAAAGGTTTTTTGAATAAACCAACATGTTTGTTGTATAACAATTTTTGGGTCACATTAAAATAAGTAGTAATTGCCTTTTAAGGTAAAACAGGCATGTTTAAAACCATAAAAAAATACACAACTCTGGAACTTACAAAGTTCAACGTTTCAAGAAAGTGAAGGCAATATCAGACATGAGTATTTATAAACTGTGTTTGATATTGCGTTCAGCAGATGGGGTGATGTCACCCCTGGAAAAGCCAAATTTTGAAGATGCACACAAATTGCCGAATTTCAACATGTGCTGCCATCATGGGGGATCAAGGGACCCCTTCCTCTCAGCTACTTTATTATTGAGGAAGGGGTTGCACCCACAAAATGCGTACATTGATTTCCCGTGATGGCAGATAGCACATGTTGACACACTGTATGCATCTTCAAAATTTGGCTTTTCTATAATATGTCAAAAATTTGTCATAAAAATAACAATAATAAAGCTGCAATAAGTTAGGTATTTCTGGGTGTTTTAAATTCTCCCTAAAACATCAATGATGTTCTTCATTTTGTTTTGAACATCATTGATGTTTTGCTTGATGTTTTCTAAATCCCTATTATACCCCATTATCTCCCCGATGAGGATCTGGGCACTTTCACTGGTGAAATGACATTCCTCTTCCACAACATCACTATCACCTAAAAGATAAAAAAAAACACACCATGTATTATAAATATGCAGGCATCCATCTCTTACCTGAGGCTGTGGTCGCAGACACTCACCTGTTGTGGCGACAATTTCCACAACGTCTCCCTCCTCCTCCTCTGGTTGGATTTGGGGGATTTCCCCTTCTTCCTGAGGTGGGGGTCCCTGGTGTCCTCTGATGAGTGGTGTCCTCCGAGTCTTTTCTCCCCATGTGAAAAAAAATAGGTATACTTAGCACACAGATATTTGATGGCAGAAATAGGAATATGAAACATTGCTTGGAAATGGGGTACAATTGTCTGTTTTAGCAGAGTAACAAGATGAAGAAATATTTTTGTCCTTTGTCAAGCTTGAATACTTACCTGTTTTGTACAAGCTTCACAGATGGAGACACCCCTATAGTATCCACTGAAGCACCTGTGTGGGCCCCCTAATAAAAAGGGTGTTCTTTTGTCCCACAATAGTGCTCCAGCATCCAGATGTGTAAACAGCTGCTGAGTGTCCTCTCCTTACACAGAATCTAGTTTGCATTTCATTCTAGTTACAAACCCATCTAGACAACAAACTTATTTTAAGAAAAGTAGGCCAGAAAAAATGTATTGAACTGAATCTGGACAAAACATGTTGTTTTAGTGGCCGAACGAACAATGTTTCCTACGAATGAATAATGTGTCCATGAACATGAAAGTTGCCATTTTAAAATGTACAACAGTAAAGAAAAGCACATGGAGCAGCACGAACCTTAGAAAAATAAAGAATAGGAACACAGGACAACTACTTACTTTTTTGCAGCACTCTCCTGATCCTTCTATACTGATCGTGCTCCCTGATTTTGAGGCCCGACCACCGCTTCCTTAGTTGATCCTTGGCTCGCCATACCCCAAAATTCCTGTGCAGACTCTTCACAACTTTCGCCATTATCTTGGCCTTTCTGACATTTGGGTTGGGGTAAGGTCCATACTTCCCATCATAGTCGGCCCTCTTCAATATGGCAACCATCTCCACCATCTCTACAAAGGACATATTCCTCCTCCTCGTTGCTGTAATTATCACACACCTGCTCTGTATCCGCCATGTGCTCTCCCCCACTGCGCCGAAAGAGAAGGGGAAGGGAATAGATTAGAAAGAACGTCGGGGCGGGTGGAGTTTCATGCATGCGCAGTGTATATAAAGCGTAACACGCGTGCGTCGTACGTACGATCTGTGAGCGGAGGAAGGAATATAGGAGGCGCCGATCGTGATAACATCTAAACTTGGACCTATACTGCTTATAGATTGAGGCCTATATTGCGATAAGATTAGGAGACTTTAGCCTGATATTAGTGTTTGTCTTGTGTTGTGTCTTGCAGAGAAAATTGATCTAGTCAATGATCATGACTTTATGCCAATATTCATTGATATGTTCAGGGAGCTGTCCTGTCTGTGGCAGGTAAACCACCCACATTATAACAATAAACCAAAGAGGCAGGCAGCGCTGGTTCAATTGCTGGAATTTGTGAAGCCGGTGATCCCAACGGCAGACATCCCCTATTTGAAGGCCCTAATTGGTGGCATGAGGAGCACTAATCTAAGGGAGCACAAGAAGGTCCAGGATTCCCTGAGATCAGGAGCTGCAGATGACATTTATGTCCCCAGGCTGTGGTACTATGACAGACTGCATTTTCTGGCAGGCCAGACTGAACCCAGGCCAGCACTCTCCAGTCTTCCTTCCACGCTTCCTTCCCCCTCAGCGGAGGCTTCTGACACCCAACCTGGGCCTTCCAGGCAGCAACATGTGGAGGAGTCCAGAGCCAGGTATAGCATTCTTCTAAATATTTCTGTTTGTCAAATTAATGATGTTAAATATATGTTAGTTTTGATAACTAATTTCTGATTTCACAAAGTGTTTTACATATCAATAGACAGTAGTGGCCACAAATGATTGGGACAAGAATGAAAAATGCTGGACTCAGAATGATAGTCTTTTCTATTTATTAACATTCAATTTGCAACAGTCATGAGATGAAAATTGTGTGTGATTGATGAACCAAAAACTAAAACGATGTCCCTTTTTCATACACAGAAAAGTCTCAGCCAGGAGATGGCCGGGCCCAGTAGCCTGCCTGATACCCAGGTCCCTCCCCTCCGCCTTCAAACAAAAAGTGGCAGGAAGAGGAGTAACATGAAGGAGGCAGAAATTGGCCTATTTTGGAAGGCTACTGCGGCCCTCAGAACCCCCCACAGTGTTCAAGATGACTTTGCATACATAACAGCCTGTAAAATGCTGGAAATGGAGGAGGGCCAACGCCTAATATGTGAGTATCTCATCTTACAAGCCCCAAATAAGGGGTTGAGGGGCCCACTCACAAGCCAAAGCCAGGTTTGTGAGTTGAACCATGGTCCTCCTCCTCCTCCTCCTGCCACACCTCCAACACCAGAGCCACAGCCTGGAAGGAAGCTTCTAAGGAAGGCCAGAGAGTGATGACCTGGGTTCAGTCTGGTCTGACAAAAGATGCAGGCTCTTGTATGACCACAGCCTGGGGACAGATATGTCATCTGCTGCTATTCATGATCTCTTGGACTTCTGGACCAGATTTCGCCAATTTCTGCAGTTTCTCCAGCGTTGCCTTCCCTCTTTCTTTGGTTATGACCCCTTAATAAAGGTATTTTTTTTTTCTATTATACTCGCCTATGTGTTTTCCTTCAAAAAGGACAGTTTGTTTGTGAGGAGGCAGGTACATTTCAAAATTACAATGTCAAATTAACAAGAGACACCAACACCAAACAATCTCCTTGAGATTAAATAATACAAGATAATAATGGTGTTGTGGTAACTTGACACACAAAACACACCCAAAACTATTCTGGAGTAAAAAAAAAAATAATTACAAAAATAACAGGAGATCAGGATTTAACAAACTAAAACAAAATAATACAAAATCTAAAAACATAAAAGAAAATCTTTTCGGGAGATGTGGCTAATCAAAATAAATCTATTCATGAAATCACAATAAATAATAAAGAAAGAAGTTTGTGAGAAGTCTGTGTGAATATGAGCAGCAAAACGTTCTTCTAGCATTATAAAGAAGAAGAGAGTGCGCTGCATTAAACAATTTAAAACATTGCAGCGTGACGAAAGTGCTATATCCATTACGAACACTAATTTTACCAGACCGAGCAGTTCTGTCTCTGAATTTATTCTGAGCATGCGTGGCACTTTGTGTGTTGGAAATGTCCACACACGGTTCGAATTTACGCGCACGGATTTTGTTGTCGGAGAATTTTGAAGCCTGCTCTCAAACTTTGAGTGTCGCAAATTCTGATGGAAAAAGTCCGATGGGGCCCACACACGGTCGCAATTTCCGACAACAAGCTTCAATTGCACATTTTCCATCGGAAAATCCGACCGTGTGTACAGGGCATTATTGTTAAGATAAATGACAAAAGGCAAAATATCTGCAGGGGCTCCAATCCATACCAAAAGCAGGTCATCTATATTGCGACCATACCATTTGATATGGCTCATGAAGGGATTGGAGGGAGAAAAAATAAACAATTCCTCCCACCATCCCATATACAGATTTGCTAAAGATGGCGAAAACGTAGCCCCCATCGATGCACCTCTGCATTGGAGGTAGTGCACATTATCAAAAATAAAATAATTGTGTATAAAATCCACTGCCATTATAATGAAATCTTTTGATTCCCTGTTATAAAAACTATATTGTTGCAAGTGGAATTTCAGAGCCTCCAAAGCTAAATCATGAGGGATGCATGAGTAAAGGGACTTAACATCTAAAGTGAGCCAATGAGAGGCAGTAGTCCATTTGATGTCCTGTATTCTGGCTAGGACGACCAAGCTATCTTTAATATAGCCCGGAAGCTTAATAACCAGAGGCTATAGGTATTGATCCACCCAGTGGCCCAGTCTCTCAAAAAGTGACCCAATACCCACAACTATGGGGCGACCTTGTAAAGGGACAGTATGTTTGTGTAACTTGGGCAGATGATGAAAGACCGGGACCACTGGGTTATCTACAGAAAGATATTCCACCATCCCAGAGGACAAAACTCCGTTATCACATCCTAAATCCAGGAGATGAGACAGTTGTTTGAAAATGAGTGTAGGATTATTCGTTAAAACACGATATGTTGAAGCATCACTCAATTGATGTAATGCTTCTGTTCCATAATCGATAACATTCATAACAGCAACTGCCCCCCCCACCACCTTATTGGCTTGTCTGATCAACAATTCTCACCGGGATCTCAAGGCTTTAAGGGCAGATCTCTCAGCCGTGTTAGGAAAAGCAGCATTCTCTCTTCCTGTGTAATAATTAATCCTATCAAATCTAGGGAACACTTAGATAGAATGCCATTTCATTCAGTCATGAATACATCCGAATATGGTGTTGAAAGCCCCCTATTCAAAGCCCCCTGGGAATCATTGATTCCAAAACATACTGTTTAAGGCCCTCCGCGTCCCACCATACCTTATTTTCTTTGATGAGGGCTGTTTTCAGTTGATTAAAGCAAATGCAATTAGATTCCTCTGATATAGGGATTGGATCTTTGGTATAAACCTGTGATATCTTCTTATGACGATCCATGTTACAAAATCAGTGAATGTGTATTTTACACAAAATTCATGGTCAGAGGTTAGTAAAGCATGTATATATAGTACAGATGCTGAGTCTTTAATTTTTGCTTCTTATTGTTGAAATGATGGCTTGACAGAGCGTTGTGCGGGAGAAACTGTCCAACGTCTGCATGCAAGAGAAGCACCACTCTGACTGTGAAGCCTCTGGTGAGATAATAGTAGACCAATACACCTATTCCAGGTGCTCAGGCTTGGAATGTCCTCCTTCCATCCAACTAAGATACTTGAGAATAAAAAACGAAATGCCGGAAACTCTTTAAATTCTTCTGTAATCTTTTATTATAACATGACCATTAAAATGTGACCACTGATGCGTTTCGGCACTTAGCCTTGTTCATAGCACAGTCACCATAGAAAAATACAACATATAAATGCAAAAAATAAAAGGATAATGCATGCCACTCCCACTAATTAGATTTTAATTGAAGGTAAACGAGAACACCGCTGCAGGTGCATGTTTCTCATTAAGTGATAACAAGCAATACATATCATAACATGAGATTATCAGAGATGCAAGCCCTAGCTGTTAAGGAATCTCATCTTATCTTTTATCCGGATAGAGTAATTCTGACACCATCAGACTGGTTCATCTCTAAGTTAGCCACTTATTTTCACTTTAATCTGGAAATTATATTGCCATCTTTTCTGTTTGAATCGTTTTTTATTAGTATTTTGAAAAAGGCAAAAAGCAAGTGAGTACTTTACAGAGCAGCAAGCAATCCTGGCATGCTCTGAATCATACAACAAGAAATGGTACATAAGGGGGGGGGGGGGGGGGCAGAAAAAACGCCAAAAGAAGATCTTGGTAAACGGGTTAGGTCTTCCATAAAGCCACAGGTGAACACATGGACAGCAACATAAGTAAACAAAGAAAATAAGCACTGAGATATGAACAGAGTATAATAAAACAAGAACATTGTTAACAACGGGAGGTAGCTATTCGGACGACTGCCCTTTAAATCAGAGTAAGGACCAATAAGTCATAAAGATCTTGAGGTCAAGACCTCACTAAAGTGTAATCACTGTGACTAGGCCTACAAAATGGAAAAGCCTTAGTCCAGTGATTATAGCTTCCCATATTTCCCATTAGCTCCAATCCCTCAATAAACATAAGCCGTTTCGGGTGCATGGCTTGGATAAGGCGGAGTGAGGACGCTCACTGCTTGGGCTCCCGACCCCCCTAAAACATCTGCTATGCCCATCTAAACCCTTGTTTCTGCCATGAGCTATCGCAAATGCAGGAGGACCAGGGGATCATCTAATGCTTCACAGGTGGCCCCGATCAGTCGGTTCTTCCAAGACACAACCTATTCTGCTCCGGCGGCTTCCCTGGAGGCGACACGTGGCGGAAGAGGGACTGCGGCCTCACTTTCAGCATCTATGGCTGCCTCACAATATTCCATGCCTAACTCCCTGGCGGGGCTACCGTCACTCCTGGACCCTTCGCCCAGCACTCCGAGCAGCTTGGGCGCCTCCGCACTGATTTCCCAGGCTGATGCAGATATTAGGGCCCTGATTCGCACCCTTTCTATGAAAGTGGACATGGAGGCTCTGGTCATGCGGGTGAAGGAGCAGCATCGCCGCAATTTTCAAGAGCTCCTCTCCGAGGTTCATGTCCTGGATGATAGACTGTCTAAAGAGGAATCGGAGGTGAGCGCCCTGGAGCTCTGGGTCACCCAGCTGGAGAAGGACCATACATCATTCCAGGATCAACTGGTGGGAGTACAGCTCCATGTGGAGGATTTGGAGAATTGGACAACAATTTACGGATCCAGCGGCTGCCTCAGGCGACAGGCCCTGAGAACCTGCAGGATACCGTCCAGGCGGTCCTCCATAAGGTCTTAGCCGTGACCCCACCCGCCAGTATGGATTTCTATCGGGTCCACCGTGCGATTGGGCCTAGGCCCTCGGAACAGGATTGCCCCAAGGAGGTGATCTGCCATCTCCACTGGTACAAACAGAAGGATCTAATTCTCAGCGCTGTGTGGTCTAAGGGCCTGATCGATCTTGACGGTGCACGAATTTCTATCTTCTCTGACATGTCTAGAGCCACACTACAAAGGAGAGCAATGCTGAAACTCCTGCTGGAGCCCTTGTGCCGAGCAGCACTGCCCTATCGTTGGGAATTTCTACACTAACTGACTGTCCGCAAAGACAACTCCTCTTTCACCTTGCAATACCATGCGGATCTCCCAGACCTGTTTGCTTTCCTGGACATGGAGCCAATTAACCTTCCAGACTGGTTGCGCCCGCTGCCTAACAGGGATCCTCGCTTTGCACCACGGGTCTCCAGACCGGGTTTACCCAACCGCTCTACAATATGGAGGAAAGCCTGAACTGTGAATCCCAGGAGAGATGACTGTAAGTGTTTTTTTTTTCAGGGCTGATAATGGCCTGACCTGGCTATTGATCATTTGTTCCTGTACCTGCTTTGGTCTGTCAGGGCTGGGCTCAGCCCTTCCTTCTCTGAGCTGGCCGCTAAGCTGTTGGCTAATTGCCAGCTCCTATCTCTCCACAGTTACTCAGCTGTTGATGATATCCTGCTCGTCAGTCCTGCCTACTGAAGCCGTCCAGTCCAGAGGAGCTCTGCCTTCGCCTTGGTCACATCACAGAAACTATCTCCTGCGATCCTGTTCAAGACTTGCTTTGCTGACATCCCTTCTGGCTCCAGATCCTGCTTGCTGTTCCACTACATTGATCCCTGGCTTCTGGCTTGGCTGACTATTCGTTCCGGTTGCTGAACTTTGGCTATGTTTTGACTACGTTTGTTCTTTTTACTTTTATTATTAAAAGAGTGTGATTTAACTGTACTTCTGTCTCGGCCTGATTTCATGGTTTCTGACATGGTCAATGCGAGATGTGAGAAGATGGGGGAGAGGCCCATTGGCCTTGTCTCCAGTGGCTCGGTGACTCAGTGATTCCCCCCCCCATTTGATCCAGCTCCGCTCTGGCGGGGGCCACTCGGGACCACCTCCATCCTCCTTCCCTGGACTTTATACCGTGCCATCACCCTCCTGCTTACCTGGAGAGACTCAGCAGCACATCTATACCAGTGAGGAGCCGGGCGCTGGACATCTGTTCTATTGGTGCTCTGAGATGTTTTGGCTCATACTGAGGTCCCTGGGCCCTCTAGCACATGGCGGATGGTAAATGCTTAGTGTTTTGTGGGGTACAGTTCTGTGTCTGCTATTTGATGTGCCTACTCTGTGTGATTTGTTAATATTGGCCTTCCCCTGCACAGGTTTCATTGTCCTATGTGGGATGGAGGCCAGGTTGGTTTCCTCAACCTTGAGACAGGGGTCTGGTTTTCACTGTCGCTTGTTTCGGGGTCCGCCCTCCCCGGGATTCTCCTGAGCCTCCCCTTCCCCCTTCCCTTGCCCTTCCTTCTTCCCCCCCATCTCCCCTCCTCCTCCTCTCCCCCTCCTACTCCCCCCCCCTTCTCCCCCTCCCCTCCTCTTCACCCCCCTCCCACCCCCCTCTTACTTTCCCCCTCATCCCCCCTTCTCTCTCTTCCCCACCTCCACCCCCTCTCCATCCGGGTCCCATATACCTGTGGACTTCCTTCCTTTGCATAACCTCTCTCACGGGCCAGGCCTGTTCGCCCTGACTAGTAGCCGGCTCTTGCTTTCGCTTAGTTCGAGAGGCAGGAGCCTTCCTTTCAGATCTAAGTTCTGTTGTTTGCAATGTATTATGCTATTATTCAGTCTCTCCCCCCTAACTGTTTGGTAGGTAATACTGTGTAAAAATGTTGTTTGAATTTACCTCCTGCCACTACTGTATACACATCAGGATTCAGTTCGCAGGTCATGCCATACCGAGTACCTGGACAATTATGGAAGGGGCACCGGTGTTGGCATCGCATGGCTTATCAGCCACTCATGTGCATCCTTTCCTTGTCTGATTTTCTATACAGTGCGGGTCGGTATAGGGAGTCTCTGACCCCTGCTGTGTACAACTGCTTCCCCCATATAGTGTTGCACCCATTCGGTGATTCCTTTTTGGGGTTACTGGGTGCCTTGAGACTAGGTCTCTCCTACGCCCACGACATATTAGTTTTCTGTGTCTTGTTCTTCTCTCTGTTTTCCATTTTTCTCCACTTCACCTCCTCTTTTTTCCAACTTCCCTTCTTTTTCTTCCAGAGAAATGCTCCAAGGTGCTCGCTAATCTGAAACTTATAAAGGCCCATGTCTGTTTCCTCCAGGAGACGCATTTTCATGGAGAAAAAATACCAAGACTCCATGATCGCTTTTCCCCAACGGTATTCCAAGTGTGCTATTCTGATTCTAAGTCAAAAGGGGTAAGTATTTTGGTTCGCGGAACAACCCAGTGGCTAGTGAAAGATCGATGGAATGATGCAAAGGGAAGAGCTCTCTTTGTGAAGGGAACGCTGGGGGGCTTCTTGGTTAACCTGGTGAACCTCTACCTCCCCAATTACAATCAGATCACTTTCTTGGAACCGATTTTGACCAAATTAGGCGACTTTGCTGAGGGAGCGGTGATCCTGGGGGGGGGACATGAACTTCGTCATGGATCTGGCCCTGGATTCTTCCAGGAGTGCCTCTCAGATCTCCCAAATGCCTAAAGAAGAATTTCTATGCTTTCCACCTTGTGGATGTGTGGCGGGTTCTTCACCCGAGTCATAGAGATTATACATTCTACTCGCACCCTCATGATTCCTACACCAATTCATCTTTTTATGATGCCCCAATCTCTTTTGTCCTGGGTTATATCGGCCTCGATTGGCTCTATCACTTTTTCAGACCACACCCCCGGTTTTTGTGGACATAGATTTACTGCAGCCCACTCCCAAACAGTGGATATGGAAGCTTAATGATTCCTTGATCCAAATGCCAGAGGTCGTCGAGGAGGTGTCAGGGAAGCTGAGACAGTTTTTTTCCACAAACGTGACCACAGATAGTGCTCCAACGATGGTATGGGATGCGCACAAAGACTACATTAGTGGTCTTCTGATTAAGATTGAGTCCCGACTCAAGAAAGCCAGAGCTCAACAAATTGTCGCTCTCTTGGAAAAAATCAGGACCCTGGGGGCCATCCATAAAAAATCATTAGCAGCCTGGGCTCTAGCGGACCTGACGAACCTTGAGGAACCAACTGCGATCTCTGGCCTTGGACAGGGCTAAGGCTGTGATTGCTAAGTGCAGACGAACATTCTATGAGCACAGCAACAAATGTGGAAAACTGCTGGCGCGGGCTCTGAGAGCCCAGCAAGCCCAATCATTTATCCCCAAACTTCTTAATGTTCACTATAATAAGGTTCACGATATGGAGGACATAGCTGACCTGTTTCGGAGGTATTATACTTCGTTGTATAATCTTTCGTGCCCGACATCTGAGCGGGAGAAATCCTCCGAACGAAAGACCATACAAGACTACCTGTAAAGGTCAGGACCTCCTCATTTCTCAGAGGAGGAAGTGACTGATTTCGAGAAACCCATCTCAACAGCTGAAGTGGCCGTGGCGATGGCAAACATGCAACTGGGCAGGGCCCCAGATGGTTACTCCCTCCTCTAATACAAGACCTTTGGGGATCTCTTGACGCCACACTTTCTTTCCGCCTATAATAATAATTATTATTATTATTATTAAACAGGATTTATATAGCGCCAACATTTTACGCAGCGCTTTACAACATGAGGGCAATACAATACAATACAATACAAGTCAATACAGGAGGAATCAGAGAGCCCTGATCGTTAGAGCTTACAATCTAGAGGGGAGGGTCAAGTGGAAACAAAAGGTAATAACTGTGGGGGGTGAGCTGATGGAGAAAATTAAAAAACAGTTGTTAGGTGTGGGTAGGGTAGGCTTCTCTGAAGAGAAGGGTTTTCAGGGATCGTCTAAAAGCTAATAGAGTAGGAGATAAGCAGACAGATTGGGGTAAGGCATCCCATAGGATTGGAGAGGCTTTGGAAAAGTCCTGGAGGCGAGCATGGGAGGAGGTGATGAGGGAGCTAGAGAGCAGAAGGTCTTGAGAGGAACGAAGAAAACGAGTAGGTTGGTATTTAGAGACTAGGCTAGCGATGTAGCTGGGGGCTAAATTGTGGATGGGTTTGTACGTAGTTGTTAGTATTTTGAATTTAATTCTTTGGCTGACCGGAAGCCAGTGGAGGGATTGACAGAGAGGGGTAGCAGAGACAGAGCGATTGGTAAGGTGGATGAGTCTGGCAGCAGCATTCATGATGGACTGAAGAGGTGATAGACTATGTAGAGGTAAACCAATGAGAAGGGAGTTGCAGTAGTCGAGGCGAGAGATGACCAGCGAGTGAATTAAGAGCTTTGTTGTGTAATTGGTTAGATCTTGGAGATCTTGCGGAGGTTGAGGTGGCAGGATTTGGACAGTGATTGGACGTGGTGCTTGAAGGATAGTTCAGAGTCCAGGACTAGACGAACGCGGTGTCAGATCCCTGCCCTCCTCGCTAACTTGCGACGAAGGACCGGTCAACCTCACACCACGCTGTCACTTACGTAACAATGCCACTCTCAACTGCGTCCAGCACAAACATTTTCTTGCTTGCGGGACCACAATCTAAGTGCGAGCAGCCTGAGAGCGATTGTCACTGGGCTAATTACATCATTAACCCTTTAACTGCCACTGCCCCCCCCCCCGAGCCGGAGGAGACTTGTAATTTTAGCAATACCAATTATAATTTTAGAATAAGCATCTGCACACACACTGCCACCACAGACAGGTCTGCTCAGAGGTCTTACTCTACAACAGTAGTGCCCTTTAAGAGGCAGGTTCTTTTATAGCTTGCATTAAGAGCTTTAGAGACAAGGTTAACACTTTCATAGTTACATAGTTACATAGTAGGTGAGGTTGAAAAAAGACACAAGTCCATCAAGTCCAACCTATGTGTGTGATTATGTGTCAGTATTTCATTACATATCCCTGTATGTTGCGGTCATTCAGGTGATTATCTAATAGTTTCTTGAAGCTATCAATGCTCCCCGCTGAGACCACCGCCTGTGGAAGGGAATTCCACATCCTTGCCGCTCTTACAGTAAAGAACCCTCTACGTAGTTTAAGGTTAAACCTCTTTTCTTCTAATTGTAATGAGTGGCCACGAGTCTTATTAAACTCTCTTCTGCGAAAAAGTTTTATCCCTATTGTGGGGTCACCAGTACAGTATTTGTAAATTGAAATCATATCCCCTCTCAAGCGTCTCTTCTCCAGAGAGAATAAGTTCAGAGCTCGCAACCTTTCCTCATAACTAAGATCCTCCAGACCCTTTATTAGCTTTGTTGCCCTTCTTTGTACTCGCTCCATTTCCAGTACATCCCTCCTGAGGACTGGTGCCCAGAACTGGACAGCATACTCCAGGTGCGGCCGGACCAGAGTCTTGTAGAGCCGGAGAATTATCGTTTTATCTCTGGAGTTGATCCCCCTTTTAATGCATGCCAATATTCTGTTTACTTTATTAGCAGCAGCTTGGCATTGCATGCCATTGCTGAGCCTATCATCTACTAGGACCCCCAGGTCCTTTTCCATCCTAGATTCCCCCAGAGGTTCTCCCCCCAGTGTATAAATTGCATTCATATTTTTGCCACCCAAATGCATTATTTTACATTTTCTACATTGAACCTCATTTGCCATGTAGTCGCCCACCCCATTAATTTGTTCAGGTCTTTTTGCAAGATTTCCACATCCTGCGGAGAAGTTATTGCCCTGCTTAGCTTAGTATCGTCTGCAAATACAGAGATTGAACTGTTTATCCCATCCTCAAGATCGTTTATGAACAAATTAAATAGGATTGGTCCCAGCACAGAACCCTGGGGAACCCCACTACCCACCCCTGACCATTCTGAGTACTCCCCATTTATCACCACCCTCTGAACACGCCCTTGTAGCCAGTTTTCAATCCATGTACTCACCCTATGGTCCATGCCAACGCACCTTCTTTTGTACAGTAAACGTTTATGGGGAACTGTGTCAAATGCTTTTGCAAAATCCAGATACACCACGTCTACGGGCCTTCCTTTATCTAGATGGCAACTCACCTCCTCATAGAAGGTTAATAGATTGGTTTGGCAAGAACGATTCTTCATGAATCCATGCTGATTACTGCTAATGATATCATTCAGCATGGATTTTATTATGAAAAGGTCAAAGTTGGTGCAAATAAAACATTTACAGAAAAAAGATGTTTCAAGAGGTAAAGACACTATACAGCCACAAAGAAATAAGGTAGAATTGGGAAGGAAGAATACTTGCAATTAATGTCCGAGGGTTGATCAGAGTTTGATTGATGGGCTGGGTAATTGGTTCTCAAACTTGTCAGATGTTCCTGCTTGGATGGTAAAAGGAGAACTATAATGAACTATAATGCGGCGGGAGAAGGGACTGTCCTCCCGGGGGACGCATTACGTGCGTACACTACAGTGATTCCAAAGGAGGTAAGGATCCCTTATATTGCCAAAACTACCGGCCAATCTCTTTTAAATGTGGATCTAAAAATATTCACCAAAATCCTTTCTATTCGTCTGATAGACCTGATTCCGCAATTGATCCATTCTGACCCAGTGGGGTTTGTCCCTATGAGGGAGGCACGAGATAATAAAATCAAGGCAATTAACACACTAATTGATTCATGCAGCGCGGACAAGGAGGACCCCATTGTTGCTCCTCTCGACTGACGCAGAGAAAGCGATTGACAGGGTGAGTTGACCCTTTCTGGTCGAGACTCTCCGGTGTGTAGGCCTGAGGGAATGGATGATGAATTAGGTTCAAGCTATCTATTCTTGCCCCTCAGTGCAGGTCAAGGTTAACGGCCACCTTTCATCATCGTTTGCGATAGCAAATGGGATGAGACAGGGCTCCTGTCTCCTCTGATATTCATTCTGACCCTTGAACCCTTTCTGCGATTAATCAGGGATAATCCAAACCTCTCGGCCTGCGACTGGATGCCACTCTGTTCCCAAAGACTGCAGCGTTCGGGGATGACTTACTATTCTTTTTGACCAATCCCTTGGTATCCATCCCAAACCTGCTTTCGGAACTGAAGTCATATGAGGAGATGTCTCTTTTCCGCATCAACTATCAGAAATCAGAGGCGCTAAATGTTTCCTTGCTATCCTCCTTAGCTGCAATGCTCCATGTAGCCTTTCCCTTTAAGTGGGCTTCATCCACACATTAAGTATCTGGGCATCCTATTGCCCAGCAGGATGGAGGATATTTTTCCTCTCAACTTTTCTCCCCTTTTAACGGCCATAAAGAATGGTATGTTCTCATAGTTTGGAGCGCTGTGTCGTAGTAAATATGAACGTCATGCCTCGGTTGCTGTATCACTTTCAGGCACTGCCTGTACGGGTTCCTACTTCCTTTCTGAGGGCAGTGAAACAAGCGTTGGTCACTTTTGTTTGGGCCCAGAAACCACCCCCCGGTTGGCTCAAACTATTCTGAGACTTCCAAAATTACGGAGGGGCATAGCCTTGCCGGATGCTAATCTCTATCACATGGCATGTCACCTAACCGGTACCCTGGACTGGTGTCGGCACAGCTCCCTAAAACAATAAGTGCAAGTGAAGCAAACCCTGGCGGGGGTCCAGTTGGCGTCACTGCATTGGTGCCAGATGCCCCTGCCTAGTCACATATTAGATCACCCCACGGCGGGGGAAATGTAGCTGATCGCCCAGAAGGCCTTTTGCGATTTTTCTGTCGCACCAATCATGTCAATGCTCATTCCTATTGTTGGCAACCTGGCTTTCAGTCCTGGACTACCCTGGATTCCTGGAATTTAAACTGGTCGAGAGGTCACAGGTCTGATACTTCCTCACTAATGGACAGTGGATGAATAGACAACAAATTATGGATGACCCCGCTCTGGCGGGGCTCTCTTTCTGGCAAAAAATACAGTTGGCTCATTTTATTGGCTCTCTGCCCTCCCCGGAGGCCCTCATGAGGCGACAAACCTCTTTTGAATTGCTAAGCCTGGAGCAATCTTCATTGAGACATGCAATCTCCCTGACTTACCAACTACTGATATCCCAACCTCCGGACTTTAGACCTCCATATATTGCCATATGGGAGCGTGAGCTGGGATTACAATTCACAGAGAAACAGGTCAACCGGCTCCTCCTTTTTTCCCACAAAACTTCTATCTGCGCTAGACACCAGGAGGTGGGATTTAAGGTGCTTACTCAGTGGTACTACACACTGGAGAAGATCCACAAGATGTTCCCTCAGAGCTTGGATCTCTGCTGAAGATGTGGGGAGGCACCTGGATCACTTCTTCACATCTTCTGGTCTTGCCGCATCCTTCAGTTTTTTGGACAGAGTTCCACTGCATAGTTCAAAAGTTCACAGATCGAGAGTTACCACGGACCCCCGAATTCTTCCTTCTGCATCATCACACGATTTCTAGTAAGATCTATAGGAGATCCATATTGCCTCTCCTGCTCACGGCGGCTGCAAAAAAGCTGCATCCCCCTATTCTGGAAGCAGACACAGCCACTGTTGATCGCCGTATGGTTGAAGAAAGTAGCGGAAATTAACGCAATGGATGACTTGGTGGCCTACTTTAGAAATTTCTCAAGAAAATGTTTTACTGGTACAAATTTGTCTACTCTGAGGAATTGATTGGTGCCAGATGCCCCTGCCCCCTACAAATTTGTCTACTCTGAGGAATTGATTGGTGCCAGATGCCCCTGCCTAGTCACATATTAGATCACCCCACGGCGGGGGAAATGTAGCTGATCGCCCAGAAGGCCTTTTGCGATTTTTCTGTCGCACCAATCATGTCAATGCTCATTCCTATTGTTGGCAAGAAAATGTTTTACTGGTACAAATTTGTCTACTCTGAGGAATTTTTGGAGCTGGTGGCTTAGCTTCCCTGAGGTGCAAAGACTCTGGAGGCTCCCCAAACAGTAATGGTGTGACTGGTCAGTGGTATCATTTCTCCCCCCCCCCTTTTTTTTCCTCTCCAGCTCTCTCTCTCTTCTCCCCCCATCCTCTTTCTTCTTCTACTCCCCCGATGCTTTTCTCTGATTGCTAAGACCTATGGGTCAGTTCTTTACTCCTAGTTATAAAATTAGCAATTGCAGTGAAAACTGGTCGTGCAGGGTACACAGACTTCCTAGTTCCTTGATCATCTTTTCCGATCTCCACTGTGGTTTATGTACAATTGGTTATGTTCTGGGATTTTTATTTTTATGCACACCATTGTGATGGTTTCTGTATTTCCATATGCTATACCTAAATAAAGAATTGAAAAAAAAAAACATAAGCTGTTTCATTAGGAAAAGAAGAAAAAAGGGACAAGCAGTTAGAGCATGATGCCAAGGCTAGCTAGAATCAGGGGAACGATAGAAAAGGTAAATAGAGAGGAAGGAAAAAAAAAGAAGTGAATCTGTCCGGGGTTCTCATTATCAGCCTTGCTCCCCAGGGACCTGCAGATAGGGCAGCCAAGGGGACCATATTTTATCAAAAGTGGATTGTTTATCTTATAGGACACTCACGATTTTTTCATTCAACATGATCCACGTAAGTTTCCGTTTCACTAATGCAATATCTATAACAGAGCTTTTCCACGCTGTTGCTATAGCGATCTGGCCACAACCCCTGAAGCATGCGGCTGAGGTATCTGGATACATATTTGACAAATGCTCCACCATCTGGCGTGGACTTTATAGTCTGCTTCTATCAAGGCAACATTAGGATACCTTTATGAATCCGCGTACTCCATTTATGCCAGTCCTCAAGATCCCTTACCCACACAACCTGGTAGGATAATCTATCATTTGTGTTGATAAACAATTAGTATAGTATAGAGACGCACCCCCAGAAGAGCAGCATCCTGCATGCACCTGTTTTCAAACACAGTTCGGACTGCTACATCAGAGCTATCCTTCTGTAGAGTAGTACATTTGTTGCCAGTTGAAGCTCTCAATGGGGGGCATCTCCAAAGTTCCCATGAAATATGAGGAGGGACATATGCCTTTGTGGTTGAAATAGTCGCCTATACGGTACAGTGCCTTATTCAGCCACCAGTCATACCTGTCAGGTTGCACACCTGGTGGAGAGAGGGGGTTGCCGAAAAGAAGAGCTACTGGGGTATGTGTCGAACGCAGAGGCCATCTCTCCTACAGCTTGTGTCCCACACCTGAAGTGAATGGGAGAACGTAGGGCTCAGTATAGTCTTACGATTATAGCACCCTCTAGTGTGCTAGAAGAAATAGCACAGGGCTTTTTGTTAGAATAGGTACATTTCCAGGCTTGGCTGGAAATACAAACTTTGGCAGCAGCAGAAACAATTAAACTGCAGCTGCTCTTCTAGGCTAGCACTGCAGACTCATACACAGAAGATTGCATTTGCCCTAATATATAGTAACTGCAATAATTTATCACCTATAGAATAGAGAGTATATGGCTCTTCTCTAAGGCCTATTGCACACTGGGTGTTTAGACCCTGTGCATGAGATGCTCTTGTTTTTGTGTGAGCAAAAGTCACAGGTGCACTGCCATGATGCCAACAGCCTATAAAAGTCAATGAGTGGCTGAAAACTGATGTGGCCAGATGGGGCTGAAGAGTTCACCGAGTGGTACTAA
Source organism: Aquarana catesbeiana (assembly GCF_042186555.1). NCBI lineage: Eukaryota > Metazoa > Chordata > Amphibia > Anura > Ranidae > Aquarana > Aquarana catesbeiana. The sequence continues at coordinate 107,565,210 of NC_133325.1, read as the reverse complement.
CGTTTAGGGCCATATGTACTTAGAGCCATTGACAGAAAAAGATTTTGGCAAAACGATAACACAGCAGCACAAGGGACACATCTCACTGAAGGTAAGTATTGTCCCTTGCACTGATTTTTTATTTTAGGTAAACTTAACTTTTAACCCTTTTGCTACTAGAGACATTTTAGTGTTTTTTTGCACACACACTTTCAAAAAACATTTTAGGCCTGAAAATTAGATATAACAGAATATGTTTTCTAAAGGAAGAGACCGTAGAGAATAAAATGGCAATAGATCAAGTTTTTTTATGTCACATGATATTAGCACAACAGTTTATCAAGCCCTAATTTTTAGGAACAAAAATCACTAATGTTAACTTTAATGCCCTGTACACACTGTCGGATTTTCAGATGGAAAATGTGCGATCGGGGTTTGTTGAAAATTCCGACCATGTGTGGGCTCCATTGGACTTTTTCCATTGGAATTTCGGACACACAAAGTTTGAGAGCAGGTTATAAAATTTTCTGATAACAAAATCCGATCGGTTAAATGCCGATCGTGTGTACACAAATCCGACGCACAAAGTGCCATGCATGCTCAGATTAAATGAAGAGATGAAACCTATTGGCTACTGCCCCATTTATAGTCCCGACGTACGTGTTATATGTCACTGCGTTCAGAACGATTGGATTTTCCGACAACTTTGTGCGACCGTGTGTATGCAAGACAAGTTTGAGCCAACATCCGTCAGAAAAAATCCGTGGATTTTGTTGTCGGAATGTCCGATCAATGTCTGATCGTGTGTACAGGGCATTAGGCACAGAAATGCAATATATTACCCTATTTTTGGTAAAATCTAAAAGGGGAGGTTGTGTTGAGCAAATAGATATTCTACATTTCAAGCCTTAAAATTGTGTGTACGCATGAATCAATAACAAACTTCAGTGCCCTATATCTTTCATAGGTGACACGTTAAAGCCCCTGCAGTTCATCCGTTTGGAGTTAAATGTTACCTAAAATTAAAAACCAGTGCAAGGAACAATACTTAACTTCAGTGAGATGTGTCCCTTGTGCAGTGTGTTGTGGAAAATTTTCTATTAATGTATTGTCATAAGTCTCCCAGTGTGTGTTCAATCGCAGCCCGCTCTAAAGAGCTGACTGGGGCAGACCGACGCTGGCTGAGACCTGTTAGGTAGTGGAAAACTTCCTGGTGTTTGGAGAGAGGTGTTTGTGGAGAGAGGACATGTCCGCCAGCAAAGGGCCCCTGTGCAATGCACAGAACGATCGTCTGGTGGGGATGCGTTCACTCTGCAAAGACATTATCGGTTTAGCAGTGGTTTGCTCTTGTCACCCCTGGTATGCCTGATCAACATGTTTGGGGTGCCATGACATACACCTGCAGATAATATCCCATCCACGGGGAACTTTAGTCATCGTCATTTAGTATATTGTATCATGTCCTGTAGTCATTGTTCATTGGTTGTTTTGTGTTCTGTTGTTAAATCCTTATATGGTCACTTACATCCTGTGAGGTCACAAGCTTTGTAAGAAGTGTGTTTGGCTGTTGGAGGCCGAACCCTCGAGTTTTTGGGACTTCCTATTGATATGCTAATAAAGTGGCTCACTCAGACAGCTGAGGCTGGCTGGCTGCAGTGTGTTTTTTGGAACTGGAAGCATGAGGATGTGATTATTTGTGAGCATGAGGCACACACCAGAGGATGAGCTACACCAGAGGAAAGACATATGATCAAAAGGTGAGATGCATTTATATCATTAGATAAAATTGTTATTATGATTAGAAACAGGAGATTTGGCTGTGTGCTTTGCGTACAACCAAATTTCGCTGACAAGTGCTGCTGTGTTCTCCTTTTGCCAAAATCTTTTCCGTCAATGACTCTAAGTACATTCGGTCCTAATCGCTAGTGCCACTCTGTGAACCGCTCAGCCTCATCTGGCCACATCAGCTTTCAGCCTCTCATTGACTTTTATAGGCTGTCGGCATCATGATAGTGCACCTGTTCCTTTTGCTCACATAAAAACAAAAACAACCGCGTACACACGGTCGGACTTTTCGACCGGACTGGTCTGACAGACGCCGACGGACCAAATCCGGCGAACAATCCGATCATGTGTGGGCTTCACCGGACCTTCAGCGGACCTTTCCAGTCGCAAATCTGACAGACTTTAGATTTGGAACATGCTTCAAATCTTTACGTCATAACTCTGCCAGACCCAGAAATCCGCTCGTCTGTATGCTAGTCCGATGGACAAAAACCAACGCTAGGGCAGCTATTGGCTACTGGCTATCAACTTCCTTATTTTAGTCTGGTGTACGTCATCACGTACGAATCCGTCGGACTTTGATGTGATCATGTGTAGTCAAGTCCGTTCGTTAGAAAGTCCGTCAAAAGCCAGCCAAAAGTCTGTCGAAAGTCTGTCAGACAGGCTGTCGGACTTTTGTAGCTGAAAAGTCCAACTGTATGTACGCGGCATTAGAGAAGAGCCATATACTCTCTATTCTATAGGTGATAAATTATTGCAGTTGCTATATATTAGGGCAAATGTCATCTTCTGCTAATGGGTCTGCAATGCTAGCCTAGAAGAGCAGCTGCAGTTTCATTATTTCCGCTACTGCCCAAGTTTGTATTTATAGAGGGACAAGCACCATTGTAAGTGGAAACTGTTACTATAAAGCTTTGTGTAGCCTGTTAAAGGATCACTAAAGATAGTTTTTTGTTTTTTTTAAATAACAAACATGTTATACCTACCTCCACTGTGCAGCTCGTTTTGCACAGAGTGGCCCCCAACTTAGTCTTCTGGGGTCCCTAGGCGGCTGTCTCAGCTCCCCCCCGCAAGAACTAAACACCTTCATGCGAGCTCCCTAGCATGTTGTTGGGTGCTTGCGGGTGCACGCCCGTGATACAGCCGGCGGCCATAGACGCTCACTTTATCACTCGGCCCCGCCCTCCAATGGCTGCGCTGCTTTCAATCCATCCACTGTAACCAAACAATGGCCAGGCTGAGCGGCGAAGAGGATGTCGGGGGCGAGCACGGGACTTTCAAGGGGTTAGGTAAGTAAAACGGGGGGGGCTAGGGGTGCCGATATTGTCGGATTTTTCACCTTAATGCATAGAATGGGAGGAACTGAGGATTGTGGGAGAGGTAGGTACATTCAGGCTAAGCTTGCTTTGTGGACTGAGCAGATAAACTACAGATCCCTGAGTTTTTGGACCTGTGGAGAGAGGCAAAGGAGGAGGCTTGTTCCCAGGCTCAGGGAGATGCAAAAAGAACAGTGAAGGCTAAGTTCACCTTTGGAGAAAAAAAATAATAAATGCACATATATTTTTGCACAAAAAAAAGTCACAGAGCAGGGGCCTTTACCAGTGTTTGGAGGAACTTTATCCTGAGCACCGCAACATCAGATTTGGAACCCAACATGCTGGCAAGCATGGAAAGGATTTAATATAGACTGCTGAACTATTGTCCATTTGTTGTCACCATCCATATATCTTAGCTGCCATTGTTTTACAATATTGCTTAAATACTAATTTTTGATTTCTTTTAACGATTGGGGTACTGTTTATATTTGCAGTCAACATTCCCCCTTCAGCCCAGGTGTGTCAGAGTGCGTGGTGCTACCGTGTTTCCCCGAAAATAAGACTGGGTCTTATATTAATTTTGGCTACAAAGAAGACACTAGGGTCTGTCTTATTAGTATCAGCAATTTGACATCATTTTAATCCCCCCAAAAAAGCGATTATAAAATTTTGTAACCCGTTTTATAAAAAGATTATACTGGTATAAGGTGCAGTGTAACTGTTTTATGGCGGTCATGTGACCTGCCTGAGCTTTTCTTCTCCGCTCTGAGATCCCCACTGACGTCAACCCCGAGCACTGCTGATCCCCACTGACATCAGCCGGAAGGAAAGGAGGAGAGGGAGGAGCCAAGATCCCAGCTGACGTCAGCCTGCTCCGAGCACTGGCAAGGGAGGGGCCGCAGACGTCAGCCGGAAGGAGAAGAGAGGAAGAAAGAGCCAAGATCCCCGCTGACATCAGCCCTCTTCGAGCACTGAAGAGAGAGGGGCCGCAGACGTCAGACGGCAGAAAAGGAGAAGACCTCCGGCGGGTCGGCGCCGGCAGTATTTTACATAATATTTACAAAGGGAGACACACTGCATCTTTATACCAGTATAATCGTTTTACAAAACAGATTACATTTATTTAAATGAAATTTACTAAGGCTTATTTTTGGGGTAGGGCTTATATTGCAGCCTTCCCCCGATAATCACTCTAGGGCCTATTTTCAGGGAAATATGGTACTTGCACTTGAGTCATGGACACAGGAAACAGAGGACCCGAGCAACAGTGGTTCCATTAGGGGTTAGCGCTATAATAGATTGATGTTAGGGAAGAACTCCAGAAATCACAATACTTTTAAAAATATGCTGGGGGTTAAGGGGTTAGGTTCAATGTAGTGTATTCCACCCTGTAGACTTACCGCTTTCATTTACTATTTAGGTTTTTACTGAGTGGTGAGAGTACTATCGTTATACTTCCAGCACTCCAACACTGGGTTTTCGGGTCTCTGAGCCTGCAGCTGCATAGTTATTTGCAGCCACTTTGCCCTCCCCTTCTCTCCCCTTACCCAATTAGAAAGGACTTTGTATTATGTGAACCTATTCACAAAATACAAAGCATTGTGTGAATGACCTATGGAGGAGGGGGGTGGGCAGAGTGACTGCTGTGTAGCAGAGCGCATCTCTCCTGTTAGAGAATGGGGAGTATAGTGATAGCTGTACCACTGATGCTACGTAAATGCAAATAGTAAATTAAAAAGATACATTCAGAAGGTGGCATACACCTGGCTGGACTGTATCCCTTACAAGCCAGCACATTTTTAAAGTGCTGCAACTCCTTGAGTTTCACTTGAATGTAAAGACTCAATGTGTGTAGCTCTCTGATATTATTCAAGAACAAGAGGGAACAAAATTTTCCTTTGTTACATATACCAAGACGCTTGAAGAGCATGATCACCATGACAACCAACAGATCAGGCAGCAAACACTCCAGTATCCAATTTAGTTTCAGTATAAAGTAAATAGGTTCCTTAGTTCACGCACTGTGAATATATTTTAGTAAGATCCTTTTCTCTATTTAGTAAATGTTGCTACCTCCTCATGCAATCCTCAATAAGTCCTGAAGAAGCTGTTTGAGAAGCACATTAAGTTAAAGGGGAACTTTACTCACCTTGAGTCGAGTGATCCAGTGTCCTGGAGGTAGGGTTGCCACCTGTCTGGGATTCACCTGGACAGTTTGGGTTTTGAATCATGTGTCCGGGTTTCAGTCCGCCTGAAACCTGGACACAATATTTAGACAGGAATTGGGCTCAGAACAGGGCCTGATAGGAGGGTGAGGAGGCACTATGCATGACACATTACTTTACATTATATTTTTTTTTTTACTGTGTGCTGCTAAAGTGTTCGGATTTGGCTTGAAGAAAAAGTGGCAGCCCTATCTGGAGGTCCCCGCTGGTGGTTCATTTACCAGTCCACAATTCCATGTATGTGTAGCAAAGCATCTTCTCATACCAGAGGTATCTGTGTCGACCGGGAACAGAGGGAAGCACAGATGGGCTCACAAGAAACAAATCCACAGGAGTAGACAAGTCCTTGAGCCATTGTACCCATACTTTATCAAACTTTTCTTTTACTACCCCTATTTTCCTGGTAGAAGGGTACATTTGAGTTAACCAAACTTTTCCAGAAACCAAGAGGACTGAAACCTTCCGGTGCTTGGTAATGAATTTTCTAGCATAGCAAGTAGCTGACCTAGGATTGTCTGTTTGGCCACAGTAGGGGCCAAGTCTTTGAAGAAGCCCAACGGGCATACTCTTTTGCATTGGGGAGAGATGAACTTGGGTCACCATTTTTATTGTGTCAAGAACTTTCAGCCAAAATTGAAGAATAAATGGACAAGTCTAAAAGATATGGAGAAAATTCCATATATAGGTGACCACATCTCCAACAGGGTTATGACAGACACGGCCTTAGCTTGTGGAACTCGTGGGGAGTGAAATATGCCTTGTGGAGAATTTTAACTCTGATCAACCTGTCCCTAAAACCAGCTAATGGAAGGGTGCTTCCCAAATATCAGTCCAGTCCTTATCGTCCATTTGCAGTATATCCCTGTGCCACTTCCTCTGTAGGCCAGAGAGATCTGAGAGGGTATGCAAGATGATGTGTTGGTACAGGGACAATGCTGTTTTGGAGAGTTGGTCAGTACACAGTAAGTTCTCTAGTGAGGAACAGCCTGGTGACAGTCCCTGACATGGAAATTGGCTATAGAAGACGTGGGAAAGTTGTAGGTACCAGGTTACAGGTTACTAGTTAGGGTAGTAAAATGGTAGGTTTTAGTTTTGACAAAAGGTGATTGAAAGACACCAGTCAACCTTTTCAAGAATATTCTCCAGAGCCTTAATTTGAAACTTGGCCCAGCAGTGGGGGTTGGGGAGCATTTGAAAATGGGAAAGGGAGGGGTTGATCTACAGTGGGGTGAAGGGACAGAAGATAAGAGGGGCTGCCCCTTCCGCTAAAGATCACCAACCAAGCTCTGATGGTGGTTTTCATCAGGCGAGTAAGAGGATAAGCGGCTCTAGTCTAGGACCACAAAATAATAAATGCTGAAGAACTTTCCAAAGAGTGTAGGATGGCTGCCTCGAGAGTTACCTAGGTTTGGCACTAGCCACCAGGGCCATCTTTAATATTGATAGGACCCTGGGAAAAAAATTTCTTGGGGGCCCCCCCCATGCAATTTCACTCTCCACCTGCTCTGAGACATACGATAAATAACAGCTAGACTTAAAATCAGTTTACTGTATCAGATCAGGCAGCAATTGCGATTGATTGCCAGTGGTTACAGCATATCATTACTGTTTACTGACTGGTTGCTAGAGGTTACAGCACACATTACGGCTCACTGATTAGTTGCTAGAGGTTACATTAATGATTTCTGCTTGTTAATTGGTTGCTAGAGATTACTGTACAGTATTACTGCTCACTGATTGGTTGCTAGAGGTTACAGCACATCATGTCCTCACTGCAGGGGGGCATGATATACATATGAATGCCACCTTTATTTACATATTAATGCCCCCGGCTGCAGTGCCGCCGCTATTTACATTTGAATGACGGTTATTTACATGTAAACACAGGGTCTGCAGGTGAGTCATCTGTACACAATAAGGCAGAGTTGGGCAGCATTAGTACACTGAGATATTGGGGCACAGCACAGGACTAAAACTTCAAAGGACAAGGGAATTTAAACTGGGATAGTTGGCAAGTATGAGGCATCTGCTTTGGGCCCCACAACAATGACAGGGCCCAGGGCAGCTGCCCCTTTTGCCCTGCCTTAAAGACGGCTCTGCTAGCCACCAGTGGGCAGTAACCAATTGAGTGGATATGAAATACTTATAGAAGTCTGGAATGACTAGTGTTCCCTGCAGGGTCAGTCTGGTCAATGTTGAGATTTCTTAGCGTGAGGCTTGAGATCCCCACAAAAAAGTGAGCAACAGTTGGTTAACCTCTTTGAAGAAGGACTTGGGCATCCAGGTAGGTGAATTTCGAAATAGGTAAGTGAATTTAGGTAAAACCTTCATTTTAATTAGATTGATATGACCAAGCAGAGATAAGGGCAAATGTATCCATGCCTTCAGCCTGTTTGTAACTGTTTTACTTCATTTACTTCAGCCCAGTGCACAGGGGTGGACAGGTAGGTAGGTCATTTTAATGCAGAAGACACAAAGCATATATCTTCTGCATTGAAAAACCTGCATGTTTGCCCATTTTTATTTTTTACATAAAGTTCCACTTTTATATGTTTATTAGTCATCTATTTAATTTGTGTTAATTTGCATTCTAAACAAAACAATGCCCTGGTCATCTGTATATGATTGCTACAAGGTACCACTGCATGTTGCTTGTGTAGCTTTCTCCATAGGGCGCTATATACAGTATTTGAAATGTTTAGTGACCAAGGTCTCGTTCAGATGGGTTTTGAGGCCCGTACACTGTGAACAGACTATCTTTTTCTGTGTCTCCAGCTGGCAGCTGCTGCATGCAGATAGCCCAAATCAAGTCTATTAGGATGCAGTGGCTGCATGGACACAGCCGCTTATCCTAATGTGACAAGTATAAGTGTAGCACGAACCCCCGAAGGAGCTGCTGATATTTGATTTGGGCCTGTACTCTGCTATCACAACCCCGGTTATTTGGCTCAGTCCCCTTGACACAGCTGTGGTGTAAGTGCGGGTGTTCTGTCCTGCCTTTACCACCAACAATTTGTCTTTGTGGATTGCTCTCCCGAGTCTCCACTCACGATGGATGTCTTTAAATCGGACCCAGACCTCACTGTCAGTTGTCCGCTTGGGTTTAGGAACATGGAGATAGTCCCAAACAAGATCATCTTCCCATGCTTCCCGGGAACTCTCAACGATCTCCATAATCCATTCAGGAACATAGGGATAATCTAGGCCCCACTCCTGAGCTACTTTCCTCTGAACTTCCCTCTGGAACCTTGAAAGTCTGGGCAAATCTTTAGCCTTTCCTCTGCCAGGCAAAACACATGCGTCAGAAGCTTTAGTGACCCATTGTTGGTACGTGGCTGCCCTGATAGAAAGGACAGTGGTTAAACATTGAAAGTGGGTACTGGGGTTTTAGATGTGCCGGGTAATTTCTCTGGCACTCCTATAGAAGCTTCCACTGAGGTAGAACTCTCCAAGAAACACTCTTCCTCATCAATAGACTCAGTCTCTTCAGGGGATGACCATTCAAATAGATTGTCCATAGATCCATAGTTTTGTAAAATCTGCGGTGATCCCCAATCTACAGCCCGGCCTCTGCTTACCCTGTCCGGCTCACCCGAGGGATCCCCCTCCTGTAAACTAGGCTCCTTCCGGAAAGGCATAACAAAGGACTTATCGCCAGCCGGCTCCTCAGGGGTTTCCTCCAAAGACTGTACAATAACTTCAGCAGTCCCTGGGTCCCCAGCCAGGCCACAGGCTCCTCCATTAGATCCTACCTGATCCTCCGGTGGCTCAGATTCAGCTGAATCAGATGGGAGCTCCTCCACTGCTGCAGCAGGCGACATCCGACCCTCTACGGCCTTCCGAATCACCTGCATCTGCGGCAGACAAAGTCCCGTTGCAAGACTGGTGGAGTAGTACCTGACTTCCTGTTGAACGGGTCCCAGCCATGTTAGTCTCTCCACTCCTTCAATCACTCCTAGTGCTAGTCCTCCGGTGAGCTCTAATCAAAAACCGGTATCGATCAGAACCCGGTCCTACAAGTCAGGTAACCGCTGCATGACGGGTGTATTCCCAACACCTTCCACCATCTTCCTCCACCTGTTTCGGTCTGGCGTGTGGCACGCTGAATGCTGACAAACTTTTCCTCTGGGGCGTGGCTCCACCCCCCACTTATTGGTTCAGCGCGCGAGGAACTGTAGCTGCACATTTTCAAAGTCCTCCCCAGCGACACCTGGTGGCAGGCACTATTATACTGCAGACTATCTTGGCAACAGTTACTTAAAGCGGGGTTCCACCCAAATTTTGAACAATATCTGTATGTATTCTCTTCCTTGCCTAGATGCTGACATGCCGTTTAAAAAAATTTAAATCGCCGTAATTACCTTTTATTTTTCTATTCTTCTTTGCACTTCCTGGTTCTCCTCCCGTGGGAGTAGGCGTGTTTCTAGCCTCTCCCAGACTCCTGGGAGCTAGTCTCAGGCTTCCCAGGATGCCACTGAGCATGTGCGGGAACGAGCGGTGAATGCTGGGAGCACAGCATTCACCATATCCAGGAAATAAATGCTTGTGGGCTTCAAATGCCCACAATGAAGATGGAAACCGCCTGCAGTGAATAATATAAGTTATTCTTTCCGACGAAATCTGACACAGGCGGACATATTACACACAATATGTGAGTATGTAATGCTGAGAAGAAAAGTTTGTGAATGAACTCAAAAAAAAAAAAAACGATAGATAGATGGACCCCCGCTTTAAATGCAGACTCTGTTACTATGGGAGATGGCTAGTGGACAAACATAAAACAGGTATCCCGGACGACGCTCCCACATGTTGATTATATATTATATCCGTAAATCACGTTTTCCACCTAGCCCATCACAGCCCATAGAAATAGGAACAGTCCGTATTGTACTTTTCTCTTGCTTTATTAATATAACATAAACTGGGATAGGAGAAGGATTTTCTGAGATGTTCTTTTGTTGCTTCATAATATTTGCCTTCTTATGCAAAGACTTAGAACAATGCGGACTATAAAAAAAATCACTTTGAATGATTTCTTCAGTGGGGAAGACGGAAGTAGATTTACTAGAGAATATATGGTAAAGAGTCACTCTGAATAACTTCTTCACCTGCAGAACTTTTTAGGAACAGTCTGTATCTCTACTTGTGCTGAGAGCTTTACTGCTGCCTTTTTACCACTACTTCCCGTCTGTATGGTACTTCCAAGTTGAGCTAAAGAAGAGAATACTCTGAATAATTCCTTCCGCCTGACTGATTGGAATCCCAGGGTATTGTTGAACCCAAAGTCACAGGCCATCTCCACCTGTCTCACTGACTTGCGTACCAACATCCCTCAGCCTTCTCTCCGGTCTGGCACGCTCCCTTCCCCTCAGGGGCGTCCAGCAACACCAGCGACTACATGCTGTCCAGTGTCATTAACTCTTCTGCTGGTCCCGGTCCCCCCTGCCTCCCCGTGGGGGAGGGGGAGCTCTTGGCTCCCCGCAGGGGAACCTCTCCCCTCTCTGGGCTCCAGACTGACTACGACTCCCTTACTGCCACATGACCGCAGTTTTTATGAGAGTCCCGCCTCCTGCCAAACAAATTAATGATTGGCCAGAACTCACACACAAGCTGTCTGTCACTCAGATCCCAAGTCCAGCCTCTCTTCCAGAACCACTTCACTGAAAGCAAGAGGAGGCACAGGTGGCCACACCCTGCACTACACTGACACTCCCAGCTCCCAAAATAAACAACCAGGCCTGTTATAATAGTACAAGCCTGCCTAAATTTTACCAGAAACTGTACTTTGTAATTTAAACACAGAAAAGGTCACCTTCAGGAAAGTAGGTGCCCGCTACATAAGGATGAGCAGCCCTGAACACACACTGTCTGTGTTTGGGGCCACTTACCCACATCACTGTCTGTGCAGCTGCTGTGTCCTAATAGATTTCAATGGGCTGCTTGCACACAGCACCCGCCAGCTTGGCACATGGAAAAAATGGCCCATTTACTGTATACAGAGCACATTGCCTGTGTGAACATGACCCAATTGCTTCTGAAATCTAGAGAATTATTGGCACAGCTCAGCTTCTAAGGGCTTGTTTACATTTGTGTTGGTCCTCGGAAGAGCGATCCAGGGGAAGTTTGACAGGCAGATAGGAGATGTTAGATGGCCTCCTTGCTGCTTGTTATACCCCCTGAAAGCCTATAGGATTGCCCTTTAACTGTGTGCATTGCATGCAGGATGGTAGCACCACACCCCATTCACTTGGGCTAAGCCACATGACTAAGCCACATGTTATACTGCCCCTCCCCCAACCACAAATGGAAATGAGCCCTAAAAGTCTCTTTTGTAGTGTTAGCCTAATGAGACGACTGCCAGCAAATGGTTAAGTCATTCAGTAGCAAAAGATTAATATCACCCATAAACTCTATCTCACGGAAAATCAGTGTGCCATGACAATCATTTTTTCTTTCCTGAGCTTGTAAAAAGCCTCCTGATCATGTAAATCGGGAGTAAGCAATCTGTAGATCGTAATCTACCAGTAGATTGCGGACAGGTGACTGGAAGATCGCGGTCTGGTCTTGCTGACCCGCCATTCCAGAGCATTAAACAGAGTGCACTGCAGAAGGGCTATTTGTAAAGATGGAGCTGTAGTACTGAGCAAGAGCTGCAAAAGCCAATGCCTCCTCTGTAATGCTGGCTCCTATCCCATGTGGAATGGCCCCTTTAACTTGAATAGGTAGGCGGTAACATGCACCAAAAGCAACAAGGGGCTTTATTTCTGCTGTGACATGTGTACACCTTTGACTGCTGCCTCAGCAGCTAAAAGGGTGGGGATTGGGGCAGTAAAACTGCAACTCAACCACAGGGTTTTACGTGTAAATGAGCCCTAAGAGTGCCACTGCTGAATGCAACTAAGGTCTCATTTACAAATGCAGCAAGCACAGTTGCTCCTCCAAAAAGCGATCTGAGTGTATTCGACTAGGGATGAGCCAAACACCCCCCCAGTTCGGTTTGCGGCAGAACATGCGAACGGACCGAAAGTTCGCGTGAACAGTCAAACACCGTTAAAGTTTATGGGACCCACCTCTCTGCCTGTATCCTAGAACATGGGGGAAAAAACGGCAGGCTTCTAGCTTATCTTGCCCATGCGGACTCTCAGGATGTCTCGATTGCCTCAATTCAACTCCCTGACGGGTCTATTACCTCTGATGCAATAACTATTGACCGAACCTTTGCAGTTTACTATGGTACTTTGTACGGGGATTCAGCTCCTCCCTCAGAAATGGACTTTTTGGGGTTTTTTTAATCCATCGACCTCCCGACACTCACTACCTCCCAGCAAGCCTCCCTTGAAAAACCCATTACGATGGATGAGATATCAATGGCCATACATTTATTACCCTCCAATAAAACCCGGGCTTAGATGGTCTTCCTTCAGAATGGTATCAGACGCATCTTGAGGAGCTGGCTCCTAGGCTCCTCAAGACGTTTCAAGACTCCCTTGAGCTGGGAGAGCTTCCTGATTCCATGAATGAAGCACTCATTGTAGTTATTCCCAAACCTTTGATAATATTCGTAGATTGTATCTGCACATTCACGATGCTGCAATTAGGGGGCATGGTGGCTTAGTTCTTTCACTGGATATATTAAAAGCCTTTGATACCGTATGCTGGCCGTTTCTATGGGAAACTATGACACGGATGGGCCTCGGTCCTTACTTTATTTAATGGGCTAAACTATTATATGTAGACCCAAGAACTAGAGTCCGCACAAATAGGGACATTTCTGACCCATTCTCCTTAAAGAGGGGTACTAGGCAGGGGTGCCCTCTTTCTCCACTTCTGTTCACATTAGCCATTGAGCCATTGGCTCTGGCTGTGCGGCAGACGTCTGAGATTGGGGGTATCCGCTCTGGCCCTCTGGAGGAGAAAATCTCTCTCTACGTCAATGATGCTCTTGTATACTTGGATGGTAGAGAGAGCTCTTTTCTTAAATTACTACAAGTTGTTGACTATTTACAGAGATCACATATCCAATTAACTCCCTTATTTAAGTACCTAGGTATTCAGATTCATGCTGACCTTTCTGAATATGAGAACCTCAATATTACCCCTATAGTCAACCAAATGATGGATACATTTCGGACCTGGTCATCATTGCCTATAAATTTGATAGGGCACATAAATATATTTAAAATTATTTTTTTGCCAAAATTTCTTTATTGTTTTATTTTCCTTACAAAAATGTTCTTCGCAACACTTGAATCCGCTCTATCCAGCTTTATTTGGAATGGTTGCCAACCCCGTATAGCCAGGTCCTCCATACAAGCAGCAAAGGCTGTGGGTGGTTTGGCTTGCCCGAACTTAAGACATTACTTCCTTGCCTCCCAGCTCACATATATTCATGACTGGCTACACTCTGACCCCCAAACTCCTGCCACTGCCTTCCTACTGACCCTTTTTGAACCTCCTACTACATTGCAAGATGAACTGCATAGATCAAGGAAATCTGGGGGCTCCAGATGCTCCCCTGTGGAGGTTTGCTTTATGGCTTGGAGGGAGGGAGGAAAAATGTTGACACAATCCTCATCAGGTATCTCGCCGCAGACTCCGTTGTGGCGGAACCCCAACTTCCCTGAGCTCTGTGGCCATCCGGATGCGAACTGGTGGGCCCATTTTGGAATCATACATATTTCTAACATAGTTGAGGAGAATACTTTATTATCTTTTGAAGCACTTAGATTGAAATTTGGTCTTGATAATAAATTTTTCTTCAAATATCTTTTGCTACGGCACGCCCTCAGAGCTCAGTTCGGGTCATTGACCGTAGAGCTCACGGAATCCTCACTTGAGGATTTTCTATCATTCCCTGAGATTACCAAGCTGGTACCAACGTTTTTATGGGCGCTTCAGGCGGTGGGAGCGAATCCCTTCCAGAACACACAGCGTAAATGGATGACGTTTATGCCTGAGCTCTCTGAAGAGGATTGGGAAGAGGCCATAGAGATATGTTTTCAGGATATTATCAGCACCGCAGATTTCTTGATACAATTTAAGTTTATACATCATTTACATTATACACCTGCTAGATTGGTTAAAAAGGGCCTAGGCCTAGATATTGCTTGTCCCAGATGTAATATGATTGCTGCTGATTTTTTTCACATGTTTTGGACATGCTCTGGACTCTCAGGTTTCTGGAGGGAATTGTTTGCTTTCTTTGCCAATGAACTACACCTACCAATACCCCACATCCTGGAAGTGGGACTCTTGGGGGTCTTGAATGACCATGTTCCCCGCACTCATGCCAGGACTATACTGCGTATTTTGTTATTTTTTGCACAAAAAAACATTCTACTACATTGGAAAGATGTGGGTCCGCTCTCGGTTTCTGTTTTTTACCGCTTGGTTAATGGGATCCTTCCTAAATTTAAATTAATATATAAAAGTAGGGAGTGTCCCAATAAGTTCACTAAGATATGGCAACCATGGTTAGAGGTATCAAGAGATTTCTGGGGGAGTGTCTTATCCTCCCAGCTTTCTCAGGCAGAGTGAGGCTGAGGAGATTTATATGTCATGCCTTGCAATGTGTTTATATAACTTGGACAGAAGAGGTCGTATAAAGAATACAGTAGTAAGGGGTCTTAGAGAACATGATGCTCCTCAAGGGTCGTACGAGCTATAGTATGAATGTGTGTGAATGTATGTTAGAATCTTTTTCTTGAAATCTATATAGTCTTCTAGACTAACTCAATTTTTTCTGATCTAATCCTTGTATACATTGCAGATCTGCATTTCTCTCTTATTGTCTGCCTCTTTGTTGTTTGAAAACTCAAAATAAAACACCTTTTAAAAAAAATGTCTATGGGACCCGAACGTGAAAAATCAAAAGTAAGAATTTTAAAGGCTAATATGCAAATTATTGTCCTAAAAAGTGTTTGGAGACCCGAGGTCCTGCCCCGGGGGACATGTACCAATGCAAAAAAAGTTTTAAAAATGGACGTTTTTTCGGGAGCAGTGATTTTAATAATGCTTAAAGTGAAAAAATAAAAGTGAAATATTCCTTTAAATATCATACCTGGGGGATGATTATAGTATGCCTGTAAAGTGGCGCATGTTTCACGTGTTTAGAACCGTCCCTGCACAAAATGACGTTTCTAAAGGAATAAAAGTAATTTAAAGCTGCTTGCGGCTGTAATGTAATGTCGGGTCCTGGCAATATGGATGAAAATTATTGAGAAAAACGGCATGGGTACCCCCCCCCAGCCCATTACCAGGCCCTTTGGGTCTTGTATGGATATTAAGGGGAACCCCGCCCCCAAATTAAAAAAAGAAAAGGCATGGGGCCCCCAGGCCCTATATACTCTGAACAGCAGTATACAGGTGGTCCAAACAAGACAGGGACTGTAGGTTTGTTCTTATGTATAATCTGTTTGTTATTTGGAGCAGGTACATTATGTAAGTGTAGCTCCAGCCAAAAAAATCTATTTTTAAGCTTTTTGGATAACATAGGGAAAGGGGATGGGGGGGGGCGTGACCGGAGGCAGATGTGGGAGCCGGTGTGATGTGAGCGCCCTCCCCCTCTCCTCACTTCCCTATAACCCAGCTTCTACCCCCCCCCTTCGGGGGAGCTTTGGACACCCCAGCCTACCAGCGTCTGATGAGCGGACGAGCAGTGGAAGCTCAAGCCGCCTATATGGTCCCGGGAATCTAGCCGTTCGTTGCCCTGTGGATGCCGGTGAGGTGACGGCGGGGTTGAGGAGCGTCGGCCACAGAGAGCACCTCCCCCCCGTGCTCCAACAAAGACACTCACTACACCTGGGAAGCAACAGCTGCGGTGTGAGAGACTCCCGCTGCCCTCCTCTTTTCTTTTCTGGCAGGAGCAATTTTGTCATTATTCCCAGGAGGACATAATCACAGAGGGGAGTAGCAGCAACGGTGTGAGAGGCTTTCTGCCGCCCTTCATCTATCTTATAGGATGAGAGGCATCTTCTTGGAGGAACGAGCGGACAGGTGGAGGTGTTAGAGAACCCCCCTCGACACTTCTTCTCGCCCTTATACGTTGGAGTAAGGAGAGTGATCACCCTATCCCACTGCAACATCAGGACATCGGATCCCGTTTTTGGTGAGAAATTTCCATTTTACTCCTGGGAAGCTGGGGAAGGACGTAGCCAGAGATAGGTTTAGTATTAAGAAATTGGGATTGGACTGTGAAGTATTATCTCTGAATTGTGGGGCACAGATTCCTCTCCCTCCCTCCTCTCTTTCCTCCTTGGTACCCCCCTATCTCCTGCCCTCTCCCCCCTGCCTCCGCCCTCTATGTTTCAGCTGGCCCTCAGGTGGGAGAAGGGACTGAGACAAACATATACCCTCATGTGTTAGCCCTATGTGACTATGCCATCACAGCATACCACAAAAGTGAGTCAGGCTGCTGCTGCTAAATTAAAGGAATTCTCACACGGACAGACCCCCCCCAAAAATAGCCAACAGACCCAGCACGCCAGTATGCTGTCTAAACCACAGTCTGGGGATAAACCTTCTAGGAAGAGTCTGGGGCAGGGCCAGGTAACCCCTGTAAAGAGGGTGAATGTCCCCAAAGGAAATCTACCAGCTGAGGGGATGGAGGAAGTTCAAGGGCGAGCAAAGCCACCACCTAGTATAGTAACCCCAGGGGAAGCAGAACCATCATTAATGGACATACTGCATGCAATTAACTTCTGCAAGACCTCTATAAACGAAATGTCTCTCCAGCTCAAAACTGTGTGGGAAGAATTGTCCCTTTTGAGACACGATATGCAGAAAGTGCGGGAAAGGACTACTGCTTTGGAGAGGAGGGTTAGCCTATTGGAGGATGATTTGAACCCTATGGAATGGGAGATGAGTATTATAAAGGAGCAAATGGCTAACTATCAGATAAAGCTTGACGAAATGGAGAACAGGATGCACAGGAAGAACGTACGGATAGTGGGGCTCCCCGAACATAGTGAGGGCCCAGACCCCATCGCTTTCCTGTAAAAAAGGTTTAAAAACCTGTTTGGAGACCAGTCTTTCTCACCCTTTTTTGCATTAGAGAGAGCTCATAGGGTTCCCCCTAGACCCACCCAACTGGGCGCCCCTCCTAGATCTCTCCTTTTAAAACTATTTCACTAAAGGACAAAGTGATTATTCTAAATAAAGCCAGAGAAATGGGCAATATCCTGTATTATGGTAACAGGGTTTCTGTGTACCCTGATTTTTCACCTGACCTACAAAAAAGGAGGGCTAAGTTTGGAGAGGTTAAGCGCAAATTGCAACAACTAAAAGTGAATTATGCACTGTTATACCCGGCAAGATTGCGGTTAAACGCCATGGGAGAGACTGTGTTTTTTGACACTCCAGAGAGAGTGGAGGAGTGGATAGTAACCTATAAGAGGAGACTGTAGCAAACTTTGACTCTATTACCCTAGAATTCCATGAATATTATGATCTAGGTTTATGATTTAGTTTAGGCCACTGTAGAATAATTTGATTGTATTACATTAGATTGCTATTATCATTATGACTATGAGTTTTGGCTACACAAATATGCACTTGGTAGAATATTTAGAGGAGCAAGAGAGGGGGGAGGGGGCAGGCGGGAGGGAACAATGAATACATTACCCTTTGCTATCAAGGGGTATGGTGAAGGGTTCTCTTCATGTGTGTTTTTTGTTTTGTTTGTTCTGTTTGTCAGCTCAGTGGTTGGTTGAGTCGTGACAAGGGGATGGGTGGGCTGGGGAGGGAGGGAGGGATAGGAAGGGAAGAGTGTAAGAAGACAAGGTCAAGGATGCTAATAACACTTAAAATTCCTGGAATATGTAACGGTCACATTATGATGCCCCTAAACAGGCCCAGTGGGCGGGTGAGAGTGATGTATGGGTGGTATAAGTGGTATGTCTGGTACACTAGAATGTTTGGAATTAACTACAGATATGAGGTTAGGCAATGTGGGGTCACTAAACTGACACAAGTATGGCACATAATGATAAAAGGTATAGATTATGTGGTTCACAGTAAACTAATTTTTGATGGTTAAAAGTATGCACCCTAAAAAACTCACCTTGTGTTCATGGAATGTCCGGGGAATGGGAGACTCAGAGAAAAAAGCAGCAGTTCTCCTGATATCAAAAACATATGAGGCAGCTATCCTTTGCTTACAGGAGACACACCTCACTAAAACCTCTACCCCTCAACTGAGGTGGTGAGACTAGAGTACACAATTTCACTCAGTCCACACCTCTTATTCTAGAGGGGTGAGTATCTTTATTAGAGCTGGGGTGGCTTTCTCCTTCATACAGTCTAAAATAGACAAACTAGGGCGATATGTTTTCCTGTACTGCAGGATTGAAAATAGACCCTGAGTATTGGCAAATGTATACCTTCCTCCCCCCTTTGATGTTTCGATCCTTTGTGGGCTCATTGACTTTATCCTGGATAAGCCCGGGGTGCCGGTGATAGTAACAGGGGATTTTAACATGGTAACAGACCGGACGTTAGATAGGTTTCCCCCCGCGACACAAACAGGCAGCGTAGCGGGCAGCCGGCTAACTAACTTTTTGAAAGAAACTGGACTGAGAGTTATTTGGAGAAGTCGGAATCCGGAGACCCGACAATATTCATGCTTCTCCAGGACACATTCCACGCTCTCCAGGATTGATTTAGTCTTGGGGAACGAGGAAATGATGCCCCTGATAAAAAATGTAAACTACAAACCAAGGGGCTTGTCGGACCATTCACCGGTGACAGTAACATTAGAGCTGTTCTGGATCGAACTGATGGGAGATCCAAATGAAATTCTACTCCCCTTGCGAGAGTTTATCGACCTGAACCGGGGGACCGCCTCAGAGAGAATAGTATGGGACTCTATGAAGGCCTTTTTAAGAGACTTAATGATACTACAGATTTCAAAAATTAAAAAACAGACTAAGGACTGGGAGAGATTAATGGGGGAGAGGGTAACAATAGCGGAAGAACAATATATTAACAACCAGTCACACGAAACACTTAGGAACTGGATAGAGGAGCAAAACAATTACCGGTTAGTGACCCTCCAGAAGATAGAGAACAAGCACCTTTTCCAGAGACAAGCGGCTTTCGGAGAAGGGGAAACTGTGGGATGCATGTTGGCGCAACTGGTCAGGGCAAACTCTCCTACCTCCATAGTACCTACGATCACTACAGAAGATGGAAGAGTGACCTCCCATACTCCAGAAATAGTGGTCAAATTGATAGTTTCTTTAAGAACTTGAATCTTCCCTCCCTCACTGAGACGGACAGAGTTGAGCTAGACTGCCCCATCACGTTAGAGGAGCTGCAGCAGATCACTAATAAGATGGCGAACCAGAAATCTCCGGGCCCAGATGGCCTCCCAGCCGAAATATATTGCCATTATGGGAAGGTTCTGCTTCCCGAGCTGTTGAGTGTATTGAACTGCTCGATGGTAAAAGGTGCTCTTCCCTCATCAATGATGGACTCCACTATAATCATCATACATAAGAATGGCAAAGATCCACTTCATGTTGCCTCATATAGGCCTATTGCTCTATTGAATACAGATATGAAAATCTTTGCAAAGGCCTTAGCAGCTAGGCTGAATAAAGTTATATCGAAACTCATCCACCCCGACCAATCGGGCTTTATACCCGGAAGAACAACCAGCACAAATATAAGGCGGCTATATTTGAATTTACAGGCTCCAATGGACGGGGGTGGAGAGAGGGCCATTCTCTCGTTGGATGCCGCCAAGGCCTTCGATAGCTTAGAATAGCTATGGAAGCAGTTCAGCTTGGACCAGGATTTATTAACTGGGTTAAAATGCTTTATAGAGCCCCAGAGGCTAGAGTAAAGGTAAATAATGAACAGTCCGATAAATTTGGCTTGGGGAGGGGGACGAGACAGGGTTATCCCCTGTCACCCCCCTCTTTGCCATTGCAATTGAGCCTTTGGCTATTGCTCTCAGAGCCTCTAAGCAGGTGGGGGGCTTTAGAGGAGGTGATCATGAGGAAAAACTCGCATTATATGCGGATGATCTATTGCTGTTTCTGGGAGACACACAGGAGTCACCTCGGGAAGTTATGAATATTATTAATAGCTTCAGTCAAATTTCTGGGTTAAAGATAAACTGGGCAAAATCTTGTTTGTTACCTGTAGACCCCCTGGGCGACCCTTTGCCCGAGGAAGTGGCCCAGATTCCAGTTGTGAACAAATTTAAGTACTTGGCACAAATATCTCCAGAGACCCTCAATGTTACACCTCAGATAACATCAACCCATTACTGGCCAAATTTAGGGATAAAATAAAAGTCTGGAAATGCCTGCCAATATCTGTGGCTGGTCGCTGTAATTTAATTAAAATGATCTGGATGCCGCAGCTCCTCTATGTATTACATAACTCTCCAACATGGCTGTACAAAAAGTGGTTTCAAAGTATTGATAAGCTGTTTAGGGAATTGATCTGGAAGGGTGGTCCTGCAAGAATTCGGTTAAGTACTCTGCAGCTTCAGAAACAGGTGGCAGGAGTAGCCCTTCCACACCCATTTAGTTATTTCTTGGTGTCACAACTCCAGCATATAGGGGGTTGTAATCTAGTAGGCCGAGAAGTAAGAAGAAAGAGGATCCTACAAAATACCCCACATGACTCAATAATTGAAGCCTTGGAGGCAGGATCCTTTCCCTCAGGACTACCTACCCTGAACCTTATGATGTGAGTATGGGATACAGTGAAAGTAATTTTGAAGTATAGTGGCCTTACAAAGTATACCTCACTGTGGGAGAATAGCAAACTGGTTGAACTGCAGAAGATATGGGTAGTAAGGGAATGGGAGAGGCGTGGAATAAAATCCATTTCTCAACTAGATGGATCCTTGAAATCTTTCCAGGAACTGAGAGACCAATACGCCCTCTCGAATAAATCTTTTTTTAGATACCTACAGGTCAGGCACGCTTTGAAGGAAACAGTTTAGAGGAAGGACTTTGGAATGGAGTACAGTCCCAGTACTTCAAAAATTAATCAGTGCAGAATCAGGGAAAGGTCTAATTTCAAAAATATATTCACATATTAATAAGGTGAGATTGGGAGAGATGGAACCCCCTCCGTATAGGAGAAAGTGGGAAAAAGAAGTGGGAGACATTACAGAAATGCCTTAGGCTATTTGGGAGCTGACGGTGGACACGGACGGCGGCATTAGATCGACACTGGCCATCCCTGTGCTCCTTTGTGGAGCTCTGGCTGTCCATCCCCCTTTTGGTATCCTCCCACTTCCATGTTCTCCCCTAGCTGTGGGGATTGGGGCAAGGTGTAACCCTTCACATAGTGGTAAGACGTTGAGAATTGGCTTGATGGGTGTGTCGGTTTTGGGTATTTGATTGACGCATATCAACGTCCTTCTTTGTGCCTCTCCGTCTACATGAGCTCTCAATATAGATAATTTTAGATAACTGGATGATGATATGGCTATGTTTCTATATGATTGATTTGTCAGCAAAAAATACACATCCCTCCTTACGGGAGATCTGGCAACTTTCTGGACCTGTTTGGAAGCAAGCCTTTATGGGGGCCCCCTTGGTTACTTTTCCAGTTACGCTCTCCCCGGAACTCTTTTATGAGGTTGAACATATCTTGTATTTTTATATTTATTAATCAAATACCCTCGTCTTTTTTCTGATGAAGCCATCTCGGCGAAACATGTTGAAATCTCTGGGCGTGGCTATGCTTAGTTGTATGTGATTACAGTTCTTTCATTCGTCAATGATAGGTAATGTGCGTATACCTGTGACTGTAAACTGTACTCCCTACTCTTTTAAATAATTGTTTTTCTCTAATAAACATTTGTACAGTTTTATATAATTGTGTTTTTGTTTATATGATGTACCCAGAAAGTCCCACATTCTTCGTATTTTTGCTTTATCGTTTCTCAGGGATGTTGGTACATTTATCAATTTTTGTGTTTTTGGAGCTGACCTCTACCCTATTTTTTTGATATTACAGAAATGCAGTGGAATAGAATTTTGGAATTGGCCCCACTGGTCTCGCTGTCCCCCCCCCAGAGGATGTCACATTTGTTTTTGCTTTACAGAACTTATTATACCCCTCGCAGACTTTTCCAGTTTGGCCGCCGTTTAGACTCAAGTTGTCCTAGGTGTGGGGATCTAGAGGCGGATATGCTTCATATGTTTTGGAGTTGTCCAAAGCTGTTTCGTTACTGGATGGGGGTGACGGGAATCATCGACCGGGCGTATGGTACTTCCACTGAGTTGGAGGCAAAACACTGCTTACTGGGATTAGTGGAGGGAGTGGGGAACCCAGAAAACCGTCAGGTAGCAGTTACGAGATGTTTATTTCAAGCAAGGAACCTGATCGCCCGGAGATGGCAGTCGGCGCTGCCTCCGTCCAGTAAGGAATGGCTAAACAGTATGAATGCGGTAATTCTTAAAGAGAAAGCGGTATATATAAAACAAAGCGCATTAAGGAAATATGAATTGATTTGGAAACCCTGGTGGGACGCAAGAGTGATTGATATGTAAACCTTTCTTACCGGAAAAAACACTGATGTGATGGTAAGTGACCCAAAAGAAAACTGTTCAAGAGAGCCTGAAAGATGATTGGTTGGATGGAATGAGTGGATAGGATGAGTTGGGCGGGTGTACTGGATGGGTGAGAAGCTAGATCCAAACATAATCCCAGATAGATCCCCCATAGGCTGCCAGACCCCCCTAGGTATTATTTATAATGTGTTTATCACATAATGACTCTTTTAAAGGGGTGGAATGAACAGGGGTTGGGGGTAAGATTTGGGAGGTATGCTTGATTTTTTATATTGTTTGTAAAAACTAAGAAAACACTGAATAAAGAAATAAAGTTTAAACAAAAAAAACATAGGGAAGGGTTATCACCCCTGTAACATTTGTTTTTCTGTCTTTGCCTCTGTTCAGAAGATTTCACCTCACTTTCTGTCCCAATGACAATTGGATTTTGAAAATGTGGGGTTATTAGCGAAACAAGGATTAGTGATAAAGCATCAGTGGAGACACCTTTTTCCCATATTAACTCTTACAGGAGAGAATTTCCCTTTCTACGGGTAGATTTCCTCTCACTTCCTGTTGTCTCCCTCTGTTTGTAAGTAGGAGTCGTTTGTAAGTCAGATGTTTGAAAGTAGGGAATTGTAATTACATGCCACAGTTAAACAGGGGCAGAAAAAATTGGGCCTTTGGTGCTGGTGGTGGTGCCACAACACTGTAAGCCCTCACAGTTACTCTAGGTGGGCGCAGGAACAGGCCCTGCTGTGAAATATTATATCAAGAATTGTAATTACATGCCACTGTTATACAGGGGCAGAAAAAATTGGGCCTTTGGTGGTGGTGGTGCCACAACACTGTAAGCCCCCACAGTTACTCTTGGTGGGCGCAGGGATGGGCCAGGGTGACAGAGGTTGAGGAGGATGAGGATGGCTTAGTTATCCATTCTACCAACTCTTCTGCATGTTGTGGATCAACACGGCCGGTTGCCGAAAAAAGGACAAGCGTGCCCCACGGCCACATGCTGAGGATGCACCGTGTCCATGACCAGCACTGTTGGCTGTAGACACAGAGCCTGCTTGCCCTCTTTTAGTGGCCTGTGAGCATCTGCCTCTCCTTGGTGGCCTTCCAGACATGCTGTAAACTTTTATTAGCAAAACACCGCCTGAAGTTTACTAGAAAAAGTACACCAGGAATGGCCTGCAGTCAGATACAGGCTTGGCTAGACTAGAATGCAGTGGATATATTTGTAGGAGACTGTATATATATTTAATGCACTGCAGATCACTGAATCACATGCTGCCTGAAAGAATATTTGAAAACGAACACCAGGCATGGCCTGCAGTCAGATATAGGCTTGGCTAGACTGGAATGCAGTGGATATATATATGTAGGAGACTGTATATATATTTAATGCACTGCAGATCACTGAATCACCTGCCTGCCTGCCTGAAAGTGTATTTGAAAATGTACACCAGGAATGGCCTGCAGTCAGATATAAGCTTGGCTAAATTAGAATGCAGTGGATATATATATGTAGCACTATCTCTCGGTGGAGTTGCTGGTTTAAAGCGGGCTTGTTACCTTCACTCTCGATACCTCTGTTTCACCGCCACCGGGTCTAGGGTTCCGTTGAGTTTACCTCTGGACGATATAAGCACCAAACACTTGAGTAGGTTTTCCAATGCTTTAATGAACAAATAAAGGAAGTAGCAGAAAAAAGGCAGAAGGATAGCTGCAGGGAAGCTCAAATACCTTTCCTTAGTATTCTCCAGAACATTCTTAGTAATTGAACACTTGTAGTTGAATGCACTCCCCTTGTGGGATTCAATCTTTGCCTGCCTGGATAGACCTCTCTCACTTGTCTAGCAGCCAGTACGTAGCACGAACAAAAGTCTCTGCCACAGACTTGTTTGGACCAAAACCCGTACGATCCCCTGCCACAGGATGTATTGGTTTGCGATGAATATCAGACACAGTACTTGGACCTTTAAGCCAACCCGGCAATACTATGCGGTAAAACTACTTCAGGATACGTCCTCCAACCGAGTCACCAGGCCCCTCTCCAGACCAGCACTCTGCATGATCCTTCCATGACGGGTCCTCCCCTGGGATCTCCTCAGTTGTCCAGCTTCTTCACTCAGGATAGACAGCTCAGGACCGTTCCTCTGCTGCTGTGGTAGGCCCCAGACAAGCTCCTGGGCCCACCCACACGCCGCAGCGACGTGGGCCTCCGGACCGGAGGACCACGAAGTGGTGCTCTTAACGCATACCTGTCGGCCAGGAGGGCCAGCAGGTGGCTGGAAAACGAACCCCAGAACATGGCGTCTGTCCCATAAATACCCTCTCCCAGAATGCAACTCGGAGGACCACCTCCACTGAATTATCTCCGGGAAAGAGGAGCACTCATACGCTTCAACACGTTGCTTTTCCAACACTGGCCCACAGTGACAACGACACCCACCGGCACAGTGTGGAACTACACGCAACGTCAGACCAGCTGGAACAGAGGCAAATATAACTTCCTATAATAAGTGACCCACTAGATTTACCTATCAGCGGTAGATAAAAATCTACCAGCGCTACATATATGTAGGAGACTGTATATATATTTAATGCACTGCAGATCACTGAATCACCTGCCTGCCTGCCTGAAAGTATTTTTGAAAACGAACACCAGCAATGGCCTGCCTGCCTGAAAGTATATTTGAAAACGAACACCAGGCATGGCCTACAGTCAGATATAGGCTTGGCTAGACTGGAATGCAGTGGATATATATATATGTAGGAGACTGTATATATATTTAATGCACTGGAGATCACTGAATCACCTGCCTGCCTGAAAGTGTATTTGAAAACGTACACCAGAAATGGCCTGCAGTCAGATATAGGCTTGGCTAGACTGGAATGCAGTGGATATATATATGTAGGAGACTGTATATAAATTCAATGCACTGCAGATCACTGAATCACCTGCCTGCCTGCCTGAAAGTGTATTTGAAAACGAACATCAGGAACGGCCTGCAGTCAGATATAGGCTTGGCTAGACTAGAATGCAGTGGATATATATATGTAGGAGACTGTATATATATTTAAGGCACTGCAGATCACTGAATCACCTGCCTGCCTGTCTGAAAGTATATTTGAAAATGAACACCAGGAATGGCCTGCAGTCAGATATAGGCTTGGCTAGACTAGAATGCAGTGGATATATATGTAGGAGACTGTATATATAATTTATGCACTGCAGATCACTGAATCCCCTGCCTTCCTGCCTGCCTGAAAATGTATTTGAAAACTACACCAGCAATGGTCTGCAGTCAGATATAGGCTTAGCTAGACTGGAATGCAGTGGATATATATGTAAGAGACTGTATATATATTTTATGCACTGCAGTTCACTGAATCACCTGCCTGCCTGCCTGAAAGTGTATTTGAATATGTACACCAGCAATGGCCTGCCTGCCTGAAAGTATATTTGAAAACGAACCCCAGGCATGGCCTGCAGTCAGATATAGGCTTGGCTAGACTGGAATGCAGTGTATATATATATATATATATATATATATATATATATATATATATATATATATATATGTAGGAGTCTGTATATATATTTAATGCACTGCAGATCACTGAATCACCTACCTGCTTGCCTGAAAGTGTATTTGAAAACGTACACCAGGAATGGCCTGCAGTCAGATATAGGCTTGGCTAGACTGGAATGCAGTGGATATATATATGTAGGAGACTGTATATATATTTAATGCACTGCAGATCACCAAATCACCTGCCTGCCTGAAAGTGTATTTGAAAACGTACACCAGAAATGGCCTGCAGTCAGATATAGGCTTGGCTAGACTAGAATGCAGTGGATATATATATGTAGGAGACTGTATATATATTTAATGCACTGCAGATCACTGAATCACCTTCCCGCCTGCCTGCCTGAAAGTGTATTTGAAAACAAATTCCCCACGCTGCGCTCTGAAAACCTGGGCGGCTCTCCTGTTCCTCTCCTCCCATGCACAGATAGGCTGCATGGTGGACACAAAACTCCCTTGGTGGGCACAAGGCTGCATGGTGGACACAAGACTGCATTGGTGGGCACAAGGCTGCATGGTGGACACAACACTGCATTGGTGGGCACAAGGCTGCATGGTGGACACAAAGCTGCATTGGTGGGCACAAGGCTGCATTGTGGAGACAAAGCTTCATTGGTGGGCACAAGGCTGGATGGTGGACACAAAGCTGTATTGGTGGGCACAAGACTGCATAGTGGGCACTGGGCACAAGGCTGTATTGGTGGGCACAAGGCTGCATTGGTGGGCATAAGGTTGCATGGTGGGCACTGGGCACAAGGCTGCATTGGTGGGCACAAGGCTGCATGGTGGAAACAAGGCTGCATTGGTGGGCACAAGGCTGCATTGGTGGGCACTGGGCACAAGGCTGCATTGGTGGACACTAGGCACAAGGCTGCATTGGTGGACACAAGGCTGCATTGGTGGGCACCGAGCACAAGGCTGAATGGTGGACACAAAGCTGTATTGGTTGGCACAAGGCTGCATGGTGGGCACTGGGCACAAGGCTGCATTGGTGGGCATTGGTGGGCACAAAGCTGCATTGGTGGACACAAGGCTGCATGGGGGACACACGCAGCCTGCATTGGTGGGTACGGATACAGTTGTTGCTAATATTCATTTTTTATTTAACTTAATTCTGCATAATACATTTAAATGTCATTTCATGAGATAATTTATGAGGGCATGTTTAGGGGTGGAATTATGGGCGGGGCGGGCTGGGTGGGGCAACTGGTAGCGAGTAACCCTTGAGGCCTGGCTAGTAGCTCAGGACTTGAGATTTTGAGCCCTGAGATATAGGCTTGGCTAGACTAGAATGCAGTGGATATATATGTAGAAGACTGTATATATATTTTATGCACTGCAGATCACTGAATCACCTGCCTGCCTGAAAGTATATATGAAAAGGTACACCAGCAATGGCCTGCAGTCAGATATAGGCTTGGCTAGACTAGAATGCAGTGCATATATATATAGGAGACTATATATGTAGGTGACTGTATATATATTTTATGCACTACAGCTCACTGAATCACCTGCCTGCCTGAAAGTATATTAGTAACAGTACGCCAGGAACGGACTGCAGACAGATCTAGCTTAACTGGATACAGTGGATATATATATATATATATATATATATGAGACTGACTGTACATATCTATATATATATATATATATATATATATATATTAAATACACTGCAGCTAACTGAATCACCTGCCTGCCTTAAGTGTATTAGAAAGTGTACACCAGGGACGGACTGCAGTGAGATAAAGCTAAACTGGATACAGTGGATATATATATACATACGAAACTGACTGTATATATATATATATATATATATATATATATACGAAACTGACTGTATATATATATATATATATATATACACGAGACTGACTGTATATATATATATATATATATATATATATATATATATATATATATATATATAAAATACACTGCAGCTACCTGAATTACCTGCCTGCCTGAAGTATATTAGAAAGAGTACACCAGGAACGGACTGCAGTGGTGAGATATAGCTAAACTGGATACAGTGGATATATATATATATATATATACATGAGACTGACTGTATATGTATATATTAAATACACTGCAGCTAACTGAATCACCTGCCTGCCTGAAGTATATTAGAAAGAGTACACCAGAAATGGACTGAAGTAAGATATAGCTAAACTGGATACAGTGGATATATATATATATATATATATATATATATATATATATATATATATATATATATATATATGACTGACTGTATAGATATATTAAGTACACTGCAGCTAACTGAATCGCCTGCCTGCTCAATCTAAATGAGGCACCCTGCCATTGGCCAAAGGCACCATGCCTTTGGCCAATTATGGCTCTCTTTGCTGACGGCGCTGTGATTGGCCAAAGCATGCGGGTCATAGTGCATGCGTGGCCAATCATCAGACAGCAATGCACTGCGCTCCCACAGTGCATTATGGGCCGTTACGCGCCACTCAAATTTGGCACGAACGGCCCATAATGTTCTTTTTTCGACGAACGCGCGAACAGCCGATGTTCGAGTCGAACTCATGTTCGACCCGAACAGAAAGCTCATCCCTATGTTTGACAGGTGGTGAGGAGGTGATCTTTGACTTCAGGTGGATCTCCACCTCTTTAAGGTTGCCTACCCCTGATGTAAATCATCTTCAGTGCTTTATGATCTTAACAATAGCACCCCCCATCCATAGTGATTTAAAGCAATGTTTTACAACCTTTTTTCAGTCAAGGCACCCTTTAATATTCTGTACAATATCGAGGCACCCAATTCTTAAATGCAAAAAACTGAACTAATAGTTTTACATAATGCAGCAACTACACCCACGTAGGACACCCAACATTAGAAGTGATTTATCCTTCCAAAGCAAACACACCTTTGCACACTGATACTGACTAGTATTCCAGTATTTCTCTTCTCCATCAGTTTCTATCCCTTACTCAGCTGATGTGACCCCAGAGCTGATGGAGAGAGGCAGGGGAAGGGCAAATAAGGATGCTGTGCCGGCACCTGACATAACCCTTATTAACTGATGATGTCATTGGTTGTTAGGGCGCCAGCAGCTAAAAGGTTATAAAGGAGCACAATGAAAACCTGTGGCTTTGTGTAATTAAAAGTCAGGCTCCTTCCATCCGCTGGCTTGTATACCATTTTTAGGCATTTCACCATGGCACCTCTGAAGAAACCTGAAGGCACCACAAGGTGCCTGGACACCCAGGTTGAAAAATGCTGATTTATATGTAGCGCTGGTAGATTTAGTGGTAAATTTAGTGGGTTGCTTGTTATAGGAAGTTAGATTTGCCTCTGTTCCAGCTTGGCTGACGTTGCATGCAGTTCCGCATTGTGCCGGTGGGTGTCGTTGTCACTGTCGGCAGGTGTTGGAAAAGCAACGTGTTAAAGCGAATGAGTGCTCCTCTTTCCCGGAGATAACTCGGTGGAGGTGGTCCTCCGAGTTGCATTCTGGGAGAGGGTATTTATGGGACAGATGCCATGTTTTAGGGTTCGTTTTCAGCCACCTGCTGGCCCTCCTGACCGACAGGGATGCACTAGGAATACTACCTCGTGGTCCTCCGTTCCGGAGGCCCGCATCGCTGCGGCGTGTGGGTGGGCCCAGAAGCCTGTCTGGGGCCTACCACAGCAGCGGAGGAATGGTCCTGAGCTGTCTTTCTTGAGTAAAGAAGCTGGACAACCGAGAAGATCCCAGGGGAGGACCCGTCATGGAAGGATCATGCAGAATGCTGGTCTGGAGAGGGGCCTGGTGACTCGGTTGGAGGACGCATTCCGAAGTAATCTTACAGTATAGTACTGCCGGGTTGGCTTAAAGGTTCAAGTACTGTATCTGACTTTCACCATAAACCAATACATCCTGTGGCAGAGGATCGTACGGGTTTTATTCCAGATAAGTCTGTGGCAGAGACTTTTGTTCATGTTACGTGCTGGCTGCTAGGCAAGTGAGAGATGTCTATCCAGGCGGGCAAAGATTGAATCCTACGAAAGGGGGACTATTCAATTACAAGTGTTCAATTAAAGAGAATGTTCTGAAGAAATACAACAGAAATGTATTTGAGCTTCCCTGCAGTTTTCCTACTACCTCTTTCCTGCTACTTCCCTTAATCGTTCTATTAAAGCATTGGAAAAATCTACTCAAGTGTTTGGTGCTTATATCGTCCAGAAGTAAACTCAACGGAACCCTAGACCCGGTGCCGGTGAAACAGAGGTGGTGAGAGTGAAGGTAACAAGCCCGTTTAAACCAGCAGCTCCACCGAGAGTTATTGCTACATATATGATAACCAAAGGAAAAACTTTTTTTATGGTTTTAGATGGAGTGAAGAGGTATTAAAACACCTGTCAAGTTTTGATTTCTGTCTGTACCACAGTAGGGGAAAAAAAATCTATTGTTACTGCTTAAAAAGTGTTATCTGCAGTTCAGCTTTAATTTGTTAGATAAGTTCATCTTAATCTGCTAGTGCATCTGTAGTGGGTGCCCCCATGCCAAGCTGGCCGGGGCTCTCACTGAAGGGAGAGAGAGGCTGTCAGCTACTGCGGCGGATTTCTCCCCCTCTCTCTCCTCACTGACTTTATGTGAATGCGAGCGGCAATGACACAGGCAGCCGCTCTGCTCCCTCCCCTCCATTCTCATTGGCAGGAGGAGGAGAGACAATAGACAGCCACCTGAATTGCAGCAAGGAATTCTGGGACATGTAGTCTCCATCTCAAATGGCCCCATAGCCTTGTATGGGGGCGGGAACTGCAAGGTCCAGTACTCTGCACTAAAAAGAGTTGAGGACTCCATTTTGTCCCCCAAAGGACAGGGAGGCACCACGAGGCAGGAGAAGAGACTAGACCTAGGGGAGAGGTGTTGCCTCCCGGGTCAGTCCACCGTGTTGTTCCAGGAATCCATGGCTGGTTGGGGACATCCTGCCCGGTAGAGGGGGATCCCAGGTGCATATAAAGGCAACTGCACCAATGGCGTGACGTGTTCCAGTGTGAGGTGACCAGTCTGGTTACCAGAAGATCCTGCCTGTTCCAGGGCGTTCGTTTGGGCCTTGACCGCAGGATTGGTGAGAGGGCATTTGCCCATTTGCAGGAAACAAGGTCACTGCATACAGACAGAGTTACTTCACCGTTGCCCACACTTGCCAGAACCTGGGTCTCATTAACACGCTGTTAAGCAGTCACAGTGTCCGCCTTGTTATCCGGATATTGTCAGCATACCACAGTTACACTTTACCAAGCAGGAGTTTAAGTGCACCAACTAAAGTGGCTAGCTGAAGATCCAAGGCCTCATTCTTCTTCCAAGGGACTGTAGTTACTGGTGCCATATGGGGACGCACACATACTCAGGGCTCTGTATATGTAGTGTATGTGCAGGGTAGTCTGACTTGGGAGTTGAGCCACTGAACACTAAGTTAGGTACAGTGTTCATAGTTGGGCCTGTGGTGTCAGGGGACATAAGAGAGGGTCATTCCTCTGCTCTCCTCCTGCCTGGACTCAGAGCCAATTTCAGTAGAGGTACTGATCCATTATAAGTTGCCATATTGTGATTTGTTGCTATTAGTGTTTACTTTTGCTCTTGGGGTAATTCGCAGTTGTGGAATCTCCTGAAAGCAGCCTGATATAATATACTGAGTTAGATTGCTCTTGATCTCAGTTATTGCTCTGTTACTTTTCCACAGAAACCTTACAGTAAAGACGATTTCTGTGTTTTATCATAACGTGTGTGTTTTTCATTGGTCCTTGCACTTACACTGTTGCCAGGTGTGCCAGAGGGGCTGGGACTGTTCTTGGGGTTGAGAGGCAGTGTACGGAACCAATTATACTTAAGCAGCTCCTGCGGGGGTAGCTCTACACATCTAACACTACCCTCCCCCCAGAATGACAATGCTGCTGTCCAAGTGTGTCTCAATTGCTCCTCCATCCAGGGTGGAGACACTCTAAGACAGTGTTACTAACCAGATCCCCAGTGGGAAAAAAACCCTAAAACAAAAACAAATTCAGCCACCACATTTAAAATGTTTGTAAAGTCTCAAGGTTTTTCACCTTAATGCATTCTATGCATTAAGGTGGAAAACCTTCTTTGCTGCAGCTCCCCCCAGATCCCCCCCCCTTTTTTTAATCTGAGCCCGATCCGATCCAGTGATGTGCACGAGCGCAGCAGCTCAAGCAGCTGTCGCTCTCCTGACTGGACAGATTGATAGCGCAGGAGCCATCGGCTTCCGCTGCTGTCAATCAAAAGCTGTGACAACGGAGCGGGGGGATGAGCCACACTGTCTATGTCAATGGACGCAGCGGGACTCGGGAGCAAGCTGCACAGGTGCCCCTATAGAAAGTGACTTTCCATGGGGCACCTGATGAAGAGAAGGAGCCTGGAGCGCTGGCGGGGGACCCCAGAAGAAGAGGATCAGGGCTGATCTGTACAAAACTATTGCACAGAGCAGGTGAGTATAGACATGTTTATTTTTATTTTTTTTTAAATGTAAGCTTTACAACCACTTTAAAGCAGAGCTCCACCCAAAAGTTTAAGCTCTGCTTGTTTGCACCCTCCTCCTCTCCACTGCCACATTTGGCACTTTTTTTTGGGGGGGGCATATACCGGTCAAAACCAGGTACCCGCTCCCGCTTCTGGGTAAGATCATTGTGTTGCGATCTACAAAATTTCCGGCCCCTCCTCTTCCCCCCCCCCCCCCCCCCCGCTGCCTTCTGGGAGACACACAGGTCCCAGAAGACAGCGTGACCATTCAGAAAGTGCAGCGCAACTCACGCAGGTGCAGTAGGAAACAGGCTGTAAAGCTGCAAGTAAGTAAGCATGCCGGCGCCTGCACCCGAAGTCGATGGACGAATCAGCTAGGGGGTTCTGAAATTGTGGGATCCCTGGACAGGTAAGTGCTGACTTTTAATGTAGCTGCTGGCTTTTAATTATTTTTTAATACAGGCTGGAACTCCGCTTTAAGGATTGGTAAGCTGTAATATACACTAGATTACCAAAAGTATGGGACGCCTACCTTTACAAGCACATGAACTTTAATGGCATCCCAGTCTTGGTCCGTAGGGTTCAATATTAAGTTGGCCTACCCTTTGCAGCTATAAGACCTTCAACTCTTTTGGGAAGGCTGTCCACAAGGTTTATGAGTGTGTCTATGGGAATGTTTGACCATTCTTCCAGAAGCTAATTTGTGAGGTCAGGCACTGATGTGGACGAGAAGGCCTGGCTGGCAGTCTCCGCTCTAATTTATCCCTAAGGGGTTTTATCGGGTTGAGGTCAGGACTCTGTGCAGACCAGTCAAGTTCCTCCACCCCAAACTCACCCTATCGAAAAGCCCGCTCGTCTGTATGCTAGTCCGACGGACGAAAACCGACGCTAGGGCAGTTATTGGCTACTGGCTATCAACTTCCTTATTTTAGTCCGGTCGTACGTCATCACGTACAAATCAGTCGAACTTTGGTGTGATCATGTGTAGGCAAGTCCGTTCGTTGAGAAAGTCCGTTGGAAGTCCGCCGAAAGTCCGTCGGATAGTCCATCGGACCAGTCCGGTCGAAAAGTCCACTCGTGTGTACGCGGCATAAGTTACAAAAATGGCTTACATCACACTCAAAAATCTATCCTTTACAGCAGTGTTTCTAAATTCCAGTCCTCAAGGTGCCCCAACAGGTCATGTTTTCAGGCTCCCCATTATTTTACACAGGTGATTTGATCAGTTTCACTGCCTTAGTAATTACCACAGTCGTTTCATCTGAGGGAAATCCTGAAAACATGACCTGTTGGGGCGCCTCGAGGACTGGAGTTGAGAAACACTGCTTTACAGGCACGGCTGATAACAGAGAGATCTGTTATTTAGATGTGTGTCTTACAGGTAAAGTGCCATTTGTTGAGACCGCCCTTTATAGGAAACCCCTGTCATCAGTCATGATTGCTCCTAGCCCAAACAGGTCATCCAAAGCATATGATCAGGGGTGTCCCCGTAGGACAGTTTCTGTGTGTTAGACGATGGACGCTGGAGAGGACTTTACAAATATTGTAGCAAGGAGCAAAAAGTGGGAAGACTTGTTAGGTCAGAGGAAGAATAGGGTGGACCCTTGTTATGACAAGCTGACCCTTTCTACAACCTTCAGTGTGGAATTTGCCCAGGTTAGGGATATTATTCATAAGTATTTGCCCATCCTGAATATTGATACAACCTGTGCAGACATTCTTAACCGCTTGCCGACCAGCCACCGTCATTATACGGCGGCAGGTCGGTACGATCCCGCAAGCCGTCGTAGCCATATGACAGTTCCTTTAAGCGCGATAGCAGGCGCACGCGGGGGTGCCGATGCCAGTGGCCGACGGTCACGGGCACGAGAGGCAGAAGAGGGACGTGTGTGTGTGTAAGCACACAAATCCTTGTCCTGTTCTGTGAGGAGAGACAGATCGTGAGTTCCTAATAGCTAGGAACCACAATCTGTCATCCCCTCTAGTCAGTCCCCTCCCCCTACAGTTAGAACACATAGTCAGGGAACACAGTTAACCCCTTGATCGCCCCTAGTGTTAACCCCTTTCCTGCCAGTGACATTTATACAGTAATCAGTGCATTTTTATAGCACTGATCGCTGTATAATTATCAATCCCAAAAATGTGTCAAAAGTGTCGGATGTGTCTGCCATAATGTCGCAGTCACAATAAAAATTGCAGATTGCCGCCATTACTAGTAAAAGAAAAATAATAATAAAAATACCATAAATCTATCCCCTATTTTGTAAACGCTATAACTTTTGCGCAAACCAATCAATGTACACTTATTGAGATTTTTATTACCAAAAATATGTAGAAGAATACATATCGGCCTAAACTGAGAAAAAAATGTGCCTTTTTTTTAAAAAAATGGGGATATTTATTATAGCAAAAAGTACAAAATATTGTGTTTTTTTTCTAAATTGTCTCTCTTTTTTGTTTATAGCGCAAAAAAAAAAAAACGCAGAAATGATCAAATACCACCAAAAGAAAGCTCTATTTGTGGGTAAAAAAGGACATAAATTTTGTTTGGGTACAGCATCGCACGACCGCGCAATTTTCAGTTAAAGTGACGCAGTGCCGTATCGCAAAAAATGCTCTGGTCATCGAGCAGCCAAATCTTCCGGTGCTGAAGTGGTTAAACAGGGGGTTAACATAGTATCCAGAAGAGCACCCACGATAGGTTAGTCATTATCTCCAAGTTTTTCCAATCCTTGTAAACAAGTGCAGTCATTCACATGGCTGCACTTTAAAGGAGATTTTAAATGTGGAGCCCATGACTGCCCATGTTGTAGTAGCCATATTCGTGGGGGGGGGGGCAATACTTTTCAGGTCACAATTATATAGAAACAATTTGACACCTATTCTTTTTACAACTGTAACACCAAATATATGGTTTACCTGATCATGTGCGATCTGTGCCACATACAATACAGGATAGGATAAGAGGGTTGAGGGACCGTTTTTACAAACATGTGCATAGTGTTCAGAAAAATAAAAATACCAATGTAGCTAGACATTTTAGGGAATCCCATGCTGGTGATATCTCTGCAATGAAGGTTCAGGTTATTGAAAAGATCCGCACTCCCAAAAGAGGTGGGGATATTTTCTGTATCCGGGGGAAAAATAAATTAATTAATAATTGAATGGAAAAATACATATATATCAATATAAAAAGATGCACACAAATATATATGTGTATATATATATATATATATATATATATATATATATATATATATATATATATATATATATATATATATATATATATATATATAAAATATATACTGTATGTATATATATATATATTTTATATATATATATATATATATATATATATATATATATATATATATATATATATATAATATACAATTTGTTAAAAAGGGGTGGTAATTCATGGTGGGAATCTCCCGGACACAGTAGTATGTGGACACGCACAGAAACACTCAATGGTGTACAATAGTCCCTAGTGGGCATATATGTTAATAAATACACCAGTGGAGTCCGTGTCCATGTATATAGACCCAATTTGATGAAATGCATAACTGAACAAACATTATAGAAACATTGTTAAAAATATATATACTATAACAAATATACTGTAAATGATGCTTCAATACACACTTTACCACCAACATATTGTGCATTCATAAACTAGAACTATTTCAAGGAAATGTGCCAGAGGAGTAAAATTAAACTTCGATGTTTATATTAAACATAGTCATGCTATTCATGCATAGTCTAAAACACGGGGTTCTAAAATCTAAAATATGGGGTTGGTATGCTTCATTCCTCCTGGGTGAAACCCAGTGTCCCGCTTTAATCCAATATAAGTTCATATGAAATGACAATGAAGATTAAAGGCATTGCTGTTAAATATTATACAAAAAACTATTGATCTAATGTAACCTGTCTAGAACCCTCAGTATGACTCATGTGGCCACCCTACCTACACCTACCATCTAAAAGATACGCACACACGCATATCTCCCAAAAGGCCACACATGCGCACAACTCGAATAGCGTAGTGCGCACAATCACGCCCATGGCGACATGCCTGTGTGCCATGAGCAAACCTGGACCCAATGTTGGACAAGATTCCTAGGGATGATGCTCCAATCAAGAGGGACCGGGGAAAAAATGCACCAATACCTAGGCCCAAGACAAGATGGGATGGGAAGAGAAGGGGTCAGGAGGGTACAATACTTAGCAGACAGAGGGTCAGAAAGCAAGACAGGGCTAAGCTATGGTGGAGGCCTTTACGGGTCCAAACCAGGTTAGACTACCTTATGCAGTTCAATCTCCTCGTTGAGACCCTGCGGAGCCAGGGATTACAGAGTGAAAATCCAAAAAGCCTCTCTTGTACATAGTATTTGATGTTTCCTGCCACTATCTAGATCATTCGTTATGGCTTCTATTCCAAATACTCTTAAGCCTCATACACACGATCGTTGAGCGTTGGCCCAAGCTTGTCTTGCATACACACGGCCACACAATTGTTGGCCAACAATTATGAACAACAATTATGAACGTAGTGACGTACTAGACGTACTACGTTGTTTTTCAGCTCTTTAGCGCCACCCTTTGGGCTCCTTCTGCTAATTTCGTGTTAGTAGAAGTTTGGTGAGTGTTGATTCACACGTTTCATTTCGCACTTTTCAGTTCGTTTCTGAACGGCTGTTCGACAACTAGCCATGTTGCGGAATTGGAGGAGATAACGTGTTATTTATTATTGGCCTTGGAGTTATTGCTTTGACATTATTTTGGTTGAATAATGATTTGATTTTGTACATTTTCTATATTTTTGGATGCATAGAATGCACTTTTTGGTTAAGTGCAGATAGCATGTCTAATTTTATTTGTTTTCTTTTTTAATGCACAATAAAAATTGTGTAGAATAATACTTGGCTATGTGTTTTACTTCAAATGAGCAGGCAGTTACATTTAAAAAAAATACAATGTAAAATTAAGAAGGGACACCAACATAGTTATATCTTTGATATAAAAAACTACGGGATAATGGTGTTGTGGTAACTTGCCCAAATAAAAAAAAAAAAAAACATAATAATAATATTATTCTTGATATCACTAGAAAAAAAAAGCCTTTGAAAATTAGTTTGCAATAACTCCATCAGTATCACCAGCAAAGCAGCTTCATTATTATCCCATTAAAGAAGAAGAGACTATGCGAGGCATTTTGAGATTTTATAATTTGCCATGTTACGAATGTTAATTCTCTATTACGAACGCTAGTTTACAAGACCGACCGCTTCTGGCTCGTCCTTGCTTCCGAGCATGCATGTTTGTACTTTGGTCTTTTGTCCGACTTTTGTCCGACGGACTTGTGTACACACGCTCGGAAAATCCGACAACAGACATTTGTCCACGGAAAATTTATAAACCCGCCATCCAACATTTGTCCACGGAAAGTTGCCCAACAATTGTCCGATGGAGCATACACATGGTCGGATTTTTCGGCCGCGTGTATGGTCGAATTTTCCGCCAACAGTCTGTCATCACACATTTCCCCTTGGAAAATCCAATCGTGTATATGAGGCTTTAGACCGTTAGTGCTACTATTGTGAACTTCCTTGAAGTGTCGTGGCACAGAGTAGTCGTCTTTTTCTGTTGTAATGCTACTCCTGGGCTCCCCCATTCTTGTCCTCATTGGTCGTGAAGTGTAATTTAGGTGTGTGTGTGGGGCTGGATAGGGACGACAGAGCAATAGAGTTGGGCTTTAGAAATCTCCATTAGATCAGTTATTAGCCAAAACTGATTGCCCATAGGGTGTAACACCCCCCCCCCCCCCCCCCCACTCCCCACAGAAAAGCTTGGTATGGTATGCTGCAAAATTGTCTTTGTTGTAGGTATTATCATAAAAATATCAAAGTAAAAATATCCCCGTCGAAGTTGCTGCATTGTGAAAAACATTAGGTTTTAGACTTACAATGCTATAAAAGAAAAAAAACCCCCAGGAATAAAAAATGTGTAGAGAAATAATGGCTGACATTTGTTTAGTCTGTTCAGCACACTGTCAGCGTGGCATTATATCTTGGAACTGCAGTAACATTAAATCAGTGAGCTATGTACTATAACAGCCGTTACACCATTTCCAGTGTGTGAATCAAATTATAACAGCAAGAAACCGAGCAATGAGGACAACAGATAAATCATACATACTGCTCTCATTTAAAGGGCCGCTAAACCCAGCAAACAAGTTGCTTTATATTAGGTAGCTGTAATAAAATGTATAAATATATTTATGTGAAGATTTTAGAAAACACCCAAGGTTGAAACGAAACTCCTTGGGGCCTTGCTGCAAATGTGAAATCACAACATCTCATTTTAAGTATAGCTACAAATGTGTTATGATGATTCTTCCTAGTGCCATGATCCCTGATCAAGCAAACCTTTGTAATGGAAATTTGTAAGTTCTGTATATAATTGTATTCTGTTTTATATGTATTGCACACTGCTCTCACTGTGCACAGGGCACTAATAATGTTTTCATTATCTGTTTGCATTCTTTCGAGTCCTGATTAGAATTAGCCTGCCTATGTAACGCCCCTTGTTACCATAAACGTACTATTGTAATATTAATGTGATACCTAGGTAATCATGTGTATAAAAAACTTTTTTTTATACACATTGTGTCCATTCCCTACTGCAGTAGTTATTATTATTGTGGAACCACTAATCAATATGAGGATAGGAGTTGCCTATCTACAAAATGTCCAACTCACCTTCTTAAACCAAGCTTAGGGGCGTGCCTTTCCAGCTATGGGTCATGTAGCGGTTGCTATTCCTGTTACCCACTCTATTACACCATTGTACTCATCTACTCTATATAGAGTATGTAAGGCACACTGGCCTGCTGAGTCAGAGCCAGAGCTCTACAGAGACCATGAGTTTGCTGATTGCAAAGCTATAGGTGTGAGTGTGACTCAGTAGGGGGTGTGTCTGGCCTCTGCAAAGAGTCCACTGCTTCACCACAGATAGCAAGGGTGTCACTTAGCTTTTCTACTCAGGCTGTGACTGCTTTAGAAAGAAAATGCAATAAACATCTTTTGTTTTAATGCATTTTGCCTGTATTTAGATGATTAAACTGTTGGTTCATTTGGGTTTTAAGGATGCAATGGGCTTTAACCCCTTGGCCATATATGTGGCCAGGCCCGGACTGGCCATAGGGCACACTGGGCATATGCCTGGTGGGCCGGGGCCGCATGTCATTTTGTGTCCCGACCCTGACTCGATAGGCAGGTGCTTGGACCGCCCTGCTCACCCGCTGCCGGCCTCTCTGTGGCCGGCTCCATGTAGAGAGCCGCATGTCCTTCTGGCCGGGTCCCCGGTCCCCACTCCCAAGGCAGCTGGGCTGCTCCTTGTGCTGCTCCTTGTGCCAGCGCCGCTCACACGGCCTCACCGCGGGCCTGCTCTGTGGCCGTCCAGCCTCCTATTCAGCTCAGGGGGGTGGAAATGAGGAAGTCCAGTGACCGTGAAGGAGGAGGAGCTGGAGGAGTCCCCTTCTGCCTGGACTATTAAAAAAGTAAGTGACAGTATGCCATTGCCAGCCTGCCTGCCAAAAATGCCATGTTTTACATGATTTTTGATGAAAGCATGCTTTGGTCAGTCTCTTTTACACAATGTGAGTGATGCTGAATAAGGGTAGAAGGTAAAGTGATGGCATCAGTCAGACATTGTTTGAGAGAGGGACAGTTCTTGGGCCCAAAAGGTGTCCTGCATTGAGCCTAGGTTCACATTGGGCCGATTTGGCATGATCGGCGGCTATTGCCAGCAACAGCACCGCCAGACTCGGTGCAACGCCGAATTTGCGGCACCGCACCGATTCCCAAAAGTAGTTCCTGTACTATTAATTTAAATAGACATCTGTGCATAAACCCACACGGATTGCTGTCAAATCGCCCCCCGATGTTAAACTGCATTGCTGGTTTAAAATCATGCGAGTTCAAGTGAACTTGCACGATTTCTAACCCGCATCAGTGTGAACCTGGACTTAAAGTGTAAATATGATTTTTTTTTTAACACTGCACTGCACTTACCCAGACAGTACTAAATATATCACAATAAGCCTAGGTTCAGACTTGTGCGATGCGGGGACCAGCGCGATTCCAGCGCCAGTTCCTGCATCGCATCTCTCCCACAGGCAGTTCACACTGCCTTCTGCAAACCACTATGGGTGTCATTACAAAGTTAATGACACCCCCAGATCGGTTCACAGATCACAGTGCGAACTGTGAACTCGCACAGGAATCAGATCACATAGGTGAGAACACCTATGCGATCCAATTCTAGTGTGGGGGGGAAACAAGCCCCTGCACCTTTTTCTGTGCGAATCCAATGCGAATGCATTGCTCAGACATTGCATGTGATCGGCACCTGCGATGTATGAGATCGCACTAATGTGAATCTGGGCTTAATAGCAAAAAAGTTGATAAAAAAAAAGTTAAAAAGGTGCAGCGTTGAAAAAAAAATTATAAAATGAAAAAAAAAAATTTTAAGTTCCCCCATTCTCACGTTTAAACGCATGTGTAGGTCCCGCATGCATATGTAAACGGAGATCGGATCACACATGTGAGGTATCGCTGCAAACATCAGAGCGAGAGCAATTATTCTAGCACCAGACCTGCTGTGTAACTCTAAACTTGTAGCTTGTAAAGACTTCAAAAGCGTTGCCTATGGAGATTTTTAGATAACGTAATCTTGCCCTGTTCCATGGGCGGATGCAATTTTAAAGTGTGACATGTTTGGTATCTATTTACTCAGTGTAACATCATCTTTTATAATTTACCAAACAATTGGGTATTATATTGTGTTTTTGTGCATTAAAAACCATTAAAGTGTATTTTTTCCAAAAATTTGCATTGCTGCACAAATATCGTCTGACATAAATAATTGGAAATTACAGTGACTGGAGCAGGCTAAATATACTATAATACATCGAGAAACAGGTTGTCATTATTTGTAATTTGGTTTAAAAAAAAAATGGGCTGCTCAGCTTAGAATGCCCGGGCCTATTTTTTTTCCCAGTCGGGTCTGTATGCGGCCCTGTTAAAAAAATTACCATGTTGAGAGCGTGCTCCCTGCACACTCCCAGCATGATAGCTGGCGGGAACTGGAAAGCTCCTGAATGCATACTTGTAATCGGAAGCTTTCCGATCATGTGACAGCCAATCACAGCAGTCACATGACCCAAATTCCGCCATTGCCTCCCGGCTTTTAGAACTCTTAAAGGGCCAGGAGGCGGTTGGCGCAAAGAGGTTAAATAGCCTCTGAGGTTTATGGATGCTGTTTTTAACTATCCTGTTGTGCAAAAAAAAAACATAAAGGCGTAGTACAGCTAAAGCTCATTTGGCTGTTCTTCTGTGGATCACAGCAGTGCAGTTTGTTCTGCACTCCTGTGACCCATTTTCAGCTGACAGCGGGCTCGGGCAAGATCACGACACTGAAGTCAAGGTCCACCCATATGCCTGAACTGACACCTGGCTCAGCCTCTCAGTGAGCCGCTGAGAGCCTGAGCCGGACGCTTCTGCCCCCTCCACAGCCCAGCGCTCCAGATGACTGACAGTCGCCAGCTCTCTGCTCAAGGAGCCCTGAGAACCGAGTGTAGTGCTACCCTCGTAAGGGCCACTGATAGAATCTGTACCCCACTGGTTGCCCCAACTCTGCAAATCCTCCATCACCTCTGACATCCTGCATTCGGTCATTTTTCACCAACTGTTACCAACAGGGGCGTTGCTAGGTCTGCAAAAGATCTGGGGCTAGAGCCCTTAGCAGCGGTCACCAACCTATTTGCATGCCCGCACGCGGGGGGGGGGGGGAACGGTGGCAAGCAATTTTTCATGGGCAATGGCTGGCGTTGGCGCTTCAATGATCATGGCACTATGGTTGATATGGTGTCAGGGTTATTGAAGTGCATTATTTCTATTGTTACATTTTAAAATATAATGAAGTGGTTCAACTCACCATACTGCAGAATCAGTTGGAGCCCTGGGCATGTCACTTGCCACATCTCCTGCCACTAGATGCAGCATGTCACTTGCCACCGTCGCCTGTCACCAGATGCAGCATGTTACTTCCCACTTTCACCTGGCAGCAGATGTGGATTGTCACTTGCCACGTCACCTGCCACCATTTGCAGATTGCTATGTCTCCTGCCACCATTTGCAGATTGTCACTTGCCACATCTCCTGCCACCATTTGCAGATTGTCACTTGCCACATCTCCTGCCACCATTTGCAGATTGTCACTTGCCACATCTCT
Source organism: Aquarana catesbeiana (assembly GCF_042186555.1). Lineage (NCBI taxonomy): Eukaryota > Metazoa > Chordata > Amphibia > Anura > Ranidae > Aquarana > Aquarana catesbeiana. The sequence continues at coordinate 107,521,991 of NC_133325.1, read as the reverse complement.
TGCCACCATTTGCAGATTGCCACTTGCCACGTCTCCTGGCTCCATTTGTAGATTGCCACATCTCCTGTCACCATTTGCAGATTGTCACTTGCTACGTCACCGGCCACCAGATGTGGATTGTCACTTGCCATGCCAGCCAGTGCCACCAAATGTGCATTGACGCTGCATTGGTGGCAGGCTGACAGCCTGGTCCATTTAGTGAGAGCAGGAGAGCGGTGATGCGGGGTGGGCAGTGAGAGATGATGTCATCTTGCTGCTCCCCGTCGCACCTTTGACATTGAAGCAAGGGGGTCTGGCTGCAAAGTGGAGCTCCACAGTGACAGGAAGCACGTGACCTCCACTCCACTGTGCTGTGAGGGCGGACAAGCGCTGATGTGTGGCGGACAGTGAGAGATGATGTCTAAAGAAGCCTGGCTGTGAAGAGCGCTGATGTGAAGCGGGCGGAGAGAGATGTCATCTCTGCTCGTCCGCCTGCTCGCTTCTCTCCTCCGCCTCTCTCATGCAGCCAACCTGCCTGGCGCAGCAGCCACAACGCGCTGGTTAGGCAGGGACCCTGCAGCAAGAGACTCGGGGCTATGGGCTCCAGATTCGGGGCTATAGCCCCAATAGCCACTCCCTAGCAATGCCCCTGGTTACCAATAATAAGAAATTTGCACAATATCAATTAAACAGTTTAAGTTTGTTTACTGTAGTTAAAGGGACATATGAAAGTGCAAAGCATTACACTGTAGATCACAAAGGTATTTTTTTTCTGAAAAATATATCACTATGGAAAAGGCTATTTGGTAACTTAAACCTTGCAGTAATAAAGAAGTACAAAGTACATAGTATAATCCAAATTTAGCCCAACCCCTCTATGATCACAGAGATGTGAACAGGTCAGCAGAAGTGTAGGGAACTGACACTTTATTTTCTATGTCAGATTCACTCACTTCTGTCTCCTCAAACCACAGGCCATTAACATCAATACAACACAACAGAACACTATGCAAAATAATGTATCTAAATTGGCTGGCTCCTTTAAATAGAATTCTAGAGAATGAAAGCAAACCGCTTTATGCTAAATAAGGCTCAGTTCACACAGGGGCAACACGACTTGCAGGCCGACTCTGTGAGGCGACCTGCACACGACTTCAGTGGTGACTTGCAAAATTACTTCTGTATAGAAGTCAATGCAAGTCGCCTGAAGTCGCCCCAATAGTAGTACAGAAACCTTTTTCTAAGTCGGAGCGACCTGAGTCGCTCCTATTAGAAGGGTTCCATAGTACAGAAGGGGACGCGACTTGTCAGGCGGCTAAGTCGCCTGACAAGTCGCCCCTGTGTGAACTGAGTGTAACTTTAGTCACTTGAGCAAATAAAGAGAGGATATAAAAGGTAGTCTTCACCTAGCCTTACAGTGTTTTGAATAAAGTAATCCTGGATGGTAGGGTATGGAAAAGTTGGCTGATCTGTGAGGTTTCTGTATTTCACTTCAAACTTTTCCTATATGACTTTAATAGTATTGTATCCAATAGGATTGCTGTTAATAAAGATGTAAATAAGATATAGATGTCTGCATACAGTGTTCATAGAGTGTAAAGACTGAGTTCAGTGGCACCACAAGTACCAGAAAGCAGGATTAAGTAGATGATGTCTATATGCAGTGTTCTAATGAATCTATATGGGCAAATGCCCGCTGACCACACTGGTTACAGCCAGGGCTGAACTGGGACAAAAATGTGGCCATGGACTTCATCCAGAACGGCCCACTTTACTCCAAACACCTGGTGTTGGTGCTTCAGTCATCAGGGCGCCATGGTTGATATGGTGTCAGGATGATTGAAGTGCATTATTTCTATTATTACATTGTAATATAAAATGCCACGTCGCCTTCCACCAGATGCAGCATGTCACCATCGCCTGTCACCAGATACAGTGTGTCACTTGCTATGTCACTTGTCAGCGGCTACAGCATGTCACTCACCACGTTGCCTGCCACGAGAAGCAGCTTGTCACCTGCCAAGTCACTTGTCACCAGATGCAGCGCTACTACAGGACTTGATGTGCACCTCCAACCCAGCTCTGTACCCCCCCAACACACAGAACGTGACAGGGGAGGAGAGAGAAATACACAGCGCCAACTAAGTGTAGCAATAAAGCAACTTTTATTCCACTAAAAGAACGTTACTGATCAAGGGAGTAGGGTGAAAGGCATTGTGCAAGAGTCCAGGCTTGTCATCAATCAGAATTAGGAGCCGTCAGTGGGAACCGATCGGGCCAGTAGATGCAGAGCACCGGTGTGTACTACTTCTTCCTGGTGGTGGTGGAACGCAAGATTGGGCGGACGTGATGTCATCAGCCAGAAATTATGCAAGACATGGGAGGCGACGTGTCCTTCTTCAGGCGTCCCAAGAGAGCAATGTAGGCCTAAGCCAGCCCTTTTATATCCTCTCCCAGCAGAATGTTCTGTCTTCTCAGCATTCTGGTAATGGTAGTTCAGGCCAGTCCTGCTGGAATTGAAACATCAACATTCTGAACCACACATCCCACAATGCTTTGCTCTACTCTTAGTTCTGTCTACAATGAAATGACACATGGAGTCCAAGCCAACACTAGAGGGAGACAGCCCCTCATTAATAACGATGCGCGATGTCCCTGAATTGCAGGTATAATAGCCAGCTCCTGGCTACATGAGCAATTGGCGGTTTTAAATCTCTCGGTTCTCAGTTTTAGAGCCAGAGGGGGACAGATGCAAAATCCACCTAGATAAGTATGATTCTGGATAAAAAAAAGTCAATACTTCTCTTTTAAGTCCTAATTTTTTTCAGAAAAAAAATGTACTGTATGTATATTACAGGAAATTTTGAGTTTTACTCCAGTGGAAGCTGTGTGCTCCTAGATCCTGGGACCCATCCAGCAACTGCTAGCCAGGGGAACTGTACGAGCCCTGGAAGAGTTACCTCCTTCTGTTATGCCTCGGATTTTATAATAAAGAGTTTGGAACTGTATCTACAAGACTGAACCTGCATTCATTTGCAAGAACAAGTAAATGGAATACCTGGGGACAAGGTATTCTGTTAAAGGAGTCCCACTTGTAGTCCAAAAGCCCTTTTAGGTGGAAGCTAAAGGTTGAAGAATTCAGCTTCCTCCCCCATCCCGAACCAAAATCATCCTACCTGCATTCTCTGGTCTAGAAGAGTCAATGCCACCTAGCACACTACTGTTTGGGTTACTTCTTCAGGGATATAACCTCTATATCCATACCTAATCCCCACAAGGTTAGTGTACCTTGAACATAAATGTGACCTTGTTGTTTACCATTTCGTCTACTCTTTGCTTTATATTTATTGTTAGCTGTATACGTGACTTTACCTTCATGTACCTTTGTATGAGCATTTTATATGTTTTTTTTTTTTTTTTGCATTATATTGTGTTATGTTGCATTTTTATTAAAAAAAAAAAACAAAAAAAAAACCTTCAAATTAATATTTTATAGAATAAAAATTCAGATAAATAAAAAAAAATAAGAAAAAAAAATGTAGGAAAATTACTCTAATCTTGCTCCTAAAACACAATCAAAACCAACTAACTGGCCAGAAAGTGTTATATCTCCTGCAGATCCAACTTAGATACTTTCAGACAAAATCTATAAACACTGCAAGAATAGTGATGTGCAACCAATTAGATTTCCTTTTACTGGAGCCAGATCAGCTAAGATGTTATTTACACTTTGAATTGGTTGCTGTAAGGTATCGTTCACACTACCCACCTTGCATTAGGATGCCAACATGGATGTCACCTCAAGACATGGTAGTGTACTGTGCACTCATTAGTGTGTTGTGGTGTCATCAATTTTGAATGGCATCCGAATGCACATCCAGAAAGCACCTGCATAGCTGCACATGACAACACAAAATATGTGGTAATCTACAACAACAAAAAATGTAGCAGGACCTACATTTTCCTGTGTTGATGTGCATTACAGAACAACAATGTTGAATGGACTTTCTAACTTAGCATGCCACAACATATAAAAATGCATGCACTGAAGCGCATAGCATCCAGGTGTGAATGGACCTTAGATACTACATTTTGTGCATACAGTAATTGCTTTGCCCAGCCTTATTGACCAAACCTTTTGTTCCTGACTGGTTCTTCTCTTCAATGGCAAGGGAAAATCCAGGGAAGGATTATATCTTAATATATTATAGCTTAGAAGATATATTAAGCTAGCAATATTTTAAGAGAGACTCTGCTGCTGGCCTTCAATGGTGCAAAAGGGGCATTGCTATTCACAAAGGAACTACTAAACTGGGGATGGGAAGGTATGATAATGCATGGACAACACTGCAGAACTGGAGATGGGTAATCATATACCCACATGTAATGTGTTGTAGTGGTGATGATATACCTAATAGTAGTTAGTTGCAATCAACTGGACTTGTTCTGAAATGGTGAACACATTTTTTAGAAAGGGCATAGAAAGGGATTTTAAGATGATAGAAAAATGTACAAAGAAGTTTTTTTATATAAAAAACATACAAATGTTTTTTTATATAAAAAAAAAAGAAAATATTTCTTTTTTTCTATTTCTTTTTTTTTTATTTTAGTAGCTGTTCAGGACTTTCTTTTTGCAGCCTGCTAACATTTATCAGTAATTTGCTGAGCGTTTCTTATGCAAGTTCTTTCCAACTATTCCATTTCTGATTACTAAAGTTTAGCTGGTCATCCTGTGAGGCTGTAGATCCAGTAAAAATCTCAATTACTTTGAACAAGTCTACCCCAGCAGCTCGTGAGAGCCAGCTCCTTAATGGGCATACGCCTTCTATGACACACTAATACTCCCCAGCGGAACAGTCTACCAGGTGTTACCATCTCCAACACACAGGAAATTGTGCGTGCATGCAGGTGATATTCTGTACAGGGCTTCATGAGTCTCCTGAAGAAGGCATATTTATGGTGAAACATGTTGAGCGGAAACCACTGTACATACAGTACAACAGTACAAGAAACTGTTGTTGGTTTTAAAGAAATATTTGCTTTTAATTTTGATATACAATACAATTTGTAAATTTTTTTTTATATAAAAAAACTTCTTTGTGCATTTTTCTAGCATCTTAAAAAACCCTCTCTATGCTCTTTCTAAAAATTGTTATTTACCGTTGGGATGTGGTGCATTTATCCTCAAATCTCTAGTTGATATTCAAAACGTTGAACATATTTTGCTACTCATCCAAGTTAATTCTCCAGTTCTGACTGTCATGAACATGCCTGAGCATTTATAGTGTACGGGGGCTTTTCTAACATAAAAATCTTTTCTGTTCTTGTATAAATATTTGTAAGATCTAAAAGAACTTTAAAAGCCTTTTTACTTATTTTTAACAGCATTGTTTGAGTCGCCAATTTTCTATCATGGCAGTTTAATTATTTTCTATGCACTCATTTAGTGTTGTGTAATCAGAACAGTTTTATTTACGCCTGAAAATACAGAGGCTTTAAAGGGTTTGCACAGTTTGTTATAAAACAAGCCTTTGTGCACACAAGAATACTAAATTCCATTTCAACTGAAAATAAGCCAACATGCAGAAAATTAAACAATATATCAAGTACTGAAAAATAGATAAAGCCAAGTAAAAAATTTTACAGACTACAAAATATCAGCTGCGCAATGCTATAACTCAATAAGATTGTGGCTGGTTCATCTAAAAAGGAGAAAACACAGAAATAAATATCAATTTGTTCATGCATGGAAAATGGTTCAATGGTATAATGATTTGAGTGGCCATACATAGTCTTCCAAAAGGAAAACAAGTAACCATATCATGCATCATTTGCATCAGATGGGTCATGAAGGGGTAACAAGTGCTACTGATCTTTAGAACTGATCTGAGATTTCCCAGCCTGCTGAAAATGATGTTTGGAGCATCTAGAAATTCATTCACTTAATGATGGAAAGGTAACAAGGATTTCACTGAATTGTACTTATCCACTGACCAAATCAGTAAGAGGAACACAGCAAGTTCTGGGGTTGCGCAGTTGTTTAAAATTGGACAGGTGCTTCTTTGCCCATCAATCCCAACAAGACATCTGTCAGTGTATGGCCATCCTTAGTGACTATTGTCCTATTCCAACACAATAAAAATGTTATAATAAAAAATGGTTAGGTCACTCAGATATTATTTTGAGTGCTTTTGACACATTTTCAAGCTATGCGCATAACAAGATCTCTGCACCATTCTATTGGTAATGTGATCATTACAGGAAAAACTGTTTATCACATAGGAGATGTCTTTCTTTGATTTGTCACTCAGGTGCAAAACCCATTAGCTCTTTGACCAATTAAAGACCTAGCATTTGGTAATCTTGAAGTAAAACTCTGAGACAGGAGTGCAAGCTAGCTGAAAGTATTGACTCTATGCTGTTAGCTACAGGGCTATGGGAACTGATAAATATCATATACCTCATATCTTTTACCATTTCCTCTCTGAGTCCAGTCATTCAAAGTCCATACAAATCCTGAGCCTCGATAAGGGGGAAGTGCAAGAGTCCCCGAAGCGTGTTGACTGCTTTTCCTACCCCAATATGAAATAGTTAAAAAACACTTGGACTCTACATTGGTGTGGTGGCCTTATGGTTTGGATTAAGTTAGAACCCCTGTCAGGCTTTTATGTTATTCGGGGCTCAGTTGAAGAGATCCCCCCCTTCTTTATTTCACAATTTTTTTATTAGATTTTAGAAAATTAGAATGCGATACATAAAGATGGCGTTTATTCAATTGTCATAAGCTGATGCCAATACTAGCATGTGAGAAGATAAAACCAGTTGCAGCTTGGAAAAAGACAGAAACACTGGCAATCCATTTAATGATTGTGTTTATGGCATGACAGGAAGGAAGAGAGGTATGGGAGTAAAAAGGGTGCAAAAGAGAAGGGTAAGAGAAGGGGGAAAGGCAGAGAGGGGGAAGAGAGAAGGAGGTGTCATCAGGACTCGGTCAAGCCACCACCACGCACTATCCCATTAATAAAGGGCTATAGGAAGAAGAGAATGGTCAAGACAGCTGTTGTCATAATTTAGCCACAGTCCATACTTTAAGAAATTTGGCATGAGTGTCTTTAAATGCAGCGGTAAGTTTCTTGTGTCTTATGACTCCCATCACCATTTGTTTTACCTCGTGTTGGTGGGTTGTCTCCATGCCTTAACTAATGTCTGCCTGGCAGCTAAAAATATGAAATCTGCCAACTTCCTTTATTGTTTGGAGAGGTTTGAGACCAGTGTATGTGAGAGGGCTCTCCATGGGTTCTGGGGGAAATAAATATTGAGGAAAGATCATATCATATTGTAGACCTGTATCCAAAAATGGCTGACTTTGGGGCAGTGCCACCAGATATGGAGAAATTGCAGCGCTCCCTACAACCATGGAAGCAGGTGGGGGTTACATTTGGGGCAAATTTAGCAATTCTGTCCAGTCATATACCAACTGGATAAGACCTTAAAGGCATTTTCCTGATCTAGGATGTTTGGCAAGTACTTGGCCATGGGCCCCCAAATTTTGTACCAATCTGCGAAGTCCAGAATTGCCCCACGGGTGTTTTTCCCACCTGTCAAGATACAGAAGTTTATCTCTGCCATAGTATCAGTAAAGACAGCATATATAGCTGACATCAGGCCTTTAGAATGGGGCTCTTCAAGGTAGCGGCTTTCAGAAAAAGAAAGTCTGGTTGGGCAATCACTACGGTCCATAATGAGACTAATGCCGCATACACACGATCTGACTTTCCGACCACAAATGTTCGATGTGAGCTAGTTGTTGGAAGTTCTGACCGTGTGTAGGCTCCATCGGACATTTCGTGGCGGAATTTCCGACAACAGATGTTTGAGAAACTTTCCGACAACAAGATCCGTTGTCGTAACTTCCGAGCGTGTGTAGACAATTCCGAAGCACAAAATTCCACGCATGCTCTGAATCAAGTACGAGACAGAAGCGCTCAGTCTGGTAAAACTAGCGTTCGTAATGGAGATAGCACATTCGTCACGCTGCAAATTTTTAAATCTTTTAATGCAGCGCATTCTCTTCTTCTTTACTGTATAATGCTAGAATAATGAAGTTGTTTTGCTGCTAATATTCACACGGAGTTCTGACAAACTGATTTCTTTATTATTTCTCGTGATCTCCTGAATAATCTTTTTTTTTTTTTCGCCAGATCTCCAGAATAATGATTCTATTTTTTTTATAGTTTTTTTTTATCAAGATCTCCTGATATTTTTTTTTTTAAATGTTTTTTTCTAGTGATCTCCATAATGTTTTTTTTGTTTTGTATGTCAAGTTGCAACAACACCATTATTATCTTATATTTTTTAACCTCAAGGAGATTGGTTGGTGTCCCTTGTTAATTTGACATTGTATTTTTGAAATGTACCTGCCTACTCACAAACAAACTGTCTTTTTTGAACTAAAACACATAGCCAAGTATTTGTGAAAAAAACTAGTGAAAAAAACTAGGAAGGCAACGCTGGATAAACTGTTGAAATTGGCGAAACCTTTGTACCCCAGGCCAGACATCAATTATGTGACAGACCAAATTGGTAGCCTGAGGAGTCCATTTAATAGGGAGCACAATCCGGTCCAGGACTCCGAGAGATTGGGAGCAGCAGCAGATGACATATATGTCCCCAGGCTGTGGTCTTACCACAGCCTGCGACTTTTGCCAGACCAGACCGAACCCAAGCCATTACACTCTTGTCTTCCTTCCATGCTTCCTTCCAGGCTGTGGCTGTGGTGTTGGAGTTGTGGCAGGAGGTGGAGGAGGAGTATGGTCCAACTCACATTCGTGACTTTTTTTGTGAGTTCGCCCATCACCTCCTTATTTAGGGCCTTATACATGACTTCCTCACAAATGAGGCTTTGGCCCACCTTCATTTCCTGCATTTTGGCTGGCTGTCATTCAGGCATAGGCCTCTTGAAGATTGGGTGGTTCTGAGGGCCGCAGTAGCCTGCCGAATCAAAGAAAACGCTGACTCCTCCACATTACTCCCCTTCCTGGGCCTTTTTGTTGGAAAGCGGAGAGGAGGAACCTGCGATTTGGTCAGGCTACTGAGCACCACCTCCTGGCTGCCACTTTCCACGGCCACCTCCTGGCTGAGACTTTCCACACCCTCTTCCTGGCTGAGGCTTTCCTGTGTATGAAAGTGGGATATAGTTTTAGTTTTTTGGTCAATCACACACAATTTTGAGCTCATGACTGTTGCAAATTGAATGTTAACAAATAGAAAAGACTATCCTCCTGACCCCAGCATTTGTCATTCTTGTCCCAATTATTTTTTGGTACTACTGTCTATTGATATGTAAACCACTTTGTTAAATCAGAAATTAGTGATCAATTAGTGATCAATAATAACATCTAGTTAACATCATTAACATCAATAATTTTTGACAAGAAATATGTTGAACAGTGCTATACCTGGCTCAAGCTGGGCTCCTCCACATCTTCCTGGGTGGAAAGAAGAGTGGAAGGAAGGGTTGAGAGTGATGGCCTGATTTCAGTTCGGTCTGACGAAAACCGCAGTCTGTCATAGTACCAGAGCCTGGGGACATAAATGTCATCTGCCGCTGCTCCTGATCTCCTGGAATCCTGGACCTTTTTGCGCTCCCTATTATATGTGCTCCTCAGGCCACCAATTTTGCACTTCAAATAGGGGATGGTTGCCATAGGAATCACCAGCTTCACCAATTTCAGCAATTGATCCAGCGCTGCCTTCCTCTTTATTTTATTATTATAAAAAGGGTGTTTCACCTGCCACAGATAGGGCAGCTCCCTGTATTTATCAATGAAGTTGGGGATTAAGTCATAATCGTTGAATCTATCCATTTTATCTGCAAGACACAACACAAGACAAACCCTAATGTCAGGCTAAACTCTCCTAATCTTGTCCCAATATAGGCCTCAATCTATAGGCAGTATAGGCCACTGATGCCCCAAGTTAAAATTGTACCTTCGTTAGCACGATCGGCGCTTACGTCCTCTGCTCACAGATCGTACGTATGACGCACGCGTGTTACGCTTTATATACACTGCGCATGCGTGAAACTCCACCCGCCCCTGACCTTCTTTCTAGTATATTCCCCGCCCTTCTCTTAAGGCACAGTGGGAGAGCAGATGGCGGAGACAGAGCAGGTGCATGCAGAGGAGAGCAGCAATGATGAGGAAAGCCCTGAGCCACAAACGTCACGATCCAGGAGATTTAAGGCCTCAAATATGTCCTTTGGTGAGATGGTGGAGATGGTGGACATCTTGAAGGGGGCTGACTATGATGGGAAAATTGGACCGTACAGAAACCCAAATGTGAGAAAGGCCAAAATCATGACTAAAGTTGTGAAAAGTCTGCAGAAGAATTTTGGGGTACGGCGATCCAAGGATCAACTGAGGAAACGATGGTCAGACCTCAAATTGAGGGAGCAGGATCAGTACAGAAGAATCAAGAGAATGCTGCAAAAAAGTAAGTATTTTGTCGTGTGTTCCTATCATTATTATTACTTTAGTGCTGCTCCATGTGCTTTTCTTTACTGTTGTACAGTTTAAAATGGCGTTTAGGTTCATGGGCACAGTAATCGTTCGTAGTAAACATCGTTCGTTCGCTCACTAATACAATGTTTTTGGCAGGTGCAGGTTAACTACATTTGTTCAGGCCTATTTGTATTAAAAGACGTTTGTTGTCTAGATGGGTTTGTAACTAGAATGAAATGCAAACTTGATTCAGTGTAAGGAGAGGACACTCAGCAGCTGTTTACACATCTGGACGCAGGAGCACTAGTGTGGGACACCAGAACACCCTTTTTAGGGTGTCCCACACAGGCGCTCCAGTGGATACTAGGGGTGTCTCCATTTGGGAAACTTTACCAAAAAGGTAAGTATTCCAGCTTAAAGAAAGGGAAAAAATCATGTATATTTAGCTTTGAACTCTGCCAAAACAGACAATTGGTTGACAATTCAAGCAATGTTTCATATTCATATTTCTTGCCTCAAATATCTGTGTGCTAAGTATACTTTTTTTTATTCACATAGGGGAGAAAAGACTCAGGACATCACAGGACACCAGGGACCCCCAACCTCCTAAAGAAGGGGAGGTCACCACACCACAACCTGAGGATGTGGAGGGAGGAGAGGTTCATGACGTGGTTGAAATAGTGACCACAACAGGTAAGTGTCTGAGACCACAGCTTCAGGTAATAGATGTATGCCTGCATATTTATAATACATGGTGTATATAAAAAATTATGTGAAAATTGTGACTCTAAAAGAAACCTAATAACACATCAAAGTGGCGCTTATGTCAGTCAAGTAGAATAAACTGACAGGTATGAATGTCTCTGCTGTAAATACAAATATCAAAAAACAAAAAGACTTGTGCAAAGTCAAGTGTGACAAGATGAAAGTCTCTGCCTGGATAGATAGGGTGTGTGTAACCAATAGGATGAGTGCACCATACACCACGCGTTAGATCACCTCGTGCTCCACACACCCCCGCAAGGGGTTCCAACTCACCAGAACCCGGGGGTTAATAGGCCATGGACTATTTCCTAAGGTCCGATCACTGCAGGGATCCTCTTCTGTAAGTGGTTAGAGCCACCAGCAGACTCCATATATGGGAAAGAGACTCCACATAGTCCAATAACCTTTTGAAAGTTTATTTAAAAATTACATAAAATCATCTCTAAGCGCAGTGCCGATCCAATGTTAATTAAGTTGCTCAAAATTGGTTGGAGATAGGAGCTGCCAATACTCACTAACCCTGGGGCCACGAGAGTGAAGTACAAGCTGGAAATAATAATTTTACTGGTCACAGCGTCAAGTACTTCCTCGTTCCGGTTAGGTGGCTTCAGGCTTGAAACGCACAGCGTCGTGACGAAGTTCCGGTAGCCGTGGGGTCACCACCGCCAACATCACTATACTATTAAACCCCTTGTAATTATAATAGTTACATAGTTACATAGTAGTTACATAGTAGGTGAGGTTGAAAAAAGACACAAGTCCATCAAGTCCAACCTATGTGTGATTATGTGTCAATATTACATTGTATATCCCGGTATGTTGCGGTCATTCAGGTGCTTATCTAATAGTTTTTTGAAGCTATCGATGCTCCCTGCTGAGACCACCGCCTGTGGAAGGGAATTACACATCCTTGCCGCTCTTACAGTAAAGAGCCCTCTACGTAGTTTAAGGCTAAACCTCTTTTCTTCTAATTTTAATAAGTGGCCACGAGTCTTGTTAAACTCTCTTCTGCGAAAAAGTTTTATTTCTATTGTGGGGTCACCAGTACGGTATTTGTATATTGAAATCATATCCCCTCTCAAGCGTCTCTTCTCCAGAGAGAATAAGTTCAGTGCTCGCAACCTTTCCTCATAACTAAGATCCTCCAGACCCTTTATTAGCTTTGTTGCCCTTCTTTGTACTCGCTCCATTTCCATTCCTAGTACATCCTTCTTGAGGACTGGTGCCCAGAACTGGACAGCATACTCTAGGTGCGGCCGGACCAGAGTCTTGTAGAGTGGGAGAATTATCGTTTTATCTCTGGAGTTGATCCCCTTTTTAATGCATGCCAATATTCTGTTTGCTTTGTTAGCAGCAGCTTGGCATTGCATGCCATTGCTGAGCCTATCATCTACAAGGACCCCCAGGTCCTTTTCCATCCTAGATTCCCCCAGAGGTTCTCCCCCCAGTGTATAGATTGCATTCATATTTTTGCCACCCAAATGCATTATTTTACATTTTTCTACATTGAACCTCATTTGCCATGTAGTTGCCCACCCCATTAATTTGTTCAGATCTTTTTGCAAGGTTTCCACATCCTGCTGAGAAGTTATTGCCCTGCTTAGCTTAGTGTCGTCTGCAAATACAGAGATTGAACTGTTTATCCCATCCTCCAGGTTGCTTATGTACACATTAAATAGGATTGTTCCCAGCACAGAACTCTGGGGGACCCCACTACCCACTCCTGACCATTCCGAGTACTCCTCATTTATCACAACCCTCTGAACTCACCCTTGTAGCCAGTTTTCAATCCATGTACCCTATGGTCCATGTCAACGGACCTTATTTTGTACAGTAAACGTTTATGGGGAACTGTGTCAAATGCTTTTGCAAAATCCAGATACACCACGTCTACGGGCCTTCCTTTATCTAGATGGCAACTCACCTCCTCATAGATGGTTAGTAGATTGGTTTGGCAAGAACGATTCTTCATGAATCCATGCTGATTACTGCTAATGATACCGTTCTGATTACTAAAATCTTGTATACAGTCCCTTATCATCCCCTCCAAGAGTTTACATACTATTGATATTAGGCTAACTGGTCTGTAATTCCCAGGGATGTATTTTGGGCCCTTTTTAAATATTGGTGCTACATTGGCTTTTCTCCAATCATCCGGTACCATTCCAGTCAGTAGACTGTCTGTAAAAATTAGGAACAACGGTCTGGCAATCTCTTGACTGAGTTCCCTAAGTACCCTCAGATGCAAGCCATCTGGTCCTGGTGATTTATTAATGTTAAGTTTCTCAAGTCTAATTTTAATTCTGTCCTCTGTTAACCATAGAGGTGCTTTGTGTCATGAGGATAAACACTGTAGTTTTGGTTACTGAAGCCCCCCGATTCACTCGTAAAGACTGAGGAAAAGAAAAAATTCAATACCTTCGCCATCTCCCCATCCTTTGTAACCAGATGTCCTTCCTCATTCTTTATGGGGCCAATATGGTCTGTCCTCCCTTTTTTACTGTTTAGATACTTAAAGAATTTCTTGGGATTTTTTTTGCTCTCCTCCGCTATGTGTCTTTCATGTTCTATCTTAGCCGTCCTAATTGCACCCTTACATTTCTTGTTGCATTCTTTATAAAGCCTGAATGCTGATGATGATCATGATGATGTCAAATGAAATTCATAAGTTTCCATTACTCGATATGGAAATTACCCCTCTTTAATGTTCAGATGACAATTGTTTTACCAGTAAAAGTGTGACGGGAGTCACTTTGGGTGGGGGGCTTGTGCAACTCAGCTTACCTTGGAGAGCTCTGGAAACTCTGTGTCCAACTTTCCCAGGCCCTCTTATGTGTAAATCACCCTGTGTCCATTAGGGGCACAGGGTGGCTGAGAAGCCCACTATGATCTGTACTAATCGGACTCACTGTACAGCCACACTGGAATATTGTGTGTGTGTGTGTGTGTGTATATATATATATATATATATATATATATATATATATATATATTGTATATTGTCTCATTCTGTTGTGGACTCTTTGCTGTGATCATTTGAGGTGTGACTGAGGTGTGACTGTATTCTATTGTTCTATTGTGGCTGTCTGCCTCGAATATTATGTGATGTGTAAGTGTGTTTGCTGTGAGGAAAGAGGGGGGGATTCCTCCAACAGCTCTCCCTGCTGATAAGATTGTTTTCTGATTAGTAGTTTGAATACATCTGACCTGTGTGTCTATTGTTATTGGACAGTTTACCCCACCCTGAATCTAAGGATGGGGGGAAGTGTCTCTGAGTTGTATATCTGTTGTAACATGTGCTTGAAAAAAGTGAGTTTGATGTTTTTCACCCTACACTGAGTTACGGCTAGTGACTGGGTGGGCTAAAGGGTCTTGGATAGTGCTGGTTCTGGACATAGGAAGCATTTACAGCGGACATAGTCCTGTTGAGGACAGGGGTTCGTCACAAAAAGCATAAGGGAAAAAATGCAACAAGTGCACAAACAAAAATTAAAATCTAACAGGTGTTTAAAGCCTTCTATGCTATGTTCAAAACTATTAAAGAAGAAAAAAACTTTTTGGTTGGAAATACATTTTAAGTCAGAATTCACAACCTACAATCTGGTCTTGTCAGGGCTGGGCTCAGCCCTTCCTTCTCTGAGCTGGCCACTAAGCTGTCGGCTAATTGCCAGCTCCTATCTCTCCACAGTTACTCAGCTGTTGATGATGTTCCTGCTCGTCAGTCCTGCCTACTTAAGCCGTCCAGTCCAGAGGAGCTCTGCCTTCGCCTTGGTCACATCACAGAAACTCCTGTTCAAGACTTGCTTTGCTGACATCACTTCTGGCTCCAGATCCTGCTTGCTGTTCCACCACATTGATCCCTGACTTCTGGCTTGACTGACTATCCATTCCGGTTATTTATTATTAAACAAGTGTGATTTAACTGTACTTCTGTCTTGGCCTGATTTCATGGTTTCTGACAGGTCTGAGGTCAGATGTTGAAGACAATGAATCATGACATTTAGAGAACCAATACTTTCAGAAGGAGATATCAGAGATTAGATCATCCTTCTTCCTCAGTATAGGTTTATTTTAATGTATAACTAAATGTAGCACCCTGAAGTTTAGGCAGGGTTGCTATCAAATTTAGTTGCCAGGTGATAGTTGCCTTGGCCAATTGTTAGGAGATCAATTGATTCTTCTCCCAATCTGGACTTGTTGCACCCTTTCTCTTCTGTCACTGGGTGGCACTATGCTAGTGACATTAGATAAGACAGGGGCTTTGCAGGCTCAGAATGGATGGGGTGTCTCAGCCAATGGGCAGGGATCTTCTTTGGTCCCTTGGCCTGCTGGGAGAGCCTATTTATTTGGGTGGAGTCAAGTGATTGGGGTTCTGTGCCGCCCACCATGCCTTGTAACCCACTCTACACAGAAGGATGTCAGCTGTCCCTAACTCTGGATGTCACCATTAGGTCTCAAGGACCCTGGGACTTTGCTACATTTGGCGCCCAATGTGGGGTAAAGGCGTTATTCCTACAGCAGTCACCCATAGCAACCGGCTACAGCTACATCGGGATTTTGTCTGGCTCTGTGGGAAAGTGGCAAGTAACATATTTGCTTCGTATAGACTGTGTTATTGTGCATACCAACAATGTGGGGAAGAACCAGTATGTCTCATTGCTCATGGGAGAGTATCAGCCTGGTCTTTTGACACTTAACGCAGTGCTGCAAGGGTTAAAATGGACTCCATTAAAGTTTTGGCACACGCCGCGAAAGAAAAGAGGCGGGCGCTGAAGTTCCCGGAAAGTATCTGTACCAATCCTTAGGCAGTGGGAGGAGCCTCCGCTCTGCAGAGGAGGATAAGGAAGTGCTGCCACATGTGCTTGGTTGTGGGATGGAGAAGATGGCACAGTTTGGAAGTACTATAGCGGATTGGAAGATGTATGCTCCAGGTGTTGGCCTTGGCCTGAGCGAGTCCAAGAGCACCCTGACTGACACCGGAGTGCTGTATACACCAAAGGGTAGTCTCGCCCTGTACAAGGCTGGAGGCTATGAGGCCTTGGGACTGATCTGAGGGAAGTGTTTTGGCTTGGCCAGGCATCTGAGGACACTGCGGGCAACCCTTGCTTGAGGTAGCCTCACCTGCTCAACCTCCGCGGACACTGCATGCGGATTGGGGTAAAAATGTCACTGTCTCGGCTGGGAGCGGCATTGAGAGTCCACCTGCTATCACCTGACTTGTGAGAGAAGCTGCTCCTCTTGTGTCTGTAGCTGCTCCAGGACCCAGTGCTCCAGTTGTCCCTTGAGGCTGGGGTTGGGTCCACCTGCTCTCCTTGATGGCGGAACCACCGGGGAAAAGGACGCCGGAGTCGGGTAAGCCTGCAAAGGGTGAAAGTGGTGTTCCAGTGGGGGAGATGATACCTGTGGCCATTAAGGGAGACAATGTGGTTGTGCCAAACAAAGTCAGCTCCACGCGCAACTATCTCCCTGCCAAAGAATGCTCTACTAACTCCAATTCGAATATCCCATCTGGGTCTCTGAACTGTTCTCAGACACTTTATCATGGACTGGGAAGTGGACTGATAGTGACTAGGAGCAATTGTGTGATTTAGGGGAGGATGAAATTCCCTCTGTGCCAGCGGCCTGTGTCAAAATTGAATTGTCTGCCAATGCAGCTCTCTCCTTATGCATTGCCAAATCCTTTGACTTGTTGACTTTGTCCCTTGGATTGCTGGGCAAGATGGGTTCCTAAAGTTGCATTGACTAAACCAATCCAGTTGACCAAGTTTGATTGTAAACCAGACATTATTGCAGGATACCCAGTTCAACGTGCACCAGATGCACGTGTCCTAACCGGGTATGGAGACCCTAAAACACTGCTCGAGCTGTCCAAGATACAGCGCATAATTATTAAGAAAGTGGGTGAGGAGTATGGTTATCTGTATCCTTATATACCGACCCATCTAGAGGAAGAGATCCAAGACAAGGAAACACAATGGGTAGATGAAGCAGAGTTTTCTTCGGATGCCTTTGCGGGTGGATTTCCAAAAGTTGTTGCCCAAGATAGCTCAGAGGTACACTTCAGTGTTGCAAACTTGGGGCTATGGTCGCAAGATTAACCCAGACCATGTGATTATCTGCAGGCCAAACAAGAAAGACATTTACCATTACATTACTATGGTAAATGCCAAAGGAGAAACCCTGAAGTTACCAGACCCAAGATACTACTGGTAAATACTATCAAATTGTGTTTTTCACTGACACCATATGGATTATAAATGTGTGCCTTGTGGAGTTAAGACGCTATGCTGAAGGCCACTTCGCCTCTTGTATAGCAAGTGTTGGTAGTGGGGGACATTCCTGTTGGCTGTATTGCTGGGACTGTGTTGAACTGTGTGCTGCCGGCAGATACAGGGAGTGCCCACTTGAGTCATGCTGGCTGGTGCTCTGGAATTGCCAGTGTGCCTCCCTTGGAAAAATAACATGTTGATCTGACAGTCAGCGTGTTTGTTTCTTCAGCCAATGAGGAAATTTGTTCTTAGTCCCCGGCTGTTGTGTGGACAAACTGAGGTTACCACTGCAAGGGGATCTATGTCAAGAAGTGTGGTCCCTTGCACCATGGCCTCGCTGCTTATTGCCTGATGACAGCCATGCCTTCTGTCCCCGAAGTTGTCCCGAAGACAAAGGGAAACTGCTGGGAAATGTTGTTTAGCTAGTTTAGCTAGTTAGGTAGAATAAGCTGTGGCAAAGGGGCAAGTTCTCAACTTACAATTTGAATGATGGACTGTCAAGTATACCAGGATTGTTTTTCATATGCTGGCCACCAGGTGGCGTGAGCCATGCCAGCCTGAGTGAGCCCTTGTTTACATTATGCACTTATCCGATAGGAAATGCTAGGAAAGTTTTTTTGTAAGATAGTTATGAGAAGGGGTGGCACCCTCGGATAAGGGTGGGGCCCAGTTTCATTTGTATTTGTGTTTAGATATAGAGATCATTGTAGTAGGCATATTATAGGGTGTATTTACACCGCTTTGCTGAGGGTACTCAACACTTACTCAAGATTCACTCATGTACATATTGCACTGTGTTACATAGGGATAGGATGCATTTCTTTGCTGTCTATTTTTTCTCTTTCAGGTGTTCCTGCACCCATTGCATCTTCCTTGGACAAGGAGAATCAGTGATTCAACGTGGATAGCAATGCTAACCTTTTATGTCCCTCACTACTGTACATATTAGATAGATAGTTAGGATATAAGACTACTATTTGTATTTTCCCCTTAAAGGGGTTGTAAAGGTAAAATTTTTTTCAACTTAATGCATTCTATGCATTAAGGTGAAAAAACATCCAACAATACCGCTCCCCCAGCCCCCCCGTTTTACTTACCTGACCCCTCGAAAGTCCCGCGCTCACCCCCGACATCCTCTTCGCCTCTCTGCCTGGTCGTTGATTGGCTAGAGTGGATGGATTGAAAGCAGTGCAGCCATTGGCTTGCACAGCTGTCAATCACATCCAATGACGCGGCGTGCTAGGGGGGGAAGGGCCGAGTGATACAGTGATCGGCTATGGTCGCCGGCTGTATCACAGAAGCGCGCCCGCAAGCACTCAACACCATGCAAGGGAGCTCGCATGAAGGTGTTGAGTCCTTGCGGGGGGGGAGCCGAGACAGTCGCCGAGGGACCCCAGAAGACCAGGTTCAGGGCCACGCTGTGCAAAACGAGCTGCACAGTGGAGGTAAGTATAACATGTTTGTTATTTAAAAAAAAATACATAAATTTAGTGATCCTTTAACTGTTTGGGTGGTACGCCACACGTAAAATTGTATATGCTGTCTGCTATTTATCTGCCCTTGCTCATGTATATGTGTATGTTATGCATTCCTACTTCATGTGGTATGCCACATGTATTGTCATTGTTATTCTTGTTCCTTTCCTGTTTCCCCACCCATCCCAGTTTTTGCCAGGACATTGACTCTCAGGCTTGAGAGTTCAAATTATTTTTCTGCAAACTCCGAGCATAGTTTTCCTAGGAAGGGGGAGGATGTAGCACCCTGAAGTTTAGGCAGGGTTGCTATCAAATTTAGTTGCCAGGCGATAGTTGCCTTGGCCAACTGGTAGGAGATCAATTGATTCCTCTCCCAATCTGGACTTGTTGCACCCTTTCTCTTCTGTCACTGGGTGGCACTATGCTAGTGACATTAGATAAGACAGGGGCTTTGCAGGCTCAGACAGGAATGGATGGGGTGTCTCAGCCAATGGGCAGGGATCTTCTTTGGTCCCTTGGCCTGCTGGGAGAGCCTATTTATTTGGGTGGAGTCAGGTGATCGGGGTTCTGTGCCACCTGGACGGCTGTCTGGGAGGACGTGTGATATGCTGCCCCGGGCTGCTAGGCCGGAAGCTTGAGGCCTATCCCAGGGACACCTGGCTGCTAGGCTGCCTGAGGCCTAGCCAGGAGCAGGTGAAGCACCGTAGGGTATGGACTACTGGCTTGTAGTCCAACCAGAAGTAGTGGTTCAGCCGGACGAGGAACCAGCTGTGGTCAAAGGTAGAAGGGGAAGCTGTCACCACTACAGGACCGTCCACCTTGTTACCAGGGACCACTGTGAGTAAGCTGAAGCCAGTACCTGGGCAGCCTTCTCACCAGCCGGGGATGGTGAAGAAGTGGGAAAACTTCAGCGAGTGCCAAGCCAGGGACCCAGTGGGACAGCAAAGGTGACGCTTGCCGAGCAAGCCAGGGACCTAGCGGGTCAGCAGGGGGTGACGCTCGAAGAGTGTCTGCTAGTGCCAAGCCAGGGACCCAGAAGGTAAGCGGGGGTGATGCTTGAGGAAGATACAATCCGTGATGAATATTCCACTCTACAGGTATCTCCCCCAGTCAATACCCCATGTCAACAGGTACAATTGACACTCCCCTTATTCAAATCTGCTACTACAGACGAAGTTGATAAACTCCTTTCTAATGCCCACCTAACCACATGTCCCCTGGACCCTATTCCCTCTCAAATACTACGGTCGCCCTCTGACTCTATCCTACACTCTTTAACCCACATCTTCAATCTCTCCCTCACCTCTGGCATTTTCCCCAATGCTCTAAAACATACACTGGTCACCCCCATACTTAAAAAGCCATCCTTGGACCCTACCAATCTTAACAACCTACATCCTATCTCCTTGCTCCCCTTTTCCTCTAAACTCCTTGAACGCCTGGTTTACAACCAACTGAGTGACCACCTCATTAAGAATAACCTTCTTGATCCCCTTCAATCTGGATTTCGCCCTCAACACTCTACAGAAACTGCTCTTTCAAAACTCACAAATGACCTACTAACTGCAAGAACCAACCGACACTATTCTGTACTACTACTTCTGGACCTTTCAGCTGCTTTTGACACGGTTGACCACCCCCATTAAAAAAAAAACTTTACTCCCTCGGTCTCCGTGACTGTGCTCTTCAGTGGTTCTCATCCTACCTATCCAAACGCAGTGTCACTTACAATTCTATTTCCTCCACTCCTCTTCCCTTCTCCGCTGGGGTGCCCCAAGGTTCTGTTCTTGGACCTCTTTTATTTTAAATCTACACTTCCCTGGGTCAGCTGATAGCCTCTCACAGCTTTCAATATCATTTCTACGCTGACGACACACAAATCTATCTCTTCATCCCTCAACTCACTCCATCAGTCTCCTAACGCATCACTAACTTACTAACAGACATATCTGTATGGATGTCACACCACTTCCTCAAACACAACTTGTCCAAAATCGAGCTTATGATATTTCCTCCCCCACGTGCCTCTTCCCCTGACTTATCTGTCAAGAGCAATGGCACAACCATCCACCCATCCCCACATGTCAGCGCGCTAGATGTCATCCTGGACTCTGAACTCTCCTTTCGGCCCCACATCCAATCACTTCCCAAAGCTTGCCGCCTCAACCTCCGCAACATCTCTAAACTACGTCCCTTTCTAACCAATGAAACCACAAAGCTTCTGATTCACTCCCTGGTTATCTCTCGCCTTGACTACTGCAACTCCCTCCTCATTGGCTTACCTTTAAATAGACTTTAAATAGACTATCCCCCTTCAGTCCATCATGAATGCTGCTGCCAGACTCATCCACCTTACAAACCGCTCAGTGTCTGCTACCCCTCTCTGCCAATCCCTCCATCTGCTGCCATTCGCCCAACAAATTAAATTCAAAATACTAACAATAAGTTACAAAGCCATCCACAACTCTGCCCCCAGTTACAACACTAGCCTAGTCTCAAAATACCAACCTAATCGCCCTCTTCGTTCCTCCCAAGACCACCTGCTCTCTAGCTCCCTCATCACCTCCTCCCATATCCGCCTCAAGGACTTCTCCCGAGCCTTGCCCATCCTCTGGAATTCGCTACCCCAATCAGTCAGACTGGCTCCAAGTTTATCCACTTTTAGGTGATCCCTGAAAACTTTCCTCTTCAGAGAAGCCTATCCTGCCTCAATCTAACAACTGCACTATTTTCTCCATTAGCTCATCCCCCACAGCTATTACCCTTTTGTATAACTTCACCCTCCCTCCTAGATTGTAAGCTTTAATGAGCAGGGCCCTCTGATTCCTCCTGTATTGAATTGTATTGTAATTGTACTGTCTTCCCTAATGTTGTAAAGCGCTGCATAAACTGTCGGCACTATATAAATCCTGTAATAATAATAATACTGAGTGCTAAAAGTGGAAGAGCTCAGGGGATCCAGTGGCTATTGAATCCGAAGTCTAGTGAAAGACTGGAAGTTCATTGAGTGAAGATATACAGTGATTGTGGAATAAGCGGAGAACTGTATGTGTTGCCAATAGTTGAATACAACTACTGGTATTAACTGCTACAAGATTAATGCACTAGGAGACAGCGGACCTATACAGAAGAGGTGTCTGGCTGGAGGCCTTCAACTGTCCAGCTGTCTACCTATAGAAGTCTGGGAGTCTGCCAATTATCATTGCATCTACTTAAGGGTGTCCTGGCCCTGACCCTCTCTCCCCCAGCTCTGTTCAAGAGACAATAAATCTCTTTACTCTCCAAAAGGTGTCTGGCACCCACCATTTCATCTTGCATTACACCCACAATGCCTTGTAACCCACTCTACACAGAAGGATGTCAGCTATCCATAACTCTGGAGGTCACATTAGGCCTCGGGGGCCCTGGGACTTTGCTACATAAAGGAAAAACTTTTTTCTTAGTTTTGGACAGAATGGAGATGGATTAGAACACCTGTCAGTTTTTATCTATGTCTGTGCCCCCGTTAGGGAGATTTATGCCGCGTACACACGAGCTGACTTTTCGACGGACTGAACTCCGAAGGACTTTTAGACGGAGTGCCAATGAAACGGGCAAGCCTACACACGATCACACCAAAGTCCGACTGATTCGAACGTGATGATGTACGACCGGACTAGAATAAGGAAGTTCATAGCCAGTAGCCAATAGCTGCCCTTGCGTTGTTTTTGGTCCGTTGGACTAGCATACAGACGAATGGATTTTTCGATAGAACTCGAGTCCGTCGGAAAGATTTGAAACATGTTCTATTTCTAAAGTCCATCAGATTTTTCGACAGAAAAGGTCAGATGAAGCCCACACACAATCGAATTATCCGTCGGACCTTTGCTGTCGAAACGTCCGGTCGTGTGTACACGGCATTACCTTCTTTTCTTGGTCATGTTTACTATTATCATTGAAAGTGAAAGTAAAAGACAAATTTTGGATTGTTCCCAGAAAAGTAATAGAGGTGAAATCTTCCAATAGGTACACTGGCTCTGGGGACCTGGAGCTCCATAAGGAATTCCCTTAATTTGCAGATATTTCAGCTCACTTCCTGTTTTGGCTGTGGGACAGGAAGTGAAGGTGAATCTCTCCAATGAGACACAGATGGCAAAAAATAAACAGACAGGGGTTATGACATTTCCTTACTCTAGCCAAAAGAAAAAAAAAGGTTTTGCCTATAGTTCTGAAGTTAAATGCCCAGGTTGGGCATCTGAAGCCTCAGCTGGGGGGGAAGGAAGCATGGAAGGAAGAGTGGAGAGTGCTGGCCTGGGTTCAGTCTGACCTGCCAGAAAATGCAGCCTGTCATAATACCACAGCCTGGGGACATAAATGTCATCTGCAGATCCTGATCTCTGGGAATCCTGGACCTTCTTGCGCTCCCTTAGATAAGTGCTCCTCAGGCCACCAATTAGGATTTTCAAATAGGTGATGTCTGCCGTGGGGATCACTGTCTTCACAAATTCCAACAAATTATCCAGCGCTGCCTTCCTCTTTGTTTGGTTCTTATATTCAGGGTGATTTATCTGCCACAGACAAGGCAGCTCCCTGAACATATCTATGAAGATTGGCATAAAGTTATGATCCTTCAAGATATCCATTTTCACTACAAGACACAACACAAGACAAACCCTAATGTCAGCCTAAAGTCTTCTAAACTTGTGCAAATACAGACCTCAATCTAGAAGCAGTATAGGCCCAAGTTTAGATCTTACCTTCGTTATCACGATTGGCGCCTCCGATACTCCTTCCTCCGCTCACAGATTGTACGTACTACGCACGCGTGTTACGCTTTATAGACACTGCGCATGCCTGAAACTCTGCCCGCCACTGGCGTTCTTTCTAGTCTATTCCCTGCCCCTTCTTGTTCGGCGCAGTGGGGGAAGAGCACATGGTGGAGTCAGAGCAGGTGTCTGTTAATTACAGCAACGAGGAGGAGGAGGAAGTGGAGGAGGAGGAAAGCCCAGAGCTTGAAACGTCTCGATCCAGAAGGAGACGATTTAAGGCATCAAATATGTCCTTTGGGGAGATGTTGGAGATGGTCAACATCCTGAAGAGGGCCGACTATGACGGGAAGTATGGACCTTACCCCAACCCCAATGTCAGAAAGGCCAAGATCATGGCAAAAGTGGTCAAGAGTCTGCACCGGAATTTCGGGGTACGACGATCGAAAGATCAGCTCAGGAAGCGGTGGTCGGACCTGAAATTAAGAGAGCATGAGCAGTACAGAAGGATCCGGAGAGTTATGCAAAGAAGTAAGTAGTTGTGCTGTGTTCCTATTCTTTATGTTTATTGTTGTGCTGTGTTCCTATTCTTTATGTTTATTACGTTCGTGCTGCTCCATGTGCTTTTCTTAACTGTTGTCCAGTTTAAAATGGCAACTTTCATTTTCATGGGCACATTATTCGTTCGTATAAAACATTGTTCGTTCGGCCTAGAAAACACCATTGTTGCGTCCATATGCATTTGCCAACATTTTTTTATGGCCTACTTGTATGAAAATAATTTGGTTGTGTAGATGGGTTTGTAACTAGAATGAAATGCAAACTAGATTCTGTGTAAGGAGAGGACACTCAGCAGTTTTCACATCTGGACCCCTTTTTATTAGGGGTCCCACACAGGTGCTCCAGTGTATACTATAGGGGTGACTCCATTTGTGAAGCTTGTACTAAACAGGTAAAGTCTTGAAGCTTGACAAAGGACAATAAAAATTCTACATCTTGGAACTCTGCCAAAATAGACAATTTTACCCCACTTCCAAGCAATGTTTCATATTACTATTTATGCCATCAAATATCTGTGTGCTAAGTATACCTATTTTTTTTTTACATAGGGGAGAAAATACTCTGAGGACACCCCTCATCCGAGGAGACCAGAGACCCCCCACCTCATGAAGAAGTGGAGACCCACCAAAGCCAACAGGAGGAGGAGGAGGAAGGAGATGTGGTGGAAATTGTCACCACAACAGGTGAGTGTCTGCGACCACAGGCTCAGGTAAGAGATGGATGCCGGCAGATTTATAATACATGGTGTGTTTTTGTTTCTATCTTTTTAGGTGATCGTGATGTTGTGGATCCCAGGGCATTTCACCTCGGAAAGTGCACAGATCCTGATCGGGGAGATCATGGGGTGTAATATTGACTTGGAAAACATCCTGAAAAGCATCAATGATGTTCATTGATGTTTTAGGGAGAATTTAAAACCCACAAAATCCCTTTTTTTGTGTGCTTTTTGTGAGCTAAAAAGTTTATAAATTTTTTGACATATTTGCGAAAAGCCAAATTTTGAAGAGGCACACAGTGTGTCAACATGTGCTATCTGCCATCACGGGAGATCAAGGGACGCGTTTTGGGGGTGCAACCCCTTCCTCAATAATAAAGTAGCTGTGAGGAAGGGGTTGCACCCCAAAAACACGTCCCTTGATCCCCCATGATGGCAGCTAGCACATGTTGACATTCGGCAATTGGTGTGCATCTTCAAAATTTGGCTTTTCTAGGGGTGACTTCACCCCATCTGAACGCAATATCAAACACAGTTTGTAAATACTCATGTCTGATATTGCCTTCAAGTTCTACCAAATGTGAACTTTGTAAGTTCAAGATTTGTGTCTTTCTTGTTGGTTTTAAACATGCCTGTTTTATCTTAAATGGACATTTCTACTTTTTCTAATGTGACCCCAAAAATTGTTATACAACAAACATGTTGGTTTGTTTTAAAAACCTTTTCTAAATGAACATGTGATTGTGCTGGTATTAAAAAGATTGTTAATCAAGAATGTGTAGATTATTGTCTAAACGCTCCAACACTTTTGTGGTGCTCTAATTGGTGTTTTCTGTGACAATGGGTGTTAGTTCCTAAGGGCAAATCCACTTTGCACTACAAGTGCAGTTTCAAGTGCACTTGTAGTGCAAAGTGTCTTTGCCTTTAGTAAATAACACCCAACAGTGCTTTGTAAGGTTACACAATCACGCCATTTTCAGGACTCAAAACATTTCTGTCAGGGTCAGCTAAAAGAAATACAAGCAGTAAATGTCACCAAAGATTTGAGTAGTTATTTTTTTTTATTTGAAAAAGGTTTCAGACATTGTCTGGCATATTGACGGCCTCCCTACCCGCAAAGTATTCAAGGTATCTTAGCCAGACATCACGGGCACTCAGGGGGGGCAAGCCAGGACGGCCACTTTCAAGCGCCGTCAGGGTTGGTTCATTATGAATTCCGGCCTCAGGCCCAACTGAGCCAGCATAGTTGGCAGAATGTTACCATAAAAAGTTGTGTAGAACACAGCACGCCAGGATAATATGATTCAGTTTGTACTCCGCCATGTGTATGGGTGTAAGAAATAGGCGGAACCGGCTGGCCATGATTCCAAACGTGTTCTCCACCACTCTTCTGGCTCTGGCCAGCCAGTAATTAAAAACCCTCTGGTCCGGGGTGAGGGTCCTCAACGGGAATGGCCGCATAAGATGGTCTTCCAGCGCAAATGCTTCATCTGTAACGAAGGAGAATGGGAGTCCTTCCACATTGTCTTATGGAGGTGGCAAGTCCAAGCTGCCATTCTGGAGACACCTGTAGAACTCCGTCTGGGTGATGACTCCACCGTCGGACATCCGGCCATTCTTCCCCACGTCCACATACAGGAACTTGTACGTAGCCGACACCACTGCCAACATCACAATACTATTGAACCCCTTATAATTATAATAGTATGACCCCAAGTTGGGTGGTGGGACAATGTGGACGTGTTTCCCATCAATTGCCCCTCCGCAGTTAGGAAAGTCCCACCGCTGGGCAAAGTGGGAGGCCATAGTCTGCCATTCCTGTGGCGTGGAAGGAAACTGTGGAGTCAAACAACAACAAAAAATTAGTAATTTTGCACATAAACAGGGAAAGCAGATTAGACACAAACATTCTTGGCCAGCATCAAGATAACATTTATTTGAGGGAGTTTTTAAAGACCAAAGTCTAAGGTACACCTATCAGATCCCCCCCCCCTCTCATGGGTCATTCTTAACATTTTAGGGGGGTGAGCTCTTGGACAGGTAACCCTCTCCACTTCATTGAGAGATGAATGCCTAAATAATGGGTATTACTTTGGCCAGACCCTCCTTAGTTACACTATTGGCAGCCCACTGGACAGGTAAGAAGTGTCATAATACAAAGATATAAATACACATTGTACACATTTGAGCACATTTGGAAATTCTACTATTACCTATCAAGATAATAATAGTATACAAAAACTTTAAACAGTACCATTTGAAAGTATACAGGCAGGCCCTTGCACTACATGCTTTGGGGAATTCATCCATAAATCTGACCGCTAAAGAGATGGGTATAGTATGTATGGGTTTGGCAAAGTCAGCAGATAGATGATCGAGGATAGATAGAGAATTGGTATCAGCTGACTTAGCAGTTGGGGGGAGGGAGGGTTCCAAATGATTTGGGGACCCCCCAAAAAAAGCCTCTGGCACTCTGCCTGAATTTAAAGCACAAATCACATTTTAAAACATTTTAGGGGGTTTTAGGGTAAAGCACTACTATGGAGCTGATAAAATACATTGTTAAGTGACTACATGAGGTGAATATAGGGCCAGGAGACCATGCTGGGGAGGTAAGTGAAGGCAAATATGTATGAAGGAGAAAAAAAATAATTACATAAAAATCCAGCATGCATGAGGACAAAGGGGACATTCACAGCATATTCCAATCATGGTAATTAGAGAATGAGGAAAGAAATACAATATATTATCAAACATTAAATACAATAAAATGTGATGTTAAAGGATAAATCTTACCTTAATATACTCCTTCTGCAGGACCTGGATGATGGCAGAACAGGTCTCTGGGATAATGATCCCCAGAGCCTGGGGGGAGATGCCTGTCGAGAACTTGAGGTCCTGCGGGCTTCTCCACGTCGCCAAGTACCGCAGGGTGGCGACTAGCCTCTGCTCCGGAGTGATGGCTTGCCTCATGCAGGTATCCTGCCTACTAATATAAGGTGTCAGCAAAGCCAACAAACGGTGAAATACGGGGTCCGTCATCTGGAGAAAGTTCCTGAAATCATCAGGATTATTCTCACGGATCTCACGGAGCAAAGGCATGTGACAGAACTGGTAACGCTGAAGCAACCAATTCTTGGTCCATGAACTTCTCCCCACCCTGTTCATGGACTGAACTTGTGTCAAGGTCAGGACTCCAACACCAAGCCCCTGCACAGCACGAACTCTACGAGGAGTACGTATACGCAACATGGCTAGAAAGCGGTCGGCTGCTCAGAACGAAGTAACAGAACGCACTGGAGAACAGCAAGGCCTGTGAAGAACGACCTGAAAAACAGTAACGAATGAACAAGAACACAATGACCAGAGTCACGCGTAACTCACTGCACGCACTGAAGAGCAGATACAAACCCACAAGCACAAACTGAACAGCAGAAAACGATCTGAAAACCACGAGTCTGAAAAAGCGCGAATCGTCTCTCACCAAACTT
This sequence comes from Aquarana catesbeiana, assembly GCF_042186555.1. Taxonomy (NCBI): domain Eukaryota; kingdom Metazoa; phylum Chordata; class Amphibia; order Anura; family Ranidae; genus Aquarana; species Aquarana catesbeiana. Next base: position 107,493,489 of record NC_133325.1, on the reverse strand, counting down.
TTACTAACACGAGATTAGCAAAAGGAGCCCAAAGAGTGCCACGCTTGGTTCGGACCTGCCCTTTTCTAGTCTCATCGTACGCGGTGTACGTCACCACGTTCTTGGCGATCAGAAATTCCGACAACTTTGTGCGACCGTGTGTACGCAAAACAAGTTTGAGCCAACATCCGTCGGAAAAAATCCATGGATTTTGTTGTCGGAATGTCCGATCAATGTCCGATTGTGTGTACGGGGCATTGCAGTGAGCAAAAAAGAGCACACTGACTGTCACTAGCAATAATGGAGAGTGGACCCTCTGTGCTATCTGTACCAGTGGCGGAATTACCAGGGTCGCAACAGTCGCACTTGCGACGGGTCTGGCATTCCGCCACTGTCGGGGGGGGCCAGTGGGGTTGCTCTTCACACACGGCTCTGAGCGGAGATCGTGTGTCATGGAACAATAGCACAGAAACACCGGCATTAACGTTTTATTTGTCCATCCGTCCTCTCTGGCAGGGGATGAGAGAGGACACACAGCTGATCTCACTGCTCCCCCTTCTCCCCCCTCCCCTCTCCTGTGTGCTCTGCGGGAAATGTGAGCTCGTTAGCTTCACACTAGACTGCCCGCGGAGCACACAGGAGAGGGGAGGGGGGAGAAGGGGGAGCAGTGAGATCAGCTGTGTGTCCTCTCTCATCCCCTGCCAGAGAGGACAGACGGCAAATAGAACGTTAATGCCGGTGTCTCTGTTGTGCTACTGTTCCATGACAGACACCGATCTCCGCTCAGAGCCGTGCTGTCCTGAGAAGGCAGACGGCACTGATGGAAATTGATAGCATTTACTGATGAGCACTGATGGAAATAAATATCATTCACTGATGAGCACTGATAGAAGGCACTGATGAGCACTGATAGAAGGCACTGATGAGCACTGATAGAAGTCACTGATGAGCAATGATGAGCACTGATAAAAGGCACTGATGAGCACTGATAGAAGGCACTGATGGGCACTGATGAGCAGTGATAGACGGCACTTATGAGCACTGATAGAAGGCACTGATGGGCACTGATAGGAGGCATTTATGGGCACTGATAGGAGGCACTAATGGGCACTGATAGGAGGAATTTATGGGCACAGATTAGCACTGATGGGAGGCACTGATGGGCACTGATAGATCGCACTAATGGGCACTGATAGATCGCACTGATAAAAGGCACTGATGGGCACTGATAGAAGGCACTAATGGGCACTGATAGAAGGCACTAATGGGCACTGATTGGAGGCATTTATGGGCACTGATAGGAGGCACTAATGGGCACTGATAGGAGGAATTTATGGGCATAGATGAGCACTGATGGGAGGCACTGATGGGCACTGATAGAAGGCACTAATGGGCACTGATAGAAGGCACTAATGGGCACTGATAGGAGGCACTGATGGGCACTGATAGAAGGCACTAATGGGCACTGATAGGAGGCATTTATGGGCACTGATAGGAGGCACTAATGGGCACTGATAGGAGGAATTTATGGGCACAGATTAGCACTGATGGGAGGCACTGATGGGCACTGATAGAAGGCACTAATGGGCACTAATAGTAGGCACTGATAAAAGGCACTGATGGGCACTGATAGAAGGCACTAATGGGCACTGATAGAAGGCACTAATGGGCACTGATTGGAGGCATTTATGGGCACTGATAGGAGGCACTAATGGGCACTGATAGGAGGAATTTATGGGCATAGATGAGCACTGATGGGAGGCACTGATGTGCAATGATAGAAGGCACTAATGGGCACTGATAGAAGGCACTGATGGGCACTGATAGAAGGCACTGATGGGCACTGATAGAAGGCACTAATGGGCACTGATAGGAGGAATTTATGGGCACAGATTAGCACTGATGGGAGGCACTGATGGGCACTGATAGAAGGCACTAATGTGCACTAATATTAGGCACTGATAAAAGGCACCGATGGGCACTGATAGAAGGCACTAATGGGCACTGATAGTAGTCACTAATGGGCACTGATAGGAGGCACTAATGGGCACTGATAGGAGAAATTTATGGGAACAGATTAGCACTGATGGGAGGCACTGATGGGCACTGATAGAAGGCACTAATGGGCACTGATAGTAGGCACTGATAAAAGGCACTGATGGGCACTGATAGAAGGCACCAATGGGCACTGATAGAAGGCACTAATGGGCACTGATTGGAGGCATTTATGGGCACTGATAGGAGGCACTAATGGGCACTGATAGGAGGAATTTATGGGCATAGATGAGCACTGATGGGAGGCACTGATGGGCACTGATAGAAGGCACTAATGGGCACTGATAGAAGGCACTAATGGGCACTGATAGGAGGAACTGATGGGCACTGATAGAAGGCACTGATGGGCACTGACAGAAGGCACTAATGGGCACTGATAGGAGGCATTTATGGGCACTGATAGGAGGCACTAATGGGCACTGATAGGAGGAATTTATGGGCACAGATTAGCACTGATGGGAGGCACTGATGGGAACTGATAGAAGGCACTAATGGGCACTGATAGTAGGCACTGATAAAAGGCACTGATGGGCACTGATAGAAGGCACTAATGGGCACTGATAGAAGGCACTAATGGGCACTGATTGGAGGCATTTATGGGCACTGATAGGAGGCACTAATGGGCACTGATAGGAGGAATTTATGGGCATAGATGAGCACTGATGGGAGGCACTGATGGGCACTGATAGAATGCACTAATGGGCACTGATAGAAGGCACTAATGGGCACTGATAGGAGGCACTGATGGGCACTGATAGAAGGCACTGATGGGCACTGATAGGAGGCATTTATGGGCACTGATAGGAGGCACTAATGGGCACTAATAGGAGGAATTTATGGGCACAGATTAGCACTGATGGGAGGCACTGATGGGCACTGATAGAAGGCACTAATGGGCACTGATAGTAGGCACTGATAAAAGGCACTGATGGGCACTGATAGAAGGCACTAATGGGCACTGATAGGAGGCACTGATAAAAGGCACTGATGGTCACTGATAGAAGGCACTGATGGACACTGATAAAAGGCACTGGTGGACACTGATAAAAGGCACTGATGGACACTGATAGGAGGCATTTATGGGCACTGATAGGAGGCACTGATGGGCACTGATAGGAGGCACTGATGAACACTGATAGGCCACACTGATGAGCACTGATAGGCAGCACTGATAGGAGGCACTAATGTGCACTGATAGGCTGCACTGATAGGTGGCATTGATGGGCACTGATAGGTGGTACTGATTGGCACTGAGGAACACTGATAGGCAGAACTAAGGCAGTATTGATGGGCTTTGATGGGCAGAATTGAAGAGTACTGATAGGTGGCACTGATGGACGCTGTTAGGCGGCATTAATGAGCACTGATAGGTGGTGCTGTTGGCAGAATTGATGGGCACTAATAGGCGGCATTAACCACTTGACGACGGCCTCATGCCGATTTACGTCGGCAAGGTGGCACGGACAGGCAAAATCACGTACATATACGTGATTTGCCTTCCGCGGGTGGGGGGTCCGATCGGACCACCCCCGGTGCCCGAGGCGGTCGTCTTTTGTCCCACGGCGATCGGAGATGAGGGGGAGGCCATCCGTTCGTGGCCCCCCCCTCGCGATCGCCGCCGGCCAATCACATCATTCCTTTGCTGCTGTATGCTAAACAGCAGCAAAGGAAATTATGTCATCTCTCCTCGGCTCGGTAATTTCCGTTCCGGCCCGAGGAGAGAAGACAGGTATGTGAGTGCACCAACACTACACACACACACAGTAGAACATGCCAGGCACACTAAACACCCCGATCCCCCCCCCCGATCGCCCCCCAATCACCCCCCCCCCCCCCCCGTCACAAACTGACACCAGCAGTTTTTTTTTTTTTCTTCTGATTACTGCATTGGTGTCAGTTTGTGACAGTTACAGTGTTGGGACAGTTAGTATTACCCCCCTGTAGGCCTAGGATACCCCCCTAACCCCCCCTAATAAAGTTTTAACCCCTTGATCACCCCCTGTCACCAGTGTCGCTAAGCGATCATTTTTCTGATCGCTGTATTAGTGTCGCTGGTGACGCTAGTTAGGGACCTAAATATTTAGTTTCGCCGTCAGCGTTTTATAGCGACAGGGACCCCCATATACTACCTAATAAATGTTTTAACCCCTTGATGGCCCCCTAGTTAACCCTTTCACCACTGATCACCGTATAACTGTTACGGGTGACGCTGGTTAGTTTGTTTATTTTTTATAGTGTCAGGGCACCCGCCGTTTATTACCGAATAAAGGTTTAGCCCCCTGATCGCCCGGCGGTGATATGCGTCGCCCCAGGCAGCGTCAGATTAGCGCCAGTACCGCTAACACCCACGCACGCAGCATACGCCTCCCTTAGTGGTATAGTATCTGATCGGATCAATATCTGATCCGATCAGATCTATACTAGCGTCCCCAGCAGTTTAGGGTTCCCAAAAACACAGTGTTAGCGGGATCAGCCCAGATACCTGCTAGCACCTGCGTTTTGCCCCTCCGCCCGGCCCAGCCCAAGTGCAGTATCGATCGATCACTGTCACTTACAAAACACTAAACGCATAACTGCAGCGTTCGCAGAGTCAGGCCTGATCCCTGCGATCGCTAACAGTTTTTTTGGTAGCATTTTGGTGAACTGGCAAGCACCAGCCCCAGGCAGCGTCAGGTTAGCGCCAGTAGCGCTAACACCCACGCACGCACCGTACAGCTCCCTTAGTGGTATAGTATCTGATCGGATCAATATCTGATCCGATCAGATCTATACTAGCGTCCCCAGCAGTTTAGGGTTCCCAAAAACGCAGTGTTAGCGGGATCAGCCCAGATACCTGCTAGCACCTGCGTTTTGCCCCTCCGCCCGGCCCAGCCCAGCCCAGCCCACCCAAGTGCAGTATCGATCGATCACTGACACTTACAAAACACTAAATGCATAACTGCAGCGTTCGCAGAGTCAGGCCTGATCCCTGCGATCGCTAACAGTTTTTTTGGTAGTATTTTGGTGAACTGGCAAGCACCAGCCCCAAGCAGCGTCAGAACTGGCAAGCGCCAGCGGCCTAGTACACCCCGGTCATAGTCAAACCAGCACTGCAGTAACACTTGGTGACGTGGCGAGTCCCATAAGTGCAGTTCAAGCTGGTGAGGTGGCAAGCACAAGTAGTGTCCCGCTGCCACCAAGAAGACAAACACAGGCCCGTCGTGCCCATAGTGCCCTTCCTGCTGCATTCGTCAATCCTAATTGGGAACCCACCGCTTCTGCAGCGCCCGTACTTCCCCCATTCACATCCCCAACCAAATGCAGTCGGCTGCATGAGAGGCATTTTTATGTCCTCCCGAGTACCCCTACCCAACGAACCCCCAAAAAAGATGTCGTGTCTGCAGCAAGCGCGGATATAGGCGTGACACCCGCTATTATTGTCCCTCCTGTCCTGACAATCCTGGTCTTTGCATTGGTGAATGTTTTGAACGCTACCATTCATTAGTTGAGTATTAGCGTAGGGTACAGCGTTGCACAGACTAGGCACACTTTCACAGGGTCTCCCAAGATGCCATCGCATTTTGAGAGACCCGAACCTGGAACCGGTTACCGTTATAAAAGTTAGTTACAAAAAAAGTGTAAAAAAAAAAAAAAATATATAAAATAAAAAAAAATAGTTGTCGTTTTATTGTTCTCTCTCTCTCTCTCTATTCTCTCTCTCTTGTTCTGCTCTTTTTTACTGTATTCTATTCTGCAATGTTTTATTGTTATTATGTTTTATCATGTTTGCTTTTCAGGTATGCAATTTTTTATACTTTACCGTTTACTGTGCTTTATTGTTAACCATTTTTTTGTCTTCAGGTACGACATTCACGACTTTGAATGGTTATACCAGAATGATGCCTGCAGGTTTAGGTATCATCTTGGTATCATTCTTTTCAGCCAGCGGTCGGCTTTCATGTAAAAGCAATCCTAGTGGCTAATTAGCCTCTAGACTGCTTTTACAAGCCGTGGGAGGGAATGCCCCCCCCCCCACACCGTCTTCCGTGTTTTTCTCTGGCTCTCCTGTCTCAACAGGGAACCTGAGAATGCAGCCGGTGATTCAGCCAGCTGACCATAGAGCTGATCAGAGACCAGAGTGGCTCCAAACATCTCTATGGCCTAAGAAACCGGAAGCTACGAGCATTTTATGACTTAGATTTCGCCGGATGTAAATAGCGCCATTGGGAAATTGGGGAAGCATTTTATCAAACCGATCTTGGTGTCGTCAGATGCTTTGAGGGCAGAGGAGAGATCTAGGGTCTAATAGACCCCAATTTTTTCAAAAAAGAGTACCTGTCACTACCTATTGCTATCATAGGGGATATTTACATTCCCCGAGATAACAATAAAAATGATTAAAAAAAAAAAAAATGAAAGGAACAGTTTAAAAATAAGATAAAAAAGCAAAAAAATAATAAAGAAAAAAAAAAAAAAAAAAAAAGCACCCCTGTCGCCCCCTGCTCTTGCGCTAAGGCGAACGCAAGCGGCGGTCTGTCGTCAAACGTAAACAGCAATTGCACCATGCATGTGAGGTATCGCCGCGAAGGTCAGATCGAGGGCAGTAATTTTTGCAGTAGACCTCCTCTGTAAATCTAAAGTGGTAACCTGTAAAGGCTTTTAAAGGCTTTTAAAAATGTATTTATTTTGTTGCCACTGCACGTTTGTGCGCAATTTTAAAGCATATCATGTTTGGTATCCATGTACTCAGCCTAAGATCATCTTTTTTATTTCATCAAACATTTGGGCAATTTAGTGTGTTTTAGTGCATTAAAATTTGAAAAAGTGTGTTTTTTCCCCAAAAAATGCGTTTGAAAAATCGCTGCGCAAATACTGTGTGAAAAAAAAAAATGAAACACCCACCATTTTAATCTGTAGGGCATTTGCTTTAAAAAAATATATAATGTTTGGGGGTTCAAAGTAATTTTTTTGCAAAAAAAAATAACTTTTTCATGTAAACAATGAGTGTCAGAAAGGGCTTTGTCTTCAAGTGGTTAGAAGAGTTGGTGATGTGTGACATAAGCTTCTAAATGTTGTGCATAAAATGCCAGGACAGTTCAAAACCCCCCCAAATTACCCCATTTTGGAAAGTAGACACCCCATGCTATTTGCTGAGAGGCATGTCGAGTCCATGGAATATTTTATATTGCGACACAAGTTGCGGGAAAGAGACAAATTTTTTTTTTTTTTTTTTTGCACAAAGTTGTCACTAAATGATATATTGCTCAAACATGCAATGGGAATATGTGAAATTACACCCCAAAATACATTCTGCTGCTTCTCCTGAGTACGGGGATACCACATGTGTGAGACTTTTTGGGAGCCTAGCCGCGTACGGGACCCCGAAAACCAAGCACCGCCTTCAGGCTTTCTAAGGGCGTGAATTTTTGATTTCACTCTTCACTGCCTATCACAGTTTCGGAGGCCATGGAAAGCCCAGGTGGCACAAAACCCCCCCAAATGACCCCATTTTGGAAAGTAGACACCCAAAGCTATTTGCTGAGAGGTATAGTGAGTATTTTGCAGACCTCACTTTTTGTCACAAAGTTTTATAAATTGAAAAAAGAAAAAAAAAAAGTTTTTTCTTGTCTTTCTTCATTTTCAAAAACAAATGAGAGCTGCAAAATACTCACCATGCCTCTCACCAAATAGCTTGGGGTGTCTACTTTCCAAAATGGGGTCATTTGGGGGGGTTTTGTGCCACCTGGGCATTCCATGGCCTCCGAAACTGTGATAGGCAGTGAAGAGTGAAATCAAAAATTTTCACACTTAGAAATCCTGAAGGCGGTGCTTGGTTTTCGGGGCCCCGTACGCGGCTAGGCTCCCAAAAAGTCCCACACATGTGGTATCCCCATACTCAGGAGAAGCAGCTAAATGTATTTTGGGGTGCAATTCCACATATGCCCATGGCCTGTGTGAGCAATATATCATTTAGTGACAACTTTGTGCAAAAAAAAAAAAAAAGTGTCACTTTCCAGCAACTTGTGTCAAAATATAAAATATTCCATGGACTCAATATGCCTCTCAGCAAATAGCTTGGGGTGTCTACTTTCCAAAATGGGGTCATTTGGGGGGGTTTTATGCCACCTGGGCATTCCATGGCCTCCGAAACTGTGATAGGCAGTGAAGAGTGAAATCAAAAATTTACACCCTTAGAAATCCTGAAGGCGGTGCTTAGTTTTCGGGGCCCCGTACGCGGCTAAGCTCCCAAAAAGTCCCACACATGTGGTATCCCCATACTCAGGAGAAGCAGATGAATGTATTTTGGGGTGCAATTCCACATAGGCCCATGGCCTGTGTGAGCAATATATCATTTAGTGACAACTTTTTGTAAATATTTTTTTTTTTTTTGTCATTATTCAATCACTTGGGACAAAAAAAATAAATATTCAATGGGTTCAACATGCCTCTCAGCAATTTCCTTGGGGTGTCTACTTTCCAAAATGGGGTCATTTGGGGGGGTTTTGTACTGCCCTGCCATTTTAGCACCTCAAGAAATGACATAGGCAGTCATAAACTAAAAGCTGTGTAAATTACAGAAAATGTACCCTAGTTTGTAGACGCTATAACTTTTGCGCAAACCAATAAATATATGCTTATTGACATTTTTTTTACCAAAGACATGTGGCCGAATACATTTTGGCCTAAATGTATGACTAAAATTTAGTTTATTGGATTTTTTTTATAACAAAAAGTAGAAAATATCATTTTTTTTCAAAATTTTCGGTCTTTTTCCGTTTATAGCGCAAAAAATAAAAACTGCAGAGGTGATCAAATACCATCAAAAGAAAGCTCTATTTGTGGGAAGAAAAGGGCGCAAATTTCATTTGGGTACAGCATTGCATGACCGCGCAATTAGCAGTTAAAGCGACGCAGTGCCAAATTGGAAAAAGACCTCTGGTCCTTAGGCAGCATAATGGTCCGGGGCTCAAGTGGTTAATGAGCACTGATAGGTAACACTTGTAGGTGGAAGTGATGGGCACTGATAGGCGGCATTGATGAGCACTCATAGGCAGCATTGATGGGCACTGATAGATGGCACTGATGATTGGGGCATTGATTATCAGTGTAAACAATTTACTGACATTCTTGACAGGTAACGGCAGTCCTTTCCTTACATAGACACGGAGTGTGAGGAAAGGGCTGTGGATAACCAGCAAGTCTGTTTACATGTGATCAGCTGGATGCATGTCCCAGGGGTCAAGCGGGAAGCACGGTTTTGGGAGGATGGCCATGGACACCCTCCCAACACTGGAAGCCCGGGGCTCGGATGGAAGGGGGGCAGGGGGGCCCATCATGGTTTCTTGCACCGGGGCCCTGAAGGTTCTAGTTACACCTCTGATCTGTACATTGTAGTGGGTATGAGCCTGAAAAAGGTCTAAGGTGCAGAATCTAAGTATATGCCACTCTTAACCTGAGCATCCCACAAGAATTAATGGACTGAGGGTATACCATGTTGGGCCCTCATCACAACTGTGCAGATGGCAGCTGACCTAAGGCTACAACCAGAGTATGGTACAAAGTCAACAGGCAGATACAAAAACAGAGCAAAGGTCACCTAGGGGAGTGAACAACCACAGTCAATATAAGCTGAAGTCAGTAACCAGAGAAGAAGGGAATGCAAGCTTGCAGGAGCTAATAAAGGCTGAAACCTTGGGCTAGGAATATAACTTATTGCTTAGGCACGGGTGTATGTCTTAACCACTTAAGCCCCAGACCATTTGGCTGTCCAAAGACCAGAGCACTTTTTTGTGATTCAGCACTGTGTCGCTTTAACTGACAATTGCGCGGTCGTGCAACGTGGCTTCCAAACAAAATTGACGTCCTTTTTTCCCCACAAATAGAGCTTTCTTTTGGGGGTATTTGATCACCTCTGCAGTTTTGATTTTTTGCGCTGTAAACAAAAAAAGAGCGACAATTTTGAAAAAAACGCATTATTTACTTTTTGCTATAATAAATATCCCCCAAAAATATATAAAAAAACATTTTTTTCCTCAGTTTAGGCCCATAAGTATTCTTCTACATATTTTTGGTTAAAAAAATAAGCGTTTATTGATTGGTTTGTGCAAAAGTTATAGCGTCTACAAAATAGGGGATAGTTTTATGGCATTTTTATTAATAATTTTTTTTTTACTAGTAATGGCGGCGATCAGTGATTTTTATCGTGACTGCGACATTATGGTGGACAGATCAAACACTTTTGGCGCTATTTTGGGGCCATTCACATTTATACAGCGATTAAAAATGCATTGATTACTGTGTAAATGTGACTGGCAGTGAAGGAGTTCTAGGTAGTGATTCTAACTGTGGGGGGGGTGGGCTACATTTGACACGACACTAATCACCGCTCCAGATTACAAGGAGCTGTGATCAGTGTCATTAGGCAGAACAGGGAAATGCTTGTTTACATCAGCATTTCCCCGTTCCTCCTCTCCGTGAGCCGATCGCGGGTATCCAAGAGGACATGGAGTCCGCGGGACCTGCGATCACACTCACGGAGCTCACGGCAGGGTCGCGCGTGCACCGCCAGCGTGGCTCATGCGACCACACGGCGGCAAATTTAAAGGTACGTAACTGTACGCCCATTTGCCTGTTCGTGCCATTGTGCCGACGTAAATGTTCATGCGGCGGTCAGCAAGCGGTTAAAGAATAACTCCACTTTTGTTGAGAAATAAAAAATAAAAAAAAAAAACATTCCCTTCTGGGTGATCTATGTACATTGCAAGGATTTTAACAAACTTTGTTGCAGATTCCTACCTTTTGTTATTCTGAAGAAATAGCTGGTTGTTTGCCTGTGTCCATGTGCAAAGTGAATGTGAATGGGAATGCCTTTTTTAAGTATTAATCAGCTGCTGCATTTAGGGTTCTAATAAGTAAAGTGGCAGGGTCTGAATCTCTTTAGACATGATTTCTCTTTGGGAGTATCTCACCAAAAATGACATTTTTGTTGCAGATGGTAACAAAATTCTGACTTGTGTCTTAGTGCAGACTTTTGGGAAAATCAGTAACCCAATCACACAAGCAGGAAATTACATTTTCGGAGGTATCCCAAACACCATGCATGTACAGGTGGAGGTGGGGAAAAAGACTGCGCTAAATTAGAACACAAGCTGCTAACACTCAAACATACAAAGTTCAAAGTGAATAATATAATAATAGTGTAGCGCTACTAAAAAGTGAAAATAAATCACAAAAAATAGAAAATAAATAACACATCTAAAAAGAAACCAAAAAACAATATAAATTGGCTATGCTGAATATAACCCAGTGGGGGTGTGAGAAAGAATGTCCACAGAAAATCTTAAATGGTATATTCCTCTGGTGAGAGTAATCCCAATCGTGAGATAATCAGTGTAAGGCTTGTCTGTAGTCAACAACAGCGGAACTCAAGATATAAATGGGTACTCTTACCAGCTGTGATGGACCCCAAATGCCATACGACAGAGGGATCAGACAGGCTTGGGATCTTATATTATGTATATCAGATGTTGTTGTATTCATCAGATGTCACTCAGATACTGGACACGGATGGAAGAACCCGTTCAAGGTGGTATCCTCAGCTCCTGGACCGTGAAGGCTCCAAGTACTCCCCTGTTGAATAGCCATCTTCAATGATGTTCCGTGAGGGCTCCAGGGAATGATCATGTAAAGCAGAAGGAAGGAGAAGGACTCCAATGGTGCAGATCTTTTATTCTTAATAAACCTCATTGCTTTTTGACCTGCACCATTGGAGTCCTTCTCCTTCCTTCTGCTTTACATGATCATTCCCTGGAGCCCTCACGGAACATTGTTGAAGACGGCTATTCAACAGGGGAGTACTTGGAGCCTTCACGGTCCAGGAGCTGAGGACCTACCTACCACCTTGAACGGGTTCTTCCATCTGTGTCCAGTATCTGAGCGACATCTGATGAATACAACAACATCTGATATACATAATATAAGATCCCAAGCCTGTCTGATCCCTCTGTCGTATGGCATTTAGGGTCCATCACAGCTGGTAAGAGTACCCATTTATATCTTGAGTTCCGCTGTTGTTGACTACATACAAGCCTTACACTGATTATCTCACGATTGGGATTACTCTCACCAGAGGAATATACCATTTAAGATTTTCTGTGGACATTCTTTCTCACACCCCCACTGGGTTATATTCAGCATAGCCAATTTATATTGTTTTTTGGTTTCTTTTTAGATGTGTTATTTATTTTCTATTTTTTGTGATTTATTTTCACTTTTTAGTAGCACTACACTATTATTATATTATTCACCATGCATGTACAGAATGCCTCCAGGTTGCCATGATGTATACAGAAAATTACAACACTGCAGACTGAAAAGGAAAGGTAATTTCTTTATCGTACATCACGGGACACAGAGCAGCCATAACTAACTGGGTTATATGCCTCCTATAGGTGAATGTGAACAAGCACGGTTCTTTTAGTGTGAAACGTTTTAACTGATCATCATTGCAATTTTGTCTGGCTCATGACAATAAAGACATTTCTACAGCATCCTTTGGATTCAAGTGTGCGATCAATCTTTTCTTCTTTTCTTGACATTGCCTACGGTGATGAGCTGGGATTAGAACCTTGGATCGGGTTTGTCCATTTTTTGCCTGAAGCGGTGTGTGCACCCTTGTTCTATAGGTGAATGGACACTTACTAATAAGGATGAGCTCAGGTGTGTTCGCAAACAGCACGTGCAGAGCCCGCCAGGAAGTCGGCACTGCGAAGCACTAATCACAAGCAGTGAGACATTGTCCTGCTGCGCGGCTGGAGATCGGGAAATGTCTCACAGCTTGTGATTAGCGGTTCCCAGTGCCGACTTCCTGGCAGGCTCTGCACGTGCTGTTTGCGAACACGCCTGAGCTCATCCTTACTGGCTAACCAAACAAAAAGACAGGAATTCCTCCCCTATATAACCCCTCCTACACAGGAAGTACCTGTTTTTTCGCCAGTGTCTGTTAGGTGGATGGTCACGGAGGTGAGCATACTTGGAGGTCTGAACGGTTCTATTAGGAATCATGGACCTCAGTCGGATCCATTCAAAAAAAGCTATCAGCTAAGATTGATGGTACTCGAGCCTCATTCAAAGGAGAGAAGATTCTTTGAGGTTTTGCCTGTAATGCAGCCTTATGGCGCTGGACCCTGCGTAATGGAAACCTGTGCAGTGTTTGTTCTGACCAAGGTGCTTTCCTTCAGGGTGCTATACAGGTCCAGGGGAGTGGACCCCCAGATTAAGGGGGACCCAGTCTCTGAAGGTCTTTTATGACAAAGCTCGCCGTGGTGGGTGAAGACTGGACTCCTGTTATGTTCAGAGTCCTGCAGCAGGAATACATGCATTTGTTTGCAGTTTCTCTTTTTTGAAAAAAAAAAAAAAAAGTTCTGACTGTCTGTTTTCCCGGTGGCCACTGAGAGCAGTGTGCTGTTTAAAGCGGGGGTCCACCTAAACCGCCAAAAAAAAAAATATTAAAAGCCAGCAGCTACAAATACTGCAGCTGCTGACTTTTAATAAATGGCCACTTACCTGTCCCAGGGTCCAGCGATGTCGGCAGGCGACGCCGAGAACCCGCTCGGTTCTCGGCAGCTGCCGCCGCCATCCTAGGTGAGGGAATCAGGAAGTGAAGCGTTGCGGCTTCACTTCCCGGTTCCCTACTGCGCATGCGTGAGTCGCGCTGCGCATCGTAACTCGTCCCCGCTATCTCCTTGGAGCTGTGTGTTTCCCAGGAGACAGCACGGAGGGACAGGAAGAGGCATAGACTCCCATGGGAGTCTATGCCGGAAGTGGGTGCAAATACCTGTCTTAGACAGGTATCTGCACCCCCCTCCCCCCTGAAAGGTGCCAAATGTGACACCGGAGGGGGGGAGGGTTCCGAAAAGCGGAAGTTCCATTTTTGTGTGGAACTCCGCTTTAATCATGTACTTCTTACTCATGTGGACTGCTGTTTCTCCTCCAGCCACTAGATGGTGCAATCTCGCTCAGTATGACCTATTTTTATATAGACAGGAAGTGGAGAGGCGGCCATGTGGTCCTGAGAATACCAGGTAAGGCCTCTGGAGACTTAACACCAGCCCATGGTTACTAGTGAACTGTGAGTACTTACTATGGGAGAAATATGTAGCCAGACAAGTCATGATTATATACTGCTTATTCCGGGTGGGGGTTTGTAAAACTGAAAGTCAATACACCCCTAGCAGTGCACTTTAATTTAAAGTGTTGGGTCTCCAGAATACTGTGCATTTGGCACAAAAATAGTATGGGGCCTGATGCAGTTGAACAGGTGCTAAACTAGTAAAAACCAGCATGGGGCCAAGTGCAGCATAGTATACTTGCTTGCAAGCCTGTTGCCTAAACGCATGCTTGAATAAACACATGTTTTGCATAGATGTTGCATACATTCAGGTATCATAAGCACATGCTTGAAAGAACATGGGCAGCGGTGCACTTGAAGGAGTGGTATCTCCAGAATAGCATACATTGGGTCTGCAGGAGCTTAGTTTGGGCTCCCTTTTCACACTTGTGCGAACTGAAAGTTGTGCATTTTGGCTGCAACTTTAATGCGATTTTTCAGCAACGTGAAGCAGTGCCTGTGTAGTCTTGAGGTCTATGGACCTCAAATCGCGCCAAGGTTGGAGCGGAGTGGTGCAGGGGCTGCTTTTTAGGGGTCCTTGCGACTTCAAGACGCATGGATGTCGAAGGGGAAGCAGCAATAGAGATTGCATTGGATGCCTGGATACTTGGTTAATCCTAACTATAACTAGTACAGGCCCAGGTGCGGTTGAGCATGTGCAGCTTAGTGTACATGCTTGCTTATTTGCATAGAACACAAGCCTGCATAGGCACATGTGCGCAGAGGGCCCCACCCTGTGGCCCCCGCGCCGACAAGCGGGTGGTGATCAGCATGCAGCCCCCCAAGGCTGGCCACAACAGCACGTCTGCGTGGATGAGTGTTGCGTAAACACAGGTTTTTATAAGCATATGTTTGTATAGATGCATAAGTGTGTATGCATGTTGCATAGATATACGTGTTTGCGTAGATGCATGTTTGCATAAATGTGTGTGGCATAATATATGTTGCATAAACACATTTTATAAATGCATGCTTGCTTATTCCGTAAATGCAGGTCTCCATGGGCACGTATTGAGTAAGTGCATGTTTGCATGGACACGCTTTCGTATTTTTTGCCTAAACGCATATTTGCTTAAACACATACCTACATGCTTCTATAAACGCATGTCTCCATAAATACATATTGCTTAAATGCACGCTGGCAGGTTTTCATTTATACTGCATACATATATGCTTGGTTTGAACTATATACATGTGCTTAGGTACAGTAAACTGTATGCGTACGTGCTTATTTGCTTTGGGATACATACATTTGTGCTTATAGCCTTGAGCTGCATACATAAATGCATGAAGGGCAAGAATACTTTTATACCTGCATGTTTGCATAACTTAGGTACCTACATTAGAGTTGCCACCTCATCCCTTTAAACCCGAACACATATGAATTACACAGGTTCTGAGGCTAATTAAATGCAGATAAGGCACAAGTGAGTTTAATTACGACCTTAATCAGCCTCAGACCCTGTGTAATTCATATGTGTTTGGGTTTAAAGGGATGAGGTGGCGACCCTAACCTACATAACAGCATGCCTTGGTACCTGCATACTTTCATATGTAAGGGATTGCATAGCAGTAAACCAACATTGTTTAAGCCTGCATCCTTGGAGGATTGTGTATTAGGTTGGCTAATATAGTTGCTACGTTATTTACCTATTATACCAGTTAAATGGTTCCAGAAAGGGGCATTGCTGCATTTTCCTGACGCATTCATTTTTCATCAGATGGGCTGCTGCCGCATCACCTTGATCAGGCCTGATCTGTTGATCGAAGCCTAAGCAGGATCAAGCCTGGTTAGTACATAGATGTGAGACTGCCCAAGAATACCAGATGCTATAAGCCAGGGGTGCCCAACCTTTTGAGGAGCGAGGGCCACTTTAGCGACTTGGTAACAGGTCGCAGGCCACAATTAGCGTAGCGGGCAGATGGCAGGTCTGTGTCCACTCTGCATATGTAGAGCAGACACAGATGCAGCCTGCTCTACCCTAAGGGCCCTCCGATCTGCCCAGACAGAAGGGGACAGATCCCCTTCTGTTCTCTTAAGCATAGCCGATTGCAGATAGGTGGGTGTAAGCAGATACAAGTCTGTTTACATCTGCCGCTCTATAGAGGTGAATGGAGGGTCCGATTGGGTCCGCCTGAAAAACAGACAGGCAGACCCGATCGGACCGATCGTGTGAAAGGGGCCTTAGGCTGCTTTCACACTGATGCACAGCAGTTTACCTGCACCTCAACTGACCATGATCTTCACTTCTGCATCAGGATTCCTGCAGCGGTTTTCTGCTGTCCCCCAGGTGGTTATAACTGGTAGCTGCTGCTGGCTGTCCTCCAGGGCTGGTACTGCTGGCTGATACTGCTGTTGGATACTGCTGACAGGTGCTGGTACTGCTGGCTGGTACAGCCTGCTGGTACTGCTGGCAGATACCACTGGCTGGTACTGCTGGATAGTACTGTTGGCGGGTACTGGTACTGCTGGATAGTATTGTTGGCGGGTACTGGTACTGCTGGTTGGTACTGTTGGCGGGTACTGGTACTGTTGGTGGGTACTGCTGGCGGGTACTGGTACTGCTGGCGGGTACTGCTGGTGGGTACTGGTGGCTGGTACTGGCACTGCTGGCTCTGGCACTGCTGGCTGCTGTCAGAGATCACGGGTTCCCTTGCATTAGTGTGACAGAAGCATGCGGCTGGAGTAGAGAGCAGAGCCGATGTTTCCTGTCACAGGCGGAGTACATTTGGTATCACTCCGCTTATAAAGGAGCCGGCGCTATACAGTAAGCATCAGCTCTGCCGACACGCCATCTCAGAGCAAGACATGGCGGGCCACATCGGAGGGCGCCGCGGACCAGCGGTTGGGCACCCCTGCTGTAAGCTGTCCCCCCACCTGTGTGAGGGAGGCATTTGAGGCTGCTGTGTTTTGAGAGTATCTCAGGGCAGAAGATCTTGGGGCAGTCTTTGAGGTGGTTTTGCTCCATCTTTAGCCAGCAAAAGCTAGGTAAGTAGGTACGCCTCTTTTGGCCTTCGGGGTCTGCCACAGATTTGTCAGTCTTTTGTGCCTTGCATTTGACTTTTGAAGCAGAAGGCATGGGCTCAATATTTAAAAAAACAAAAAAACAAACAAACCTCAACCGTTAGCAGTCCCAAGACCAAATGGGGACATAAGGCCTAGCTTAGACCTTAGGCCGCTGAACATCCTTCTGTTTCAGATTCAGGTTTTGTCCAATTCAGGGTTGACCTCTGCGAGAGGTAGATTTTGGGGTCTATAGTCATCAATGACGCATATCTTCATGTGCTGTTTCTTTCGAGGCTCATCAAGGGTTTTTGGCAAATTGCAGCGCAAAATCTTTTTTTATTTATTTTTGTGATTCTGCTGTTTGGGCTGGCCACAGCTTCGAGGGTTCACAAACCCACAGCCCAGTACTGGACTTGCTGAAAACGCAGATGTGCCAATCTCAGTTTACCTCAATCTTTGTTCAGGAAATAGTCTGTTCCAGAGTTTCCTATGATACATTTCTACAGGAGGAAGTTGTATCTAGGTCAAGGCACATTTCCTACGTACAGTCCTACTCCAGGTCTTTGGTAGAGGATCATTCTCTCTGTCGGGAACATGAAGATCCAGGCATTGGATTGCCAGAGGGCTCTGTTCCCGGAGCTAAGATTGCTGGTTGATGATTCAAGATCTGGAGAAGAGATGGGCAAGTTAACCACTGATGCCAGCCTCTCCAGTTGGTTTGGAGGTGGCTATAGTTCAGTGGACTTGGTCTCCACAGGGGAAAGTACTGCCCTTGGCGTGTTGGCCAGTATGCCTTGCTCTGGATGTTGGGACAAACCAGTTGTAGGTGTAATCCGGTAATGCTTCAGCAGGCATATATATCAACCACCAGGAGTCATACTGCTCAGGAAGGTGAACAACATTCTGTCTGAGACAGTATAACAAGTGCTGCCTCTATCACTAGTACATACTTTAGGTATAGTATAATGGTAGGGGGAGCTCTGCAGGTCGAGCTAATACATTCCAAGTTCAACAGCAAGTGGGAACAGGTTGTGTTGGGGACGAAAGTCCCACCGGCAATAGGGGCAGATGCACTGGTAACACCTTAGGGACCAGTTCTCCCTTATTTGATGCTTTCCCTCTGTTTCGACTTCTCCCACGTCTTTTGCGAAGAATCTGGGAGGTGGTTCACACTGATAAGTGTTAGCCAAATTAGTCTAGGAGGGCTTGTGATGTCGACATAGCGTGTCTTGCGGGGGTCGCTCCTTGAACACTCCCAGTCCAGCAGGACCTAATTGTCTTGAGTCCTGTATCTCCACACTATTGAGCCCTGTAAGCTGGTTTCAGGGAACCTTGATTACAGGACTTGGAAATATTTTATTCCTGGGGGAAGCCAGGAAGTGGCACTCACAGGAATATGAGGGGGAAATTTTCTTATCTTTCTCCAATCAGTAGGGGAAAGGAGATTGGCCTTAAGTGCCATTAAGGGTTCGGGGTCATCCCTATCCATTTTTTCCAGAGGCCATTGTTTCTCACTCCTGGATTCATACTTCATACAGTGTGCAGCATAGATGGTCCCACAGGTCAGGCCACTCTTGTGTCCTTGGGACTGGGATTTGCTCTTGGCTGTCTTTGCAGAGGCCAATATCTTGAACCAATTGGGAGACTGTTAGTCTCTTATCTCAAAAGATGGCTTCTTTGGTTGCTATCACTTCACTAAGTGGAGTGTCAGAGCTGGCGGCTCTTTCATGCAAGAAGCCGTTCTTGCTCGCACATTGTAAGGTGATGTTGCGTCCTAATCCATCTCTATTGCCTTGAGTGGTTTCTAGTTTTCACTTGAATCAGGACAGTGTCTTGCTTTTTATATTTTTCTTCTAATCCACAGTCGGCAGGAAAAAGATCGATACCTACTCTAGAGGTAGTTCAGACACTCAGGGTCTACTTGAGTTGTCGGCACAGGTCAGGAATCCTGATTTGTGCAGACAGAAGAGTCCAGGAAGGGCAGGCGGTATCCTAATAGAATATTTAGCAGCTGATCTGCCAGTTTATCAATGATGCGGAAAACTGATGCTCTGCTTGTATTGTCAGAAGATCCCAAGAAGGGATAGGCAGCATCTAAATTGATTATTTCTGCCAAGTGATTATGCAGGCGTATGGATTAAGGGTTAAGGCTCCACCTTTTCCAGTAAGGGCACACTCTTCCAGAAGAGTGAGTGCTTTATGGGCAGTTCATCATCCAGCATCGATGGCTCACATTTGCAAGGCTGCTACTTGGTCTTCAGTGCATTCATTCACTAGGTTTTATCAAGTGAATGTTAGGATTCAGGAGGATATTGCATTTGGATGCAGTGTACTGCAGGCAGCAATATAGATCCTGTTGTTCTGATGGTGTTTCTTTGGTCATAATGGGTTCCTTCCCCTCAAAGAGCATTACTTGGGGACATTCTAGTTAGTTATGGTTGCTCTGTGTCCGTGATGTACGATAAAGAAATTTTAGGATTTTACTACAGCTTGCCTGTAAAATCCTTTTCTTGGAGTACATCACGGGACACAGAGATTCCTCCCGTCCTTGTCTGGGAAGTTTATTGCTTGCTACATGACAAGGGTAGCTAAGAGCTTACACTGCTAAATATCACTTACCTATTTATACCATACTGCCCCTTAATACAACTTAAATAACCACACAACACCTGAGGTGTGTTAAATGGCCTTTATTAATAACCAACTTTTATTTAACAATACATAATGTAAACACCCACCTAAACTTCACTATGCTCACTGAAATGTATAACTTTTAAGATCCAAGGCGGTACCAGTGTATCCACAACCCTCTTTGTTTGTGTCCGAGGCCCATCTAACTGAGTTGCCACCCCAGCCGCTATTTATAAAGACTCAGGGCCTAAACCCAGCTGACCTTAGCCACCCCAGGGTCCTTAATCTACACGGTCACTAGCCAGTGAACCGTTCCCACTCGAGGATACCATACCTGATGGTTCCCTACCATTTACCCAGAATGCATCACATTCTACCACCGCCAAGGATCCCAAAATGCCCCGTTACCACTCCAAATGTAAAAAGCTATACCACCATACCTATATGCAGAGCGGGAGGGAGGGAAGCTCTTGACCAGTTCAAAGGACTGTTACAGCCCCACCCACTCCTCCTTATTTTATCAACTACTGCCCCCCCCCTTTGCACCAAATCTTAACCAATAATAACCTTTTAATTAACTTTTATGCCACACCTTAAACCTGACCTTGCTGGCTTGCCTTATCACCCTGTCATGTCCCCCTCTGCTGACTCGTTCCTTCTCAGCTACGGGCTTCTCTTGACAAGGGTAGCTAAGAGCTTACCCTGCTAAATACCACTTACCTATTTATACCATACTGCCCCTTAATACAACTTAAATAACCACACAACACCTGAGGTGGGTTAAATGGCCAACATGGCCTTTTATTAATAACCAACTTTTATTTAACAATACATAACGTAAACACCCACCTAAACTTCACTATGCTCACTGAAATGTATAACTTTTAAGATCCAAGGCGGTACCAGTGTATCCACAACCCTCTTTTTTTTGTGTCCGAGGCCCATCTAACTGAGTTGCCACCCCAGCCGCTATATATAAAGACTCAGGGCTTAAACCCAGCTGACCTCAGCCACCCCAGGGTCCTTAATCTACACGGTCACTAGCCAGTGAACCGTTCCCACTCGAGGATACCATACCTGATGGTTCCCCACCATTTACCCAGAATGCATCACATTCTACCACCGTCAAGGATCCCAAAATGCCATAGAGCAGCAGGTATGACGCCTTATGCCTGCGCGCTCCGCCACACCTGAAAAGCCCTCTGCACTCCGTCTTCCAAGCCCAAAAACCATAAGTCAGTACCCACTGCATTGAGGTGAACTCCATCACCCCTGAGGAACATCCACGTCTCGGATTCTAGATCCAAGTGCCTAATGACCAGGCCTCCATTCCTGATAAAAAACCTCCTTACCTCCTTATTGACTTTCACACGGGCTTTATTGATTCGGTCTACAGATCTGGCCTCTCTCCTCAAAAAGTACGTGCCACAATCTCCGACCAAATAAATATGGTGCCCGGAAAATCACATCTCAGTCTGAGAAAATCAAACCGAATGTCGCAAATCCGTTCCCTGGATCGCCTGACACCCAGATCATTTCCCCCCGCATGGATAACCACAATATCAGGAGCCCTGTCCCACCGTGCAAATTTATGAAACTCCGGAACCACCCTATTCCACATCATCCCCCTAACTCCAATCCACCGGACATTACCCACCTCCCAGGGCAAATCTAGCTGCCTAGCTGCTGGCCTGACTTCCGCCCTCTTGACCCCCCAGTAAACAAAGGAATGCCCGAGGATCCACACCAAGCATCTGTGACCTGTAACAAACAAAGGAGAGACATTGCCCCACCACCAACACCCTAGCTCCACTTAACAATGCACAAACTAAACACACAACAAGAAAGATCAAGATGCGGAAATTGCAGAAAGAAACAAGACAAAACACACACCACATGGTTAAATAAGAAGAGGTCTGACATAAAGCCTGAACCTGTCTGATTCCCATCTGCCTATCCTTTTGATAACAGCAGCCCCCAGGCCCCATCTGGCTGCTTCCGTAGCAGCTCCAATACGAAAAGAGTGCGAACCAAACTGACTGGGAACCAAGCCCGCCGCCTTAAGACACTTGCGGAAAACCGCAATGAACTGGAAACGTGATAAAAACGAGCCATCCACGTGCAGCAAAAAAGGTCCCTCCCTATCAGGCCTGACTGCTGCCAGCTGCAATACAGCCGTGACCGGACACAGTCCGACCTCCACACCCCGAAACAGCTCCAAAACGGCCCCTCTTCCCTTCTGGTCCGTTTTCGACTTCCGAATAGTAATACTCACCGAGTCACTGTGCAGCGACACATCCTCTTTCCCGAGACCCCCAGCAACACTCTTAGTCGGACTGACCAGCTCCCCTATGCGTAGGGCACCAAAGAAAGCCAACAAAAACGCCGCATGAAACAATCGCTGCTCATACCGCGTAATGCACACCCGTGGTATAGTCTCCACTATCTTCCTTAACGTATCGAAAGAGACTGGGCGCCTCTGATCCTTAGCATTGTAACCCTTGCGATACCCCTTCAAGGCTTGACGCACGATGAAAGACTTTGTGACGTCCACCTCTCCCTGCATTTTGAACCAAAAAGCCAATCCCACCAACTTACGTTCTACCGACGACACCGAGGCCCCTTGAATAAAATTGACGATTAAGTACAAGACCAACGTTGACCCATCATCCCGAGGCTCAAGCCCCCCTACCTCTGCCACCAACGAAGTCCATTCCTGCCATGCTCCAGCGTAGGCCCCCCATGTCGCTTCACTCAGTGACTTGCGAATCAGTCCTGCGGCGACTCTGATGCGATCGCCCACAATCGCTGAGGACAAGGGGTACCATGTTGCTCCGCCTCCAGTGCCAATCCCTGGAATACCGTCCACTGCGAACGAGACAAAGCATCCGCAATCCTGTTAGAAACTCCCGGAATGTGAACAGCATAGATGAACACTGTAACGGCACCCCAAGGCGAAGGCATAACACCACTGGGAGAAAAGAGGCAGATCAATTGCTTATGGCAGTAACCACTCCCAAATTGTCACAATGGAAATGCACTTTTTTATTCTGCAATGCACCACCCCAAATTTCCACTGCCAGCACGATAGGAAACAATTCCAAAAGTGCCAGGTTACGCAACCAACCTGCCTCCCTCCAATCATCAGGCCAGCCTCTCGCACTCCACTTAACCTGGAAGAACGCTCCATAACCTTCTGACCCTGCCGTATCTGTAAATAACTCCATGTCAACATTGCTGACTGGGCCCGACATCTAAACCGATCTCCCATTGTAAGCAGCCAGGAAATCGTCCCAGACTCCAAGGTCCGCACGATGATCCCGTGTCAGACGGATGAAATGCCTAGGGTCACTAACACCTGCCATCGCCAATGAAAGTTGACGGCAAAATATCCTCCCCATTGAGATAATTCTGCAGGCAAAATTCAATTTGCCCAACAGAGACTGCAGCTCTTTGACCCGAACCTTCCGCCTGCCCCCCAAGTCCCTAACTTCCTGCCTCAAAGCCACAAGCTTATCTTCCGGCAGACGACACTCCATGGCCAGGGAATCAATCGTTATTCCCAAAAAGACCAATTCCGTTGTGGGGCCCACTGTTTTTTCGGGTGCCAATGGAATTCCAAAACGAGCCGCAATGTGCTGTAACGTTCCAAGCAGAACCGCACAAGCATTGGAATCTGCCGGGCCGATACACAGGAAATCATCCAGGTAATGGATGACGGAGTTCAACCCTGATATGTCCTGTACTACCCATTCTACAAAAGAACTGAAGGTTTCGAACAACGCACAGGAGATGGAGCACCCCATGGGCAGACAACGGTCGACGAAGTATGACCCCTGCCATCTACAGCCCAGTAAATGCATGCTATCCGGATGAACTGGAAGCAAACGAAATGCTCCTTCCACATCTACTTTCGCCAACAAAGTGCCCCGGCCATACCTCCGAGTGATCGCGGCATCAAAAGAAGTATAGGTAACCGCGCAGGCCTGCGGGTCAATACCATCATTTACGGACGCCCCTTTCGGGTAAGAAAGGTGATGAATCAGCCGGAATTTGCCCGGCTCCTTTTTGGGAACCACACCCAAAGGGGACACTATCAATCCCTGAAATGGCGGGGCAGAAAAAGGACCGCCCATCCTACCCAACGAAACTTCCTTCTGAAGTTTCTCCGTTACCACCTCAGGGAACAGGCGAGCCGACTGTAAATTACCAGGAATCGGGGGAACTGTAACCAATGAACATGGGATTCTAAAACCCACAGAGAATCCCTCCCCGAGTAGTCGAGCCGACTCACGATCCGGATACCTATTTAGGAAAGGAAACATCCTTCCCACCCTCACCGGCGTCCTCCCTTTTTCCAGACCCATCTCCTGTCTTGTGCTTACCGGCCTTGAAACACCTGGTGAAGGCATGACTGCCCCCGCATCCTGAGCATTCATGTTTGAATCGACAGGACCCTCCGAAACGACAAGAGCTGTCGTTGAATTGCCAGCAGACCCCCTTCTTTTTAATGGCCGACGCACCTGGGGTGGATGCACCGCCAGCCCCCCCCCTGGAAAAAACTGATTCCCGCTCCTGGCTGGGGTCATAAGTTTCATCCAAAGCCCTATGTCTTTGTGATCCCAGCGTATAGCCGGTCGGACCGCCTTGCGTTGCCGAAACTGCTCGTCATAGCGCAACCACGCCATGCCGCCATACACCCTATACGCCTCCCCTATCGCGTCTAGAGAACAGAACAAGGCTGAGCAGCTCGCCGGTTCTTTCTCGCCACACACTGGCCAAAATAGCAAATGCCTGCAACCAGTTATTAAACGTGCGAGGGATCAGACGATACCTCCGTTTTTCCTCATCCTCCTTTTTACTTTCATCCGGCTTGACACGATCTAAATTAAATTTTTCCAGGGGAAGTAGAGAAAATATCTCTACATACTCCCCTTTCCAAATCCTATCCCGAACTTCCTGCTTTAGGTGTACTCCCAGGGGTCCTTCGAAGCATACATATACTTCGCACTTCGCCGCGTCCACCAGTCTTACCTTATCAGCATCCTTGTCCTGGGACTCCTTCTGCTTCTCCGCCGTCTACACCAGACTAGCCCCTTGCAGCACATCCCCCGTAGTCCCTACTGTTGAAGGGGTAGAGGAGCTCAGGACAGTCTCCACCGGTCCCACAGACGTATTTCCCACTGCAGCTGTTCCTCCGAGCACCCCCCCCACTACTGAGACTCTGCAGCAATTCTTTTAGCCTAAGCAGTACTTCCCTCGTTAGACCCTCCGTCCCCGGGCCTCCAGCAACAACCCCCCCTTGCCCCTGGGCTCCCAACCCTGACACAAGTGAAGGAGACATAAAAGGTAACAGAGGATGTGACTCACCAGGCTGCATGGGGCGGAAAACCCCTCCAGCCGCCAGCCCGACTTCCCTCACGGCGTCCCCGGGTTCCTCCACCAGCTCACCCTCCTCAGCACTGCTGGCCTCCGATCTCCGCTGCTCCCGGGTTCTTCCAGTCACAGGCAGCCGCCGCTGTATCGACCGCCCTCTCTCTGCTCTCTCGGCGTCCTCCGTTCGATTCACTGACAGGCTCGCCGGCCTGCGCCACTCTGACCTCCGCTCCCTCTGACGTCATCCTCCTGCGCCCGGCCTGACCCAGGCGCGCAGGTGCCACCTGCTGTCCGGAGGTGCGCGGTGCAGCAACCAAACGACGTTCTCGGGCAGACGTGCCCCTCCTCTCCCGCCGGTCATCCGAGTCCTTGGGTAAGCCACCGGCCGCTTCACGCTCCAGGCCGGCGCTCGCAGTTCCACCTCTCCCACGCCGAGCCGGTATGCCAACAGGTACCTCGCCAGTCACACCGGCCGCAGTAACCGGAATCCGGATGATTGAGGATGGGGGGGGGGCACGGATCGCCGAGGAGACCCCATCCCCCGCAGGCCCTTGCCTCGAATGGGGATTCCTTCCAGGCTCACCCCCGTCCAAAGGACTGTTACAGCCCCACCCACTCCTCCTTATTTTATCAACTACTAGCTCCCCCCCTTTGCACCAAATATTAACCAATAATAACCTTTTAATTAACTTATATGCCACACCTTAAACCTGACCTTGCTGGCTTGCCTTATCACCCTATCATGTCCCCCTCCGCTGATTCGTTCCTTCTCAGCTACAGGCTTCTCTAAACTTAGGTACTTCCTGGGTTATATAAGGGAGAACTTCCTGTCTTTTTGTTTGGTTAGCCAGTGTCCATTCACCTATGGGTGGAGTATAACCCAGTTAGTTATGGCTTCTCTGTGTCCCGTGATGTACTCCAAGAAATGGATTTTACAGGTAAGCTGTAGTAAAAATCCTAATTTTTAATAACGTTTCGTTATATTATGACTTGTGTAGCAATCGTATACGCTATATTAATGATTTTTTTTTATTTGCTCATTTTTTCCCACGAAAGTGGAGCTAACCTTTAATAGCAAGGTTAAATGACAGGCTTGGAGGGGACTGATGGTGAAGCCGTCGGGGTCTTAACTGCAATTCATGAAGCCCCATTGCATAATGACCTCTCTGTGTGGCAATAGGTAGTGTCAATTGGGACAATAGTGTAATTGATCTTGAAGTGTATATCCAGGCAAAACTTTTTTTTAGTTTTGACTGAAGTGGGGAAGGATTAGAACCCCTGTCTGTGTTTTTTTTTTTTTATTTTTATTTTTTTTAATTTTTTTTACTACTATTCCGGGCTCCGATAGAGGAGTTTGCCCTCACTTTCACTGCCCTGCTAACATTTTACCAGAGAATAAGTGAGAGGAACTTTCCAA
Organism: Aquarana catesbeiana; assembly: GCF_042186555.1. NCBI lineage: Eukaryota > Metazoa > Chordata > Amphibia > Anura > Ranidae > Aquarana > Aquarana catesbeiana. The sequence continues at coordinate 107,466,876 of NC_133325.1, read as the reverse complement.
TAGCAATCACAGACAGAAATAAAAAAATACTTTTCCTTAGTACAGTAGGGGAAGACTAGAACCTCTGTCTTTTTTTTATTTGTGTCTGTGTTCTTGTTCCAGAATTTCCCTGTTGGCAGCAGGGCAGAATGTGAAGAGAAATCTTTCTAATGGGGTACCTAATAGCAGTATAAAGCTGACGGGGTTTCTAATCCTTCTCCACCCTAAAACTAGTGTGATATTTTGGGGATCTGGATAGCTAGTCAGTTGTGTCTTTTGTAAAAACTGTTAGTTTATTTTTCTCTAAAAAAAAAAAAAAAAAAAAACAGCTTATCTTCAGCATTAAACAAGCAAAACAGTCCATAAACATTGGTACAAAATAAAAATTTGTCTCACCGCCAGCATAAACTTATCCCACTACAGGGTTTAAAGTCCCTGCCTGCTCCAGGGGCCCCAAAATACCCCAGCAGGGTCTCAGCAGCGAAACAGTCCACAGCTCCCTCACCACTGTGTTCCACACAAGCCCTCTTGGATACCTGCTGGCTGCTTCCTGCCCCTTTCAGACCTCTTGCAGGCAGGTTAACTCTCTCAGGTCCAAGGTACCCTTAATGATGATTGGAAGTTCTTTCCCACCAAAGATTTCTCCAGCCTCCAGGGCCCGTGACCCATATCAGGACTTTATAATCCTGGGACAACTGAAATTAGTTTTTCCTCTTTTATGGCTCATCCTGGAAACCCTCAGCCTGCATGCAGCTGCAGGCATCATCCTGGTATAACAACTTGAAGTCCAGCGACATACGGGTACATCACTGGTCAGCAAGTGGTTAAAGGGACCACGACCAAAACAATGATGACACATATCTACCATCCAGTACCCATCCCTGGCATCCTGTACAACTAGAATATTTTTTTAAAACTTTTATTGTTTTTTTAATTTTATTTTATACTATTACATAATTGCTAGTGCTCCTATGTACAGTTATAACCCTAATTCAAACGTCTTTCAACTGTAGCTTGTTTTGCAGAATTACGAACCTTAAATTACTTTTTGCATTTGGAGATACCTTGAGTTTCTTTAGCCTCATAGAGACTGTGTTAGGCATACAGAGTTAAGCTGACCATACACTGCATGACTCTGAGCCTGTCCCTGAGCAGGGGCATATCTCCCGCCAGACAAACAAGGCGTTTCACCTGGGCAGCATTTTCCAGGGGGGCATCACCGCCCCCAATCAGCAGGGCCGTCTTAATGCACAGGGCCCCAGATGCATGGGGGCTCCTGCAGTTCCCTCCATCCTAGCAGGGGGAATCGCATGTAGACTGAGCAGGTATTCAGTACAGTGAATAAATGATCTTCTGTGTGGCTCTCGCTGCAGCATCTGAAAGGCTGAATCTCCTCCTCCCTCCTGCTGGCTTTCTGCTCTTTTTACATGCTATTTCCCCCTGCTAGCATGGGGGGGGGGAAGACTGCAGGACCCCCCATGCACCTGGGGGCCCCATGCCACACTGAATACTCGCTGGATTGAAGGAATTTAAAAAGAGGTGGCGGTGGCAGCGGGTGAACGGTTGCCAGTGGACCCGGGGATATAGTGAAGAGTGTGTATTGTCTAAGACAAGTTGTCTTTACAGAGGTGAACTCAGCTCTCTGTCTTGCAGCTGAGTTTGATGGCATCTGTGTATTCACATGTGTTCTTCTGGGGGTGATAGAACTACAGGTCACAGAATGCCCAACATCGTGGTTTCTTTTCAGGGGTAGATTTGGGTGTTGCTATTGTTTGTGTTGTGGTCAGCAGACAAGTGTCATAGGTCCCTCCTCACTCAGTCCTGTGTATGAAGGGTATCCCCTGTGTGCAGTGCTCTGGTCATTATTAGGTATGCCATATTTGGAATGTCTCTTTTGGGGGGGGAAGAGCACTGTGGCAGGCTGGCGAGGGGGTAGGGGGATCGCTGTGGCAGGCTACCGGGGCGGGGGGGGGGGGGTGTGACACCATGTTTTACCGCACCAGGTAACACCAACAGAGACCCCGCATAGACATTTGAGAAGGAAGGGGGGGACAAATTTAGATGGGGGGGCTGCCTGGGGCCACACAAAACCTAAATACACCACTGTCCCTGAGCACCCAGATGAAATTCGCTCAGTGGGTGACCCTGTATCTTGTTGGCCACTATGGGAGGTATATGTGTAAAGTATGTTTGGTGTTGGGGTAAATGGCACGGCCCTTCAATTAAATAATAGTGTGGGTAGAGATGTATTTAAGTCCTACTATAGTTTAACTTGTGATACTGTGATTTAAATAGAATCCACTCCCTATTGAGTAATTATAAAATCCGCTCCCTATTGGGTGATTATATCCAAAGTGATAGTGAACCTTCCAAAGTGGTTAAAAATGTATTTAATAATTGTATCAGTTTAAACCCGTTGCTTTATGCCACCTATGAAGAGCGAATCACATTTGGGTCGCTCTTCCCAGGGGCCATCAAACAGGGGATATGTGTACAATAAGTGGTTGCTGCTCAGACCAATCCTCCCTTTATAAGCTCTTATGAAGAGGATGATCCTTAGAGTAGGCGGAGTTGTGATAAATACCCTGAAAAGTGATCCTAACTGCTGTCACTCTTCTATGGGTGAATTTGCAAATAGGTGATAAATAACCTAAAAAAGTGATCCAAACTAGTATCACCTATGAATAACTGATTTATATCCTAGGGTTAATTATAAATCCTTAAGTGCACTTGAGGCCAGATATCATCTGCAATGAGTGCTATTAACCCTAAAGTGCACTAAATTGTGTCCAATACTACAACCCAATAGTTATACACCTAGTGCAAAATGTCAGAATAACTAAACATCAACCTAAAAACATATAATATAGTAGTATAAGTGCCCTATAATCATACACCTGTGATTAAAAAAACAAAATAGATAATTGTGTTCTGTGTAACAGTCCCCAAATGGGGGAAATGATATATATCCACAAAAATATAAAGAAAGTCAACAAGTGAGATAAAATGGAAATTGATACTGGGTAAATATGAGTTCAGCAGCAGTATCCAATATAATACGATAAGTGGAAATGGGAAAAAGTAGTTTTCACTAGATTTTCCAAAAAAGGGACTATGGGGAGGTATGGTGGCTTAGTAGTTAGCACTAATGACCTGCGTTTAGTTGGCACCATAAACCGTTCTCAATGAAGTTTGAGTAATCTGCCTGTGTTTTGTGCCTGTGAGCTGTAATTTCATCAACAACCTATTCACTAGCTTCAAATTAGCCCTAATATCTGTGTTTATATGACTGTGGTGAAGACATCCTGCCAGACTTTTTCAACCCTTTTACTGTAGAGGAGCACATGTAATAATTATCAGGTTCCATGGCACCCATGCTAAAAGTATCTACAGCTCAACTACATTAGCAAGACAAGTAAGCTGCAAGTATAATAATAAAAGAATAAAGAATTTGGCATAGCTAGAGTATTTGGTATTAGAAGGGGATGTTTTAGTTTTAAAACCTTCTTTTCTATATGAAAAAATATTATTCAATAACAATGTATCAGTTATCCCTGAAGGGGGTAAGTGTGCTAACGATTCACCAGGGATGTCAAACTCAAATTTAGAGGGGGCTGCATCAGCAATATGGTTGTCCTCAAGGGGCTAGTCGTACAGTATATCTAAAACTATGCATCTACTCTTTATCATATTAAATAATTGCCTCTGCGTTTAATTATTACTGGTTTTTAATTTAAGTAATAACTAGTTCAGAGTTCAGGGGTGTGTTGTGTACAGAGGGCAGGGTTTGGGAGCTGCGCTATGTACAGAATGCAGAGTTCAAGAGTGCGCTATGTAGAGAGTGCAGCGTTTAGGGGTTTGCTATGTACAGAGTTCAGGGTTGCGCTGCGCACAGAGTGCCGGGTTCCAGGGTGCACTCCATAGAGGGTGCAGGGGTGCAGTATGCACAGTGTGCAACATCTCGTTTCCACCCCTCTTCCTGGGCTTTGACCCCTGAGCCTGCACCCACTACTTTCCCCCCATCTCTACAGATCTTCCCCCACAGTCCACATCCCCCCCCCCCCCCCCCCAACCTCCCTTCCCAAAGCTTCCTCGCATCTCTACTAGGCATTCACCTCCCTGTTTAGGAAGACCTGTGTACTCGGCATTCGGCTCCAGTAACAGTTCACTTCTGTCGCCTTGCAGGGAGATCCTTCTGTCCGATCTGGCCCCGCCCTACCCCTCTGTGCCCCATCGCCAAGACCATAGCTGTGACTGTAAACACAGAAGGTCCTGTGTTTACAAGTGACGGCAGCAAGAGTGGGTGAGAGCCATAGGTGGTGGCCAGGGGCCACTGCGAGCCACATAAGGCCCGGCGGGCCAGATTTGGTCTGTGGGCCTAGGTTTGCCACCTGTCTGGGATTCACCAGGACAGTCCGAGTTTTGAATCGTGTCCAGGTTTCAGACAGACTGAAACCTGGACACATTATTCAGACTGGGCTGAGGCTCCCCAAGTAACCAAGATAATCGCACACAAATCTGCTGCCGTACGGGAGCTGCAGGTGGCTGTTTGGGGGCAGGTTCGGCATCACTGGGGTGTAGGGCAATGATGCCAGCAAGAGCAATTTGGCCACACCCAATGTTAGTTGCGGCATGCAATGCGCACCGTATTACTCCTCTCCTTGGGGCACCCAAAGGTGTCCCAGGTCACTAAAGTGTTCAGGTTTGGCTTGAAGGAAAGGGGGCAACCCTACGCGGGTTTTGTGTTTGACACCTATGCTGTAAACAGATTCATGCACTCTGACACACCTGGCTGGATGGGGAATATTTATTGCAGCTGTATATGCAGTTCTCCAATGGCAAAATAAATTATAAGACAGGAGCAATAGTATGGCAAACAGTTAAACCATAGCAAGGAATACATTGCAAATAGGTGAACAGTATAAAGAAATATACTGTACTGTAAAGCAGACAATTGTAGCAAGGGCCCCGACCTCTAGAGGCCTAATGGTGACCTCCAGAGTCAGGGAGAGCTGACATTCTTCTTGGTAGAATGGGTTACAAGGCATGGTGGGTGTAATACAAGCTGAAGTGATGGGCACCAGACACTTTTTGAATGCAAAGAGATTTATTGTGAATAAGAACTGTGGGAGAGAGGGTTAGGGCCAGGACACCCTTAAGTAGATGCAATGGTAATTGGCAGACCCTGAGACTTCTATAGGTAGAAGGCTATACAGTGGAAGGCCTCCAGCCGGACACCACTTCTGTATAGGTAGGGCCGCTGTTTCCTATAGCAACAAATCTTGTAACAGTCACTAATGGTAATTCTACTTAACTATTGGTAACACAGAATAGTTCTCCTTGCACGCTACAGTTTCTCACTGTAGGTCTTCACTCACTGAGCTCCCAGTCCCTCATTAGACTCTCAGACCCAGTCGCTACTGGATCCCCTGAGCACTTCCACTTCCATTACTCAGTATCTTCCTCAAGTGTCACTCCCAATTCCCTGCTGGGTCTCTGGCTTGGCACTCACAGATACTCCTCAAGTGTCACCTCTGCTGTCCCGCTGTGTCCCTGGCTTGGCACTTGCTGAAGTTTTCCATCTTCTTCACCTTCCCCTGTTAGTGAGAAGACTGCTCTGGTACTGGCTCCAGCCTACTCACAATGGTCTCCGGTAACAAGGTGGATGGTCCCTTAGTGGCGACAGCTTCCCCTCTACGTCTGAATCAACTGGTTCCCCGTCCGGCTGAACTTTTACTCTCGGTTGGACTACAATCCTGCAGTCCCAACCCTGCGCTGCTTCTCCTGCTTCTGGATAGGCCCTTAGACAGCCTAGCTGTCAGAAACCATGAAATCAGGCCAAGACAGAAGTACAGTCAAATCACACTTATTTAATAATAAAAGTAAAAAGAAAAAATGTAGTCAAAACATAGCCAAAGTTCAGTAACCGGAATGCATAGTCAGCAAAGCCAGAAGTCAGGGATCAATGTAGTGGAACAGCAAGCAGGGTCTGGAGCCAGAAGGGATGTCAGCAAAGCAAGTCTTGAACAGGATCGCAGGAGATAATTTCTGTGATGTTGACCAAGGCGAAGGCAGAGATCCTCTGGACTGGACGGCTTAAGTAGGCAGGACTGAAGAGCAGGATATCATCAACAACTGAGTAACTGTGGAGAGATAAGAGCTGGCAATTAGTCGACAGCTGAGCAGCCAGCTCAGAGAAGGAAGGGCTGAGCCCAGCCCTGACACTAGCAGCCAGAAGTCCCCGGGATAGGCCTCAGGCTTTCGGCCTAGCAGCCCGGGGCAGCATCACACTCGTCCACTCAGACAGCCGTCCAGGTGGCACAGAACCCTGATCACCTGACTCCACCCAAATAAATAGGCTCTCCCAGCATGCCAAGGGACTAAAGAAACCCCCTGCCAATTGGCTGAGATACCCCATCCATTCATAACCTGACCTTACTAAGCCCTCTATCTAATGTCACCAGCATAACGCCAACTAGCGAGAGAAGAGAACAGGTGCAGCAAGTCCAGAACTAAAGAGGAATCGGTGGACCTACTAACAATTAACCAGGGCAACTACTGCCTGACAAACTAAATTTACTTAGCAACCCTAAACACCGGGGTGCTACACAATCAATTGGTATAGAGAGCAACTCCTCTTAAACTCTATACTAAGCAAACCTAACTAGGGAGAACTACTTCACCTAACCAGTTCAGCAGTCTGTAATTTACTCTCTTCTGCTTCTTCTCTTCAGCTCGGTAAAGCAAAAAAAAAAAAAAAAACACCTCTCACCTGTGCCTTGTGGGATCTCTAGTTCCCTCTTTCCAGCCTATGAGGCTAGCTCAATCTGTAAGAGATGCATCTCCCACAATCCTAGAAGTCCACATCCTGTGCATAGAGGGTGGGCTTGACACTGGCTGCACATTTTCACAATAGCAGTTTCCTGTTAACACAAGCAAGGGCAACAGCAGATACGGTGAAACTGCAGCTACGGTACTCTTCTCCTGGTCGGCTGTTGACTGGGGTTACCACAAATTAAAGTTAAAGCGGAGTTCACCCAAAAGTAAAACTTCCGCTTAAATGCTTCCTCCCACCCCCTCCTCCCCCACTTCTGGAGACAGGGCTACTGCCCAATCTCCCTGAAGTTTGGCCCCCTCCTCCTTCCTGTCAGAAACCATGAATCAGACCGAGACAGAAGTACAGTTAATTACACTTGTTTAATAATAATAATAATAATAATAATAATAAAAAGGTAAACTGAGTAAGCGTAGTCAATATATAGCCAAAGTTCAGTAACCAGATCGGGTAGTCGGCCAATGCCAATGTCAGAGAGCCAGAGATCAACGTAATAGTACAGCAAGCAGGATCAGGAGCCAGAAGGGACGTCAGCCGAGCAAGTCTTCAACAGGAACGCAGGAGAAAGTCTCTGAGATGTGACCAAAGGCGAAGGCAGAGATGAAGTGAGTTGGATGGCTTTAAGTAGCCAGGACTGACGAGCAGATCATCAACAGCTGAGTCATTGTGGAGAGAAAGGAGCTGGCAATTAGCCGACAGCTGAGCGGCCAGCTCAGAGATGGAAGGGCTGAGCCCAGCCCTGACATTTCCCCCGCCACCGGGCCAATTAGCACAGCGCGCTTCACGCATGGGCAGTAGGGAACCAACAGTGAAGCCGAAAGGCCTCACCAGGAATGGCGGCGGCAGCACCCGGGAGTCGATCCGAAGATTGGCTGGGGTTCCAACATTGTGGGCTTCCTGGACAGGTATGTGAATAAAAGTCAGCAACTACAGTATTTGTAGCTGAGAAAAAGGGGACAGAGAATTGGGACTTTGGATGAAGCACGCAGGTGTAAAAGTTCAAATTTACTGGAAATCCGTTATATATTACATGATGGTAATCATGAGTAGGCATAGATATCCAATACAATTCATTTAAAATTGGTTAGATAAAACATATAATGGGCAAAAACACAGCATATAGTAGCTCTATGCATTTTGTGAATTCATCCACTCTTCAGGAGCATGCACATGGATTGAATGAGCATTGTAGTATGATGGAAAGAATATCTATTTGGTCTGACCCTGTCAAGGAAGAGGAAATAAAATTGAATAAATAGGAGGTAGAATTACCTGGAACCCCCCCCACACACACACACACTCTCTGAAGTAATTAAATAATGTATAGCTACATGATGGGAGTGTGGCACTATAAATCGGTGATCCCCTAGGGGTAACACTAGCAGGAGCTAAGGTGGTGTGGACGGCCCAGGACTCAACAAAGATGATATCCAAGGAGAAGAGTTTCCAAAAGGTAGAAATAGTCATGAATGACCGTAAATGGGGAAACCAAAATAGAAGAATACTGAAAACTCGTATATTATGAAATATACGAGTTTATACACCTATAGTGTATAGGTGAGGTTCAATTAGTGAAAGTGGAAAGTTGATTCGTTTTCTTATTTCTACTAATTCATCACTTTCCACTTTCACTAATTGAACCTCACCTATACACTCCCTACTATCCCACTGCCCTATCCTTTACCTAGCATAGGACATATTGCACATTATATCATAATATACAAGTTCTCAGTATTCTTCTTAGGGATGGGCCGAACTGACCCCTTTTCGGTTCGCACCAAAACTTTCGAACACCACGAAAGTTCGGACCCAAATAACGAACCCCATTAAAGTCAATGGGACCCGTACGTCAAAAATCAAAAGTGCCCATTTTGAAGGCTTATATGCAAGTAATTGGGCATACAATGGTTATAGGGGTCCGGGTCCTGCCCTGGGGTACATGTATCAATAAAAAAAAAGTTTGTGAAAAACTTAATTTCTAAATGAGCAGTGAAGTGGCAGATCTGTACTATGTCTAGAATCTGCTGCAGCAATAATTGCATTTATAAAGCCCCAAAAAAATTTTCCCTGCAAGCTGCCTTTATTTTGCTCAGCAACATCTGGGGAGCCAGTGTATATGATGAGGCCACAATGTAGTGCACTGGGAACAAGATTCGAGATTTTTTGGATACATTCTGGTGTCACTTTGACTTTGTATAGAAGTAATGGGTGCATAAAAATTGGTCTTTGGGTGTCGGTGGCGCCTTCCCACCTTAACCCTATAGAGGTACTCTTGATGAAAGCAAGAATTAGCCTTGCTGTAAAAAATTGCAATGATATGCACCTGTCAAACAGGTGCAGAAAAATTACTCTTTGGGTGTCGTGGGCGTCTTCCCAACGTAACTCTATAGAGGTGCTCTTGATGAAGGCAAAAAAAATTGCAATGATATGCATATGGTTGGTGTTTTTGCCACGTTTGATGTGCCTGAGACACAGTTTGCAGATGGCAACAGTGTGATCTGCTGCAGAAGTGCTGAAAAAGGCCTAGACAGCTGAGCTTTGGGGAGTGGGCCGGAAGATAACAGCTGCAGAATTTGATGGAATAGGGTGGCTGCTCTCTACTCTTTCTTGATGTCTGCCTCCTTGGGGGTTGTGCCTCCTCACCTTCAGTTTCCTCCTCTGCTCTGGCACCCAAGTCACATCAGTGACCTCATCTTCTTCATCATCGTCGTCATCTTCTTCATCTGAGACAATTTGGCAATACGCTGTGGCTTGGGAAACATGAATGCCAATTTGTCTACCAGTGTTCCTCCCTCTCTCTAGGCTCATGTTTCTGTCATCCTCAACCTCAGAACCAACATCTGAATCCAGTAATGCCTGGGCATCATCAAGGAGCAAGTGGCTGACAGCTGACTCCTCAAAGGCTGATGTTGGGGCTATGGCAGGAATAGATGTGGACAAGGAGGCAGGTTTATCCACTCTGGCAACTGCAGGGGACTGAACACTTGTCTCTCCTTGCATGACAGAGGATGAGGAAGGTTTAGTAATCCAGTTCACCACCTCCTCTGCATGCTGTGGCTGCATAGCATGGGCAAACTCACTAAACAGAGGAAATGATGCCCTGCCTGAGGACTGACCACCACGTCCACCTTTGCCTGTTTACACATTTGTTGATGGCCCCCTTACAGTGCCAAGGGAATGTCTGCCTCTCATTGTTGTCCTCCCAGACATTATTGGGAGGGAGGGGGCGGTGCTTATAAGCAAATGTAAAGAAGTTGAAATCTGTACTTGGATGCACTTTAATCAATGTAAAGAGGTGCTTGGTGCACTTTTTAATTTGAGTACTCACACTACAGACACACTCCACGAATACACTATAATATACTGCAATATAATGCGCCAAACGTACAATGAAGCACAGAACTATATGGCGTTAAACTGGCAGTAACACACACAGAACTATATGGTGTTAAACTGGCAGTAACGCACACAGAAGTAAATGGCGTTAAACTGGCAGTAGCGCAATCAAATAGACCATCGCTACACTGACCCTATCTGACCTGTCCCTAGCTTTACACTAAAGATTACTGGCACGGTCTCACTACACTACAGTGAAACTATCTGAGCTGTCCCTACTCTAGCTGCATGCTATGCAAAGCTGAATGATGGTCCTCCTCACTACACTCACACTATTCCTAGACTGACACTAAACTAATATTCTACACTGACAATTGAAGCAAAATAGCACAGTATAGCACAATAACTAATAGCACGGAACAGAGCCCTATTCTGTTTCTCTCCATGCCGAAATTGCACTGAAAATGCCTGCCATTGAAAGAATACTTTTATACTGTGGGGCGGGACTGAGCCATGATTGGATAAAGTCATGATGACAGTGCAGGGGTGGATCCAGAGTCCAGTCTCGGGAGGGCCACTGCCAGAAAAAAAATTTATCGGGGAAATGGCTGGTGTTGGCGCAATCATCCTGGCACCATGGTTGTTATGGCGTCAGGATGATTGAAGCGCATTATTTATATTATTACATTGCAATATAAAATTAAATGGTTCAACTCGCCATAATGCAGAGTCAGTGGGAGCCTGAGTGTGTCACTTGCCACGTCACCTGCCACACGTTGCGGATTGTCACTTGCCACGTCACCTGCCACACCTTGCGGACTGTCACTTGCCTGCTAAGGTGGTGTTTTGCTTGTCTCTTGCTTTGTCCCACCATGAGTCAGGCAGCAGAGAGATGATGTAATCTCTCTCCTGCCTGCACAGTGAGGGCGGAAGTTACTGCAGGGATGCAGGGTGGGGTGGTGAGAGATGTCATCTCTCTGCTCCCCCGCCCGCCGGCTCGCTGATTGACCAGCCGCCCACTCACACACTGAGCCGCTCAGCTGAACGCTGAACACCGAGCTGCCCACTCTCTCACCTGCCCAGCCGCCTGCAACTAATTTCTTGGGGGGGCAATTTCCCAGTTGCCCCCCCTGGATCCACCCCTGTGACAGTGTCCAATCATGACTCTCAGTGCTCTGTGCCCTGATTGGCTGAAGCTTTCACTGCTTCAGTCAATCAGGGCTTGCAATGCACTGTTGAGCGCCGCAATGCATTGTGGTTCGGGGGGCCGAACAAGCGGTTGAACGACCCGTTTGTTTGGCTGTTCATTGAAAGGTCGGCCCGGACTTATGCTTGGGCCGAACCGTTCGCCCATCCCTAATTCTTCTATTTTGGTTTCAGCATTCACGGTCATTCATGACTATTTCTACCTCTTGGAAACTCTTCTCCTTGGATATCATCTTTTTTGAGTCCTGGGCCATCCACACCACCTCAGCTCCCACTAGGGGATCTCTGATTCATAGTGCCACACTCCCATCATGTAGCTATACATTATGTAAGTACTTCAGAGAGTGGGTTTTTTTTCCAGTTAATTCTACCTCCCCAATAATGAAGGGAAAGTCCAGATGGATACACACCAAACTGAAATCCAAATGCCTTTATTCACATAAAACCATGAAGAACATAAGGAGCACTACATGTACAAGCAAGGGAGGCACAGCTTACGTGTTTCCCACACACATTGTGCAATTTGTGTGCGAAACATGTAAGCCATTCCTCCCTTGTACATGTAGTGCTCCTCATGTTCTTCATGGTTTTATGTGAATAAAGGCATTTGGATCTTTCTTTTCTTTCATTAATGCTTCAGCTGAGACTGGGCGATCACCCTGCAGTGAGGAGATCATACTGTTGGAGCCGGCTCACCTGTGAGCAACGTGGACCTTTTGTTAATTCTACCTCCTATTTATTCAATTTTAATTCCTCTTCCTTGACAGGGTCAGACCATATAGATATTCTTTCCATCATACTACAATACTCATTCAATCCACGTGCATGCTCCTGAAGAGTGGATGAATCCACACAATGCATAGAGCTACTATATGCCGTGTTTTTTCCCATTTTATATGTTTTGCCTGACCAATTTTACTATGTTTTATGTGATATTTACTGCCAGCTATTGTGTGGCAATTTATTGTATGTATATCTATTTAAATGAATTGTATTGGATATCCATGCCTACTCATGATAACCATCATGTAATATATAACTGATTTCCAATAAATTTGAACTTTTACACCTGCGTGCTTCATCCAAAGTTCCAATTCTCTGTCCCCTTTTTCTCATTTTAGATAGGGATGGAGGCAATTGACCTTACCAGGTCACTACCTCATTTAAAGTCCCAATGTTCTCTCTTTCTTTTCTTCACAGTATTTGTAGCTGCTGACTTTACATTTTTTTCACCCAGGCTGAACCTCCTCTTTAAGTAACTAATAATAAGGTCCAGAAAAGAAACAGACAGGCTATCTTACATTTGTGGAGAGTGGGGAAATACCTCTTTACATTAAGGACTGTGAAGGAGAGGTACACATGGCTTTTTTTCAGCGGGAACGTGGGGGAACGCAGTTCCGGCACCTTCAGCACTGATTGTATGTAATGGCAAGGGGTGCTGGATTGTGTTAGTCTACTGATGCTGGCTGCTGGGGGATCAATTGTTACTGGAGGTGCTATTTTTTTTGCAGGGGTTTATTGTTGCTGGGGAGGTCTATGGTTGCTGCTGGGGGACCTATTGTGTCTAGAAGCAATCTATTTTTACATTGGGAGGTCTGTTGTTGCTGGCGGGGATCTATTGTTGCGGGGGGGTCAGTCGTTGTTGGGGGGGATTTACTGTTGAGGGAGCAGTCTACTGTAGCTGGCTGCTGGAGGGTCTATTGATGCTGCCTGTGGGGGGGGGGGGGGTGGATCTGATGTTGCTGCCGGGGGTCTATTGTTGCTGGAGGGGGGTATTTTTTGCAGATGGTCCATTGTTGCTGGGGGGGGGGGTCTATTGGCTGCAGGGGATCTTTTTTACTGCTTTTCTTGTTGTTAACAAATTCCATACAAATTACTTAGTACCACAAATGTTACTTGGTTCTGTATTTTCTAAAAGGGGCAGTATTGGGAGGTGGAAAGGGGGTGGAACAAAGTAACGGTGCTCGGAGGTGGGTAGGAGCAGAGACAAGGGCTAACTCCAAAAGGCGGAGTTCCTGCACCTTTTCTCTAAGAAAAAAAGCCCTGGGTACACACTTATATCTATGGTCAATAAGTGAAAAAAAATGCCCCTCACATTGGTGGTCCATGGAAAGTATTCACAATCTCATTGGGGGTAAATAGGAGAAGCACATACTTATATTATGGTCAGTGAAAGGAAGAATGCCCCTTACATTTGTCATCAGATGGAAGAACAACCCCCAACAGTGGTGGCCATTGAGAAGAATGATACCCTTACAGACAACTGAAAAAATTGTTGGTGTCATGCGGCTGTCTCTGCTTGCTGATGTTAGTCCTGCCAGGCCAATTCTGACATTTCTCTCCTAAATGTAAAAATCATCATTTTTTTGCTAGAAAATTACATAGAACCCCCAAACATTATATATGTTTTTTTAGCAAAGACCCTAGAGAATACAATGGCGGTTGTTGTTCGAACGTGTTTTATTTTGGGGAAAAAAACAGTTTTGTGTTTTAAAAAAACAAAAAACAAAACAGTAAAGTTAGCCCAATGTTTTTGCATATTGTGAAAGATGAAGTTACGCTGAGTAAATAGATACCTAACATGTCACGCTTCAAAATTGCACACGCTCGTGGAATGGCGCCAATGTTCGGTACTTAAAAATCCCCATAGGCGACGCTTGAAATTTTTTTACTGGTTTTGAGTTAGAGGAGGTCTAGGGACAAAATGATTGCTCTCGCTCCAACGTTCGCGGTGATACCTCACATGTGTGGTTTGAACACCGTTATCATATGTGGGCGGGACTTACGTATGCGTTCGCTTCTGCGTGCGAGCACACGGGGACAGCGGCGCTTTAAACATTATTTTTTTTTTTATTATATTTTCTTTTTATTTTGACACTTTTTTTGAGAAAAAAAAATTGATCACTTTTATTCCTATTACAAGTAATGTAAACATTCCTTGTAATTATTATTATTATTATAGAGGATTTATATAGCGCCAACAGTTTGCGCAGTGCTTTACAACATGGGGCAGACAGTACACTTATACAATACAAATCAATACAGGAGGGATCAGAGGGCCCTGCTCGTTAGAGCTTACAATCTAGAAGGGAGGGTCAAGTGGAAACAAAAGGTAATAACTGTGGGGGATGAGCTGATGGAAAAAATGAAAATACAGTTGTTAGGTGTGGGTAGGATAGGCTTCTCTGAAGAGAAGGGTTTTCAGGGATTGTCTGAAAGCTAATAAAGTAGGAGATAAGCGGACAGATTGGGGTAGGGCATTCCATAGGATTGGAGAGGCTTTGGAAAAGGCCTGGAGGCGAGCATGGGAGGAGGTGACAAGGGAGCTAGAGAGCAGGAGGTCTTGAGAGGAACGAAGAGAGCGAGTAGGTTGGTATTTAGAGACTAAGCTAGTGATGTAGCTGGGGGCGAAATTGTGGATGGCTTTGTACGTAGTTGTTAGAATTTTGAATTTAATTCTTTGGCCGAGCAGAAGCCAGTGGAGGGATTAACAGAGAGGAGTGGCAGACACAGAGCGATTGGTAAGGTGGATGAGTCTGAAGAGAATATAGACTATGTAGAGGTAAGCCAATGAGAAGGGAGTTGCAGTAGTCGAGTAGTCGATGACTAGCGAGTGAATTAAGAGCTTTGTTGTGTCATTGGTTAGAAAGGGGCGTATTTTGGAGATGTTGCAGAGGTTGAGGCGGCAGGATTTGGACAGTGATTGGATGTGTTGCTTGAAGGAGAGTTCAGAGTCTAGGACAACACCTAGAACCTTGGCATGTGGGGATGGGCTTATAGTTATGCCATCGATTTTGACAGAGAGATCAGGGGAAGAGGCATATGGGGGAGGAAAAATTATAAGTTCGGTTTTGGCTAGATTGAGTTTAAGGAAGTGGTGTGACATCCAGACTGATATATCTGAGAGTAAATTACTGAGACAGAGGGAGTGAGCTGAGGGGTAGAGAAATAGATTTGGGTGTCAGCGTAGAGGTGGTATTGGAAGCCATGGGAGGCTATCAGTTGACCCAGGGAGGCGGTGTAGATTGAAAATAGTAGAGGTCCAAGAACAGAACCCTGAGGGACCCCAACAGAGAAAGGCAGAGGAGAGGAGGAAGTAGAGTTATAAGAAACGCTAAAGGTGCGGTTGGATAAGTAGGAAGAGAACCAGCAAAGTGTACAGTCACGGAGACCAAAGGCGTGTAGTTTTTTGAGGAGTAGGGGGTGGTCAACCGTATCAAAGGCAGCAGAGAAGTCCAGGAGTAGGAGTACAGAATAGTGTTGATTGGTTTTGGCCGTTAGCAGATCGTTTGTTAGTTTTAGGAGAGCAGTTTCTGTGGAGTGTTGAGGACGAAATCTAGACTGAAGGGGATCAAGAAGGCCATTATCAGCGAGGTGGACTCTCAGTCAGTTGTAGACCAGACGTTCGAGGAGTTTGGATAAGAAGGGGAGCAAGGAGATGGGGCGTAGGTTGTTAAGATTGGATGGGTCCAGTGAGGGCTTTTTAAGTATGGGTCTGACAAGTGCATGTTTTAGAGAGGGAAGATGCCAGAAGAGAGCGAGAGATTGAAGTTGTGGGTTAGAGAGTGTAGTATAGGGCCAGAGGGTGAACGTAGCATTTGTGAGGGAACAGGATCCAGAGGGCAGGTGGTAAGGTGGACATTAGCAAGTAGTTTAGCAACTTCGTCTGTAGTGGTGGGGTTGAAAGAGGGAAATAATGATTGTGCCTGTGGGCATGAAGTGTAAAGAGTGGAGGGTGTCGGCACAGTAGAGATCTCAGCGCGAATAGTATCAATCTTCTGTTTGAAGTGATTGGCGATCTCCTGTGCAGTGAGTGAGTTGGCGGGTGGAGGCGGTGGAGGACGAAGTAGAGAGTTGAAGGTGGAGAAGAGTTGATGGGGACAGGATGATAAGTTGCTAATGAGAGTGGTAAAATAGGTCTGCTTGGCAGAGAGGAGGCTGGAATTGTATTTTTGGAGGGCAGATTTATATTGGTTAAAATCTCTCTGGGACTTAGTCTTACGCCACAGGCGCTCCAGAGCACGACTACGTTTTTTCAGACTTCTAGTATCATGTGTTTGCCAAGGTTGAAGGGGTCTGGGCTTGATTCTGTGTGTAGTGAGGGGGGCAAGTGAGTTCAGTGAGGCTAGAAGTGAAGCGTTGTAGACAGAAGTGGCTAGGTTGGTGCAGGATAGGGGTGAGATTTTGTCGTAGAGGCTGTTGATAGCAGAGTAGAGAAGAGAAGGGTTGAGATACGTAGGTGTCTCGGGTAACTTTAAGGTGGTTGGAGGGAGAGGAGGTGAAGGAAAGGGAGAGAGTGAAAATAATAAGGTGGTGGTCAGAGAGAGGCAATGGATAGTTAGAGAGGTTGCATGGAGTGCAAAGGTGAGAGAACACGAGGTCAAGGATATTGCCTTCTGAGTGAGTTGGAGCACATATCCACTGCTTCAGGTCAAAGGAGGATGTTGGGCTAAGAAGTTTGGAAGTGGAAGGAGTGTTAGTATTAATAGGGATGTTGAAGTCCCCGAGAATGATAGTGGGAATTTCAGAAGAAAGAAAGTAGGGTAGCCAGGCAGAGAAGTCTTCAAGAAAGGTTGATACTGGTCCAGGGGGCCTGTAGATCACAGCTATCCTTAGAGAAATTGGAGTGAAAAGACGAATACAGTGTGCTACGAAAGAGGAGAGTGACAGAGAGGGAGGTGGCTGAAGTACCTGAAAGGTGCTATGTGGGGCTAGAAGGATTCCGACACCTCCTCCCTTACGTCCGCTGGATCTGGGGGAGTGAGTCCAGAGAAGACCACCATGGGATAGGGCAGCAGAAGATGCAGTGTCAGATTCGTGGAGCCAGGTTTCGGTAATGGCGAGTAGGTTAAATAAGTTGGCAATAAAGAGGTCATGGAGAGAGGTGAGTTTGTTGCAGACAGAGCGGGAGTTCCAAAGGGCACAAGAGAAAGGGAGTTTGGTTTTGGGAAGAATAGAAATGGGAACTAAATTGTGTTGATTGCGGCTGCTGCCAGAGGGTGCAGGGTGATGGGTGCATGGGGTACAGTTAAATGATCGAGGCCCTGGATTTGGGGATATATCTCCAGAAGTTAGAAGAAGCAAGAGGGTGAGGGAGGTAATATGGTATTGGGATTTATATGAAGGGACATGCCCCAGGGTCTTAGAGATTTTTAGTGTGTGTGGATTTAGAATTAGCAGGAGTTGGTGGGTGCAGTAATAAGGACAGGACAGAACTGAGGGTGATATATATATGCTGTTGGGGGGAAAAGAGGGGTGAGGGAGAGATAGTTTTAGGATGGAGGACAGAGTTGTCAAAAGCAGTGGTAGAGAAAGCATGTTACAAGGAAAAGGAGCTAAAGGAGTAAACAAGTTCACCTGATGTCTGTGTGCTGTTTTTCAAAGTGTTTATCTTGTGTCCCTTCGCTTTGTGCCTTCACTGAAGTGCAGAGTCAGAAGTGCATTCCACTTATAGAAAATCGCCACTTTGAGAAAGAGCCAAGTTGCAAATGTGTACCCCCTGCAAATTCTTCCCCCAAGAGAAGCTTATATATATACTGATAGGGGTAGGGTGTGGGTGGATTTCAATTAGTAATCAAGAGGTTATAAAGCTTGGCTGGTTAACAGGGTTAAATTCTTAGGTCACAAACAGACTAGCAAGAGGGTACTAAAGTTAAACGGGCCATAATTTTGGGTAAGACAAGGGAGATAATAAAGCATTGTAATGTGGACAGGTCTACAGACAGTTAAGTAAAAATAACATACCATAATAGGAATATGACATGACAGGTCCTCTTAATAGTGAGATATGGGGTCAATAAGACCCCACATCTCACCACTAGGCTGGGAAGCCTGAAATAAAAATAAAAAATAAAACGATCACCGCTTCCTAGCCGAAGCGGCGCAGTTTTTTGGAATGGAGAGGCCGGGCGTGACGTCATAACATCGCGCCCGGTCTCCGATGATCATAGAGACTCCAGCGACCATCTGGTTTGCCGGGAAATCTCTATGATCTACATCCAGCGCCGGCGGATCCGCTCTCCGCCTCACCGATCGTAACGGTGAGTCGGAACACGCACCGGAGGGCGGCGGGAGGGGGGGCGTCCCCTCTCACCTCCCGTAAGAACGATCAGGCGGCGGAACGGCCACTATGATCGTTCCTATGGTGTAGAGATTCGCCGGCTGAAACCGGCAATATCTGAATGATGTCTGTAACTACAGGCATCATTCAGATATACCCGCTCAAATCCCAGGACGTCATATGACGGTGGCCGGGCCGGAAGTGGTTTTTAATGAAAGCCCAGGCAGGGTAGCTACAAACATCTCAGGAGTGCATTGAAAGTTTGTGGCTTCCCAGATCGGGCTTTTGCTAAAACACAGACAGAGTAATTTAGTCTTCCCTATAAAGCCCTGTGTCCTTAAAGAGGAGTCCCAGTCCGTCCCCCCCCCCCCCCCAAAAATTAAGTCAGCCGCTACAAATACAAAGGACACTGTAATGAAGGTCAGAAATATGGGTTTTTTCTTTTTTTTTTGTTTTTGTTTTTGTTTTAGGAAATTGGCAGTCTCTAATCCAGATGCAGTGTGTAACAAAGTCAACTTATCTGCATAATTTGTTTTGTGAGTTCCTGTGTCCCCACAAGGGGTAAGACATGAGGCTGCCCTTAGAAGCACATCATTTATTGTATCCTGCTTGAGGATAGAGCCAGACACCTTGGCACCGAGAGATTTCAGTTGAGGTGTGTGACTGAATTCAAAGTACCATAGATCACAATGAAGGGTGTCAGACTGTGGAGAGTTTATTTCAGTGATGGACAGAGGAGCACATGGCAGTGGCGTCACTAGGGTTGGCATCACCTGCTGCAGTAAAACATGGTGTCACCATGTTTTGCCGCATCGGCACGGCTCTCTCCCCACTACATACTTGCCAACTGTCCCGGGACATTCCCGGGACTTAGACGCCATTCCTGAATTTGTGGCGTCCCGGTAAATGTCCCGAGAAATCCGGTTCTTCACAATTTCACCGCCACCGCTAGAGGTCCATTTAATGAAGTTCAGTTAGACGGCTGGGGGGGCTAGACGGAGCTCCTGCGTCGCCGCCCACCCTCCGCTCCACCTCACCCGGCCTACCCCCCCGCCCCACTGCCAGTCTGATATGGAAAGAGGCGGGGGTTCTAGCCATGCGGAGGACACCTCTGAGGTGGGGGGGAGCACCGCTGTGGGACACCTGATGTGAGGGGGGGCTCCACTGGAGACACCTGATGTGAGGGGGGGCTTTGCCGGGGACACCTGATGTTGAGGGGGGGCTCTGGCGGGGACACCTGATGTGAGGGGGGGCTCTGCCGGGGACACCTGACGTGAGGGGGGGCTCTGCCGGGGACACCTGACGTGAGGGGGGGCTCTGCCGGGGACACCTGACGTGAGGGGGGGCTCTGCCGGGGACACCTGACGTGAGGGGGGGTCTGCCGGGGACACCTGACGTGAGGGGGGGCTCTGCCGGGGACACCTGACGTGAGGGGGGGCTCTGCCGGGGACACCTGACGTGAGGGGGGGCTCTGCCGGGGACACCTGACGTGAGGGGGGGGCTCTGCTGAGACATCTGACGCAAGAACGGACGGCTGGTGGCAAGCGACGTGGCTAGTGACACGCTCAGTGATCCCACTGATTCTGCATTATGGTGAGTTGAATGATTTCATTTTATATTACAATGTAATAATAGAAATAATGCACTTCAATCATCCTGACACCATAACAACCATGGTGCCGGGATGATTGAAGTGCTAACACCAGGTGTTTGGAGTATCTTTATCTGCTGATTGTTAAACTTTCTAGAATACACACATTTTTTTATTGTGTAGGATCTGGGGCTGCTGTCCCATCATTTCCCTCTCCCCCTCTAATCCCTCTAATCCCTCTCCCCCTCTCCCCCTCTCTCCCTCTCCCTCTCCATCCCTCATTCATCTCAGACTCTAACCACACCCTCTTGAGCCACACCCATTTAAGCCACGCCCACTATGTCGCGTAAAC
Source organism: Aquarana catesbeiana (assembly GCF_042186555.1). NCBI lineage: Eukaryota > Metazoa > Chordata > Amphibia > Anura > Ranidae > Aquarana > Aquarana catesbeiana. The sequence goes on along the minus strand of NC_133325.1, from coordinate 107,446,517 downwards.
CACGCCCATTTTTCGATGCTTCGCGCGCCACTTGTATATTTTTCTTAAGCCACGCCTACAAACGAATGCCCCCACCCCCTAATTATTGTACGGCTCCGCCTACAGCCACAAAAGTGTCCCACATTTTTTTTTTTTTTACAATGTTGGCAACTATTAAAGTGGAAGTCCATGCTGAAACTAAAATCCCTGCATCTATAGCCACCATCATTCTAACACTAACCTTTCTAGCCCTGTAAAGAAAGAATCGCCCGATTTCCATCGGCGGAATCTCTGCTGAGTACACATCCAACAGCGGCTGTGAAATGAATGGGAAGTGACGTCACTCATAGACTAACTATGGGGCTTCCACTGCCGGACGTGTCCTCTGCACCCGCCTTCACAGCGAAGCCGCGGCTGACAGCTCAGCGTGGGATCAGAGATTCCGTCACTGGAAATCAGGTCGGATCGCCTGCAGAAAAGGTATGTATACTGATTTTTTTCTTTACAGGGATAGATGGTGTAGCCAAGTCCCGAGCCTCTCCAGGCCTAATCTTGACCTCCAGAGTTAAGGACAACCAACATCCTTCTGTGTAGAGTGGGTTACGAGGCATGGTGGGTGTAATGCAAGATAGATTAATGGGCGCCAGACACTTATTGAATGCAAAGAGATTTATTTTTTCAAACAGAACTGTGTTAAACAGAACAATGTTAACCACTTACTTACTGGGCACATAAACCCCCCTCCTGCCCAGACGAATTTTCAGCTTTTAGCGCTGTCACTCTTTGAATGACAATTGCGCGGTTATACAACACTGTACCCAAATTACATTTTTATAATTTTTTTCCCACAAATAGAGCTTTCTTTTGGTATTTGATCACCTCTGTTTTTTTTTTTAAATTAAAGACCGAATTAAAAAAAAAAAAAAAAAATACAAAACCGTTTTATATTTTGTTAATGCATTTTGCAAACAGGTATTTTTTCTCCTTCATTGATGTACGCTGATGAGGCTACACTGATGGGCACTGATAGCCTGCACTGATGGGCACCGATAGGCTGCACTGATAAGGCGGCACTGGTGGGAACTGATGGGTGGCACTGATGGGCGGCACTGAAGGGCATTGATAGGTGGCAGTGATGGGCACCGATGGGTAGCAGTGATGGGCACTGATCGGCACTGATAGGCAGCACTGCTAGATAGCACTGATGAGGCACTGATTGGGACCACTGATGGGCATTGATAGGTGGCACTTGTGGGCACTGATAGGTGGCACTGATTGCTGGCACTTAAGTAATGTGGGCACTGTATGCGCTGATTGGTGGGCACTGTGGGCACAGATTTTTGGCACTGATCTGTGGCACTTGCAGACGGTACTGGTGGGTACATAACATGCTGCTCCTCTTTGGGACCGATGTCCCTGCAAACTGAAGCCGGTGATCAGCTTTTTTTCTTGTCACGTTGACAGTGTGAGAAGAAAATAAACAATTACTGATCCTCTGTTTACATCACCTGATCAGCTGTCATTGGTTGACAGCTGATCACGTGGTAAGGGGCCGGGATCGACCCCTTACTCGGATCTGTTATCACCCGAGTCTCATTGACTCGGGTGATAACAGCACGCGCCGCATGCCCCCATTAGGGGGGCGTGGCAAGGCTGCAAAGGGGATGACATCAATAGACATACTCCTGACAAAGCAGATCCGCGCTGTAGCCGTCATTCGGCTATAGCGCGGATCTGAAGGAGTTAATTAGCAGACTCCAAGACTTCAATAGGTAAACAGCCATGCAGGGAAAGGCACCCAGCCGGACACCACATCTGCATGTGTAGACACGCTGTCTCCTATGGCAACAATCTTGAACAGTTTCTAACAAAGGTTGTAATGAACTCTTTCACCTCCTCCACAATCTCCTTTTTAGATCTTTACTCAGCTGAGCTCCCAATCTATCACTTAGACTCGATGATCCACTGCCACTGGCCCAGGCTTTCTGGCAGTGTGTGCTCCACACTAAGCAGATATGTGAGTTTTGAACGGATAGTTATTTGTACCTTCCCTTTATTCATTACCATATTTTTTTTTTAGTTTTGATTTATGAATGGTCTACTTTGATTGATTTATATTTCTTTGTAGATTAATCATGCATCTGCTCTTGAAGATTGGATACATTTCATGAAACGCGTCGGACTTACCGAGATGCAATTCATATATACCTACATGATCTTTGGATTCAGGCACTATCGTGAATGCAATTGTTATATTTACAGTGATTTTTATCATTGAGGACATTGCATTTGTACATTTTTATTATGGTTTTTAACATGTAAATGACTTTGACACATGGTCTGTAATACTATGTGTCTTTATATGCATGTACTGTTTGTTATGTGTCTACTATATCATGGCAAACAAATACTAATATATGTTTTTATGTTGACTCTTTTGATTAGCCACAATACATATATCTCATTTAAAGTCCCGACCTCAGCATCGGTGCCACGCTGCCGCTCGTGCAGTCGACGCCTAGGCTCCGTCTGCCGATGCGTGCTGGTGTTGCCATCACGGCTGACAATGGGAGGAACGTCTGGTGTTCAGTGAGCGATTGGCTGTCCTGACTCGGGCATACACCCCGCACGGTCATACCTGCTTGAGGCTGGGCGGGGTCCACTTGTTATGCCGGGAGCATTTAAAACACCTTTCCTTCATTGACAGCTAGTCCTCTGGCTGGTACACATCCTGTGCATTTTGCACTCCACATTCCTGGCTTCTGTTTTCACGTCAGCAGTATAAGGTAACCATTACTATTACTACACTCAATCTTTCATGTTGTGTTGGATCTCTGGGTTTTACTATGCCCTGGGGATTATTGCTGCTTCATACATTAGTTGTATCCACCATCCAGTTTGGGCCCACTTCTTATTGATAGTCCACATATATATATTCTGCACTTCTTTGGCATTTATATTTTTTATTGATCCACAGAATGGAGCCTACTTGTCCCATTGTTCAAGACACTTTGGTGCTTACTTACACACATGCTCCCTGTGCTTCTACCCTGTCACCACAGTTTCCGGACCAGGCATTCTCCAAGGCCCAGGCTTTATGGTGGTGTGTACTTCACACTAAGCGGATATGTGAGTTTTGAAGGGATGGTTATTTTTACCTTCCCTTTATTCATTACCATATGACATGTATATTTCATTGTAGATTTATCATGCATCCCCTAAAGATTTGATACATTCCATGAAACGCGTCGGGCTTACCTAGATGCAGTTCATATATACCTACAGGATCTTTGGATTCAGGCACTATCTTGAATACAATTGTTATATTATAGTGATTTTTTTTATCATTGAGGACATCATATTTTACATTTTGTTTATGGTTTTTAACATGTAAATGACTTTGACACATGGTCTGTGATATTATGTGTCTTTATATGCATGTATTGTTGTGTCTACTCCATCATGGCAATAGATATACTTTGTTTAAAGTCCCAACCTCCTTTTCTGTACCTGATCAGGGATGGAGATGCATGTTATCATGTGTCTGTCTCAAAGTCCCAAAAAAACCTTTGTCGCTGATCCACTGCCACTGGATCTCCTGAGCTCTTCCAATCTACTCACTGAGTATCTTTCTCAAGTGTCACCCCGCATCCCTGCTGGGTCTCTAGCTTGGCACTCACAGATATTCTTCAAGCTTCACCCCGCTGGCCTGCTCGGTCCCTGGCTTGACACACAATAATGCTCTGCTAGCGTCACCTCCACTGGCTGGGTCCCTGGGTTGACCTCTGCTGAAGTTTCCTAATTTTCAACCATCCCCAGTTGGTAAGAACACTGCTCAGGTACTTGCTTCAGCTACACAGTGGTCCCGGGGTAACAAGGTGGATGGTCCCTTAGTGACAACAGGTTCTCTGGCTGGCAGAACCGTCATTTCTGGTTGAACTGCAATCCCCAACCCTACACTGCTCTCTTGCTTCTGGATAGGCCCTCAGATGGCCAGAAGCCAGATGTCCTGGGGATAGGCCTCAGGCTCTGGCCTAGCAGCCTGGGGCAATAACACACGTCCACCCAGACAGCTGTCCAGGTGACACAGAACCCCGATTACCTGACCCCACCCAAATAAATAGGCTCTTCCAGCAGGCCAAGTGACTATAGAAAATCCCTGCCCATTGGCGGAGGCACCCCATCTATTCCTAATCTGTCCTTGCAATGCCCTTGTCTTCTCTAATGCCAACAGATACCTGGCCATCTAGTGACAGAAAAGAGAAGTGCAGCAATTCCAGAATTAGGGTTAAATCAATTGACCTCCTATTAATTGGCCAAGGCAACTATCACTTGGCAGGTAAATTTACTAGCAACCCTAGTCAATCAACATCAACAATCAATCAACATCTGTCTTGATAAATTCCACTGTGATTGGATTGAGGTGTCTGTTCACCTGCTAGATATAAATTGGTTGGTTTTCTTCCTGACACTTCTTAGAACAGAAGAAGTGGATTGGAAAAGCTACAAAACATCTTCAACACTACAGAACAAGTCCAATTGAATGTGAGCAACTATTACTAGTTATACCATGACCTGGAGAAATAACCTTCTCACACCTTCACGCATTACTTTTTTGCTTTTTCTACCAAATAATTAAAAAGGACCTTTTCTAAACAAGAAAAAAAATCAAGAGTATAAAGATGAGTCAATAATTCATGTTTAAAACAAAGAGAACATATTCTCAGTGTGAGGAAAGTAAGAAGGAATAACTACTCATATTAATTCTGTGTTTATATTCACATATGGTAGCTGCTTCTGGCAATGAATGCGAAAAGCTTGTCTCTGTGGGAATAGTGCTAATATTGTCATTTGTTTCTTTTCAGTTATTAACATTCATGAAAAACGTCTGTTTCTGCTTTGCACCAGTACACCTTGATCCGGTCTTTCATAAAGAATACGGGAGCTGAATGCAAACCACTTAAAATTTTAAAAAATTTGCTTTGTAAAAATGTTGATTGTGTGCTTTAGTATTATAAGTGTATGGAAACTATGTGAAAATATGACCCTGGCTTGTAGGCAACGCCTAACACTTCAAGCCGAATTCTAGACAAACAACAAAATACACAGATGAAATATGTACATGGACAGTATGCTATTTTACCTGCCAAAGGATTTGTATTTATGTCCATCAAGCCCTGAGATTTACGCAGATTTGTTATACAGCACATCACTGTCAGGGCTGGGGACCTAATTTTCTCTGCTGGATTTATGGAGTTCCATCCAACTTTACTACTTAGTCTTTAAACAAAAGACCACCCCTCCACCCCTCGTTTTTGGATATACATTTATTTTTCTCTTACCTTAGTAGTAAACAGGTGAACTTCCGTCCCAGCCTCGCCGTGGCGAGGTACATCATTTCCTCTTCTGACTCTGCCCCCCCCCCGCTGCCTTCTTGGACCTGTGTGTGTCCCAGAAGACAACAGGGCCATTCAGAAAGTGCTGCGCAACTTGCACAGTAGGAAATTGGCTGTGAAGGCTCCACTGCCAGTTTCCCTTGGTTACAACGGCGGCGCCTGCACCCGATCCGATGGAAGGATCGGCCTTGAGGGGCTGATATCACGGACTCCCTGAATAGGTAAGTTACAGTGTTTGTAGATCCTGACATTTAAAAAAAACTTTTTTGAGGGTTGAACTCCACTTTAAGTAACGCTTGCAGGTCTTGTCCCTCCCCAGCCTGTGACTGGGGAAAAAAGCAGACTGATGAGCTCATCACTCTGCCCTCTGCTCCTATCAGCATATTCTTAGATAAAACACTGCAACACAACTGATTGACACCTAATTCTGCCCCTACCAGTGGTGGCAAATAATGGACCCACAGCCACCCCCTCGGTTGGGTCATCTGCAATTCCACCCCGTTTTCCCCGGTCGGTTAGCCCCGCACTTACTCCATCTATGGCGCGGGATTGGAGGGATCGGTATGTGTATGGCAAGCATTGGTCTGTCAAATCTAAATAAATACCTGAACAAAAAACACCTGGTGTGTATAGCACGGTAAAACCCCTCAGGGATTTTTTCAATTGATATAACATGATAAAATAGTACAAATCAATAATGAACATCATATAGTATTAATGCGATTGTGAATATAAGATCATAAAACATAATACCCAAAATAACGCATTCTGTATGTCTGATACATACTGGTGGGCTAGATGTCCTACATACTGGCATAGACACCTTACATGGTTTTATGTCAAATGGGTAGTAGTTCTACAATATAAACACATCTTATTAGTAATATAGAAATGCATATAGAGCAAACAAAAGTGCATTCACGTATCTACAGTGGGGACGGAAAGTATTCAGACCCCCTTAAATTTTTCACTTTGTTATATTGCAGCCATTTGCTAAAATCATTTAAGTTCATTTTTCCCTCATTAATGTACACACAGCACCCCATATTGACAGAAAAACACAGAATTATTGACATTTTTGCAGATTTATTAAAAAAGAAAAACTGAAATATCACATGGTCCTAAGTATTCAGACCCTTTGCTGTGACACTCCTATATTTAACTCAGGTGCTGTCCATTTCTTCTGATCATCCTTGAGATGGTTCTACACCTTCATTTGAGTCCAGCTGTGTTTGATTATACTGATTGGACTTGATTAGAAAAGCCACACACCTGTCTATATAAAACCTTACAGCTCACAGTGCATGTCAGAGCAAATGAGAATCATGAGGTCAAAGGAACTGCCTGAAGAGCTCAAAGACAGAATTGTGGCAAGGCACAGATCTGGCCAAGGTTACAAAAAAATTTCTGCTGCACTTAAGGTTCCTAAGAGCACAGTGGCCTGCATAATCCTTAAATGGAAGACGTTTGGGGTGACCAGAACCCTTCCTAGAGCTGGCCGTCCGGCCAAACTGAGCTATCGGGGGAGAAGAGCCTTGGTGAGAGAGGTAAAGAAGAACCCAAAGATCACTGTGGCTGAGCTCCAGAGATGCAGTTGGGAGATGGGAGAAAGTTGTAAAAAGTCAACCATCACTGCAGCCCTCCACCAGTCGGGGCTTTATGGCAGAGTGGCCCGATGAAAGCCTCTCCTCAGTGCAGGAAAGCCCGCATGGAGTTTGCTAAAAAACACCTGAAAGACTCCAAGATGGTGAGAAATAAGATCCTCTGGTCTGAGACCAGGATAGAACTTTTTGGCTTTAAGTCTAAGCAGTATGTGTGGAGAAAAACAGGCACTGCTCATCACCTGTCCAATACAGTCCCAACAGTGAAGCATGGTGGCGGCAGCATCATACTGGGGGTGTGTTTTTCAGCTGCAGGGACAGGACGACTGGTTGCAATCGAGGGAAAGATGAATGCGGCCAAGTACAGGGATATCCTGGGCAAAAACCTTCTCCAGAGTGCTCAGGACCTCAGACTGGGCCGAAGGTTTACCTTCCAACAAGACAATGACCCTAAGCACACAGCTAAAATAACGAAGGAGTGGCTTCACAACAACTCCTAGACTGTTCTTGAATGGCCCAGCCAGAGCCCTGACTTAAACCCAATGGAGCATCTCTGGAGAGACCTAAAAATGGCTGTCCACCAATGTTTACCATCCAACCTGAGAGAACTGGAGAGAATCTGCAAGGAGGAATGGCAGAGGATCCCCAAATGCAGGTGTGAAAAACTTGTTGCATCTCCCAAAAAGAATCATGGCTGTATTAGATCAAAAGGGTGCTTCTACTAAATACTGAGCAAAGGGTCTGAATACTTAGGATCATGTGATATTTCAGTTTTTCTTTTTTAATCTGCAAAAATGTCAACAGTTCTGTGTTTTTCTGTCAATTATGGGGTGCTGTGTGTACATTAATGAGGAAAAAAATGAACGTAGCCTCCCTGGCGGTTTTCCCGAGTGTGGCTCGGGGTTAAAATTCAGTACCATTAGCGGTAACCCCGAGCCACACTCGGGATCGCATTGCAGGATCCTGGGGCGGCATTACTTACCTTGTCCCCGGGATCCTGCGATGTCACCCGCAGCGTCTGAGGGCTCCGTCCTCCTCCGAAGCCTCTCCGTGCCAGGCTCCGTTCCCTGCGAGCAAATTAAAAAAAAGTAAAAATCATAACACATACAGTACTGTAATCTTACAGATTACAGTACTGTATGAAATGATTTCACATCCCTTTTGTCCCCAGTGCTTTGTCCCATGCCCTGCATGCAGTTTTACATGATATACACTGTTCTTTCTGCCTGGAAACTGGAGATTGTCCATAGCAACCAAAAAGTGTCCCTTTACGTCAAAAGTGGCTTTAGACCAGCTAGAAAACAGCGATAGTAAATTAGAACACTTGCAGAATTGAGCGATAGTGAATCGTGGGGAAATTTATTTTATTACTATTATTTATTTATTTATTTTTTTTTAATTATTTATTTTTATTTATTATATTATAATTTATGTTTTTGTGTTTCAAACTTTATCATACCCGGGATATCTACTAGACTCTGGTTTGGACAGATTTAAGTGTGTTATTGTTAAGATTTACAGACCTACAATATAAAACGCCAAATTTCCATGCAAAATAATTGTACCGCTTTCAGCACCTAAAATCCGAAATAATCATACCGCCAGGGAGGTTAAATGATTTTAGCAAATGGCTGCAATATAACAGAGTGAAAAATTTAAGGGGGTCTGAATACTTTCTGTCCCCACTGTATATATGGCATAAACAGATAATTTGTCATACTTACAAAATTCTAAAAACCAAATATTGCTTATAACTGATGAGTTATGCGGTGTACACAGGAGCAGACTTTTCGACCGGACTGGTCCGACGGAACAAATCCATTGGACAATCCGACCGTGTGTGGGTTTCATCGGACCTTCAGCGGACCTTTCCTGTCAAAAATCAGACAGACTTTAGATTTGGAACATGTTTCCAATCTTTCTGCTGGAACTCAGCCGGACCCAATTCCTATCGAGAAATCTGCTTGTCTGTATGCTGGTCCGACGGACAAAAAAAACGACGCATGCTCTGAAGCAAGTACGAGACGGAAGCGATCGGTCTGGTAAAACTAGTGTTCGTATTGGAGCTAGCACATTCCTCACGCTGCAAATTCTGTGATCATTTAATGCAGCACATTGTATTTTTTTAAAAAAGCCCGATCTCCATAATAATGTTTACAAATTTATTTTTGAGTCATCTTTTATTATTTTTGATTTCATCAAGATCTTTTTTTATGAATATTTATAAATTATTTTCTAGTGATCTCCATATTTTTTTATTTTTTTTTTTGTGTCAAGTTACTACAATAACATTATTAATGTTTTATTTTTTTGTGTGTCAAGTTAACACAATAACATTATATATTTGTTTTTTTTTGGAACCTCAAGGAGGTTGGTCCCTTGTTAATTTGACATTGTCTTTTAGAAATGTATTTGAATAAAAACACATAGGCAAATATTTTCAGAAAATAAAATATCCATTTATTCTGGTTAACAAAATAAAGATGAAGGCAACGCTGGAGAAACTTTAGGAATTTGTGAAGCCTTTTGGCCCCAGGGCACACATCAAGTCTTTGGAAAAGAAAATTGGGATCTTGAGGAGTCCATATAATAGGGAGCACAATCTGGTCCAGGAATCCCAGAGATCAAGACCAGCAGCAGATGACATATGTCCCCAGGCTGTGGTACTACGCCAGCCTGCGTCTTCTGTCAGAACAGACTTGTTCTTCTCTTCGCTGCAGCCTTCCCTGCAACCTTCCCTGCAGCCTTCCCTGCAACCTTCCCTGCAGCCTTCCTTGCAGCCTTCCTTGGAGGCTGTGGCTCTGGTGGTGGACTTGTGGCAGGAGGAGAAGGAGGAGGAGGATGGGTGAGATCATATATTTTGCTGTTGGCGGTTAACTCGCCCTTCAGCCCCTTGTGAAGGGCATCAATAATAATTTGTTCACAGAGGAGGCTTTGGCCCCTCACATTCGAACAACCTGGTCGCTATATAGCATCCATAGGCCTCTTCAGCATTGAGTGGGCTCCTGAGGACCTCTGTAGCTTCCCTAATGAGGCGCAGTGATGCCTCTGTCACCGTCCCCTTCCTGGGCCTTTTTGTTTGCATGCGGAGGGGAGGCACCTGCGATTGGGTGAGGCTCACACTGGGCCCGCCCACCTCCTGGCTGACACTGGGCCCGCCCACCTCCTGGCTGACACTGGGCCCGCCCACCTCCTGGCTGACACTGGGCCCGCCCACCTCCTGGCTGACACTGGGCCCGCCCACCTCCTGGCTGACACTGGGCCCGCCCACCTCCTGGCTGACACTGGGCCCGCCCACCTCCTGGCTGACACTGGGCCCGCCCACCTCCTGGCTGACACTGGGCCCGCCCACCTCCTGGCTGACACTGGGCCCGCCCACCTCTTGGCTGACACTTTCCAGAACTTCCTCCTGGCTGAGCTCATCCTGTGTATAGAAAAGGGACTTAGTTTTTGGTTCATCACTCACACACAATTTTCAGCTCATGACTTGCAAATTCAATGTTAATACATGTAAAAGAGTATCATTCTGACCTCAGCATTTTTTTCAAGCTGGTGACAAATATTTTTGGCCACTGCTGTCAACTGATATGTATACATAAATTTTTGGATAAAATCCTTAATAGTTAATAAATTATAACATCTAGTTAACATCATTAATATAAGGACACTAAATATGTATAAAAATAATATACCTGGCTAGGCGCATCCGCTTGTTCCAAGGCCCAGGTTGTTCCTCATCAGCCTCTGCTAGGGTGGAGGGAAGGGTCAAAAGCAATTCCCTGGCTTCAGTCTGGTCGTCAAGAAAACACAGTTTTTCAAAGTACCACAGCTTGGGTACATACACATCATCTGCTGATGCTCCTGATCTCAGGGAAGCCTGGATCTTGTTATGCTCCCTCCTGTACATATTCCTCAAGATCCCAATTTTTCGTTCCAAAATCTCCAAGGTTGCTTCTGGGATCAAAGTCTGAACAAATGCCAGAAGTCTCTCCAGCGTTGCCTTCCTTACTGATTTGTTGTAATATGCACTGTGCTTGACCTCCCACAGATTCCTCATCTCCCTGTACTTGTCAAATTGTGACATGAATTCAGGGTCCTTCAACTTATTATTCATTTTTTCTGTAAGACAATACACAAGACAAAAACACTGTTAGTCTAAACTCTCATCTTATCCCAATATAGGCCTCAGTCTATAAGCAGTATAGGCCACTGATGTTCGAAAATTTGTATAAAAATTACCTTGTTTCGGTCGCTCACAACTTCCGTTCCTATTTCCTCCGCGCACGCAGGGCACTTGCATGTCAACTTTATATACAGTGCACATGCGTGAAACTCCGCCTGTGTCGCCCGCCCCTGACGTTCTTTTTCACGAATATTCACCGCCCCTTCTCTCTAAGGTGCGTAGTAGGAGCAACATGGCGGAGACACAGCAGGTGTATATTAATTCTTCCAGTAATGAGGAAAGCCCGGAGCCCGAAACTTCCCGATCCGGGAAGAAGAGATTTAAGGCCACCAATATGGTCTTTGAAGAGATGGTGTACATCTTGCGGAGAAACGACTATGATGGGAAGCATGGACCGTACACCCAGCCATATTTGCGCAAGGCCAAAATCATGTCCAAAGTAGTAAAGACCCTGCATCAGAATTTTGGGGTACGACTCTCTAAAGACCAATTGAGGAAACGCTGGTCTGACCTTAAATTGAGGGAGCCAGATCAGTACAGAAGAATAAAGAAAGTTCTTAAAAAAAGTAAGTACTTGTGTGTTCCTGTTATGATTATTAACTTGCATGCTGCTCCATGTGCTTTTCTTTACTATTGTACAGTTTTAAATGACTACTTTTATGTTCGTGTACACACAAATCGTTCATAGGAAACATCGTTTGAAAATATATACGGTGTATTTAGTTGATACAGGGTTTAAACAACATTTTGGTCTTGGTAATTTGTCTTATTAAAAGAAGTTTAGGACATTGTTGTCTAGATGTCTTTGAAACTAGAATGAATAGCAAACTTCATTCAATGGAATGTAAGGAGAGGACACTCAGCAGTTGTTTACACATCTGGACTCAGGAGCACTAGTGTGGGACACCAGAGAACATTTTTTAGGGTAACCCACACAGGGGCTCCAGGGGATACTCGGGGTGTCTCCATCTGTGAAACTTGGCCAAAAAAGGTAAGTATTGCAGTTTGTTTAAGAGGGAATTTTAATCATGTCTTCAACTTGTATCTCTTCCCAAACAGACAATTTTACACCACTTCTAAGCAATGTTTCATATTCCTATTTCTGGACTCAAATATCTGTGTGCTAAGTATACCTTTTGTTTAATTCTCATAGGGGAGAAAAGACTCAGACAGCAGGATCCCAGGGACCCCCGACCTCGCCGGCCTGAATGGGAAATTAGCCCCAGCCCCCCTGAGGATGTGGAGGAATTGGGCAACATGGGCACCCCACCAGGTGAGTGTCTGACACCCCAGCTTCAGGTAATCTATGTATGCCTGCATATTTCTAAATACATGTTTTTTCATCAATTTTAGGTGATGTGCTGGTTGTGGAAGGGGAAGCACTTACAACGGACAGCGCCCAAAGACTGATTGGCCAAATCATGGCTTGGAATGGGGAGATTGATGCCATGTGCAATAGCCTGGACATCATGTGCAATTGGCTGGACAATATGCAGCAGAAAATGAAGAACGTGATCGATGTTTTGGGGAGAATCTAATCCCTTTTTCCCCAAAAAAAACATTGATCATGTTCTTAATCTCCTTTTTTGATGACCCCATTCTGGGCTTTGACTTTTTAAAAATGTTAAAAGCCAAATTTTGTAAAAAAGCCTGTTTGTAAAAAAAAAAAAAAATTATGCCTGTTTGTAAAAAAAAACAAAAAAAAACATATTGTTTATAAAAATTTTTTAGAAAAAAAATATTTTTTTTAACGCACATGTGAATGTGCACAGATAAAAAAGTTTGTGAATCAACAATGTGTGGCTTCTTCTTTCAATGCTCAATACCACTTTTGTAAGTTATTTGGTGTTTACAGTGACAATGGGGCTTATTTACTAAAGGAAAATACACTTGGCACTACAAGTGCACTAGGAGAACCTAGGAGACAGCCAAAAAGAAAGGCAAGCAATAAATACATTTCTAGATTTTATCTGATCATTATTTTTTATTCATAAAAATTAGACATTGGCATTGCAATGGCCCCCCTACCCGTAAAAAAAATTTAACATATTTATCCCGAATTTCAGGGGCCTGGATACTGGCCAGTATCCAGGCCCGTCAGAGGAATCTCTGTAAGTTCCGCCTCAGGTCCAACTGATGCAAGATAATTTCTTGAATTTTTGCGTAAAAAATTGTGCAGGATGCAGCATGCTAGGACAATGTGATTAAGTTTGTAGTCCGCCATGTGGATTGCTGTCTGAAACAGGTGGAACCGGCTGGCCATTATCCCGAAGGCATTCTCCACAACTCTTCTCGCTCTGGCAAGCCGGTAGTTAAAAACCCTCCTCTCCGGGGTGAGGGTCCTTTTGGGGAATGGCCTCATCAGGTGCTTGCCCAGACCGAAGGCTTCATCTGCAATGAAGACAAAGGGGAGTTCTTCCACGTTATCCGTGTAGCACTAACTCACGGTGGAGCTGCTGGTTTAAATGGGTCTGTTACCTTCACTTTGCTTCCCTCTGTTTCACCGAGACCGGTCTAGGGGTTCCGTTGAGTTTACTGCTAGACGACACATGCACCAACAATGGAGTACGTTTTCAATGCTTTATTGAACAGTCAAACTTTAGGAAGTAGCAGGAAAGAGACGGAAAAGGAAACCTTCAGGAGAAACTCAAATATCTTCTTACAAGATCTTAGCGACAAATGTCCCAGTAGAATTCAGATAATTATGGGATACGTTCCCCTCATGGGATGCACTCCTTGCTCGTCTGGATAAGCCTCTCTCACCAGTTTAGCAGCCAGGATGCAGCACGAATCTAATGTCTCTGCCACAGACTTATTTGGGGGATAAATCTGCACGATCCTCTGCCACAGGATGTATCAGATCTTCTGCAGTAAACAGTCAGTCACAGTGCCTGAACCTTCAAGCCGAACCGGCGACACTATGCTGTAAAATTACTTCTTTTGGATACGTCCTGCAACCGAGTCACCAGGCCCCTTTATAGACCAGCACGCTGCGTGATCTCTCCAAGACGAGTCCTCCCCTGGGATCTCCTCGGCTGTCCAGCTTCATCACACAGGACCGACAGCTCAGGACCATTCCTCGGCCGCGGTGGTAGGCCCCAGACAAGCCTCTGGACCCACCCCTGCACCGTAGCATCGTGGGCCTCCCGATCGGAGGACCACGAGGTAGCTCCTTTTTTTTTTTTTAATTTATTTTTATTCAAGTTTTTTAAAAAAGAAAACATATAAACATATACAAATTGGTTGCTTAGTTTGTACAGGTATAACAGCAAGTACATCAGATAGTCAGGGTGAGTAACCGCCATGACACGTACATGGGATACAAATATCACTTTCCTCCTGCCGAGAGGTAGGCTTTGGTTGGAGAAAAAGGCCTACAGAAACAGATAATTATTAACCAGGGGCTACATTTATTCCTCGATTCTATGATGTAATGGCTAGAACTAATCAATAATCACTGGGCAATATTCATTTCCTCCATCCATCTACTCCAGACTTTATCAAATTTCAGCTGGCAACCTCTATTGGCATAGGTATCTTTATATAACGGAAGACTGTCATTAACCAGACGTTTCCACTGAGCGCTTGAAGGGGGATAGGATTTTTTCCATTGAAGTGCTATGATTTTCCTAGCATAGAATAAAAGCAACCCGATCATCGTGCGTTTAGCTATAGTGGGAACTAGGTTTTTTATTAGGCCCAGCATGCAGATCTCCATTGACAGTGGTAGATTAGTCGATGCAATCTTATTGGTTAGAGCAAGAACCTCCCCCCAGAATTGTTGTATCTTTGGGCAATGCCAGAAAATGTGAGAAAAATCTCCTGGGGTGGAGCCACATCTCCAACACTCAGGAGAGTGGGCGGAATTCATCAAATGAAGTCTGTGTGGGGTAAAATACTCCCAATGTACTATTTTGAATTGCACTAGTCTGTCGCGTATAGAAACTAGCGACCTAAAGGGAAAGTCCCAAACATCATCCCAATCGTCGCTATCCAAAGCGGGAATATCACGCTGCCAACGGGACCAAAGGCCATCCAGCGGTGGGAGAGACACATAGACCAGATGCGCATATAGGCGCGATGTAAGTTTCTTAGTGCAACCGGATCTAAGTGTGTTCTCCAACTTAGACTGAGTTAGAATACAGGAGGAACGAGGTAGCTCCTTAACGCATACCTGTCGGCCAGGAGGGTCAGCAGGTGGCTGCAAAACGACCCTAGAACATGGCGTCTGTCCCATAAATACCCCCTTCCCAGAATGCAACTCGGAGGACCACCTCCACCGAGCTTGCCTCTGAGACAGAGGAGCATCTATACACTTTGACACGTTGCCCTTCCAACGCTGACTAATGGTAACAGCGACACCCACCGGTCAGCACGGAAGCACGCACAACGGAACAGAGGCAAACTTTTAACCTTCCTAACACACAATTTACTTAATTTACCTATCTGCGGTAGATTGTAAATCTACCAGCGCTACATACTCCCCCCACTACAATAGACGTTGTCCCCAACGTCTGTCCTAAACGCAGTAACAGTAACTCTCAAGCCTGAGAGTAGCATTTGAGTTTCTCATAACTTTAGATGGGCAAAGAAAGAGAGAAAGGACAGTTTAAAGACATTATGAGACTTATATCTATAAAACATTATGTTCACAACCGCGAACAAAACCACAATATAAAAAAATTATTTCACAACCTCACTAACTAACTAGCTGAAAAGCCTCCCAGCTATACATATGATCCGATGATCCCTGAAAAAGAAACATAGTTAAACACACATATATACACACTACACAACACCAGGAGCAAAGCCTCATTTAAAATGAGACTCTCTTCCTATGATTTGTTATTAGAAAAATATGTACTTTTGGAGTCCATCCCTGCACAAGAACTTTTCTCATAAAGAAATCCGGCTAGCAAACAGAAGTCCTTGGATTTAAACACAGAACAGGATCTGTAGATCTTGACCACGCAGATCACTATCTAACTAGCTAACTTCAAAGTAATAGTGTCCATAATTACCAGTAAAACCGAGGATCTGGCAGGGTCACATATTTTCCTTCTTGATCTACAGTGGTAATAAAGTACACAGCATTGTCCTTTCCCGGTCTGCAGATCACCACTTTATCAGCATAGATATGCCGACCATAGTTCCAATGAACAAAGCATCCGTTAAAATGTTCATCCATCCAGACAGAACATCCAGTCTTTCTAAAGGGCTTAGGCACAGACAAGTAGTCCCAAATAGCTTCACTGTACCAAAGTTCCCGATTAGCTTCAATCTCCCGCATGACATCCTGGGGCACATAAGGGAACTCCAATCCATACTCTGCGGCCACACGCTTGTTTAACATCCTTTGCAAGTGAGCAAGTTTTGGCAAAGATCTGTCTTTTTCCCATACCAGGCGATACACAGGAGTCCAATGACCTTTTCACCATAGACCCAGCCGGTGTCTGTAGCGAATCAATAACTTTTGACAAAGTCCCAGCAACAGCACTGTGCGTCTCCACACAGGGCGACGTTTTCCCAGAACTCATGACAGTCCATTCAGGAAGGGTCATTGTGGAGGCAACATCCTCGCCTTGTGACCACAATAGCTCTTGTAACATGGTTTCGAACAAGTCATCATCCCGGGAAAGATCCGACATAGATTCTATTTCCGAGTCTCTCAACTCTTCTGCTGGCAAATACTTATTTACAGTCCCCAACAATGGCTTACCCGTTCCAGACATAGACTCTGGTAGCTCCGGCTCAGGTAACCTCTGGGGTAGGCTTCGACCACGGCCGCGAGAAGCCTTCACATAGCCCACCTTCTTCTGAGTAGGCACCACAGGAACAGGTGTAGTGGACTCGGGAATCAAAGTAATGTCTCCTGATGAGACGGCAGCAGCAGTGTCTCTTTCTGAAACATTGTCAGTAGCAACAGGCGAAATGGTGGCCCGTCGCTCTTTCTCTGTAGCGATAGCAGCTTCCACTGTAGCGATACCTGTCACCCAATCCATCCGGTAGGCACGGGGTGGCATAGTAGGTGGCTCCGCTACAAACAAATACTCTCCACACTGCGGCCATCAGCCGAATGGACGAAGATGCACGGCCAATCCTCCACATCGATGGCAGGTCATGCCCAGTCCCTCAACGTCTCCCGAGGTATACAGGACAAACTTCCCCTGCGGTTTCATTCGAACTCCAGTATCTGTGAGCAGAGTTCCAGATTGCCCAGTATTCATTACGGTGCTTGCAGGGAGCACTCTGGGTCCCACAACTGATTGCAATGCCGGAAAAGACATGGCCACACTCTGATCTTCTCAGCACGATCACGAGGCCTCTCTTCTCCTCTGGCGCCAAGCACACTACACGCAAAGTCCAGCTCTCTCTGTAAACTCCCGGCAAAACACTCCAATGGGTTGCAATAATTGTCGGTCAACAAATCCCGGACGACGCCCCCACATGTAGCACTAACTCACTGTGGAGCTCCTGGTTTAAATGGGTCTGTTACCTTCACTTTGCTTCCCTCTGTTTCACCGGCACCGGTCTAGGGGTTCCGTTGAGTTTACTGCTAGACGACACACACACTAACACTGGAGTACGTTTTCAATGCTTTATTGAACAGTCAAGCTTTAGGAAGTAGCAGGAAAGAGATGGAAAAGGAAACCTTCAGGAGAAACTCAAATATCTTCTTACAAGATCTTAGCGACAAATGTCCCGGTAGAATTCAGATAATTATGAGATACGTTCCCCTCGTGGGACGCACTCCTTGCTCGTCTGGATAGACCTCTCTCACCGGTCTAGCAGCCAGTACGCAGCACAAATCTAAAGTCTCTGCCACAGACTTATTTGGGGGGTAAATCTGCACGATCCTCTGCCACAGGATGTATCAGATCTTCTGCAGTGAACAGTCAGTCACAGTGCCTGAACCTTCAAGCCGAACCGGCAACACTATGCTGTATAATTACTTCTTTTGGATACGTCCTGCAACCGAGTCACCAGGCCCCTCTATAGACCAGCACGCTGCGTGATCTCTCCAAGACGGGTCCTCCCCTGGGATCTCCTCGGCTGTCCAGCTTCGTCACACAGGACCGACAGCTCAGGACCATTCCTCGGCCACGGTGGTAGGCCCCAGACAAGCCTCTGGACCCACCCTTGCGCCGTAGCATTGTGGGCCTTCCGATCGGAGGAGCACGAGGTAGCTCCTTAACGCATACATGTCGGCCAGGAGGGCCAGCAGGTGGCTGCAGAACTACCCTAGAACATCGCGTCTGTCCCATAAATACCCCCTTCCCAGAATGCATGCAGAGCACCACCTCCACCGGGCTTGCCTCCGAGATAGAGGAGCATCTATACACTTTGACACGTTGCCCTTCCAGCACTGACCAATGGTAACAGCGACACCTACTGGTCAGCACGGAAGCACGCACAACGTCAGCCAAGCTGGAACAGAGGTGAACTTTTAACCTTCCTAACATACAATTTACTAAATTTACCTAATCTGCGGTAGATTGTAAATATACCAGCGCTACATCCGCATCAGGTGGCAATCCCAGGCCACCACTCTGGAGACGCTGGTGGAACTCCGTCGGGCGAAGACTCCTCCTTCCGGCCATTCTTCCCCATGTCCACATACAGAAATTCATATTGTGCCGACACCCCCGCCATTAACACAATACTTTGAAACCCCTATAGTTAAAATAATATGACCCCGAATGGGGTGGTGGCACGATGTGGACGTGCTTCCCATCTATAGCCCCTCCACAGTTGGGAAAGTCCCAACGGGTGGCAAAATGGGATGCCACAGTCTGCTATTCCTGTGGCGTTGAAGGAAACTGGGGAGTCAAACAAGAAAAAAAAAGAAGCACTTTTGCATATGACATAGCAAGCACACTACACAAAAAACATTCTTGCCCAACATCAGTATAACATTTATTTTAAGTATTATTTAAAGAATAAAATATAAGGCCCACTTATCAGATTCCTCACCCTCTCTGATGACCCATTGATAAAATTTAAGGGGGGGCTTATAAATTAATTTAAGGACACACAGACCATTTGGACACATTTTAGGGGGGGCTTATAAATTAATTTAAGGACACACAGACCATTTGGACACATTTTACGGGGGGGGGGCTTATAAATTAATTTGACACACAGACCATTTGGACACATTTTAGGGGGGCTTATAAATTAATTTAAGGACACACAGACCATTTGGACACATTTTGGGGGGGGGCTTATAAATTAATTTAAGGACACACAGACCATTTGGACACATTTTAGGGGTGGGGTTTAGAAATTAATTTAAGGACACACAGACCATTTGGACACATTTTTGGGGGGGCTTATAAATTAATTTAAGGACACAGACCATTTGGACACATTTTTTTTTGGGGGGGCTTATAAATTAATTTAAGGACGCACAGACCATTTGGACACATTTTAGGGGGGGGGGCTTATAAATTAATTTAAGGACGCACAGACCATTTGGACACATTTTAGGGGGGGGGCTTATAAATTAATTTAAGGACACAGACCATTTGGACACATTTTAGGGGGAGGGGGTCTTATAATTTTAATTTAAGGAGACACAGACCATTTGGACACATTTTACGGGGGGGGGGGGGGCTTATAAACTAATTTAAGGCAACTTGGACCATTTGGACACATTTTAGGGGGAGGGGGGGCTTATAAATTTAAGGACACACAGACCATTTGGACACATTTTAGGGGGAGGGAGGCTTATAAATGAAAGGACACACAGGCCATTTGGATACATTTGGGGGGGGGGGGCTTATAAATTAATTTGAGGACACACAGACCATTTGGACACATTTTAGGCTAAAGCACTACAATGGAGCTGACAAAATACATTGTTAGGTGACTAGACTAGGTGGATATGGGCCCAGCATAGCATGCTGGGGAGGTTAGTGAAGGCAAATATGCATGAAGGACAAAAAAAGGAGCATTAAAAGCTTCCAGCATGCATGAGGACAAAGGGGACATTCACAGCATATTGCAATAATGGTAATTAGGGATTGAGGAAAGAAATACAATACATTAGCAAACATTAAATACAATAAAATGTGATGTTAAAGGATAAATCTTAACTTAATATAGTCCTTCTGCAGGACCTGGATGATGGCAGAACAGGTCTCTGGGATAATGATCCCCAGAGCCTGGGGGGAGATGCCTGTCGAGAACTTGAGGTCCTGCAGGCTTCTTCCAGGCGCCAGGTACCACAACGTGGCGACTAGCCTCTGCTCCGGGGTGATGGCTTGCCTCAAGGAGGCATTCTGCCTGCTGATATAAGGAGTCAGCAAAGCCAACTAACGGTGAAAAACGGGGTCCGTCGTCCTGAGAAAGTTCCTGAAATCATCAGGATTATTCTCACGGATCACTCGAAGCAAAGGCATGTGAGAGAATTGGTCACGCTGGAGCAACCAATTCTTCATCCATGAACTCCTCCTCACCCTGTTCATGGACTGGACTTGGGTTGAAGAATGAACCCCAACACCAAGCCCAAGCAAAGCACGAACTCTACGACGAGTACGTACACGCAAAACAGCTTCAAAACTGTCGGCTGGTCAGAACCAACTTAACAGAACGCACTGAAGAACAGCAAGGCCTGTGAAGGGCAAGCTGAAAATCAGCAACGAGCGGACAAGAAAACACTGAATAAACCAATGCGAACTCACTACACGCACTGAAAAGCAGATACAAACCTCACAAGCACAAACTGAACAACAGTTAAAAGATCTGAAAAACACGAGTCTGAAAAGCGCGAATCGTCTCTTATCAAACTTCTACTAACAGGAGGTAAACACAAAATTAGCAGAAGGGGCCCAAAGGGTGGCGCACAAGCTATTGCACTTCCTTTTTATAGCCTCGTTGGACCTGGTGTACGACGTGATTCAGTCTGTCGAAAGTCTGCTTGTGTGTACATGGCATAAGTGATGAGTTGTTTTCCAGTTTTACTGTTATGCCGCGTACACACGGTCGGATTTTCCAACGGAAAATGTTCAATGGGAGCTTTTTGTCGGAAATTCCGACCGTGTGTAGGCTCCCACAACAAAATCCGTTCTCGTAAATTCCGATCGTGTGTACACAATTCCGACACACAAAGTTCCACACATGCTCAGAATCAAGTACGAGACGGAAGTGCTCTGGTAAAACTAGCGTTCGTAATGGAGATAGCACATTCGTCGCGCTGGAATTTTTTAAATCTTTTAATGTGGCGCATTCTCTTCTTCTTTAGAATGCTAGAATAATGAAGTTGTTTTGCTGCTCATATTCACACAGAGTTCTGACAACCTGATTTCTTTATTATTTCTTGTGATCTCATGGATAATTGTTTTTATTTTTATAATTTTCGTCAGATCTCCATAATAATGTTTAGAATTTATGGTTGTAGTGTTTTTTTTTCTATAGTGATCTCATCATTTTTTCTTTCGTTTTGTGTACATTTTAGACTGGGGCGCCGCAAGCTTTTACATACTTTTAAGGGGTGCTGCATCTCATAGAAAGGTTGAGAAACACTGCCATAGACTGTAAAAGAGCAAGCTCAGACTTGCTGCCTCCGCTGTTAGGCCTAGCAGGAACAACATTGGAACATCATACCTCCCAACTTTTGAACTTGCGAATGAGGGACATTTCAGGGAGACCGTGACCTGCGGTATACGTAGCATGTCGCAGCAAAAAATGGGTGTGGTCAAACGTAATAGTGGGCGGGGCTTAAGGGTCACGGTTAAACAAAACCTGGGCTTCTTTGTACCTATAAAATGCTTTGATTGCTGTGGTCATACAACAGCCTGCGTCTTTTCTCAGACCACACAAAACCCAGGCCATCACTCTCTTGTCTTCCTTCCATGCGTGCTTCCAGGCTGTGGCTCTGGTGTTGTAGTTGTGGCAGGAGGTGGAGGAGGACCATGGTTGAACTCACAAACTTGGGTTTGGCTTGTGGGTTCGCCCCTCAACCCCTTATTTAGGGCTTGTAACATAACTTCCTCAGAGAAGAGGCATTGGCCCTCCTCCATTTCCTGCATTTTGCAGGCTGCCATGTAGGCATAGTCCTCTTGATTATTGGGGGGGTTCTGATGGCCGCAGTAGCCTTCCGAAATAGCCCAAGTGCTGCCTCCTCCCAGGTTACTCCTCTTCCTGGGACTTTTTTTGGAAGGCGGAGGGGAGGGACCTGGGATTCGGGCAGGCTACTGGGCCTGGCCACCTCCTGGCTGCCACTTACCCCCACCACCTCCTGGCTGCCACTTTCCACGGCCTCCTCCTGGTTGAGACTTTCCTGTGTATGAAAAAGGGACATAGTTTTAGTTTTTGGTTCATCAATCACACACAATTTTCAGCTCATGACTGTTGCAAATTGAATGTTACTAAATAGAAAAGACTATCGTTCTGACCCCAGCATTTTTCATTCTTGTCCCTATCATTTGTGGCTACCACTGTCTATTGATATTTAAAACACTTTGTAAAATCAGAAATTACTGATTAATAATAACATCTAGTTAACATCATTAATTATGTGACTAGAAATATGTTGAACAATGCTATACCTGGCTCAAGATGGGCTCCTCCACTTCTTCCTGGCTGGAAGGTCCAGGTTGGACGCCAGAAGCCTCAGCTAAGGTGGAAGGAAGCCTTGAAGTAAGATTGGAGAGTGCTGGCCTGGGTTCAGTCTGGCCTGCCAGAAAATGCAGTCTCATAGTACCACAGCCTGGGTACATAAATGTCATCTGCTGCAGCTCCTGATCTCTGGGAATCCTGGACCTTCTTGCGTTCGCCAATTATAAGTGCTCCTCATGCCACCAATTAGGGCCTTCAAATAGGGGATGTCTGCCGTGGGGATCACCAGCTTCACAAATTCCAGCAATTGATCCAGCGCTGCCTTCCTCTTTGGTTTATTGTTATCAAAGGGGTGGTTTACCTGCCACAGACAGGGCAGCTCCCTGTACATAGCAATGAATATGGGTATAAAGTCCTCATCATTGAATAGATCAATTTTCTCTGCAAGACACAACATAAGATAAACCCTAATGTCAGGCTAAACTCTCCTAATCTTGTCCCAATATAGGCCTCAATCTAGAAGCAGTATAGGCCACCGATGCACCAAGTTAAAATTGTATGTACATTAGAACGATCGGTGCTTCCGCTACTCCTTCCTCCGCTCACAGATCGTACGTACAACACACGCGTGTTACGCTTTATATACACTGCGCATGCGTGAAACTCCGCCTGCCCCAGACGTACTTTCTAGTATATTCCCCGCCCCTTGTCTTTCGGCACAGTGGGAGAGCACATGGCGGAGACAGAGCAGGTGCCTAAGAGTAGCAGCAATGACAAGGAAAGCCTGGAGCCACAAATGTCCCGATCCCGGAGGATATTTAAGGCCTAAAATATGGCCTTTATAGAGATGGTGGAAACGGTGGACATCTTCAAGAGGGCCAACTATGACGGGAAGCATGGACAGTACCCAAACCCAAATGTGAGAAAGGCCAAGATCATGACTAAAGTTGTGAAAAGTCTGCCGAAGAATTTTGGGGTATGGCGATCCAAGGATCAACTGAGGAAATGCTGGTCAGACCTGAAATTGAGGGAGCCGAGTCAATACAGAAGAATCAAGAGAGTGCTGCAAAATAAGTATTTTGTCGTGTGTTCCTATTCTTCTTATTACATTCGTGCTGCTTCATGTGCTTTTCTTTACTGTTGTACAGTTTAAAATGGCAAGTTTCAGGTTCGTGGGCATAGTAATTGTTCATAGTAAACATTGTTCGTTTGCCCACTAATACGAAGTTTTTTTGCAGATGCAAGTTAACTACATTTGGTCATGCCTATTTGTCTTAAAAGAAGTTTAGTACATTGTTGTCTAGATGGGTTTGTAACTAGAATGAAATGCAAACTTGATTCAGTGTAAGTAGAGGACACTCAGCAGCTGTTTACACCTCTGGATGCAGGAGCACTAGTGTGGGACACCAGAACACACTTTTTATGGTGTCCCACACAGTGCTCCAGTGGATACTAGGGGTCTCTACATGTGTGATACTTTAACCAAAAAGGTAAGTCATTTACCTTTTGTAAAGGGAAAAAAATCATGTCTTCAGCTTTGAACTCTACCAAAACAGACAATTGTACGACACTTCCAAGCAATGTTTCATATTACTATTTCTTGCCTCAAATATCTGTGTGCTAAGTATACCTTTTTTTTATTCATATAGGGGAGAACAGACTCGGGACATCTGAGGACACCAGGGACCCCCCACCTCCTAAAGAAGGGGAAATCCCAAAACCACAAGCAGAGAATGTGGAGGAAGGAGAGGTTTATGAAGTGGGCGAAATAGCCACAACAGGTGAGTGTCTGAGACCACAGCTTCAGGTAATAGATGTATGCCTGCATATTTTATAATACATGGTTGTTTTTTTTTTTTTTGGGGTGATGTGGATGTTGTGGAAGAGGAAACACATTTCACAAGTGCACAAGTCCTCATCGGGGAGATCATGGCGTGCACTCTGGATTTAAAGAAGATCAAGGAAGACATCAATGATGTTGAAAAAAGACTCAAAAACATCATTGATGTTTTAGGCAGAATCGAAAACACACACAAACATTTATCAAATTCTTTCTATTTTTTCTAACTTTTCTCCAAATTTTGAAAGACAAATTTTGAAGATGCACACGTGAGTCAACATGTGCTAACTGCCATCACAGGATATCTTGGTATGCGTTTTGGGGGTGCAACCCCTTCCTCGCAACTAAAGTAGATGAGAGGAAGGGGTTGCACCCCCGAAACATGTCCATTGATCCCCCATGATGGGAGCTATCACATGTTGACATTAGGCATGGGATCAGGAGGGAAATCCACATTTAGGCTGTCAATTTGTGTGCATCTTCAAAATTTGGCTTTCACAGGGGTGACATCACCCCACCTGATGAAGGCAATATCAACACAGTTTGGACATACTAATGTCTGATATTGCCTTCACTTTGTCAAAGTTGAACTTTGTAAGTTCCTGAGTTGTGTATTGTTTTATGGTTTTAAACATGCCTGCTTTAACACAAAAAAGGCTATTTGTACTGTCAAAAAGAAAAATGTTATTACTAAAATATGTTGGTTTGTTCAAAAACCCTTTTCTAACGCACAGAGTAAAAAGTTTTCTACTCAACAAAAAAGTCTTCTTCTTTCAATGCTCAATATCATTTTTTGGACTAAGTTGGTGTTTACACTGAAATGGGGTTACTTACTAAAGGCAAATCCACTTTGCAATACAAGTGCACTTTCAGTGCAGTTTCAAGTGCACTTTTGCAGTGCACATGGAGTGCAAAGTGGATTTTCCTTTAGTAAATAACTCCCATGGTGCTTTATAATTTGCCATAATCATGCCATTTTCATAAAAGAGGATGAGAGGGGTGAGTGGCGCTACCTGTGTGCCAAATAGTGATCTGCCAAATCACTCTTTAATGGCTAAGTAGTTAAAAAACACAGTGATATTGTGATAAGAATTACAGCAAAACAGTTGACAAAAAAGTGATAGAGTGATAATTATGATAGCTCGCCTACACCAGTAGGTAAATGCTAAAGCCCTCTGAATGTGGGCATCAATCCTACACAGGAAAACTTATCACCAAAAATGTAATTAACCTTTATAAATTAGTGGATCCCATAATACTTTGTACAAATGATAATGAATCCTCTCCTTATATCAATACATATAAAATCCAAACATAAGTTGCATGACAGTAGTAGAGTGATCCTCTGCTTATAACAGTACATATAGTGTCCAAACCCTAAATTCAAAATGTATGTAGACCCAGAAAACAAAAAACAGGGAAAATACAAAAAAATGTACCAAAATTAAAAGCCGCACCAAAATGCAATTTATTGCACCGTATACAAAAAGCACATAGGTGCATTCATATAGTGTCCAAACCCTGAATTCAAGATGTATGTGAACCCAGAAAGCAAAAAAACAAAAAAATGCAAAAAGTCGCACCAAAATGCAATTTATCGCACCGTATATAAAAAAATACATAAGTGCATTCATCCCAGTAAAAGTGACTGTTCGTGCTTAGAAGAATTGTAGCAGGTGACTTTAGTGCTCACAGAATCTTGACAGGTGACTTGCGTGCTCCTCCTCAAGGGTCCCCACTCACCAGCTCCTACTAACCCTGCAGGGGTAATACGCATGTAACTCCTTAAGGTAGGCAGGTAACCACTGGTGTCAGCCTCTGCAGTTCCTCGAGTAGCCTTGGGATATCCGAGTTGTAGTAAATGTAAATATTCATAATCCTCACAAGAAAGAGAAATTGGCTCCCATAGTGCAGTGTTTCCAGAACATCCGTTTATTAAAAAATTAAAAAAATATATAAAAGCAAACAGACAAAAAATGCACTTTATGCAGCGTGGTTCCTAATCCCATAAGGGGCTGCACTTGCCAGTACAGAGCATAAGGCGAGCTATGGATGGGCAGCGTGCACTCCACCTGCATTCTACCCACTCATTCAGTTTCCTGGAAGTTACGTGATGTGCGTAGTGACGCCGTACGCGTTTCGTCATAGACGTCTTCAGCAGCGGTGTCCTCCCACTGCACATCACGTACTTTATAAGGGAGAGCGGCTGTAAACCCCGCTCACTTAACTTTAGGAGTGCAACGGATCGTCACCGATCCGCGATCCGAACGGGCCAACCTGTTCGGATCGGCACACCCGCGATCCGCGGAGCGCTCCGCGGCCTCGGGTTTTAGGAAAGGCCGCGGCTTCGGCCTAGCTCCGGAGCCGCGGCCATCTTGGTACACCCGGCGGCGCTGAGCATCGTGCTGACGTCATCACCCCGCCCCCAACTCGTGGGTTTGTCGGCTTCTCTAAAGCAAGCAAGGTATGACTAACAGGCACAGCAGCACTAATGTATACTGCTGGAGTCTGTGTGGATATTACAGTGGGGGACATGGACTGCCTGGCTATATTACATTGGGGAACATGTTTTGGATTGGCTATATTACAGTGGGGACATTGGCTATATTACAGTGGGGGACATGGACTGGCTATATTACAGTGGGGGACGTGGACTGGCTGTATTACAGTGGGGGACATGTGGACTGGCTATATTACAGTGGGGGACATGTGGCTATGTTACGGTGTGGGACATGTGGCTATGTTACGGTGCGGGACATGTGGCTATGTTACGGTACGGGACATGTGGCTATGTTACGGTGCGGGACATGTGGCTATATTACGGTGCGGGACATGTGGCTATATTACGGTGCGGGACATGTGGCTATATTACGGTGCGGGACATGTGGCTATATTACGGTGGGGGACATGTGGCTAGATTACGGTGCGGGACATGTGGCTAGATTACGGTGCGGGACATGTGGCTATATTACAGTGGGGGACATGTGGCTATATTACAGTGGGGGACATGTGGAGTGGCTATATTACAGTGGGGGACATGTGGAGTGGCTATATTACGGTGGGGGACATGTGGCTATATTACGGTGGGGGACATGTGGCTATATTACGGTGGGGGACATGTGGCTATATTACGGTGGGGGACATGTGGCTATATTACGGTGGGGGACATGTGGCTATATTACGGTGGGGGACATGTGGCTATATTACGGTGGGGGACTTGTGGCTAGATTACGGTGGGGGACATGTGGCTAGATTACGGTGGGGGACATGTGGCTAGATTACGGTGGGGGACATGTGACTAGATTACGGTGGGGGACATGTGGCTATATTACGGTGGGGGACATGTGGCTATATTACGGTGGGGGACATGTGGCTATATTACGGTGGGGGACATGTGGCTATATTACGGTGGGGGACATGTGGAGTGGCTATATTACAGTGGGGGACATGTGGAGTGGCTATATTACGGTGGGGGACATGTGGCTATATTACGGTGGGGGACATGTGGCTATATTACGGTGGGGGACATGTGGCTATATTACGGTGGGGGACATGTGGCTATATTACGGTGGGGGACATGTGGCTATATTACGGTGGGGGACATGTGGCTATATTACGGTGGGGGACTTGTGGCTAGATTACGGTGGGGGACATGTGGCTAGATTACGGTGGGGGACATGTGGCTAGATTACGGTGGGGGACATGTGACTAGATTACGGTGGGGGACATGTGGCTATATTACGGTGGGGGACATGTGGCTATATTACGGTGGGGGACATGTGGCTATATTACGGTGGGGGACATGTGGAGTGGCTATATTACAGTGGGGGACATGTGGAGTGGCTATTACGGTGGGGGACATGTGGCTAGATTACGGTGGGGGACATGTGGCTAGATTACGGTGGGGGACATGTGGCTAGATTACGGTGGGGGACATGTGGCTAGATTACGGTGGGGGACATGTGGCTAGATTACGGTGGGGGACATGTGGCTAGATTACGGTGGGGGACATGTGGCTATATTACAGTGGGGGACATGTGGCTGTATTACAGTGGGGGACATGATGTGGATATATTACAGTGGGGGAGATGACGTGGGTATTACAGTGGGGGAGATGACGTGGGTATTACAGTGGGGGAGATGACGTGGATATTACAGCAGTGGGGGAGATGACGTGGATATTACAGTGGGGAGATGACGTGGATATTACAGCAGTGGGGGAGATGACGTGGATATTACAGCAGTGGGGGAGATGACGTGGATATTACAGCAGTGGGGGAGATTGTGGATAACTGGATTACAGTGGGAACTATATGGTGGTGGAATTTTCACAGGTTTTTGCAAATTTAATGAATTGCATTTTGCACATTTATCCAAATTGACTTTTAGATTCATATATTGTTCTAATTATTTTTCATATTTTTGGTGTTCTTGTCAATTCATGTGTTTACGTCGTTCACTATTGTAATATTACGTTTAGCGCAATCCTATTTTTTCTATATTTTTTTCCTTGTATTGGGGTTTTGCAGAAGGATTGCTGCTTCCACTGAGTCTTAGGCAATTTTCGGCCGCACAAGATCGCTTCTAGGTCTTAGCGCAGTTTCTTTCCTTTTTTCCAGGTGAGCTCCCCTGCCTTCCCTGACTGGCGAGTCGGGCAAACGACTGCCCACTGTTTCGTCCTCCCCTGGAACGTCCTTCAGGCTACCGAAGCGCTTCCACATCCTGCCTCTACTTTGGGGAAGGAATCAGTCCACACACACAGTGTGGTCATGGCGAGCGGAGGAACGGAGGAGCTTGAACGCCCCACGTCATTGAAATCCCCTGTATGGGAGCATTTTGGCTTCCCTGTCAAATATGATGATGAAGGAAAGAGGTTAGTGGATAAAACCGTGACGGCGTGTAGGCACTGTGGCACAAGAAAGCCATATGACACTGGAAACACATCAAGCATGGCTACGCATTTGAAGCGACATCACCCCGGTGTTTCACTGACAGCAGTGAAACTGAAAACGAAAGCTACTCAACAACCACTTATCACCGCAGCATTTACGCAGCCACTTGTTGCACAATCAGACCGGGCTAAAGCCATCACAAAAGCCATCGGTGTGTTTATAGGTGCAGACATGAGGCCATATTCGGTTGTCCAAAAACGAGGGCTTTAAACACATGCTGAAAGTGCTTGAGCCACGTTACAACATCCCGTCGCGTACCCACTTCAGCAAAAAGATTGTGCCAGATCTTTATGAGCAGGAGAAGAAAAAAGTTGTGGATGAACTATACCGAGCATCCTCTGTTGCGCTAACGACAGACGGGTGGACATCCAGGGGAGCACAGAGCTATGTGACGATAACCGCTCACTTCATCACAGCAGACTGGGAGATGAGAAGTCCGGTGCTGCAGACACGTCCCCTCTACGAGAGTCACACAAGCACTCATCTTGCGCAGATACTGACTCAAGCAGTGGAGGAATGGAAGTTGAAGAGGCCCAGTACTAATATCCCGGTCACAACTGATAATGCCAAAAATCAAAAAAATGCAGTGAATGAGGCAGGACTGGGCCCACATATAGGGTGCTTTGCACATGTAGTGAATTTGGCATCACAGAAGGGAATCTCAATCAATAGGATGGACCGCCTCCTTGGGAGGATCAGGAAGGTGGTTTCCTACTTCCACCGAAGCACAACAGCTGCTCATGTGCTTAAGACAAAGCAAGAAATGCTAAAGCTGCCTACTCATAAGCTCATACATGATGTCCCAACAAGGTGGAACTCTACTTATGATATGATGGAGCGTTATCTGGAGCAGCAGGCAGCTATATACTCTGCATTGACCGACAAGACCCTGAAGAAAAATGTCAAAGACATCATTACCCTGTCTGATGATGATGTGAGAGTGGCAGAGGAGGTCCTCCAGGTGCTTAAACCCCTCAAAACTGTTACATCTCTGCTGAGCACTGAAAGTTCACCATCTGTGTCAATGATCCTGCCGCTTAAAACAAGGATTCTACAATCCATGGCTCCAAGTGTGGAAGACAGCATTATCACTCGAGATGTCAAGACTGCCATTAGAGAGGACCTGCAGCACAGATACACTTCACCCCCTACTCTACAGGACTACCTTCACAGATCTACTGCCCTGGATCCGAGGTTCAAGTCCCTGTCTCACATGGACCCTGCCCTACGCCAGAGGACATACAGTGACCTCACCACTGAGATTGTGAGCAGTCTGGGCACTGAAGACTGTGATGAGGTAAAGAAAAAGAATATTATTTAAAAATCATAAATTTAAATCTAAATACATTTTTTATTTTCGTAATAATGGCTTTTTTTAAATGTTGTTATTTTCATGTTTCATAGACATGAAAAATGTGGCAATAATATTGCCACATTTTTCATGTCTATGAAACATGAAAATAAATAATAGGTTTAATTAATCAACAATTTTTTTTTTCTGCAGGGTCAAGCTGCAGAACCAACAGGAGCAAACTTGGACTCATCATGTCCTCCAGAAAAGAAGTCAGCGATGGCAGAGCTTTTTGGAGAGACCTTTGCCACTTCCAGCAAAGACAAGAAGACTCCTGCTGACATCATCAAAGAGGAGGTGGCATCCTACCTGGCAGCAAGCGGCATTACAGTGGATGGTGATCCGCTGACATGGTGGAAAAGCAATGAGTGTAGATACCCTCATATTGCCACGATGGCAAGATGCTATCTCGCTGTGCCAGGCTCTTCAGTTCCTTCCGAGAGAATGTTCTCAACAGCAGGGGACATAGTGACTGCAACGAGGTCCACACTCTCCCCAGACAATGTAGACACCCTTGTCTTTTTGAAAAAGAATTTGCAATTATAAGCTCAGGAATGCTTTGCTTTCTTTCTTTTATTCTTCTTTGATGGTGTGGACATACTAGGCTTTCACACCATGTTTCAAGGAAGATGATGTGCCTTCTTATGTTGCACTTTAAGTTGTTTTTGGCTCATTGCCCATCGGTCCATGTTTAAAGGAAGGAGATATGCCATTTTTTATGTTGCACTTTAAGTTTTTCATTATGTTACAAAGAAGAGATTATGCCTTGTGCACTTTAACTTGATTTTATATATTTTCAAGTAATGTAAAAGTGTTAATAAACAAAAAGACGAAACTTATGTTTATTTGTCTTGTGTTTTTTTTTTTTTTTTTTTGATCCGAAAATGATCCGATCCGTGACTCTGATCCGAGGAACGATCCGAACCGTGAGTTTTTTGATCCGTTGCACCCCTACTTAACTTCGACCCACCCAGCTAGTACTGGAAACAGAAATCCCAGACATTACAAAGAAATGTTAAGTAGGTGCCCATCCCAGGGGCGGCCCAGATATAATATGGTTTCAGGTGGGGGTGAATAGTATTAATCCCGCTCTCCCTTGATAACACCATAAAAAATCATAAACATAAGTAAATTAATACAGAGACCAGGGTGAATATAACAATATAAGGTAAGTTTATACCATTGATATATATACTAATTGCTCCAGGGTCCCCCTAGTGGCGAAATATATATTCACCTAGTAAGAGGGCAAATCCACATATTACCCAGTAAACCTAAATAGCCATCTAGCATATCTGCACTCATCTGATTACTCAGGCCCTCGGACCATGAGATATAAAAAGTGGCACAGGGTAAGGTTAAGGGATAATGTGAAAATAGAAATAAAACTAAACATAAAAATAAATTAAAGATGCATATAGAAATATAAAAATAAAATGGCCTAATCCAGAGGGCAGCAGATACAGAAAGTTACCTATTGAACCTAGCTCAGCAATTACCTGGCATACATGCAATCAGCTAGTTACCCAGACCCTTTAAGCAAGAGGGGTTGACTACGGGTACCAGGAGGGCAACCCATATAATGTATTAAAAATCTAGGAGTTAAATCCTTAAAAAATAATAATATTTTTAAAAACTGAACCTTACTGGGTGTGTGCACCAGCTGATAATTCTGGAACCGACCCCACAAGACTTGCACTACATGAAGAGGGGCATGGTAGTAGGCATTCTATATAATCCCAACACTTCAGCATGGGGGGTAAGATTGAGAGCACCCACTCACCCTCCATGATTGGTATAATGGTCAGCACATTCCTGTATACCCCATGATAAATGTAATAATATGATCTAGGATAGGGGGGTAACCACATCCCAGACAGTATCTGAGGGATGTGGGGTGGGCATCCAATCCCCCGCCTGCTTAAAAAGTCCCTCTACACACCCCTAACTAGTATGTATATATAACAGGGCCCCCACAACTAGGGGCAACGCCTCGAATTATATAGTTAATAAGGGGGATAGTACAGAAGTAATACGTATCTCTAAAGTAGAAACCATACTGCAATAACCAGAATCAAGGATTAGCTATAAAGCAGTTGAGGTGTATATCCAGGTTGAGGCCCTTGGGGGCAAGGGACCCCAACCAGTAGATCCA
Organism: Aquarana catesbeiana; assembly: GCF_042186555.1. NCBI lineage: Eukaryota > Metazoa > Chordata > Amphibia > Anura > Ranidae > Aquarana > Aquarana catesbeiana. Next base: position 107,413,498 of record NC_133325.1, on the reverse strand, counting down.
AGCTGTTTCATTTTGGGTTACTAGAGTGTTTTTTTTTCCCTCCTCGCCAGTGATCTTTGATGAGGTCAATCCCATAGAAAATTAACCCAGTGTGGTCCCTGTGATGTACCTCATCAAAGTGGCGTGATAGATTGTGTTTCGGGAAGCCCTTCCCTATGTTTTTGATATGCTCCCGTATGCGTACACAAAGTGGGCGGGTGGTTCTGCCCACATACTGAAGGTGACACGGGCATTCAATGATGTAAATAACATGGGTGCTGTGACATGTAATTAGTTCCCTTATCCGGTATTCTCTATGGTCAACTTTTGACTTCAAGGTTTCCCTTTTTGCAAGGTTGTTTTTTGCTCACTCTACATGCCAGACACCTCTGGCATTTATAGAAGCTCTTCATTTCTGGAAAGATTTTAATTGTTTTAGGTGGATTGACTACATTGTGGACTAAGTGGTTCCGAAGGGTAGGTGCTCTCCTATAAACAAACTTTGGCTTGTTAGGCAATATTTGTGAGAGGACACGGTCCTCCTTTAATATAGGCCAGTATTTTTTCAGGATGTGCTCAAAGGCCTTGTATTGAGTATTAAACCCTGTAATAAAGGCCATCTCCATTTTGTTCTCTTTTCTAATTGATTTATTAAGGAGAGTGTTTCTGTCCATGCTCGTTATATTAATCTTCAATTTTTCCAGATGTTCTCGCCTGTATCCTTTTTCAAGGAACCATTCAATTAGAATATCAGCCTGTAATTGGAAGTCTTCTATTGTGTCACAGTTTCTCCGCAGCCTGAGCAGTTGACCCTTGGGTATATTCCCTTTCCACTTTGGATGGTGACAGCTGGACATCGGGATGTACCCATTTCGATCGGTTGCCTTGAAAAAAGTCCTGGTACATAATGTTTCCCCTCTTTTGAAGATCTCCAAATCCAGGTAATCGATCTTATGATTGCTCCATTTACCAGAAATAGTGAGGCCATATCTATTGTCATTCAGACCATTCAAAAATTCCTCAAACGATTCAGCTGTACCGTCCCATAGTATAATAAGGTTGTCTATATACCTACGATACAACTTTAATTGGGGGGGCTTCTTTGCATAAACCTACTCCTCCTCCCACATGTTCATGGGGAGGTTAGCTACGCTCGGGGCATAACGCGCCCCCATCGCTACTCCTTTCGTTTGAACGTAGAAATTATGATCATACCAAAAATAGTTGCACACCATAGCGAGCTGTAAGCCTTCAAGGATGTAACTGATCTGCTCCTGTGTTATGGCTGTATGTTCATGTAGGGCTTTCTCCACCCCCAACAGGCCATCCTTCTGGACTATAGTTGTGTATAGGGAATTTATGTCAATAGTGGCTAGCAAGTAACCCTCGGCCCCACTTATCTGTTGGAGATCCCCTATAGGTTGTAGACTATCACGTAGATAAGATCTCCCTTTTTGTACCAGTGGTTTGAGATATTTGTCAAGGTACTCCCCCAGTCTTGTGAACACCGAATTTATCCTACTGGTCTTCTGGGTGGCTTATCTAGCCTTTTGTGGATCTTCGGGGGGGAAGTAAATAACTAGGGTCTTCATAGAGTTGGAGACCAGGTATTCGGCTTCCTTGGCATTCAATATTCCGATCTCCTTTCCTTTCTTTACAAAGGCTTTCAGTTTATTCTCATAGGTCAATTTAGGGTTACCCTTAAAGCGGGGTTCCACCCAAATTTTGAACAATATCTGTATGTATTCTCTTCCTTGCCTAGATGCTGACATGCCGTTTAAAAAAATTTAAATCGCCGTAATTACCTTTTATTTTTCTATTCTTCTTTGCACTTCCTGGTTCTCCTCCCGTGGGAGTAGGCGTGTTTCTAGCCTCTCCCAGACTCCTGGGAGCTAGTCTCAGGCTTCCCAGGATGCCACTGAGCATGTGCGGGAACGAGCGGTGAATGCTGGGAGCACAGCATTCACCACATCCAGGAAATAAATGCTTGTGGGCTTCAAATGCCCACAATGAAGATGGAAACCGCCTGCAGTGAATAATAGAAGTTATTCTTTCCGACTAAATCTGACACAGGCGGACATATTACACACAATATGTGAGTATGTAATGCTGAGAAGAAAAGTTTGTGAATGAACTAAAAAAAAAAAAAAACGATAGATAGGTGGACCCCCGCTTTAAGCTTTTTATAAGTATGTTCCACCTTCAGTAAGTTCTTAATTTCTTCTTCATTGTCACACTTATTTAAAATTACCAGTCCCCCCCCCCCCCTGCTGGGCGTATAACAACCTCATTCTTTTTACCTAAGTCTTTAAAAGTCTTCCACAGATTTTTAGTTTTTGTGTTCTCTCTTGCAAGTTTGGCTAGGTCATCTTCAACCATTTTTTTAAAAGCTTCCATACATTGATTGCCAGGTGTTTTGGGGTTGAATATGGATTTGTTTCTCAAATTAGTTTGTAAATATGCTGGCTCATCCCTTATTCTACTATCTTTATTTAATAGGAAGTGTTTCTTTATATTGAGTTTCCTCATAAATTTTTGCAGGTAAATGAAGATTTCAAATTTATCCAGGGGTTTATCTGGAGCATATTTCTAATATTGCTGAGGTTATATATTCCTTTCCCTAATGCTCTCTTCGTCGTTTGCTTCCTCCCTCCTCTGCTTCCTCTTGTCTGTTTCCTCTTTCTTGGTTTCTCTGTATGGGTGCCATGTCTCTTCCTTGGCTCCTGTCCCAGTATGCCCTTGGGTGGGGATATTCTCTGTGATCCTGGGGTCCATCTATTCCTTGAGCATCCATCCCTCTGTGGTATCCACCTTGTGGGCCCCCTCTGTTCCCATTCGTTCCTCTCCATCCATTGCTCCTGTGAGGCACACAAGCTTTCCATCTTCCTGGTGGTCTGTCTCGTGGGCCCCCCCTGGGAAAAACCCTATGTTCTCTAAGATCTCTTCCATATTGGGGTCCTCTTTCATCCCTAGGGTTTCTCCCATAATGGGGGTACGTATCGTACTGGTTACACCTCCTCAGTGGTGAGAAACTGTTGTATATAGGTATATTGTACCTTGGTGACATGGGAGATCTAGCCTCAAGGGGTTCCTGATAGTTGACTCTCCTTGGATCTGTTCTCTCTTGATGCCAATTTGCTGGTCTAGATCGTTGGCGGTTCCCTCGTGTTATATTAGTGCGATTAGGCTGCTTGAGGAACTGCAGAGGCTGACACCAGTGGTTACCTGCCTACCTTAAGGAGTTACATGCGTATTACCCCTGCAGGGGTAGTAGGAGCTGATGAGTGGGGACCCTTGAGGGGGAGCACGCAAGTCACCTGTCAAGATTCTGTGAGCACTAAAGTCTCCTGCTACAATTCTTCTAAGCACGAACAATCACTTTCACTGGGATGAATGCACTTATGCATTTTTTATATATGTGCGATAAATTGCATTTCGGTGCAATTTTTTTTTTTTTTTTTTTTTTTCATTTTAGTAAGTTTTTTTGCATTTTTTTCTGTTTTTTGGTGCAACTTTTTGCATCTTTTTTGTTTTTTTGCTTTCTGGGTTCACATACATCTTGAATTCAGGGTTTGGACACTATAAGAATGCACCTATGTGCTTTTTGTATATGGTGCAATAAATTGCATTTTGGTGTGACTTTTAATTTTGGTGCGATTTAGTTTTTTTTGTTTTTTTTTCCTGTTTTTTTTGTTTTTTGTTTTCTGGGTCTACATACGTTTTGAATTTAGGGTTTGGACACTATATGTACTGTTATAAGCAGAAGATCACTCTACTATCATGCAACTTATGTTTGGATTTTATATGCATTGATATAAGGAGAGGATTCATTATCATTTGTACAAAGTATTATGGGATCCACTAATTTATAAAGGTTAATTACATTTTTGGTGATAAGTTTTCCTGTGTAGGATTGATGCCCACACTCAGAGGGCTTTAGCATTTACCTACTGGTGTAGGCGAGCTATCATAATTATCACACTATCAATTTTTTGTCAGCTGTTTTGCTGTAATTCTTATCACAATATCACTGTGTTTTTTAACTACTTAGCCACTAAAGAGTGATCTTGCAGATCACTATTTGGCACACAGGTAGCGCCACTCACCCCTCTCATCCTCCTTTTATAATTTAGAGCCCTCTTACGGGGGGAGGGGGGGTTGGTGGTGGTATTTGGGGAGGCTGCAACCTTCATACACGTCCTAAGCGCAGACCTTCTTAACCTATTTACATGCCATTTTCGTGACTCTGCAAAATTCATTCATGGTGCTGAAAATTATGTATATTTTTAAAAGTAATGCATTACATACATTTACAACAAAAACAAGGTGTGTGTAGCAGACCCACAACATAATAATAGTTAGCTGAAAAAGAGATTGTCACCTCATGTATCAAATAAATTACCTTTGCACTATTAAAGAAAATGTCCAAAAAAAAAAAAGCCCATTGGAGAACCTAGAAGACAGCTAAAAGAAACACAAGCAGTAAATCAAAGGAAATCTTATTTCAGTTTAAATAAAAAAATGTATTTTTAAAATGTTTATTAAACATTTTCTGGCATATCAATGGCCCCCCTACCCGCAAAGTACTCCATATATTTATTTATACGGACCTCGCGTGCGCTTTGGTGGGGCAAGCACTGACAAACAGATATGAACCCGCAAGCACAAACTGAAGAGCAGTAACGATCGGAAAAGCACGAGGCTGGAAAGCGTGAATTGTCTCTCACCAAACTAACACGAGATTATCAGAGGGAGCCCAAAGAGTGGTGCATTTGGTATTGAACTTCCCTTTTCTAGTGCCATCGTACGTGTTGTACGTCACCGCGTTCTTGGCGTTCGGAATTTCCAACAAAATTTGTGTGACCGTGTGTATGCAAGACAAGTTTGAGCCAACATCCGTCGGAAAAAATCCATGGATTTTGTTGTCGGAATGTCCGATCGTGTCCAGGGCATTACAGTGTGGGCCATCTGTGCAGAATTACACACATATATACACACACAATATTACCAAAAGTATTGGGACACCTGCTTTTACACGCACATGACCTTTAATGGCATCCCAGTCCGTAGGGTTCAATATTGAGTTGGCCCACCCTTTGCAGCTATAACAGCTTCAGCTCTTCTGGAAAGGCTGTCCACAAGGTTTAGGAGTGTGTCTATGGGAATGTTTGACCATTCTTCCAGAAGCTAATTTGTGAGCTCAGGCACTGATGTGGACGAGAAGGCCTGGCTGGCAGTCTCCGCTCAAATTCATCCCTAAGGGGTTCTATCGGGTTGAGGTCAGGACTCTGTACAGGCCAGTCAAGTTCCTCCACCCCAAACTCACTCATCCATGTCTTTTATAGACCTTTTTTGTGCACTGGTGCGCAGTCATGTTGGAACAGGAAGGGGCCATCCCCAAACTGTTCCCACAAAGTTGAGAGCATGAACTTGCCCAAAATCTCTTGTTATGCTGACGTCTTAAGGGTTGCCTTCACTGAAACTAAGGGGCCAAGCCCAACCCCTGAAAAAAAACCCACACCATAATCCCCCCTTCACCAAATGATTTGGACCAGTGCACAAAGCAAGGTCCATAAAGACATATGAGCGAGTTTGGGGTGGTGGAACTTGACTGGCCTGCGCGGAGTCCTGACCTCAACCCTATAGAACACCTTTGGGATATATTAGAGCGGAGACCGTGAGCCATACCTTCTCATCCAACATCAGTGCCTGACCTCACAAATGCGCTTCTAGAAGAATGGTCAAACATTCTCATTCTCAATGGAAGGAAGAAAGGTGCTGCACATCCACAGAGTCCTATGGTGGTATGAGAAAGACAACCGCCTGGCTCCCACCAGGCCACGCTCCTAACACATTTCACTCCGCCCCTCGGAGCTTAGTCATTCTCATTCTCAACCTTGTAGACCAGTGGTTCTCAACCTGGGGGGTCTAATTACGATTTGCCAGGGGTCACCGAATCCTGGGCTGTTCCTGAATCCCGCACCGCTCTCCCAGCCTTTTCGCAGCCGCCCAGCAGGGCTGTCCCTGGAGCCCATGGCTGCCCACTCAGCCTCTTCGCAGCCGCCCATTCAGTTCATGGCGTGGCTGGGGGTCAGAGACTAGCGGTCAGCTGACTGGTGAGGAATGTGAAGTGGGAGGGGCTGGAGGAGACCCTATCTCCTGATTTTGGCATAGGTGTCACTGCTGCGAGACACCACAAAGTCGGAGACATAGTGAGTAACACTACCTGTGATTATAGTTGCCATTAAAAGTCCCCACTACAGTTCTCAGATCAGCAGATGATCTTGAGCAAGAGCACCTAAGTTGGCTGATCAGAACTCCCCCCAGCACTGCCACTCATCCCACCCCCCACCAGCACTGGTACTCATCCCAACTCCCCCCAGCACTGCCACTCATCCCCCCCCCCCCCCACCAAGGAGTAAGAGAATGAATAAAAATAGAGAATACATGGAAGGGAGAGGAAAAGAGGGGGAGGAACAAAGAAAAAGGGAGAGTAAGAATAAGAGAACAAGAAGGAAGGTTAGAGAGAGGGATGGGGGGGACAAGAAATTAGGATAGAGAGAGATAAAATGAAAAAGGAGCACAAAGAGAGTGGTACATACTAAAACATACCATAAGGGGTTTTAATATTGTATGAGTGGAAGGTAATCAGGGAGCGCTAAATGTTCATGGGTTAGGGGCGCAAATGACTTGTCTTACCATGGGTGCTGACAACCTACCCTACGAAAATAATTTTACTGTTAGGGGTCCCCACAACTTGGGAAATTTAATCAAGGGGTCACGGCACTAGAAAGGTTGAGAACCACTGTTGTAGACAGTCTTCCCAGAAGACTTGAAGCTGTTATAGCTGCAAAGGATGGGCCAACTTAGTACTGAACCCTACAAAGACTGAGATGCAAATAAATTTCATGTCTGTGTAAAGGTAGGCGTCACAATACTTTTGGTAATATAGTGTAAACAAGATTCTGCATTTCTGGGTAGGGGCAGCACATGGCAATCAGCAGTTCCCAGCCATCGTCAGAGCGAGTGACAGGAGAGAGCTTTGTGTATGTAAACAACACAAAGCTCTCTCCTGACAGCAGCAATGTGCTGGTTTTTGTTTCCCTGTGGTGCTTTTATTGCTAAATAAAAGCACCACACAGCACACACAGTAAACATAGGCACACATTTAACCCTTTGATTGCCCCCCAGATGTTAACCCCTTCCCAGCCAGTGTCATTAGTACAATGGCAGTGTATAGTATTAGCACTGTTCCCTGTCACTGGAGATGTCAGTGGCAGTTATCCAGTTCCCTCAAAGTGTCAGTTAGTGTCGGTTTGTTTGCCGTCCTGCTATAAGTCGCTGATCACCTCTGTTACTAGTATAAAAGAAATAAATAAATACAATTTCCAGTATATATCTCATAGTTTTTAGATGCTATAACTTTCACGCAAACCAATCAATATACACTTATTGGGATTTTTTTTTTTACAAAAGACGTAGCAGAATACAACAGAAAGTAAAAAAATTTTTTTTTTTTCAAAATGAATGTTCTTTTCTCATTTATAATGCAAAAAAAGAAAAACCCAGCGATGATCAAACACCACCAAAAGAAAGTTCTATTTTTGGGAAAAAATTATATAAATTTTGTTTGCATACAGCATTACATGACCGCACAATTGCCAGTTAAAGTAGCACAGTGCCGAATAGCAAAAAATGGCCTGGTCATGAAAGGGGTAAAATCTTCCGGAGCTGAAATGTTTAAGCTACTTGAAAAACAAACAAAAAAACCCACATGTAATGATGTGTTAATGAATAAAGAGCTGCACTAATGTGTCTTGAAATGATAGAATACTGCCAGACAGCATAGCAAGGCTATGAAATTTCTCTACTGCAGTTTGGCATTGCAGCTAGTTTACCTCTCAGTCCAGAAGCTGGACTGGCATTGCAGCTAGTTTACCTCTCAGTAGAAGCTGCTGGCTAGGATGTATCCTCTGGGTCCTAGGAGGTTCTCTGCCTTCGACCTCTTCAAGGACCCTAGTCCCTCTGGCACACCAAGTTTAGTGCACAAAGCATGCTATATTAAAAGTAATACTTAGAACCCAGTAGAAGTACTATATCAAAGAAAACCGGCACTGAACCGGTTAGTAAAGGCAAATTGAATATATTGTTAACTGATATAATTGGTGATGAAGTAAGCATAGTAATAGATTGACAATGGTAATAATGCAATTTAGAATACTGTACATGGTGATTAGTAAAAAGGACTAGGCATAAGATGACACGGCATCCAGATCAGCATCCAGTGCCTTGAAAAAGTATTCATACCCCTTGAAATTTTCCATATTTTGTCATGTTACAACCAAAAACGTAAATGTATTTTATTGGGATTTTATGTGATAGACCAAGGCAAAGTGGCACATAATTGTGAAGTGGAAGGAAACTGATAAATGGTTTTCAAAATTTTTATTAAAGAAAATATTTATAGTGGAACCAATTGCCTTCAGAAGCCACCCAATTAGTAATTAGAGTCCATATGTGTGCAATTTAATCTCAGTATAAATACAGCTGTTCTGTGAAGCCATCAGAGGTTTGTTAGAGAGCCATAGTGAACAAACAGCATCATGAAGGCCAAGCGACACAGCTGACAGGTCAGGGATAAAGTTGTGGAGAAGTTTAAAGCAGGGTTAGACTTTAAAAAATATCCCAAGCTTTGAACATCTCACGGAGCGCTGTTCGATTCGAAAATGGAAAGAGTATGGCACAACCGCAAGCCTACCAAGACATGGTCATCCACCTAAACTGACAGGCTGGGCAAGGAGAGTATTAATCAGAGAAGCAGCCAAGAGGTCCATGGTAACTCTGGAGAAGCTTCAGAGATCCAAAGCTCAGGTGGGAGAATCTGTCCACACGACAACTATTAGTCGTGCACTTCACAAATCTCGCCTTTATGGAAGAGTGGCAAGAAGAAAGCCATTGTTGAAAGAAAGCCATAAGAAATGTCGTTTTCAGTTTGTCAGAAGCCATTTGGGGGACACAGCAAACATGTGGAAGAAGGTCCTCTGGTCAGATGAGACCAAAATGTAACTTTTTGTCCCAAAAGCAAAACGCTATGTGTGGTGGAAAACTAACACTGCACATCACCCTGAACACACCACCCCCACTGTAAAACATGGTGGCAGCATCATGTTGTGGGGATGTTTTTCTTCAGCAGGGGCAGGGAAGCTGGTCCGAGTTGATGGGAAGATGGATTGAGCCAAATACAGGGCAATCTTAGAAGAAAACCTGTTAGTCTGCAAAAGATGTGAGACTGGGGCGGAGGTTTACCTTCCAGCAGGACAACGACCCTAAACATACAGCCAGAGCTACAATGGAATGGTTTAGATCAAGGCATATCCATGTGTTATAATGGTTATAAAGTCAAAATCCAGAACTAAATCCAATTGAAAATCTGTGGCAAGACTTGAAAACTGCTGTTCAGACACTCTCCATTCAATCTGACAGAGCTTAAACTGTTTTGCAAAGAAGATGGGCAAAAAGTCACTCTCTAGATGTTCAAAGCTGGTAGAGACATCCCCAAAAACACTTGCAGCTGTAATTGCAGCGAAAGGTGGTTCTACAAAGTATTGACTCAGGGGGGCTGAATACAAATGCATGCCACACTTTTCACATATTTATTTGTAAAAAATGTTGATAACCATTTATCATTTTCCTTCCACTTCACAATTATGTACCACTATGTGTTGGTCTATCACATAAAATCCCAATAAAATAGATTTATGTTTTTGGTTGTAAAATGACAAAATGTGGAAAATGTCAAGGGGTATGAATACTTTTTCAAAGCACTGTATACTGTAGCAAGGTCACCTAAAGTGCAGCAGTGAACAGTAATAAAGCTTGGCTTACCGAACACTAGAACTATACTGCCAAGTTGCATTGATGTACTCTATGCTAGGACTAGACCGAGTGGATGTGCACTGTTCAAAGAAGTGAAGGAAGTGGGAGAGGGAAACAAAGGGTACTTACAAGATGGTTTTATAGAAGGGACAATGTTTTATGTTCTTCTGCCGGCTATTATTGGGGCACTTTAAGAAGTGTTGGTGCAATTACCAACAGTTTGCCGTTAATTTTGCGGTAAAGATGCGGCATAAATGCAGTACACTTAATGTCCTGCCTCCAGTAACTCAGTCCTTACTAGTAGTGTGAACAATGTGCAATGAGCCCTCTCGCCAGTCCCTGTGGTGCAGCTGTGAACCCTCCCTATAAAAGGGGGTCCCCTCAGTCTCTCCACAGAATGCCTCTGGTGATTAGCACTGGGAAGTGGAGTGTTACAGAATTTCCTTTCTTCCTGCCACAACGATGCAGATGTGATTGCTGTGGTTTGTGCTGTGCTGCACCAGGTGTCTCCATGCTCAGGTCTCAGTCTCTGGCTGTGGTCACTTGGTCCTGTGTTCTCCAGGACCAATGTGCCCACCCAGGCTTCTGGGCTGCAAAGAGGAAGAGGTTTCCAGTGCTGTCTGGTAAAAGTAGTTCCACCACTCTCCTTCCTCCTCAATGTCATTTGGAAACTGTATTGCACAGGTCCTTAAGTCCCATTCTGTGACTGATGTTTCAGACTACAATTCCCATGATCCTCTGCATGCTGCATAGAAGTCCATAGACTTTCCTCTGCTGACTGGAGAGGATAGTCCAACACAACATGCAGCATAACAGCAGAAAGTGAGAGTAAACTGATAGTAAAGAGGGAAATGTCCATGTTTATTTAGTCCAGGCTACATTTTCTTTTTGCCCAAGTTACACAGTTCTAGTAATTGGCCCCAGGAGCTGAGCCTCCCCCCGCCCAGTCTGAATGCTGCTTTACAGGAAATTACATTTCAAAATGGTTAACTTTTTTTTTTTTTTTTTTTTTAGAATGTATAACATATTCACTTTTTGTGCCTGGCTAACTCTCATTCATAACTTAACACATAACCTGTTGTCCTGGCCTCGCCCCCCCGTACTCCCAGAGTCTATGGGTGGCTATCCAGGCAGATGACCCTTTTCTGCGCACACAACAATCGACTGCCATTTCTTGTCTGTGTCTTTTATTGGCACGTTGCAGATTTTAATATACGTGTGAATGACACATATGATATGCGGTAAAACTAAAAACAACTGAAGTAATAACTGAAATTACTAATTCCTTTCCCTAATAGCCTGTGGAGAAGGAAAGAGAAGATTGCTTACCTACAATGTCATGGATGGGGAGAGATAGCATCTAGGCTGCTGCCATGAAATTTAACATGCTAATCCCTATGGCTGTTTCACTTCCTGACTAAAGAGGATGTGACAAATTTTACATCACATCCTTAAGTGGCTGGATGGCTTTGTTATAAACTATATTAATGTTTGGCCAGTGGAGCAAGCGTAACAGCTAACCTGGAACAAACATAATTTATAGCTTAATAATGCAACAACACAATATACAAATTAAACGACAAGGTGAATTCTCTTTTCTGAACCTCAGGGGAGAGAGAGGTATCCTGGAGACATAACACTCCCCGTCTGGCATTAACCAACGCCACTAACAGCGTCATTGGGAACTAGTAAAATCAAGTCCGATATGGGTCTAAGAAATGACTTTACTTCACCCTGTTTGGAAGTCTTAACTTTCGACCTTCCTGACATGTCCATCTTTGCTTGGGAATGTCTGTATAAGTCCCAAAGGCCAGTCATTCCTGTGTGCTTGGCAGTCTTTAACGAGCACCACATCTCCTAACTTCAGGTCCGGTTTGTTAACTTGCCACTTATTTTTGAGTTGTAGGGTTTGGATGTAATATCTCCTCCATCTGTCCCAGAAAGTGTTGGCTAGGCATTGCACCTGTCTCCATTGACATCTGAAAAAGTCTTTATCAGTAAACTCTCCATTTGGAGCCCTGACTGTATTGGTTTTTTGAGTGAGTAGAGTTGCGGGTGTCAGCAATATAGGGTCCTGTGGATTTTTAGTAACTGGTCTAGCATTTATGATGGCTGAGACCTCAGCCATGAAGGTGGACAAACACTCATGCGTGAGTCTGGCATTCCCCATTTGAAGGAAAATAGAATCCAAGATCTTGCGGGCTACGCCCATCATCCTTTCCCACACACCACCCATATGGGAAGAATGAGGAGGGTTAAATGTCCAGGTACATCCCTGTTCGTTGAGATACCTTTCCACGCTGTTGTTGTCTACATTGGAAAGGATCTGAAGTTCCTTGACCGCTCTAACAAAGTTGGTGCCCCTATCAAGGCGGATGTGCTTAACGGGACCTCTAATGGCAATGAAGCTCCTGAGAGCGTTGATAAAGCTGGAAGTGTCCATTGATTCAGTCAACTCTGTGAACAGCTCGAACAGTCATACAAGTAAAAGTAACTGCCCAGCGTTTACTGCTGGCGTGACCTCCCCTGGTTTGGTGAGTGTTAACAGACCAAGGACCGAATACGTCGAGGCCCACACTTGTAAAGGGAGGATCTGAGTTAAGTCTGTCAGGTGGAAGGTCAGCCATCTTTTGGGTTTGTAAGAGTCCACGGAGCTTGTGGCAAGTAACGCAATTAAAGATACACTTGCTCAAACATCTTTTTGCTCCTATTATCCACAGTCTAGCAGCCCTCAAAGCTCTTTCAGTGAATAGCCGGCATTGGTGTTTAACTTGACTGTGATAGTGTTGTACAAGCAGGGCAGTGACGTGGTGCTGAGCTGGGAGAATGAGAGGATGCTTCTCATCGTACTCTAAGGTAGCTTCTTTAAGGCACCCTCCTATCCTCAACAGGTTCCTGCTATCGAGGAATGGATCGAGTTTCCTTAGGATGCTGTCTTTAGGGATTGGCTTTTCGTTGTTAATACGTTCAATCTCCCTAGCAAAGATCTCTTGTTGCACAGTGTAGATGATCAGATGTTTTGATTGCTCTAGGTCAGTCATTGAGTAGGTATTTTTACAGCGGTGCCAGCCTTTGCAATTAGTCCTTTTCCCAAAATAACAGGCTATGTGGGATAAGGAAGTAGTGGCTCTAATGAGTGATTTCCATGTGGAAAACCTGGTGAACCGATGAGATTCGAGTTGGTTTTGCGAAGTCAGTGTGACTAATGCAGACACTTGTGGACAAACTTCTGCATCCTTGATTGCATCTATCAAGCTAAAGTTCTCAGATTCAGAAGTGTTGTGTTCTGAATTGTACAGGAATGCAGGGGCTTTAAACCATGTTGTGTCCTTAAGACAGTTGGCTGGGACAGCTCTGTCGCTAGGTCTGCGGGATTGTGTTTAGTTGGTACGAAGTGCCACTGTTTTGGGTGTGTAGATCTCCTAATCCTCAACACTCTATTACTGACGTAGACGCGTCTGGTTTCATTGTAGATGTACCCCAGGACTACTTTACTGTCAGTGTAGAACTCAGTGTCTTTGATTTCTAGGTTCATCTCTCTAGTGATCGTGTCGGCTAACTCCACAGCTAACACTGGGGCACAAAGTTCTAGCCTAAGTATTGTGTGTTCTGGGAGCGGGGCAAGTTTTGCTTTTCCCATGACAAAACCTATATGGCACTGTCCTTTCATGTCCTTGATCTTGAGGTAAGCTACAGCAGCGATTGCTTTGAAGGAAGCATCGCAGAAAACACAAAGTCTGTGGTCTTGGACTTCTGTAGACGGTACAGGAGCATATGGGCGAGGGACCTTTAAGTTAGACAAGGCTGTCAGGGAATTTTTCCACTCTGTCCACTGATCTCTTTTCTCAGGGGGATTGCGTTTGCAGGAGGCAAAGCATTTAAGGACTTGTTGGTCTAAATGGGAGAGGTGTGACCCCATTGTTTGTCTCTTCCTCGGCTGTCTCCTTTTCCATTATTTGCAAGAAAAGTCTATCCTCAAGGGACATTGCTACCTGCTGGTCTTCCTTTGTTCTATGAAAAACTGTACACCCTAGATGGTCTGGGTCACTGTCACAAGCGTGGTCATCTGTGCCTGGGTCTACAGAAGAACAAGGTATGTGAGTACTAGCTCTTTTGGGGTGGAAGCTGTTGTGACATGGTTGAAAGGAGGAGGGACATCCTTTGTCAAATACGTTAGTGAACATGCTACTGACCGTGGTGGGTCTGTGTACAGTCTTTAGGCAGATGTCCACTAGGATGACCCACCCCAGGTCAAGTCTTTGGGCAAAGGGAGCATTGTGGGGACCATTGATCTGTTCCCTTTACTTTATGAACCTGCAAAATGTCTCTTCCCAGGAGCAGCATTAACTGAGCCTGCTCGTCATATTCTGGTAGGAGATTGGCCATGCGTTTTAGATGAGGCTGGTGTATTGCTGCTTTTGGTGTAGGGATTTCTGACCGGTTGTCTGGAATCTGGTTGCACACGATTATGGTGGGTAAAGGTATGCGAGTCTGACCATCTATGGACTCTACACAGAAGGCGGTGGTTCTTCTCCCCACCATCTCAACAGTACCCACACAAGTCTTTAGGGAGTAAGGGGAGCTCGGACCCCTAACACCGAAGGTGTCAAAGAATGTGGATTTAGCCATAGAGTGGTTGCTTTGGTCATCTAGAAGTGCATACATCTTGACAGCTTTGTTTCTGTGACCCATTGGATACGTTCTAATAAGACAGATCTTTGAACAAGACTTACCACCTGCAGGATCTCTGCATACCTCAGTACACTGTGAGGTAACCACTGAGATGTTTGAACCAGTGTTCTCTTGCTCCCCGCCATGCTCGTTGGTGTCGCCAGTTGACTGGGCGGTCCAAGGAGCAGGGCCTGGATGTAGTGCTGAGTTGTGGTCTGTGCTGTCGCACTCTGTGCATGAGACACTAACCTTGCAGTCCTTGGCAAGGTGTCATGTGGACGAACTGCACCTGAATAATGCGGTTCTCTCTTAGGAAGGCATTTTGCTAGAGGGTGCGGCTTCTTGTGTAGAGGGCACTGCTTGCTAGGGTCTCTGACTTTGTCCTCTGGGTGAACGATGTTGGAAGACCTATAGGAAAGATCTGTAGGAGAAACATGAGACTTGTTCACTGCCACTGGCATCCTGTGTTGTTTGAGGCTAGGGGGCGTGGCTGATGGCAGTATAAAGTCAAAGCTGGGATCGTTCAAAAACTTTGCTTGTTCTGAAACAAAGTCTACAAAAACACTGAATGGTGGAAATGGTACCTGGAACCTATTCTTATGTTTAGAACCATATGTTGTAGGTCGTAAGGAAGCTTCAGAATTAAGGGTTTAATCCCTCTGGCTGCATCCAGGGAGGCGAGACCCGGCAGGTCTCCCTCCTCTTTAGCAAGAAATAGTTCCTCTAGCAAGTCGGCTAATTCTCGTAGTTTGCGATAACCCTTGCTAGGTATTCTTGGAAAATCTTCAATCCTTTTAAACAGTGCATGCTCTATAGTCTCTGTTGAGCCATAGCACTCTTCTAATCTGCTCCAAATCTTTTTAAGATTAGTCTCTGGTTGTTTTATGTTAATGTTCCTGATTCTACTGGCATGTTCGGCAGAGTCTTTCCCAAGCCATTGGACTAGGAGTCCTATCTCCTCGGCGTGAGATAGGTCTAGACCCTTTATGGTATTTTGTAATTTCCTGGCCGATCGTTAAACTTTACAAGTCCTTTTGTGATTAAATCACGTCTGGCGAAGAACTTGGCAAAGTCTGTTATAACTTGGTTGGTGTTAGAGCATGTTGGAGATTCACTACCGTAGTGGGAGTATGATGTGCGACCATACCTGTCAGAAGTTTCTGCTTTAGGCCCCCTTGTCTCGTACCGTT
The DNA here is from genome assembly GCF_042186555.1 of Aquarana catesbeiana. Classification (NCBI taxonomy): domain Eukaryota; kingdom Metazoa; phylum Chordata; class Amphibia; order Anura; family Ranidae; genus Aquarana; species Aquarana catesbeiana. Next base: position 107,397,782 of record NC_133325.1, on the reverse strand, counting down.
GTGTAGTAGAAGGGTTATTCTGATGCTGGTTTGGAGGTTGAGGGTCGTGGCGTGCAGAGACATAGGCTTGATCTGTAACGTGCTGGCAAGAGTTCTGCTTCTTGCAGCTCTGAGGAGTTTGGTTGCTCTCATGCTCTGTTACCTGCAGTGTTTGGTTTGTTTCTCCTAGGACACCGTCTGTTCCCTGTAGAGGAGAAGTGCAGTAGGTCAATTTGAAGTGTTGGTGCAAGTACTCTGAAGTGCGTCGTGAAGGATTTGGCTCTCCTTGTTCGGAGCCAAGCACATTGATGCATTCGCCATTGAGGCTCACGGCTGTTTCCAGGGCTTCTGCTTCAGTTATGGCAGTTGCACCTTCCCTTTCTGTAGTGAGCTTCTCCAGCGCGACATCTAGACGTGTTTGTTCAAGCTTTTTTAGAGGCTTCATTGGCTTCTAGTGAGGCCCTATCTTGCGCTTTCTTGGCTTCTAGCATGGCCCTTTCTAACTTCAGCTGCATTTCTTGTCCGGCAAAGCTAGCTTGGGTCTTTGCTGCTTTGGCTTTCCCACGGGCAATGGTGGCTGCATCACTGGCTGTCACCGACTTGCCAGAACTGTAAGCTTGTGATCTGGTTTTGAGTGAGGACGTGTCACTACGTGACATGGTCGCCTGACCGAGAAGCGGCCTGTGGGAGGAGTAGGCGTATAAGGCTGCAGTCTCTGTATGCTGCTTGGCTGTATGAAAGTGGCTGTATAGTCGATCGCAGACTGTAGCTCTTCTGTTTGGCTAAACCTCTTGTTCTGCACTATCGGTAGTGTTACTGGACGGAGTTTTACTGTCCCGGCCTTGCCCCCGTACTCCCGGAGTCTATGGGTGGCTATCCAGGCAGATGACCCTTTTCTGCGCACACAATAATCTACTGCCGTTTCTTGTCTGTGTCGATTTTTACATCACATCCTTAAAGTGGTGTTCCAGCCGAAATTATACTTTTTAAATAAAAATACCCCTATAATACACAAGCTTAATGTATTCTAGTAAAGTTAGTCTGTAAACTAAGGTCTGTTTTGTTAGTGTATAGCAGTAGTTTGTTGTTTTATAAACTTACAGCAGGCCGTGGCCATCTTAAGTCTGGGCATCTGAAGCCAGACTGTATTTCTTCCTGGATCTCATCCTTGCAGATCTCGCACATGCTCAGTGCAGCACAAGCAGTGTAATAGGTTTCAGGTCAGGTTTCCATAGCAAAGGCAGTGTCAGAGGAAGTTGCCGCCCCTTCCCAGAAGGCATTGCAAACAGGAAATGATGCGATGGGCCAGGGAGGAGGAAGTTAAAAATGAATACAGCAGATATACAGTAGGTGCTGAGAAAAAAAATTAAAAAATATCCAGTTCGTTTACAGTGCACAGTTTAGTGAGGGATGCTGAAGAGTTGTAAAAGTGGGTGGAACTCCACTTTAAGTGGCTGGATGGCTTTGTTATAAACTATATTAATGTTTGGCCAGTAGGTGGCGCAATCGTAACAGCTAACCTGGAACAAACATAATTTATAGCTTAACCACTTGAGCCCCGGACCATTATGCTGCCTAAGGACCAGAGGTCTTTTTCCAATTTGGCACTGCGTCGCTTTAACTGCTAATTGCGCGGTCATGCAATGCTTTACCCAAACGAAATTTGCGTCCTTTTCTTCCCACAAATAGAGCTTTCTTTTGATGGTATTTGATCACCTCTGCGGTTTTTATTTTTTGCGCTATAAACGGAAAAAGACCGAAAATTTTGAAAAAAAATGATATTTTCTACTTTTTGTTATAAAAAAAAATCCAATAAACTCAATTTTAGTCATACATTTAGGCCAAAATTTATTCGGCCACATGTCTTTGGTAAAAAAAATGTCAATAAGCGTATATTTATTGGTTTGCGCAAAAGTTATAGCGTCTACAAACTAGGGTACATTTTCTGGAATTTACACAGCTTTTAGTTTATGACTGCCTATGTCATTTCTTGAGGTGCTAAAATGGCAGGGCAGTACAAAACCCCCCCAAATGACCCCATTTTGGAAAGTAGACACCCCAAGGAAATTGCTGAGAGGCATGTTGAACCCATTGACTATTTATTTTTTTTGTCCTAAGTGATTGAATAATGACAAAAAAAAAATATTTACAAAAAGTTGTCACTAAATGATATATTGCTCACACAGGCCATGGGCCTATGTGGAATTGCACCCCAAAATACATTCAGCTGCTTCTCCTGAGTATGGGGATACCACATGTGTGGGACTTTTTGGGAGCCTAGCCGCGTACGGGGCCCCGAAAACCAATCACCGCCTTCAGGATTTCTAAGGGCATAAATTTTTGATTTCACTCCTCACTACCTATCACAGTTTTGAAGGCCATAAAATGCCCAGATGGCACAAAACCCCCCCAAATGACCCCATTTTGGAAAGTAGACACCCCAAGCTATTTGCTGAGAGGCATGTTGAGTCCATGGAATACTTTATTTTTTGACACAAGTTGCGGGAATGTGACAATTTTTTTTTTTTTTGCACAAAGTTGTCACTAAATGATATATTTCTCACACAGGCCATGGGCATATGTGGAATTGCACCCCAAAATACATTTAGCTGCTTCTCCTGAGTATGGGGATACCACATGTGTGGGACTTTTTGGGAGCCTAGCCGCATACGGGGCCCCGAAAACCAAGCACCGCCTTCAGGATTTCTAAGGGCGTAATGTTGTGATTTCACTCCTCACTACCTATCACAGTTTTGAAGGCCATAAAATGCCAAGATGGCACAAAACCCCCCCAAATGACCCCATTTTGGAAATTAGACACCCCAAACTATTTGCTGAGAGGCATGTTGAGTCCATGGAATATTTTATATTTTGACTCAAGTTGCGGGAAAGTAACACTTTTTTTTTTTTTTTTTTTGCACAAAGTTGTCACTAAATGATATATTGCTCAAACATGCCATGGGCATATGTGGAATTACACCCCAAAATACATTCTGCTGCTTCTCCTGAGTACGGGGATACCACACTCCTCACTACCTTTCACAGTTTTGAAGGCCATAAAATGCCAAGATGGCACAAAACCCCCCCAAATGACCCCATTTTGGAAAGTAGACACCCCAAGCTATTTGCTGAGAGGCATGGTGAGTATTTTGCAGCTCTCATTTGTTTTTGAAAATGAAGAAAGACAAGAAAAATGTATTTTTTTTTTTCTTTTTTCAATTTTCAAAAGTTTGTGACAAAAAGTGAGGTCTGCAAAATACTCACTATACCTCTCAGCAAATAGCTTGGGGTGTCTATTTTCCAAAATGGGGTCATTTGGGGGGGGGGGGGGGTTGTGCCATCTAGGCATTCCATGGCCTCTGAAACTGTGCTAGGCAGTGAAGAGTGAAATCAAAAATTTACGCCCTTAGAAAGCCTGAAGGCGGTGCTTGGTTTTCGGGGTCCCGTGCGCGGCTAGGCTCCCAAAAAGTCCAACACATGTGGTATCCCCATACTTAGGAGAAGCAACAGAATGTATTTTGGGGTGTAATTTCACATATTCCCATGGCATGTTTGAGCAATATACCATTTAGTGACAACTTTGTGCAAAAAAAAAAAAAAAAGATTTGTCTCTTTCCCGCAACTTGTGTCACAATATAAAATATTCCATGGACTCGACATGCCTCTCAGCAAATAGCTTGGGGTGTCTACTTTCCAAAATGGGGTCATTTGGGGGGGGTTTGAACTGTCCTGGCATTTTATGCACAACATTTAGAAGCTTATGTCACACATCACCCACTCTTCTAACCACTTGAAGACAAAGCCCTTTCTGACACTTTTTGATTACATGAAAAAATTATTTTTTTTTGCAAGAAAATTACTTTGAACCCCCAAACATTATATATTTTTTAAAAGCAAATGCCCTACAGATTGAAATGGTGGGTATTTCATATTTTTTTTTCACACAGTATTTGCGCAGCGATTTTTCAAACGCATTTTTTGGGGAAAAAACACACTTTTTTAAATTTTAATGCACTAAAACACACTGTATTGCCCAAATGTTTGATGAAATAAAAAAGATGATCTTAGGCCGAGTACATGGATACCAAACATGACATGCTTTAAAATTGCGCACAAACGTGCAGCGGCGACAAAATAAATACATTTTTAAAAGCCTTTAAAAGCCTTTACAGGTTACCACTTTAGATTTACAGAGGAGGTCTACTGCTAAAATTACTGCCCTCGTTCTGACCTTCGCGGTGATACCTCACATGCATGGTGCAATTGCTGTTTACATTTGACGCCAGACCGACGCTTGTGTTCGCCTTTGCGCGAGAGCAGGGGGGGACAGGGGTGCTTTTTTTTTTTTTTTTTTTTTTCTTTATTATTTTTTTTCTTTTTTATCTTATTTTTAAACTGTTCCTTTCATTTTTATTTATTTTTTATTAATTTTATTGTTATCTCAGGGAATGTAAATATCCCCTATGATAGCAATAGGTAGTGACAGGTACTCTTTTTTTTAAAAATTGGGCTCTATTAGACCCTAGATCTCTCCTCTGCCCTCAAAGCATCTGACCACACCAAGATCGGTGTGATAAAATGCTTTCCCAATTTCCCAATGGCGCTGTTTACATTTGGCGAAATCTAAATCATGAAATGCTCGTAGCTTCCGGTTTCTTAGGCCATAGAGATGTTTGGAGCCATTCTGGTCTCTGATCAGCTCTATGGTCAGCTGGCTGAATCACCGGCTGCATTTTCAGGTTCCCTGTTGGGACAGGAGAGCCAGAGAAAAACATGGAAGACGGTGTGGGGGGGGGGCATTCCCTCCCACTGCTTGCAAAAAGCAGTCTAGAGGCTAATTGCAGGCATCATTCTGGTATAACCACTCAAAGTCCAGCAACATACCAGTACGTTGCTGGTCCTTGTTGGGCATATATTGTAAACTTTTTTTTCATGCAGCCTGTGGGCTGAACGAAAAAAAGATATTGATCGGTGGGTATGCCCACCATTAGAATACCTCCCTTCATCCACCCACTTCTAATGATGGGCATATATGCACCATTTATATATGCTGAAGCATGGGGGCATCCTCCCGCAAAAGGCAGGAGCAAATTGCTCCTCCACCCACTGCTGCCCCCACGCTTCGGCATATATGCTGAAGTATGTAACTGTGGTGGTGAAATCACCTCCGACAGCGCTGGAGTCACGGCTTTATATATCGTGGGAGCAAACGCTGTTGCTGTCAAGATAAATAAATCCGCGCTGCAACTGAATGGCGTACCTGCTAAGCAAATGATGGTTAACAATAAAACAAAGTAACATTACAGTATAACAGTAAGACTTACCATACCTGCAAAGCAAATACAAAAAAAAAACATAGTAAAAAATAAAACATTTAACGCAACCTGTGCCTAAAATATATATATGCCGAAGCATGGGGGCATCCTCCCGCAAAAGGCAGGAGCAAATTGCTCCTCCACCCACTGCTGCCCCCACGCTTCGGCATATATGCTGAAGTATGTAACTGTGGTGGTGAAATCACCTCCGACAGCGCTGGAGTCACGGATTTATATATCGTGGGAGCAAACGCTGTTGCTGTCAAGATAAATAAATCCGCGCTGCAACTGAATGGCGTACCTGAAAACAATAAAATGGTTACCAACAAAACACAGTAAACAGTAAAGTATAAAAAATCTGAAAAGCAAACATGGTAAAACATAATAACAATAAAACATTGTAGAATAGAATAGAGTAAAAAAGAGCAGAACAATAGAGAGAGAGAGAACAATAAAACAACAACTATTTTTGGTTTTTTTATTTTACATTTTTTTTGTGTTTTTATTTATTTATTTTTTTTTTTACACTTTTTTTTAGTAACTTTTAACTTTTGTAACTGGTTCCAGGTTTGGGTCTCTCAAAATGCAATGGCATCTTGGGAGACCCTGTGTTAGTGTGCCTAGTCTGTGCAGTGCTGAACCCTACGCTAATACTCAACTAGTGTATGGTAGCGTTCAAAGCATTCACCCATGCAAAGACCAGGATTGCCAAGACAGGAGGGACAATAAGACCGGGTGTCACGCCTAAATCCGCGCTTGCTGCAGACACGACATCTTTTTTGGGGGGCTCGTTGGGTAGGGGTACTCGGGATGGCATAAAGAAAATGCCTCTCATGCAGCCGGCTTACTGCATTTGGTTGGGGAAGGTGAGGTAGAGCACCGTCTGGAAACAGAAGGGCTCTGACGATCTCTTCCTGGAATTTAAGGAAGGATCCAGTCCGTCCTGAAGCTCTGTATAGCACATGAGCGTTCAGCAAAGCCAATTGAAATAAATAAACAGACACTTTTTTGTACCAGCGTCTGGCCTTACGGGCAACTAGGTACGGCGCCAACAACTGGTCGTTGAGGTCCACCCCTCCCATATTAAGGTTGTATTCGTGGACACAGAGGGGTTTCTCCACAACACCAGTCGCTGTAGGAATTTGGGTCGTCCTGTCTGCATGAAGGGAGGTGAGAACGAAAACATTCTTCTTATCCCTCCACTTCATAGCGAGCAAATTATTATACTTCAAGCAGGCTCTCTCCCCCAGCCTAAGATGGGAATCTACAAGCCGCTGGGGAAAGCCCCGGCGATTAGGTCACACGGTGCCACATGCTCCAATCTGCTGATCAAAAAGGTGACTAAAAAGTGGCACGCTCGTATAATAATTGTCCACGTACAAGTGGTACCCCTTTCCGAATAAGGGTGACACCAAGTCCCACACTATCTTACCAGCGCTTCCTATGTAGTCAGGGCAGTTTGTCGGCTCTACGTGACTATCTTTGCCCTCGTAAACCATAAAACTATATGTATAGCCTGTGGCCCTGTCACAGAGCTTATACATCTTGACCCCGTATCTGGCACGCTTGCTGGGAAGGTACTGTTTGAATGACAAGCGGCCAGAAAATTTAATCAGGGACTCAACGCAGACAACTTGATGGGGGGTAAACAAGTCTGCAAAACGTTGGTTGAAGTGGTTTACGAGGGGCCGAATTTTGTAGAGCCGATCATATGCAGGGTCTCCACGAGGACGACAGAGTTCATTGTCGTTGAAGTGATGAACCGCAAAATCTGCTCGTATCGTGCCCTGGCCATGGAAGCAGAGGACAAGGGTGAATGGTAAATTGGGTCAGTGGACCAATATGACCGCAACTTACTCTTTTTATTCAACCCCATGAGGAGGGAAAGGCCCAGAAAGATCTTAAATTCGGAGACCATAATTGGTCTCCAATCTCTGGCAAGGAAGGACTGGGGATTAGCGGCGATGTGTTGACCAGCGTATAAATTGCTTTGGTCCACAATAGATCTATAGAGATCTTCGGTGAAAAACAGTGAATAAAAATCCAGTGGCGTAAAGTCAACTGTTTCCACCTGAATTCCGGGTTGGCCAGTGAAAGGGGGAAGTACGGGTGCTGCAGAAGTGGTGGGTTCCCAATTCGGATTGGCGAATGCAGCAGGAAGGGCACTATGGGCACGACGGGCCTGTCTTTGTCTTCTTGGTGGCAGCGGGACACTACTAGTGCTTGCCACCTCACCAGCTTGAACTTCACTTATGGGACTCGCCACGTCACCACGTGATACTGCAGTGCTGGATGTACGACCAGGGTGTACTAGGCCGCTGGTGCTTGCCAGTTCACCAGAAGGAATAGCGGCGCTAGTACTTCTCTGCTCCATACGAGAGCCCTGTGGTTCTTGCACTTCAAGGACAGAAGAAGATTGGGGTCTGGTACGCCTGACCCTAGCAGGGACCACAACTCTGTCGTCAGAGCTATCTGTCATGGAGCTGCTGTCCTCTACAGGATCGTATTCTGAGCCTGAACTTGACAGATGAGTGACTTCCTCTTCACTATCTGTCATGCTCAGAAACGTGTAGGCCTCTTCACTAGTGTACCTTCGATTTGCCATTTTGGGCTCTAAATTTAGGGGTACACTAGTGAGACTCGCAGGCAAAAAAGCTCCTGACTGTCAGCGACTGATTCAAAACGCTACCAAAAAACTGTTAGCGATCGCAGGGATCAGGCCTGACTCTGCGAACGCTGCAGTTATGTGTGCTTAGTGTTTTGTAAGTGTCAGTTATCGATCGATACTGCACTTGGGTGGGCTGGGCAGGGCTGGGCCGAGGGGCAAAACGCAGGTGCTAGCAGGTATCTGGGCTGATCCCGCTAACACACTGTTTATGGGAACCCTAAACTGCTGGGGAGTATAGATCTGATCGGATCAGATATCGATCCGCTCAGATACTATAGCACTAAGGGAGGTGTATGCTGCGTGCGTGGGTTTTAGCGGTACTGGCGCTAACCTGACGCTGCCTGGGGCGACGCAGACCTTAGCTGACCCTAAAAACGTAATTTATATCACCGCTGGGCAATTAGGGGGTTAAACCTTTATAAGGTAATAAACGGCGGGTGCCCTAAAACTATAATAAACTATAATACACTACAAAAAACAAACTAGCTAACCAGCGTCACCCGTAACACTTAAACGGTGATCGCTGGTGAAAGGGTTAACTAGGGGGCAATCAGGGGGTTAAAACCTTTAGCAGGTAGTATATGGGGGTCCCTGTCGCTATAAAACACTGACAGCGAACCTATATACTTACCTCCCTAACTAGCGTCACCTGTGTCACTAATACAGCGATCAGAAAAACGATCGCTTAGCGACACTGGTGACGGGGGGTAATCAAGGGGTTAACCTTTATTAGGGGGGGTTAGGGGGGTACCCTAGACCAAAGGGGGCTAACCTAACTGCCCTAACACTTGTAACTGACACAAACTGACACCAATGCAAAAAAAAAATGCTATTGGTGTCAGAGTGACAGGGGGTACAGGGGGGTGATGGGGGGTGACAAGTGTGCCTGGCGTGTTCTACTGTTAGTGTAGTGTTGTGCAGACTTACTTGATGTCTTCTCTCCTCGGCGCCGGGATGAAAAGACCGGCTCGAGGAGGGATGACATCACTTCCTTTCCCTCTGTTTACATTACAGAGGGAAAGGAAGCATTTTCATTCGCCGGGAGCGATCGGGAGGGGGTGGCCAACAATGGATGGCCTCCCCCTGACCTCTCATCGCCCGGGAAGAAATGGCGACCGCCTCGGGCACCAGGGGGGGTCCAATCGGACCCCCCACCCGCGGAAGGCAAATCACATATATGTACGTGATTTTGCCTGTCCGTGCCACCTTGCCGACGTACATCGGCGTGAGGCGGTCGTCAAGTGGTTAAAGCGGAGTTCCACACAAAAATGGAACTTCCGCTTTTCGGAACCCTCCCCCCCCCTCCGGTGTCACATTTGGCACCTTTCAGGGGGGAGGGGGGTGCAGATACCTGTCTAAGACAGGTATTTGCACCCACTTCCGGCATAGACTCCCATGGGAGTCTATGCCTCTTCCTGTTCCCACCGCGCTGTCTCCTGGGAAACACAGCTCCCAGGGGATAGCGGGGACCACTCACGATGCGCAGCGCGACTGGCGCATGCGCAGTAGGGAACCGGGAAGTGAAGCCGCAACGCTTCACTTCCTTATTCCCTCACCTAGGATGGCGACGGCAGCTGCCGAGAACCGAGCGGGTTCTCTGCGTCGCCTGCCGACATCGCTGGACCCTGGGACAGGTAAGTGGCCATGTATTAAAAGTCAACAGCTGCAGTATTTGTAGCTGCTGGCTTTTAATATTTTTTTTTTTTTTTTGCGGTTTGGGTGGACTCCCTCTTTAATAATGCAACAACACAATATACACATTAAATCACAAGGTGAATTCTATTTTCTGAACCTCAGGAGAGAGCATGGTATCCTGGAGACACAACACCTGTAATCTTTTACTTTAAAAGTGTATGTCAGGGCACATTAAAAAAAATAAAATACTCAGTACATCTCTGCGATACATGCATTTTTACGCATGGTAAAAGTGACAAGTCCTTCAGTAGCGAGAGGGTCAATGTTCTGGCTTTTTCCGGATCTGAACCCACGTTACGGAGATCTATGGCCTGGTCATGAGGAGCAGGAAAGTGAGAGTAAAGTGAGAGCATGCATGAGGTCCACGCTAGGTGCCCGGTGGGACCTCATTCTGTTACTGGGAGTGAGGTAAGTGTAGACTGGTGGAGAGGGCGAAGGCTTAGCATGTCCCTCCTAATGCAAACATACAAGTTACAGTGTGTAGTGCCAGGGGACAAATCAATTTTCAGAGGAACTCTGTATCATTACTGTGCGCAGTGAAAGCTCATCTCTAAGCCAGGGAATTGCCTTAATGTTAGATTCTTCATATGACACACAGCCTCTAGTAGCCTCAGACTATGATGTATAGCCTCTGTAGTCCCTCTCTATGGTGCATAGCCACTTGTAGCATCTCTCTATGGCACATAGCTTCTGGTAATCCCTCTCTACATTGCATAGCCTCTGCTAATCTCTCTCTGTAGTGCATAGCCTCTGGTAGTCTCTCTCTGGGATGCATAGCCTTGGGTAGTCCCTTCCTATGGTGCATAGGCTCTGGCAGTCCCTTTCTATGGTGTATAGCGACTGGCGGTCCCTTTCTAAGGAGCATAGCCTCTAGTGGCCACTCTCTATAGTGCATAGACTCTGGTAGTCACTGTCTATGGCGCATAGCCTCTGATAGTGCCTCTCTATGGTGCATAGCTTCTGGTAGTTGCTCTCTACAGTGCATAGCCTCTGATAGTCCCTCTGTATGTTGCATAGCCTCTCTCTATAGTGCATAGCCTCTAGTAGCCTCATTCTATGATGTGTAGCCTCTGGCAGTCCCTCTCTATAGTGCACAGCCTCCGTAGTCCCTCTCTATGGTGCACAGCCTCTAGTAGCTTCTCTCTAAAGTGCATAGTCACTTGTAGCATCTCCCTATGGTGCATAGCCTCTGGTAGTCCCTTTCTATGGTGCATAGCCTCTGGTAGTCCCTCTCTACATTGCATAGCCTCTGCTAATCTCTCTCTGTAGTGCATAGCCTCTGGTAGTCCCTCTCTACATTGCATAGCCTCTGCTAATCTCTCTCTGTAGTGCATAGCCTCTGGTAGTCCCTCTCTGGGATGCATTGCTTCTGATAGTCCCTCCCTATGGTGTATATGGACTGGTGGCCCCTTTCTATGGCGCATAGCCTCTGGTAGTCCCACAGTGCATAGCCTTTGATATCCTCTCTCCTGTAATGCATAGCCTCTGCTAATCTCCCCCTGCAGTGCATAGCCTCTGGTAGCCCCTCCCTATGGTGTATAGACTCTGGCAGTCCCTTTCTATAGTGTATAGCCACTGGTAATCCCTTTCTATTGTGCATAGCCTCTAGTGGCCCCATAGTGCATACTTTTGGTAGTCCCTCTCTATGGTGCAAAGACCTCTAGTAGACCCTCTCTATGGTGCATAGCCTCTGGTATTCCCTCTCTCTACACCGCATAGCCACTGATATCCTCCCTCCTGTAGTGCATAGCCTCTGCTAATCTTCTCCCTGCAGTGCATAGCCTCTGTCTATGGTGCATAGCCTTTGGTCGTCCTTATCTGTGGTGTACAGCCACCAATGGTCTCTTTCTATGGTGCATAGCCTCTAGTAGCCCCTCTCTATGGTGCATAGCCTCTGGTAGTCCCTCTCTATGGCACATAGCTTCTGGTAATTGCTCTCTACAGTGCATAGCCTTTGATAGTCCCTCTCTATGGTGCATAGCCTCTAGTAGACTCTTGTAGGCTCATTATATGGTGTATAGCCCCTGGCAGTCCCTCTCTATGGTGCACAGCCTCCGTAGTCTTTCTCTATGGTGCATATCCGCTAGTAGCTTCTCTCGAACGTGCATAGCCACTTGTAGCATCTCTCTATGGTGCATAGCCTCTGGTAGTCCCTCTCTATGGTGCATAGCCTCTGGTAGTCCCTCTCTACATTGCATAGCCTCTGGTAGTCCCTCCCTATGGTGCAAAGGCTCTGGCAGTCCCTCTCTATGGTGTATATGGACTGGTGGTCCCTTTTTATGGCGCATAACCTTTAGTGGTCCCTTTCTATGGTGCAAAGACCTCTAGTAGACCCTCTCTAGGGTGCATAACCTCTGGTATTACCTCTCTCTACAGTACATAGCCACTGATATCCTCCCTCCTGTAGTGCATAGCCTCTGCTAATCTCTCCCTGCAGTGCATAGCCTCTGATAGCCCCTGTCTATGGTGCATAGCCTCTGCTAATCTCTTTCTGTAATGCATAGCCTATCGTAGTCTCTCTCTGGGATACATTGCCTCTGGTAGTCCCTCCCTATGGTAAAAAGGCTCTGGCAGTCCCTTTCTATGATCTATAGCGACTGGTGGTCCCTTTCTAAGGAGCATAGCCTCTGATAGCCCCTGTCTATGGTTCATAGCTTCTGGTAGTCCCTCCCCATGGCGCATAGCCTCTGGTAGCCCCTCTTTATGGTGCACAGACTCTGGTAGTCCCTCTCTATGGCACAAAGCTTCTGGTAGTTTCTCTCTATAGTACGTAGCCACTGGTAGTCCCTCTCTATGGTAACTAGGCTTTGACAGTCCCTTACTATGGTGTGTATGGACTGGTGGTCCCTCTCTATGTTGCATAGCCTCTGATCTCCCCCTCCCGTAGTGCATAGCCTCTGCTTATCTCTCTCTGCAGGGCATAGCCTTTACCATAGATTTGGCACTGCAGAGAAGGGCTGAGTGGCAGGCAGAGCGGTCTCTGTGGCTCCTCCGCTGTCCCTATTCTCCGGAGGTCGCCGGGGGGACTGTCTATCAGCGGGTGATGTCACCGGGAGGCGTGGCCTGGCTCTCCCTCCGCTGGCCGCACGGTGGCGCTCCTCGCCCGCTCTGTGCAGCAGGTCTCGCTGTTCCCACAGCCGCTTCCATTGGAGCCGCTGGTGACAAATTGGCGCCATTTTGAAGCTCGGGGAAGGCGACACGGCGCGGGTGTCACGGGCGGGGAAGAGCCGGTGCGGACTACGGGAGAGCGTGACCGACGCCTGCGGTGGAGAGAAGGTGAGAGGCGGCAGCAGCCGGACGGCCTCCGGGTTTTCCTGGAGCGGGGGGACCCCGGGGAGCGGCCCCCAGCCTGCCTGTGTGTCCGGAGCTCTCTGTCATTGCCAAGGCTGAGGTGCCCGGCGGGGATCAGTCCTATCTACCCGGCCCGGTGTTCCCATCACCCTCCCCGGAGCCCCGTTATAGAGCACAATGCATTCCTCCACAGACACACAGCCCTGCCTGTGTGGGGGGAGGGGGTTCCCCATAGCAACAGAGGAATCTGGTTGTCATGGTCACCAGTGCCATGTTTTACATCAGAGGGGTCCTTCCTCACATTGGGGTCTCCTGCACCCCCCCAGGTACAGCACAGTGTTTTGGAGAATGTGGTGACCCGTGTTCACAGGGAGGGGGCGCTGTACTCCTGTTATTGTCCATAGCAACCAGCCAGGCTTGTGATGGAGACATTGGTTGCAAGTTCTGCATCTTCTCCAGGTTTAATGGGTCAGCCTTTTTTTTTTCCTTCTTGTAACTGATGTGCTCTGCTTTTTCCCCTCTCAGGGGCCCCCAGCTGTCATTTTCCCAATGTGATGGAGCCTCAGAGGTCACATAGAGCCGGGATCACATCATTCAAGAGCTCCATCACCGGGGCTTCATTTGTGGTCATGGGGCCCCCCTTTCTACAACCTCTTCTGCTTCACTGACAGCCCCCCTTCATTGCTGAGCCCTGCCCCCCCCCTTTCCATTGGCGAGCGCTGGGGACCCCCCTTTCCATTGGCGAGCGCTGGGGACCCCCCCTTTCCATTGGCGAGCGCTGGGGACCCCCCCTTTCCATTGGCGAGCTCTGGGATTCCCCCCCTTTCCATTGGCGAGCTCTGGGATTCCCCCCCTTTCCATTGGCGAGCTCTGGGATTCCCCCCCTTTCCATTGGCGAGCTCTGGGATTCCCCCCCTTTCCATTGGCGAGCGCTGGGATTCCTCCCCTTTCCATTGGCGAGCGCTGGGATTCCTCCCCTTTCCATTGGCGAGCGCTGGGATTCCCCCCCTTTCCATTGGCGAGCGCTGGGATTCCCCCCCTTTCCATTGGCGAGTGCTGGGTTCCCTCTTCCCCATTGGCAATCTCTGGAACCCCCCCTTCCATTGGTGAGCGATGGGATCCCCCCTTTCCACTGCAGGGTACCCCCCTTTCACTGCCAAGTGCTGGGCCCCCACCCTAACATTGCTGAATGCTGGAACCCCCCCTTTCACCTTCCAGTAGCTAGCGCTCCCCCCCCTTTCAATTGCTGAGTACTGGGACCCTCCTTCGCCTTCCAATGGCAAGCGCTGCCCCTCCCCCTCAATTGCCGAGCACTGGGCCCCCACCCTTTCATTGCCAGAAGCTGGGATCCTCTCCTTTCCGTTGCTGAGTACTGCCCCCCCTTTCCCCTTCCAATAGTAAGTGCTGCCCTCCCTTTCAATAGCCGAACACTGGCACCCCCTTCCAATAGCGAGCGGTATTCCCCCCCCCTCAATTGCTACATGCTTGCACCCCCCTTTCACTTCCAATGGCAAGCGCTGGCACCCCCTTCCCCTTACAATGGCGAACACTGCCCATCCAGTGCCGAGCAGTGGGTCCCCCCCTCTCCCATAACTGAGCACTGGGACCCCCTAGTACAACAACTGCTCCATGTCTGCACTGTGGCCCCCCGTTACTTTATTTTTTTTCTAATAGAAAAGCCTCTATGCAGGTGCACTGTCTTCTGATTCATTAAACCTAGATCTAAAGCACAACTGCTACCCATAGCAACCAGCCAGAGTTCTGATTTGGTTTGTTAGGTGACACCTGATTGATTGAAACACGCACACTCTCTTGTAACAAAACTTTAATGCTTTTTTCATATGGTAAGGGCCCCTCACTTCTGGGGTTCTCACATATATCATATATCATTTTTTATAATTGGTGCCTACAAAGTCCATATTTCGTTTTCATTCTTGTTTCAAACATGGGGTTCTCGCATAGAAAAAGCCCCTGGTATACCCACATCACACATTTCAGGAGGCCACCTGGCAATATACAGAAAAAGGTGTCACGGCATGTCATCAGGAGCTGGCTGTCTTTTCCTGGTCCCGAATGATCTGCACTCACCATGGTGTGTCATTTTGCTACTGGCTTCTGATGTCCCCCAAAAAGGAAGATTGTGACATGGTAACTGGTGTGCAGTGGCAAACCACAAAACCACACCACTGGATTTGCTGTGTGAATGAATTTGTGGATACCACGGAAAAAAGCTAGGAGGGGATTGAGAAATAAAAAATACACGGGAAGAGAAGTTCCTCCTTAAAGTGATTGTAAAGGCTTGGTTTTTTTTTTTTTTCCCCCTATAAAAATAACAAACATGTTATACTTACCTGCTTTATTGCAGTGGATTTTCTCAGAGCAGTCCAGATCCTCTTCTTCTCGGGGCCCTCTTTTGCTGCTTCTGGCCCCTCCCTCCAGTTCAGTGCCCCGACACCAAGCAGCTTGCTATGGGGGCACCCAAACTGAGTCAAAGCTCTCTGTGTCCATTCAGACACCGAGCCAGACCTGGCCCTGCCCCCTCTCTCCCCTGATTGGCTAGCTGACTTTTATTGACATCAGCGGGAGCCAATGGCGACACTGCTGTGTCTCAGCCAATCAGGAAGGAGAATCTGGGACGGCTGAAACACTCGTTGACATCGCTGGATGGAGAGGGAACTCAGGTAAGTATTAGGGGGCTGCTGCACACAGAAGGCTTTTTATCTTATATTAAAATAAAAAAAAAAACCTTCTGCCTTTACAACCCATTTAGAGCCGGTTCACACAGGGGTGACTTCAAAGTTGCCTGACTCTGAAGCCACCCTGTACAGCGCGGCTTGCAAAACGACTTCTGTATAGAATGTTATGCAAGCCTCTCTGAAGTCACCCCAAAGTACTACAGGAACCTTTTTTCTAAGTTGGAGTGACTTGAGTCGCTCCTGTTAGAACGGTTCCATTGTACAGAATGGAGCCCGTCTTGTCGGGCGGTTAAGTCGCCTGACAGGTCGCCCCTCTGTGAACCGGGTTACACAGGACTGGAAAGCTTGTAGTGACCAGGACCTTTTCATGTTGTATATATGAGAAATGTCACCTGCTGTGCAATGATGGGTAGCAGCTCCAGTTTTGATAAATCTGTTTGTGATTGCCTTCTCTATTGTTACTGTTTTTATTTTGCTTAAGCTAATGTAAATTGGTCTCTATAGGGTGTTATTAAATGCCCCTGGAGATCATATCTATTAGGCTTTGGCAGCAGTGTGAGCTCATTGCTTGCTGCCCTTTTCATGCCACGCAGACGTGAGGTGGGCTGCCACATTCCTTTCCAGGAGTTCTGCCTATACGTCCTTCTTTTTTTTTTTTTTTTTCTTAATGCTGCAATAATGTGCCGCTTAAATGTATTCAGGTCATAATGCTGAACATATATAGAGTCCAATCATTTAAGAGAACAAATGTCATTGCCGTTATTGACATTCATTCAGGGAATGTGAAACACATGGCTAAAAAACGCAGAGAGAATACCGTTGACAATGATTTCAGAAATCCTCTTCAAGCATAACGGAGTGTTTCTGCAGGCTGAATGGCAGATGAGGTTTTAAATTGGTCTACCTGTTTAGAAAGGAAATGCTCATAGTCTCTATTAGGTTCTTGGTGATTAGATATATGCTGGGTTATGGTTATGTATTACGCAGCTGTTGATTGCATGGTGCCATTTGTTTATGAGATTCTGATGTGGGGTGGGCTGCTGCATTCCTTGTGCGAAGCTCATTATATTTATTAATATATCACCTGTCACCTTTCTGTGTGGCAAATGCATTGTGTTGTGCTTTTTATGTCTTTTGGGATCTGTGTATTTCTGTCGATCTTTGGCTCTGTAATTTCAGTTCTTCCCCTGAAGGGGTTGTCATGTACTGTGTGTGTGTGTTAGCTCTGTGTCCTTTCACTTGGACTCCCCCCCCCCCCCCCCCCCTCTTTCTTTCTTTGGCCAGTCAGTGTTAGAGATGGGAACTCCTGAAAGGTTTTAAGGTTTCTACAGAGTTCATGTGTTGGACAAGTCAACAGCTGACCTCTGATCTGTTACTATTCAGGGAGCTTCCATTCATTGTGTGAAGATTTAGTGTAGGTAATATATACAGCTAGCTGATCAGTACTCTGTTCTTTTTCCAAACTGTCCTCCACTATCCTTATGAAACAAATATAAATTTTTATATTGCGCCAGCAGTTTGTGCATCGCTTTACAACGTAAGTTATGTCTACGTTTTGCATTGAAATGATAATAATAGAAGATTACACAAATCAAAGCAACAAGTGCATCTGAAAATGACAGCTGGTCTTTAAAAAGTTGCCCATCATGCGTGTTTTAGTTATTTAAATAAAGACATTTTTTTATATACAGTTGTGCTCATAAGTTTACATACCCTGACAGAAGTTATGATTTCTTGGCCATTTTTCAGAGAATATGAATAACAAAAACATTTCTTTGAATGAATTAAAAATTTGTAAAGCGCTGCAAATGCGAACTGAATTGCCTCAAGGCGCTAAATGCGTTTAGTGTTGTCAGCTTCTAGAAGAGGAAGGTCTTGGGTCTTTTCCTGAAAGCCAAATGGTTTTCTTCCATGCGGATGTGGGTCGGAAGAGCATTCCATAGCCGAGGTCCTTGGACTGCGAACCTTCGTTCTCCCTTTTGCTTTGTAGTGGTATTTGGGAATGAGAAGGAGGTTTTGGTTAGATGATCGAACATTGCGATTGAGCGTGTAATGTTTTATTTTCTCTCGAAGGTATTGAGGAGCGTTTCCTTGTATGCATTTGTGGGTGAGACAGAGGGTTTTTTTTTTTTTTTCATATTTTTTTTCTTTTATTTGAGAATCCTTGTAAAATATTACAGAAATGTCATTAAGGACAAAAAAAAATAAAATAAATTGAAAATATAGGCGAGGCAGAGGGTCTTGAATGTGATCCGATTCTTTACGGTTAGCCAATGTAGGTTCCTTAGTGATGGGGAAATGGACTCTCATGGTTTTTTTTCCTGTTAACAGTCTTGCCGCAATGTTTTGAATGGCCTGTAGGCGCGCAAGCTGATATTGGGGTAATCCTATGTAGAGCGAGTTAGCGTAGTCGAGTCGGGAATTGATGATTGTTCTAACTACTGCTGCTTTGTCCTCTTCTGGGATGAAGGGGATGAGTCTACGTAGCAGGCGGAGGAGATGGTGCGATCCGCTAATTACCGATCCTATTTGTGCATCCATTGTCATTTCTGAGTCAAAGATAACTCTGAGGCTTTTGGCTTTGGTGCTTGGAGAGATGGTTTGTTCAAAGATGGTGGGAGGTGTCCACGGAGTCTCGGTTTTGGAATTTTGGTTAGCGTCTTTCACTTATGGTTAGTGTTTGATCAAACATAACGTTAACACAAGTTGACACAAAGGGGTTAGAATGGCTATTAAGGCCCCATGTACACGGGACGCTGCTAAACCGTACGTTCAGAGTTAGTTGGACGCTTTTTTTTTCAACTGCCCCTGAACTCATTCAATGTTATCCTATGTGACCATGTACACAGTCTCGTTTATTGCCGTTTTTAGGCAGCTGCGTTTAACAGCAAAAAAATGGGTTCAGATGCTGAAGATTTCCACGTTTCAGACGCCAAATGCGAATAAACGCGGTACCGGCGTTTAGACGGGTTTTCGTTTTTAAAGGTACCCTATATTTTTGATCTGAAAAGACAAAAATATGATGGAAAACGATGAAAAAACATTAAAAAAAAATAGTTTAAAATGTTTTAATTACTTGCGATGATTCATAGACTATATATAGCCCTTGATGCAATGCAATACAACACTAGCATTGCGGTATCCAAATTTTAATTGGAATTTGACCCATATCAAGAGCAACGTCAGGAGCCTTTCCTCACACATGCTCATTATGGGATCCATTGCAAAAAGAAGCACAGAAATAGAGGCAAATACAAGTAACAGCTGCTCTCTCTGCTGCTGCTGCTACTCACTCTGGTCAAAATGGCTGAAATGGTTAAATAACAATATTTTTTGAGCTTGGGGAGGGTCTTAATGAGGTTATACATGCTTCTAGATGCAAACGTAGTAAAATTTGGCTAAACGCGGTATGCAAATGCGGCAAAACGGGCATTTCTAAACGCCGGTTTCAAGTTCGTTCAGAGGAGTTTGCCCCAGCGTCAAGTGTACATGGAGCCTAAAGGTAACCATCCTCACCTGTGATCTGTTTGCTTGTAAATAGTGTGTGTGTGTATAAAAAGGTCAGTGAGTTTCTGGACTCCTGACAGACCCTTGCATCTTTCATCCAGTGCTGCACTGACATTTCTAGATTCTGAGTCATGGGGAAAGCAAAAGAATTGTCAAAGGATCTGTGGTAAAAGGTAGTTGAACTGTATAAAACAGGAAAGGAATATAAAAAGATATCCAATGAATTGAGAATGCCAATCGGCAGTGTTCAAACTCTACTCAAGAAGTGGAAAATGAGGGGTTCTATTGAAACCAAACCACGGTCAGGTAGACCAACTAAAATTTTTTGCCACAACTGCTGGGAAAATTGTTTGTGATGCAAAGAAGAACCCAAAAATAACTTCAGGTGAAATTCAGGACTCCCTGAAAACATGTGGTGGGGCTGTTTCAAGATGCACAATAAGGAGGCATTTGACGAAAGATGGGCTGCATGGTCAAGTTGCCAGAAGAAAGCCATTACTAGGCAAATGCCACAAAGTATGCCGCTTACAATACGCCAAACAGCACAGAGACAAGCCTCAAACCTTCTGGCACAAAGTCGTTTTGCGTGATGAAACCAAAATTTAGCTTTTTGGCCACAACCATAAACACTACATTTGGAGAGGAGTCAAAGGAAAACCATTCCTACTGTGAAACACAGAGGTGGATCGCTGATGTTTTGGGGATGTGTGAGCTACAAAGGCACAGGAAATTTTGGGCAAAATTGATGGCAAGATGAATGCAGTATATTTTCAAAAAATACTAGAGGAACATTTGCATTCATCAGCCAGGTAGCTGCGCATGGGACGTACTTGGACATTCCAACAGGACAATGATCCTAAACACAAAGCCAAGTCGACCTGTCATTGGCTACAGCAGAATATAGTGAAGGTTCTGGAGCGGCCATCTCAGTCTCCTGACCTCAATATCATTGAGCCACTCTGGGGAGATCTCAAACATGCAGTTCATGCAAGACAGCCCAAGAATTTATAGGAACTGGAGGCTTTTTACCAAGAGGAATGGGCAGCTTTACCATCTGAGAAGATAAAGAGCCTCATCCACAAATACCACAAAAGACTTCAAGCTGTCATTGACGTTAAAGGGGGCAATACACGGTATTAAAGTGTCTGCTAACTCCAAAAAAAAAATATACAGATCCTGGTCCCTTAAAGCAGATTACACAGCACAGCGTTTGTGCCGTGGAATTTGCCCCCCTCTAAACTGTAAACCTCCCCCCGAACTTGCCACTTCCTGTATGCCCTCTCTAAACAGACCATGAAAATCAGGGCTGCTCCGCCCTGATCACCGTAGTCTGATTGCGTCCCTGCCTGTCACCCCCCTCTGTTTATCTCCGGCCCCGCAACCCCCCCCCCCCCCCCACACTATTATTCTAAAATAAAAACTTTAAATTATCACTGCCAGCCTCTCTATTAGAGGCTGGCATAGCACATTGTGTCAGTAGTTTTAAAAAACGAGTGTTCTAAATACGAAATTTGAGCTGTCTTCAGGCCGGTTACGTGACTTGCGGCCTCTTTACAGCTCCGATACAGGGCTTCTGCGGAGGAGACGAGCGGCCACGTGATTTCCCCAGCTGACGTCAGAGGGAGATCATGGCCCCTCTCGCAGAAGCAATCCATCGGAGCTGTAAAGCGACTGCGAGTGATGTGAGCGGCCTGAAGACAGCTCAAATTAGGTATTTAGAACACTCGTTTTTTAAAACTACTGACACAATGTGCTATGCCAGCCTCTAATAGAGGGGGTGGCATAGTTTTATATAGATGGGTTAACAAACCCTTTAAGAACTAGGGTATGTATACTTTTGATCAGGGTTGTTTGGGTAAATTCTGTTGTCGTGATTTAAAAAGAGTAAACACAGTTGATTGATAATAAATGGCTTCAGCCAAACACTGACCATGAGTGTAAAAAGTTTTTGTGTTATCATTCATATTCTCTGAAAAATGGCCAAAAAAAATCATAAATTCTGCCAGGGTATGTAAACTTATGAGCACAACTGTATGTTTATGTGTGAATATATATATATATATATATATATATATATATATATATATATATATATAATTATATATTTTATTTATTTTTTGCATACCCTGGCATAAGCTGTCTTTTGTTTAAGGATAGCAATCACATGAAGCCGTTTATTATCATAGTTTTTTGGATCCTTTTTAAATCATAATAACAGAAATCACCCAAATGGCCCTGATAAAGAGTTGACATACCCAGGAATGTTTGGCCTTGGTACAGATACAGAAGGTGGCACACACAGATACAGAAGGTGGCACACACAGGTTAATTCCCACATTTTGTGGCTTTCTAAATCACAATTAGTGTCTGTATAAAAGCTAAGTAATAAGCAGGCTAGACACTGAGCCATGAGGAGGTAGAAAAGAACAGTCAAAAGACCTGCATAACGAGGTAATGAAACTTTACAAAGATGGAAAAGGATATAAAAAGATATCCAAAGCCTTGAATATGCCAGTCAGTACTGTTCACTTAATAAGAAGTGGACAAGTTGTGAGTCTCTTCTGGCTCCCAGGTGTCCTCTATACAGGTAATGGGAAGGCTGTCTATAGGAATGTTTGACCATTCTTCCAGAAGTGCATTT
This sequence comes from Aquarana catesbeiana, assembly GCF_042186555.1. NCBI lineage: Eukaryota > Metazoa > Chordata > Amphibia > Anura > Ranidae > Aquarana > Aquarana catesbeiana. The sequence continues at coordinate 107,375,990 of NC_133325.1, read as the reverse complement.
GTGCACTGATGTGGATAAGAAGGCCTGGCTCGCAGTCTCCGCTCTAATTCACCCCAAAGATGTTCTTTTGGGTAGAGGTCAGGACTGTGTGCAGGCCAGTCATGTTCCCCCACCTCAAACTCGTTCATCCATGTCTTTATGGACCTTGCTTTGTGCACTGGTGTGCAGTCATGTTGGAACAGGAAGGGGCCATCCCCAAAGTGTTCCCATAAAGTTGGGAGCATGAAATTGTCCAAAATGTCTTGATATGCTGATGCCTTAAGAGTTTCCTTCACTGAACTAAGGGGCCAAGCCCATCCCCTGAACAACAGCCATAATCTCCCCTCCATCAAATGATTTGGACCAGTGCACAAAGCAGGGTCCATAAAGACATGGCTGAGCAAGTTTGAGATGGGGGAACTTGACTGGCCTGCACAGAGTCCTGACCTCAACCTGATGAAACACCTTTGGGATTATCTAGAGCACAGACTGCTAGTCAGGTCTAATCTCTAACATCAGTGCCTGGCCTCACAAATGCGCTTCTGGAAGAATGATCAAACATTCCCATAGACACACTCCTAAACCTTGTGGACAACCTTCCCGGAAGAGTTGAAGCAATATTGAACCCTACGGACTAAGACTGGGATGTCATTAAAGTTTATGTGCGTGTAAAGGCACAGGCATCCCAATACTTTTGGTAATATAGCGTGTGAGTATATATATATATATATATATATATATATATATATATATATATATATATATATATATATATATATATATATATATATATATATATATATATATATATATATATATATATATATATATATTTAGAGCTGCAGGATTCTGGCCAAAATGAGAATCACGATTTTTTTTTTGCTTAGAATAAAAAGATCACGATTATTAAAAGTAGTACTAATAAAAGCTGAGACTTTTTTTTTTTTTTTTTTCATGGATATGAGCATTTTAACTACTTGCTGACCACCGCATGTACATATACGTCGGCAGAATGGCACGGCTGCGCAAATGGGCGTACCTGTACGTCCCTTTGAATTTCCTGCCGTGTGGCCACGTGTGCATCGCCGGCGGCGAACTCCGTGAGTGTGATCGCGGGTCCCGCGGACTCGATGTCAGCGAGGATACCCGTGATCGTCTCACGGAGCTGAAGAATGGGGAAATGCTAATGACACTGTCAGTGATCACTGTTCCCTGTAATCGCGAGCGGTGATCAATGATGTGTCACATGTAGCCCCTCCCCCCACAGTTAGAATCACTCCCTAGGACACACTCAACCCCTACACTGCCCCCTAGTGGTTAACCCCTTCACTGGCAGTGTCATTTACACAGGAATCAATGCATTTGTATGGCACTGATTGGACATTTTTGACACCATTGTCAATGTGTCCGCCATAATGTCGCAGTCCTGATAAAAATCGCAGATTGCCACCATTACTAGTAATGCTTATTGCGATTTTTGGTAAAAAAAAAAAAAAAATATGTAGAAAAATACGTATCGGCCTAAACTGAGGGAAAAAAAAAGTTTTTTTTATTTATTTGTTGGGGATATTTATTATAGCAAAAAGTAAAAAATATATATATTTTTTTTTCAAAATTCATATAGGGCCAGTTCACAGCAGATGCAGTTCTGGGAGCTTTTTTCTGCACAAAATGTATGCACAGTGTTTTCCATGTATTCCAATGGCTGTAGGTGTACACCCTGCAGTCAGGTTTCGTTCAGTTTCCGCACCGGAAGCTGACTGCATGGTGTAAACTAGAGCCAATTGGAATACACGGAAAACATTGTGCATGCATTTTTAGTGCAGAAAATAAGCACACGGAACTGCATCTGGTGTGAACTGGCCCTAATTTAAATTGATGATATTAATTAAAAAGTCGAATATAATACAATTGTCTATAAAAATATAAATATTTGTAAAAAAACTGTTTCGGTTGTGGCACCAAAATTTCTTTTCGGTGTACCCCTAGTTAATGGGGAAATCTGCACTTTTCAAAGTGCTGGTTGAATGAAGAAAAAATATATTATGTATGACCGGCTTTATTGTTCTCAATGTATTAAAACTAAAAAACATTGAGGGTTTAAAGGATTGGGTCACCTTTTAACCACTTAAGGACTAGCCTCGTTTTGAGATTTTGGTGTTTACAAGTTTTAAACAGTTTTTTTTGCTAGAAAATTACTTAGAAACCCCAAACATTATATATTTTTTTTTCTAACATCCTAGAGAATAAAATGGCGGTCATTGCATTACTTTTTTCACACCGTATTTGCGCAGCGGTCTTACAAGCGCACTTTTTTTTGGAAAAAATTCACTTTTTTCAATAAAAAAAATAAGACAACAGTAAAGTTAGCCAAATTTTTTCTTTATATTGTGAAAGATAATGTTATGCCGAGTAAATTGATACCCAACATGTCACGCTTCAAAATTGCGCCCGCTCGTGGAATGGCGTCAAACTTTTCCCCTAAAAATCTCCATAGGCGACGTTTAAAAAATTCTACAGGTTGCATGTTTTGAGTTAGAGGAGGTCTAGGGCTAGAATTATTGCTTTCACTCTAACGATCGCGGCGATACCTCATGTGTGGTTTGACCACTGTTTTCATATGCGGGCGCTACTCACATATGCGTTCGCTTCTGCGCGTGAGCTCGTCGGGACGGGGCGCTTTAAAAAAAAAAATTTTTTCTTATTTATTTTACTTGATTTTATTAATTTTTTTCACTGTTTAAAAAAAAATAAAAATTTGTGTCACTTTTATTCCTATTACAAGGAATGTAAACATCCCTTGTAATAGAAAAAAAGCATGACAGGTCCTCTTAAATATGAGATTTGGGGTAAGAAAGACCTCAGATCTCATATTTGGACTTAAATGCAATAAAAAAAAAAATTGTCATTTGAAAAAAGGACTACAGAAAAATGTGCCTTTAAGACGTATGGGCGGAAATTACGTTTTGACTTCGCTTCCGCCCTGCTATAGTGAGACAGGTGGGGGCCATCTTCCCCTCACTCGTCTCCATACACAGACACGGACAGGTCCTGATCGCCTCCGCTGCTGCCGACGGCTCCGGTATGTGGCGGCGGGAGGGAGGGGGGTGGCACCTCTCCCGCCGCCGATAACGGTGATCTTGCGGTGAATCCGCTGCAGAGACCACCATTATCGTAAACAGAACCGCCGGCTCTAAAGATGCTGCTGCCGTTACCGGGATATCCATCTTCAAACTGCCAACGTATATGTACATGAGCTGGTCGGTAAGTGGTTAACGAAAATAATAAATGCACTTGAGCCTCTAAAGCAGGGATATGTAATTAGCGGACCTCCAGCTGTTGCAGAACTACAAGTCCCATGAGATCATAGCAAGACTGACAGCCACAAGCATAACACGCAGAGGCATGATGGGACTTGTAGTTTTGCAACAGCTGGAGGTTCCGCTAATTGCATATCCCTGCTGTAAAGAATTGCACCCCTGATCAATCAGCAGATCGCTGATACCATGCAGGTTATCTGCAGACCTGTCAGTGCATCCGTGTGCCTGGTCATTGTATGCAATTTCTAGTCGCCATGGTGACCTGGTGCCTGGGATTTGTTGAGCCCTGATATATATAATATACACAGTGGGTATAGAAAAGAATCACCCCTCTTTAAAATAATCACATTTTGTTGCTTTGCAACCTGAAATTAAGTTTTTGTTTTATTCAGCTGTATTTATTCAGTGAAACGTATATTGTCCAGATGAAAGACATATCATCAACATGTCAGAAAAAAATAAACAAGATTCAAAAACCGAATCACTGAGTTGGAAAAAGAATCACCCCTTGTGTCATTATTTTGTTGAACTGCCTTTTGCTTTAATTACAGCCTTTAGTCTGTTGGGATATGTCTTTCCTAACTTTGCAATCTAGATTTTGCAATATTTGCCCACTCTTCTTTGCAGAACTGCTCAAGTTCAGTTAAATTTGACGGTGACTGATTGTGGACTGCAGTGTTCAAGTCATTCCACAGATATTCAATGGGGTTTAAGTCTGGGCTCTGATTAGGCCATACAAGGAATTCACATTTTCTCCTTCAACCACTGTGTGGTCATTTTTTCTGTGTGCTTTAGGTCATTGTCATGTTGTAAGGTAAACCTTCTTCCCATTGACAACTTTTGGCAGAGGGCAGCAGAAATTCCTCAAGAATTTGACGGTATTTTACCCCATCCATTTTTCCTTCTATCCTGACAAGTCCTCCAGTCCCTGCTGCAGAGAACCACCCCCATAACCGTATATTACCACCTCCATGCTTTACTGTAGGAATTATGTTATTTGGATGGTGAGCTGTATTGGATTTCTGACAGACATATTATTTGGGGTTGAGGCCAAATAATTCAATTTTAGTCTCATCTGATCATAACATCTTTTTCCATGTGGCCTCCGAATCTTCAAGTTGCGTTTTGGCAAAGCTCAGTTGTGACTGCATGTGGCTTTTTCTTGCAACCCTCCCATACAAGTCACATTTGTGGAGAATTTGTGATATTGTTGTCGCATTCACACAATGACCACAATAAATTCCTGAAACTGCTGACGAGTTTCTGTAAGCCTCTCTTTTAGCCCCTCTGACCAGTTTCCTCCTGGCTCTTTCATTCAGTTTGGAGCGACGTCCTTATCCAGGGAGGGTCTGTGTTGCTACAAATACCTTCCACTTCTTAACCTCCCTGGCGGTATGATTATTTCGGATTTTAGGTGCTGAAAGCGGTACCATTATTTTGCATGGAAATTTGGCGTTTTATATTGTAGGTCTGTAAATCTTAACAATAACACACTTAAATCTGTCCAAACCAGAGTCTAGTAGATATCCCGGGTATGATAAAGTTTGAAACACAAAAACATAAATTATAATATAATAAATAAAAATAAATAATTAAAAAAAAAAAAAAAATAGTAATAAAATAAATTTCCCCACAATTCACTATCGCTCAATTCTGCAAGTGTTCTAATTTACTATCGCTGTTTTCTAGCTGGTCTAAAGCCACTTTTGACGTAAAGGGACACTTTTTGGTTGCTATGGACAATCTCCAGTTTCCAGGCAGAAAGAACAGTGTATATCATGTAAAACTGCATGCAGGGCATGGGACAAAGCACTGGGGACAAAAGGGATGTGAAATCATTTCATACAGTACTGTGATCTGTAAGATTACAGTACTGTATGTGTTATGATTTTTACTTTTTTTTTTAATTTGCCGCCAGGCTCCGCCCCCGTGCGTCGCGCCGCTCGCAGGGAACGGAGCCTGGCACAGAGAGGCTTCGGAGGACAGAGCCCTTGGACACTGCGGGTGACATCGCAGGATCCCGGGGACAAGGTAAGTAATGCCGCCCCAGGATCCTGCAATGCGATCCCGAGTGTGGCTCGGGGTTACCGCTAATGGGACTGAATTTTAACCCCGAGCCACACTCGGGAAAACCGCCAGGGAGGTTAATAATAGACTTCACTGTACTTCTAGGCATTGATAAAGCCTATGACTTTTTTTTGTATCCATCTCCTGAATTGTGCCTGCCTACGACATTTTTTCCGGAGATCTTTTGGCAGTGCCTTGCCCCTCAGTTGATTGATTGCTTCAGTTGCACTACCAGGGACTGAAATGCTCCAGGAAAGCTCTTTTCATGTTGAGCTAGTCAAAATGACCACAGCTGATCACAATTGAAAGTCAAATGGCTTTGTGTGTCATTGAGAAGGTGATTAGCTACACCTGACTGAGGTTACAAGTAGGGTTGCAGCAATACTAGCATTGGTGCCGATACCGAGTATTTGCACAAGTATCGGTACTGGTGCAAATGCATCGATAACTGAAACCGATACTGTCAGGCTCGGTTCTTTGAGCTGTAATTGGGGATGAACAAATGTTCCTCTGTTTAACCCCTTATTAACCCTCAATTTACTCTAATCAGCCTTAATAAACTCCCTATTCTCCATTTAATTATTTCCTGTTTTTTTTTTTTTTGTTTTGTTTTTTTGTTCACGTCTTATAAACGATAAACAATTAAAACAATTTTTGGTTTGCTTTGTTAGTGAATATTTTCACACATATACAATAACATATATTTACGCATTTCACATTAAAAAATCGCAAAATTAAAAAAACAAAATCAATTTATTTCATTTGTAAATGACTTTTCAATGCTTTGTACCATTGCTGACAGCTGAAGTGTAAACAAAACAGTTGCGATAGGTATCGGTAATTGGTATCGGCGAGTACTAAAAAAAAAAAAGGTATCGGTACTTGTAAAAAAAAAAAAATGGTATCGTGCATCCCTAGTTACAAGTCATTTTAGGAGGGGGTGATCCTTTTTCCAATTCGGTGATTCTGTTAGAAAAAATGTCAATTTTTTTTTTTTTTTCTTTTTTAATTCACTGGCATGTTTTAAGTTGTGCTGGATAAAACAAAAACCATGTCTATCTTCATTTCAGGCTGCAAAGCAAAATGTAATTATTATAAGGCCCCATTCACACTTGTGTGACCTGAAAGTGTGCTTTTGATGCGACTTGAAGCAATGCCTGTGTAATCTTGAGGTCTTTGGACCTCAAGTCGGACCAAAGTGGTGTAGGGACTACTTTTGAAGTCCCAAGTCGCAGGACAAGTGGCACGAGTGTGAAAGGGGCCTAAAGGGGGTGTTTTTTTTTTTTTTTTTTTTTTTTTTTTTCTATACCCACTGTATATGTGTGCTTTTTTGACTGTTGAAGTCAGTTTACAAACCTTATCACTGAAAATATCATTGAATTGACTGAAAAGGAAATGTGGCTGTTTAACCGCCTACCACACATTTATTGTGGCAGGGTGGCCTGGCTGCGTGAAACTAACATACCTGTAAAAATGTTTTCCTCTTCTGGGTTTGGGGCACGTACGCCAACGGCGACTTGCTTCCGCTGTGATTGGACACAGCGGGAGCCAGTCAGTGGGTCCGGAGACCGCTGGGACCTGCCGATCATTCGCTGGCGAGGCAGAATGGCGGCCTGCCTATGTAAACAAGGCAGACCTCCGTTCTGTCAGAAAGGAAGAGAGAGATCTTGTCTTCCTGCTAAACCGGAACACAGATCTCTCTCTTCCTCCAGTTAAACTATCCCCCACACAGTAAGAAATCACTCCTTTTGATCGCCCCTGATGTTAACGCTTTCCCTGCCAGTGTCGTTTTTTTTTTTTTGTTATTTTTAGTGTCACTGGTCCTCCAAAAAGTGTCACTTAGTGTCCAATTTGTTTGCCTCAGTCCCGCTAAAAATAGCTGATCGCCGCCATTACTAGTAAAAATAAAAATGGAGTAAAAATAGCCCATAGTTTTTAGATGCTATAACTTTGCGCAAACCAATCAATATACGCCTATTGGGATTGTTTTTTTTTTTTTTTTTTTTTTTTACCAAAAGTATGTAGCAGAATACATATTGGCCTAAATTGAAGAATTTTTTTTTTTTTTTTATTGGATGTGTTTTATCGCAGAAAGAAAAAAACTTTTTTTTTTTTTTACAAAATTGGCGGTCTTTTTTGTTAGCGCAAAAAATAGAAAACACAGAGGTGATCGAATACCACCAAAAGAAAGGTCTATTTGTGGGAAAAAAAGGACATGCATTTTGTTTTGGATACAGCATCGCTTGAAAGCGCAATTGTCAGTTAAAGCAATGCAGTGCCCTATCGCAAAAAATGGCCTGGTCATGAAGGGGGTGAAAACTTCCGGAGCTGAAGTGGTTAAGGTGGAAATAAAATAAGTGATAAAAATAATTGGATAATAAGGCTTTCAACAGTAAAAGACTTATACTAAACTTAGTTTTTTAAGTGAAAAATTTGCAGCAGTGGAGGATAAGCACTTGCATTTTCCCAGGTTGTGACCCATGTACCTTTGGTAGGAATCTGACCACTTCTTGGAGGTGTCCGTTCTTGTCTTTGCCTCCCATGCTTCTGTCCTTTTCCCTGCTGCAATGCAGGCAGACAGCAGGAACCCACACAGCTACAAATGTTTAGATTTCAGGCAAGTATAGCAAATTATGTGTTCACCCTTTAAAGTAATTAACGAAGTGGCATGGGGTACGTAAAAAAAAAAAATACATACTTTCCTCAATGCTGCAGCTGTCCTACGTCCGCTCTAAGACCAATAACTGAGCAATCACATGACCGCTGATGGCTCAGCTCTTGGTATTCTTAGAAGCACTATCAGTGACTGTCAGTCACTGCTTTCCTCTGTTCCCATCTAGTGTTCTTTGAAGCGCTGGGGAACGGGGGTGGTGGGGGGTGTAGGGGCGGGGCACAGCTGGCTTTGGCTCTCAGATGTATGTTGAGAGCCGGAGCCAACTGTGAATTGGGCAGCTGGGTGGATCCCCACAATATGGTCAGAATCCTTCCAGAGCCTGGAGCAGCTCTGTGATGTCTGCTGTCGACTAGCTGTTGGCCACAGGAGAGCAAAAGTAAATGCACTCCTGTGACCCAGAAGAGTAAGCAGAGGCATCTGAGAACAAAAACCTCTAGAAACCAGAAGTTGATTGTAATATTTGCAGTGGATGAGGTGCCACTGCTTGCATTATTCTACTCTCTACTGTTTGTGATCTCCTGCTGTCAGCCTATCTGCCCTGTCATCAAATAAATGATAGACTTTTCAGTTAGCCTGGAACATAAATAAATGATTGGGGTGTAGTACAGAGCATTATTTGAGTGACAACTCTTATGCCCCGTACACACGATCGGACATTGATCGGACATTCCGACAACAAAATCCTAGGATTTTTTCCGACGGATGTTGGCTCAAACTTGTCTTGCATACACACGGTCACACAAAGTTGTCGGAAAATCCGATCGTTCTAAATGCGGTGACGTAAAACACGTACGTTAGGACTATAAACGGGGCAGTGGCCAATAGCTTTCATCTTTATTTATTCTGAGCATGCGTGGCACTTTGTCCGTCGGATTTGTGTACACACGATCGGAATTTCCGACAACGGATTTTGTTGTCGGAAAATTTTATATCCTGCTCTCAAACTTTGTGTGTCGGAAAATCCGATGGAAAATGTGTGATGGAGCCTACACACGGTTGGAATTTCCGACAACAAGGTCCTATCACACATTTTCCATCGGAAAATCCGACCGTGTGTACAGGGCATTAGTGTGCCTGGGGCTTCTGGTGTCACCTCCAAGATGGCAGCACCCAGCAGCAGCCCCAGGTCTGTTCAGTCTTACTGAATTTAGCCTGCATGTCCACTCAGTAAAAAAAAGTACAGTGTATCCTTAATTTGGGTACTTTGTACTTTATCACACTGCTGTGTTTTGCATACTTTTGTATTTTAGCATTCATTTCAATGGAAGTAGTCATCACAGTGCTTCTTTTATAGCCCTTAGGTTGGTTTGGAAGCATTGAAGTCATCAGATTTTTTTTTTTTTTTTTCACATTCGAAAGTTTTATTGAAAGATAATGAAACTTACAAAATGCACATTTCTCGTATTACAGATGCAACTGTACATGTATTTTCAATACAGCTTACATAAGCAGGTGGTGATCTTAAGATTCAATTCTAAGTAATTGCAACAGTGTGCTTTGTAGTTACGTTTAGTGTAGGTGGTCCTTAAAATCAAAAAACTCAGTTTTAAACATATTAAAGATTCATTAGACCTCTATGCAGTAAATTGACATTGTTTATCATCATAAACAACTGAGGATGTGTAATAGCGTCATATATTATGCATTTTTATCATCTGATGAAGTGCTTTTATAGTAGGTGTACAGGTAAAGAGAACAGAGGGAAGACAGAGAAGAGGTAGAGAGAAATCAAAGGAGTGGTGCGTGAATCCTAGGTAGATCTCAGATTGTTTGTGTTTAAAATCCAAATATTTTTACATCCAGTATTACAATAGTCATCTCAGGGTGTGCCGGTTCATTATTTCCTCATAAGTTTTAGAATATTTGAAGTTGAGCCATGGCTGCCATGTCTTATTGAATCTTTCCACAGTACCCCTGTCCTGGGCCAGGGTGTCCTTCATCTCATATACCTCTCGTATTTTATGCAACCATTCTGGTATAGAGGGCACCCTGGTGGAATTCCAGTGCAGAGGGATCAGTGATTTGGCTGCATTAAGCAGGTGTTTGGTCAGAGAATGCCTCAGAGAATATACCTTCTAACTGAGAAATTAGATATATGTAGTAAGCAGCATGCCGCATTTAAATTTAATGTAGTTTCTGTGATTGATTTAATTAAGTTCTGGACTTCAGTCCAATAGCCTGTAATCAGTTTGCAGCTCCACCATACATGTATCAGAGTGCCTACTGCTTGTTGGCACCTCCAGCACACCTCGGATTTTTGGTTATCCCAGTCATGAAGCCTATCAGGTGTATGATACCAGTGCATCAACAGTTTGTAACTTGTTTCTTGTTATCTTGTGTTCATAAACATTTATGTGCCAATATGCATGCATACCTCCATTGTTTCTCTGATATGTCCTCGTTTAGGTCTTCTGACCACCTCCTCCTGTGTTTATCCTCCATCAGACCTTTCAGATATTGCAGCCAAGTGTAGGCGACTGAAGTAGCCTTATCAAGTGGGGATTTGCCATTGCAAATCGACTCCAGATCCGTTAGGGGTCTGTTTATATCTCCGGTACTCTTAAATTTGCCTAGGTAGCTTCGTATTTGGAAGTATGTCCATTTGGCGTAAGAGGGGTAGGTTCTTTTCCGATTTGATAGATACCCAGTCTTTAAATTTATCTGCCTGAAAGCAGTCTCCTGCAAGTAGAGGGCTTTTGTCCGTTGTGGATTGTAGTGTTGTGTTTTGTTCGCCCGGCATAAAGTCGGGGTTGTCTTTCAGTGGTGTTAATGGACTGGGGAGTGTGGTAACATCTTTTTTCTTGGCTAAATTATGGAATATCTCTAGTGTGGTGCCTGTGATGGGATGCCTTTTTAGATCGCGTGGGTGTTTATTCCTCGGGATCCACGGTGAGAATGTGAGTGGTATTGGACTTAGGTCTGCTTCCAACAAAACCCTGTCCTTCGCATGCGCATGGCAGTGCCAATCAATCACCCTAGCTATATGTGATGCGTAGTAATAATGTTTGAAGTTCGGGAGTCCAATCCCTCCTAGTTCCTTAGGTTGTGTTAATTTAGTCAGCTTTATCCTAGGTTTATTTTGCTGCCAGAGGAACCCCTGAACGGCGGAATTCAGCATTTAAAAAAATTTCTGTGATATTTTTACTGGTAGGGTGCACATAAGGTATAGGAGTCTAGGCAATATCACCATCTTGATGATTGCTGCCCTACCAAACCAGGAAAAGTAGACTAAGTTCCAGCCATCAAGATTCCTCTCGCAGCTCCTGAGGAGTGGGGTATAATTTTTCTCAAAAACGGACTGTAGTTGGGGCGTTAGCAATGTCCCTAAATATTTGAGAGCTGAGGCTTCCCTACGAAATGTGGAGTTAGTTTTAGTCTGTTCAAGGGTCTTGTCTGGGAGAGAGATATTCAATGCTTCAGATTTTGAATAATTGATCTTTAAGTTTGATAAATATCCATAATGTGAGAATTCCTTCAGTAAGTTGGGGATGGATATTAGTGGGTCCTTCAGAAAGAATAAAAGGTCATCAGCGTAGGCTGCAACTTTGAACTCCCTGTCCTTCACTACAAATCCGTGAACTGCGTCATTTGTTTGAATCTTTCTAACAAAGGGTTCTAACGATAGAATGAACAACAGAGGTGACAGCGGGCACCCCTCTCTTGTCCCGTTTGTAATATGCACTTTCCTTGATAACGTACCGTTTATTTTCAGATGTGCTGTCGGGTTTTGATATAGCGCAGAGATCCAGGACGTCATATGTGTGCCCGTGCCTACAAACAGCCATTATATAATCCCATGCTACTCTATCGAAGGCCTTCTCCGCATCCGTGGAGAGGAGAAGGCCCTCAATATTTTGCGATTTTGCTCCAGGCCTATCAATCCCGGAAGCAGGGGGCCCAATCTCATAGCAAGAACCTTTGCGAATATTTTGACATCTATATTTAGTAAAGAGATTGGTCTGTAGCTAGCACAATCTCTTGGGTCCTTGCCTTCCTTTGGTATTATCGCAATGTGTGCCGTAAAGAAATCAGGAGTTACCTCTCTCTGTGAGGACAGGGAGTTCAAAGCATCCCTAAGAGGGTTCGTTATAATGTCGGTAATGGTTTTGTAGTAGATTGCGGAAAAGTCATCTGGCTCTGGGCTCTTACCAGTTTTAAGTTTAGTAATGGCTTGCGTAAGTTCTTGTGACGTCAGGGGGTCTTCTAGTAAATGGGAGTCAGACTCGTTAAGGGTGGGTAGTCCGCTTTGGGTTAGATAGTCCTGGATAATGTACGCCCTATTCCCTGTCATATGTGGTTGTCGGTGTTGTTGGGGCAGGTTGTATAGTTTTGTGTAGAATTCATGGAAACATTCTGCAATCGCCTCTGAGATCACATCAAGTTTTCCATTCTTGTTCTTGATACCCGCAATGTGGTTGTTAGCGTTGTGTGTCCATAATGCTCTTGCAAGAAGTTTGCCTGCCTTGTTCCCTGACTCGTAATATATATATTTTTTAAAATAGCATTGGTTCTATAATCTAAGATCTGTTGTAGTTCTTTTCTGGCTTCTAGGAGTTTTGTGGCAGTATCAATGGAGAGGGATTGCTTATGTAGTCTTTCTAACATGTTAATCTGAGTGATAAATGTTAGCTTCTCTCTCTTTCTTTCGTCTGGAGCCCATTGCAATCAGTATCCCTCTGATGGTACATTTGTGGGCTTCCCAGACCATCAAAGGGTCTGCTCCTTGCGTGGCATTATTTTTAAAAAATTCTGTTAGGTTAGTGGTCAACTCTGTAAGGAGTGATGGATCTGTCAGCAACAATGTGTTCAGTCTCCAGGTCGGTTGTTGTGTGGGGTTTAGTAAATTTATAGACAGGGGCATGATCTGAGATTGTCTGAGTGCCCACTTGTGAGCCTGTCACTCGGGAAAGATCCCTTTGTGAGATAAATACAGTAGATAATCTAGCCATGCGTATCTTGAATGAGGAATGGAAACAAACCTACCCTCTGGGTCACACAGTTGCTCAGTTAGTTCGAAAGGAGCTTCTTTGCTAATCAAGATAGAGACTCCCTTTGATTTCGAGTCTGGATTTGTGGCGTAAAATGCCCTTGTAAAATGTGAGTTGGTAAGATTGGGTGTGTGATTCGTTTTAAAATGGGTCTCCTGGGAGGGGCGTGGCCTGGACGGCAATGTGAGCGGACGCGTCTGAGCAGAGCTCCGCCAGTGATATATCCTGATAGCGATCTCCTGCACATCTCTCACTGGCAAACCGACCCACAGCGAGGGTAACTACTCCAGCCGCCCCCTGGTCTAGCATGTCTCCACCGAAAAGGAGCACTGCGGCATCCTCCTCCTTAGACAAGTACCGCCGTATAGACCGGGACCTGGGGGGACAAGATGGCGCCTCGGCAACATCTCCTCCAGCACAACAAGCAGAACACGAGGCAGCAGACACTAACAGAGTCCTGGAAGCGATCTCGGTATGCCAAGCCACACTGACTTCTAAAATAGAGGAAGTAAAGGTGGACATTTCATTGATCCGCCAGGATATGACCAAGATCCGGGAACGGGTCACAGAAACGGAGGCTAGGATAAGCCGAGCGGAGGACATAATTCACCCCCTACAGCACAGCCAGGAGGATATGCAGCGTCAACTTCAACAACTCGCTCAAAAACACGACGAGCTTGAGAACCGGGCCCGCAGATCTAACGTACGGTTCATTGGTTTACCGGAGGGCTCGGAGGGCCCTGACCCAGCCACCTTTTTGGAAAAACTTCTCAACGCATATGGCAGAGAGGCCTTTTCTAATACATTTGTTGTGGAACGTGCCCACCGTATGCCTGCCCGCCGTCCCCCTGAAGGCGCATCGCCGTGCACATTTATAGCAAAGCTACTGAACTTCAGAGACCGGGACGCCATTCTCCACATGGCAAGAACCAAGGGTAATATACCGATCCAATCGGGTCACGTGATGGCCTTCCCGGATTTCTCAGCAGAAGTTCAAAAACAGCGGGCTCGCTTTGGTGAAATTAAACGACGCTTAAGGGCCCACAACCTGAAGTATGCAATGTTGTTTCCGGCTCGCCTTCGGGTAGTGGGAGAGGACCGCGCACATTTTTTCGAAGACCCGACTCAAGCAGTGGCCTGGCTGGATCACCGAGAAGCAGAAAGGAATCGCCCACCCAGCTAGTCTTTTGGCTCTACAGGTCCGGTGTCTGTAAGTTGCCTTATTTACCTTTTTCTCCCCGTGAACAGTGACATTCATACGATACCCACAAAGGGCCTTTATGTCATACATGTGACCATTATGTGTATGGGATGATTTACTCCACACAACTGAGAGACTCAGGGATTGCTCGTCCCAAAGGATTTACCTAGAACACATCAACTTTATAAGTCACTGATATGCACCAGCGAAACTTTTTTCTTTCCCGATGCATGCTCCGGATTGGCAGACTGAACTTTTATACGATAACATCCTTACCAGAAAGGCCCCTAACAGCTCTTGGAGGGAGGGGAGGGGAGGTTATACGTTATATATTATTCTGAGCTGTTAAATTTTCCTTTTTCTTTCAGTTACCACTTTATAGAAATGTTATATATGTTTACTATATATCACGGCGGAGTGGTCGGTTGGAAATATCTATATACCGACTACTGCTAAGCAATGCCGTTTGTTACTTGCATTGCCAACTTCACACCAGCGTTTGTTCGCCCTCACTGGTGACGCGTGCTCTGCTAATTAAAGCGATGATGCGCCCCCAGTGGACGAAGGTTAAGGTTGTGCGTGGTGTATTTGTCTATACAAATAGACGGTTGTTCTTGCACAATCGCACAGGTTTTGGGATGCATGCCCCAACCAAGTTTGGGAGGTGGAGGGCAGGGAGGGGGGAGGGGAAATGTTATATGTTATATTCATGGTTATTGATAGATGGCACAACAGTAAGCACTGATAGATACCCTAAACGGCACAATATACGATTGCTTGGCCGGGAGCCCTCTGAGTGGTGGACATCAGTGTCCCGGGCACACCCCATTAACATGCGTCTCAATAATTATAAACAACCCAAACATGACTAGCATAAAGTTCCTAACTTGGAACGTCAGAGGGATCAGAGATAAGATCAAACGATCTGCGATTTTTGGTTGCCTTAAATCATATCGCGCCGCTATTACGGTCCTGACTGAGACGCATGTCACTGGACATCTTCAGAGCGCCTTAAAACAACCATGGACAGGATGGTCATATCATGCCACACACACCCCATACTCACGAGGGGTCTCAATCCTAATAGCTAAGATCGTCCCATTCAGCTGTATATCAGTAAAGACTGACCCCCAGGGCAGATTTATTTTCCTGCACTGCACCATATCAGGCACACATTATCTCATTTTGGCGTTTTATATACCCCCACCGTACACTTCCACTTTGATTAATGAAGGACTTCTATACATGACACAACACCCCTCATTGCCAGCCATTTGGCTTGGGGATTTCAACATGGTACTGGACCCATCCGCCGATAAGCTACAGATGAACCGAGACGCTCAGCCCTCTAGCACTACCAGACTTGGACGCACACTGACAGAGTTCTCTCTTACAGACACGTGGAGATACCAACACCCGGGTGATAGAGTATTCTCCTGTTTTTCTGCATCACATTCCTCCATGTCACGAATAGACATGATAATCGCCTCAGACGCTCTACTCCCCCAACTAACAGATTCAGGCTATCACACAAGATCCCTTTCCGATCATGCCACATGTTGGGCCTCTCTGACGTTATCCCCGCCGACGGGGCCTAGGTTGTGGCGCCTCCATTCCTTTTGGCTGGCGGCTCTGGAGGATCAGGAAGACATACCGGGAGAATGGCAGCATTTCTTTAACACCAACAATCACACCGCACCTGTGGGCATGGTCTGGGAATCATTCAAACTGTACGTTAGGACCTTACTGACAACCCGCATAAATAGACTAAAAACCACCCCGAGCACAATACTCCACGAGGCGACCGAGAAACTAGACAAGATTACACATGAATTCAACACAGACCCCACACCGGACAAAGCCTCAGCACTTAAACTACATACCCGAATGTTAGATCAACTGCACTTTGAAAAGGCTAAACAAAAACTATTTTTCACAAAGCAAAACGTTTTTGAACAAGGTGAACGGGCGGGTAAACTATTGGCGTATTTGGCTAAACAAGACACCAGGCCCCCAGTGGTTGTCTCCCTGAGGGGCACAGGAGATACATTGTTCAATGACCCCAAAGGGGTGGCGGACACTTTTAGGACATACTTTGCAGACCTGTATTCATCTAAGGTGCAGGTCACCGCAGAGGAGACTGGGGTATTTCTGCAGGATATTCCCTTTCCCCAAATATCGGAATCACAATTGGAGGCCCTTGAGGCCCTGCTTACCGTGGACGAGATCACGGCGGCTGTGGCATCCCTGGCGCCTGCTAAGGCCCCCGGGATGGATGGCCTGCCACTAGACTTCTACGCAGCCTACTCAGAGGTACTGGTGCCTGAACTATTAAGGTTATATAGTCACATTTTTGAATCTGAGTCCCTTCCCCACTCACTTAGACAAGCGGTGATTATAGTACTTCCCAAGCCGGGTAAGGACCCCCTGTATCCTGAATCCTACCGCCCAATCTCATTACTCCAGGCCGACATTAAGATCTTGGCAAAAATACTGGCAATGCGCTTAAACCAAATCATTTTATCCCTAATACACCCGGACCAGACGGGTTTCATGCCCAGGAAAAAACACGGCTATGAATTTACGCTGTTTATATATGAACGTCTCGGTGCATGAGGAAATAGGAGGTAGGGTAGTGGTGGCATTAGACGCCGCCAAGGCGTTCGATTCTGTGGAATGGGGATACCTTTGGGAGTGTCTGAGGGGGTTTGGGTTTGGACCCAATTTTATAAAGTGGGTTAAGTTACTTTACTATCTACCTGAGGCCAGAGTGTCGGTGAACGGGAGGACGTCGGACCCATTTCCCCTAGAAAGAGGGACTAGACAGGGCTGCCCACTTTCCCCGCTCCTGTATGCTTTGGCAGTGGAGCCACTCGCCATATCCCTTAGGAACAACCCAGAGATACAGGGCCTTAGAATGGTAACTCTGACGGAAAAGGTCAGTTTATACGCTGACGACATGCTCTTATATCTGGAGGATTCAGGTCCATCACTTCAGGCTGCCCTCAACACAATTGAAAAATTTGGAAGACATTCGGGATTACGCATGAATTGGTCAAAGTCACAAATTCTCCCTCTAGATATTTCACCGCCCAATAAAATATCAGCAAATCTTCCTCTGCAGAGGGTGGCATGCATTCAATACCTGGGAATTAAAATAACTAGGGACCCCATGGAATTTCTAGACAATAATATAGAACCACTCTTCCTACCTTAAATCACATATGCAGGTATGGGCACGGCTCCCATTGGGGATCATGGGTAGGATCAACCTTATTAAAATGATCATAATGCCAAAATTTCTATATGTTTTCTGGAACTCACCAATACTGATCCCCCTCAAAGTCTTTAAAACAATCGACAAGCTTATCAACTCATTCATCTGGGGCTCGGGTAGACATAAGTTGGCATGGAACACTCTTAAAAACCCCACCACATCAGGAGGAACAGCCCTACCCGATTTTCATTCATACTATATAGCCGCACAACTTTCTCATTTTTACTACATTCACAACACAGACAGTGCTAAGTACCAGACTCTGGTTTGCAATAAACCCAATAAGGATACCCATACCCCCTTGCAAGTTTTGTTCAGGGGTAGATCAGGTGGGAGGGGAGCAGTTGGACGAGGACCCCTATTGAAACAACATCGACGAGTATGGGAGATAGCATTAAAATTGACCGGTGCAGATTTTTTTCACTCTCACACCCCTCTGTGGCACAACCCGCAATTAAGAGAATTGCTTTTGATTCCTGGGGCAGTTAAATGGGCTACGAAGGGTATAATCTTCCTCCACCAGGTAATCACCCCATCGGGAGTAAGAGACTTTAACTCTCTGAGAGATGAGTTTCAATTGCCCCCACATATGCTATTTAACTATAGACAACTTACACATGCCTTACAAACACAATTTGCTACCGGATACCCAAATCCACAAGTGTTGCCCTTGGTGGATGTCATAACGGGTGCAGAACCAACTAAATTGATATCAACCTTGTACTCAGCCCTGCGGGCGCGCTCGGTTGCGGGCATAATTGATACAGCAAAAATTAGATGGGAAGAGGATATAGGCCCAGTGGAAGATGATGATTGGGGCGAGGTCCTAGAAAATGTTAAAAAGGCCTCCCCCAGGCTTCCAGAGCGTATGACGCAGTTATACATAATCCATAAGTCTTATCTCACACCAGCTAGAATAGCCAAATTCTCCCAAACCCAAGACACTCAGTGTCCAAGATGTACGAGCTCATCAAGCTCTTTCTTCCACCTTATATGGGATTGCCCGGTTATCCAAACCTATTGGAATCAAATTATTAAATTTCTCCATGATGAAATGGGCTCCCCTGCTCAGGTGGATCCAAGGTTGTGTGTACTAGGGCTGCTCCCAGATGTTACCATAGACAAATTCACTGCTACTTTTCTATATGAAACACTGTTTTGCGCCAGAAAATTGGTGGCAAAACACTGGATGAGGGCCTCCCCTCCTACTTTTCAGGAATGGGTCAAAATGGTAAACCTGTCCCTACCTTACAAAAAGGTTATATATAAACACAGGGGATGTCCGGCTAAGTACGACAGGATTTGGAATACATGGCTTAACAATACCAACACATGTGATGCATAGATAGATGTAGAACAAGAAGATTGGTGCTGGGAGCTGCCCTGGGTTCAATACAGCTAGGTTATCATACCATGGGACGGAAGATCGGGGACAGTTTGTGTCTTATCAGCAAATTTTAATTACCATTATAAAAGTGCCAGAGTTTTCATTTTTTAGTTTTCTTTAGTTTATTTTTTTTTTACAAAAAGGCTGTACATGTATGTGAAAATTACATAACCGCTCAGGAAATATGCAAAGTGTATAATATGCTTGTATGCTATCTACATGTATGTTTTTTTTCTTTACAAATAAACTTGTTTACTAACCAAAAAAAAAATGGGTCTCCTGGAGGTAGACAAAATGTGGCTTACCCTTCCTGAGTTCTCTCAAGACAGTGGAGCGACGTTCCGGTGTGTTGAGGCCACTAATGTTGTGGGATATTACCGATGGGCGGTTTCCCAGAGATGAATATGCCATGGTTGGAGGTTAGGAGGAGGTGCTCGGATCCCCAGAACTGTAGAGAGAACACAACTTTGACATGGAAATTAGTGTTTGATTCGAGTACTGGAAATTACAATCTTATAATACTGTTAACTAGCACCAAGTATAAGTTTGAGGAGGAAGGAAAGATATAGAATTAGAAAGAGAAAATATAGGAAAATATGAGTAGCACAAAGATTGAGTGTGTGTCAGGCTGGCGTTAACTAGGGGATAGCTTCATTCACCGCTAGTCAGTGACCAGTGTGAATGATCTATTAATACCTCTTTATGTATTGATGTGTTAGTTTTTAAATGCACAAATGCTTATACCATATATAAAATAAATTCAGTTCCGGTTTTTGTGTGATGAGTTCCTTGTAGTCTTGAGTGAATTTCTGTCCTCCCCGGCAACTCTGAGTATGTTCAGTTCTTCAACCTGGATGATCTCAAGTACCCACATGTATTTATCAATTTAGCTGTTAAGTAACTGGATTAGAGATAGCTTCTGGTCCAGGTTTTAGTCAGTGTGGGTGGTTAGGTAGAAATTTAGGACCGCTGATCTGTGTGATCTCAGAGGTATCTAGGATTTCGCTGTTCCTGTTGGAGGAATGTGCCCATGCTTTAATGTCCAAAATCCATGTGAGATTAGGGCAAGGTGAGCCCTATGGAATGGGGACATTGTAAGCAATAGTCAGGTTTGATAAGTCTGAGGGGGACAGGTAATGTGGTAGTTCAGTAAAGAGGTATATCCCATATAGCTGCGACACACAACATTGTGAAATGTTGAACGTTATTCGTCTTCTGGATCATTGGCGGCTTCATTTAACCTTTTAGAGGTTCCTGCCTTGAGACTGTTGCCACGGTTGTATCTGGGTTTCTTAGACTGTCTCTTGTCTGGTGAGGCAAAAGGTGAGGTTGGCGGGGTTCTTTCCAATGGGGGCTGAAGAAAGTCTGCATACCACTCTGGCAAGTTGATTTGGTCTAAGTCTAGGGCTTCGCAGAAGTCCGGGAGGTCTGCTGGCGTGCGCAATATGTACTGGCGGCCATTGTGGGTGACCGTGAGTGCAAATGGAAAGCACCATGTCTATCTTAAGTCCTTTTCCCGCAATTTCTCCAGCAGGGGGCGCAGAGCGCGTCTGTTTCTCGGTGTGATCTGAGATAAGTCCTGGAAAATGATGCTGTCGTTTCTCCTGGCCTTGCGCATTATTTCTTCCTTTAGGCCAAAGCTTTGTAAGCAACAAATTACATCTCTCGGAGGTGCTGTATCAGGCCCTTTAGGTCTGAGCGCTCTGTGTGCTCTTACAAAATCAATGTCTATGTCTTCTTGCCTTTCAAGGAGGCTGTTAAATACTCTCCTCAATGCTGGAATAATTTGAGCAGCTTCCACTGACTCAGGGATCCCCCTTGCTCTGATATTGCACCTTCTTCCTCTGTTGTCGAGGTCCTCAATGTGTCTATTCATTTCAATGAAGTGCTGTGCTTGTGTGACTGTGGTTCTCTCTAGTTTATGGATAGCCTGGTCTCTGCATTTCCCCTCAGCCTCTGTCTCTGCTATCTTCTCATTAAGGACAAGCATGCTTGTTTTTAGGTCCGTGACCGCTGCTGAGAAAGTGGCTTTGATGTCAGCGGCGAACATCGACATATCAGAGAACGTCAGGGGGTGATCCGGTCTGGACTTACCCCTGTCTGTGCTTTCCGGGGCTGATTGGGAGTCCTCACTGCCTTCATCGTCTCGGTATGTCGGTGCCATCTTGTGCCTTGTCACACTGCGTCGAGCTGCCGCTTTAGTTATAAAGATGTCCGCGATGTTTTGGTTCGCCAGAGACACCGAATTGCGACGTGAGTGAGCTTGGGGTGTCGGGTGTAGCTTTTTACCCAGCATCTGGGTGTTGTGGGTCGGGTGATTTGTCTTTCACAGCCGCGTGTGCAGCGGAGCTCCTTCACTGCGCTGCCATCTCCGTTGCGCGCCAAGCCACGCCCCCCGAAGTCATCAGATTTTTATGATTGGGAGTGCTTCTTGCTATTTAAAATCAAATTTGTTTTCCGGTTAAAAAAAGGAAAAATGGTATTTGTAAAAACATCTGAAGGAGCCTTTAAAGTATCCCCCAACAATAGTGTGAGGTAAACATATACCCCATATATTTATCTTACCACATATCAAAAACAATATCTTTTATCAGTGGTTCATCATCATGAATTCAAATAAAGTGCATATTTACTGAACTGCAATATTATAAAGAAAATGATCCTTCTTTATTTAGGAATAAAATCATGTGTTAAACAAAGAACAGTTCCAATATTCCTCTTCAAAAGATGATTATCCGAATCCCACGTGCACAAATCCACATCCGTGATTGGAAAATTTTCACCAATTCGTGAGACACCACCACCTTCTAAAATAGACACATGGTAAAAAGATGCCTTTGGTTTATGTTGGGTTAACCACTCCACTCATAAAAGCATGCCTGAAGATTTCCTGATTGAATGCCAGTAATCACTCCTTACATCTCCGCATTAATCTCAGGATCTCAGAAAAAGCAAAGAGCCATCATTGCGTAACATACTATAATTTATAAAATCATTAAAATAAGTATAGGGAATTTTCACTCACAAGTGTGGTGCCTATAGACTGGCACTAAGTCAATCCAGCAATGCTCTTAGGGCTAGCAAGCGTCGTTCCTTCTCCTGGGATCGTTTGAACGATCGAAGCCTCAATTTGGTATGGGTTAGGGCAGGAAGTGACGTTGGCGTTACCCAGAGGCCTCTACGCATTTCTCATCCAATCATGCGTCTTCAGGATTGTTTTTGATATGTGGTAAGATAAATATAAAATTTCTTCTTCAGTTTAGGCCAATATGTATTCTGCTACATATTTTTGGTAAGAAAAATCCCAATAAGCGTATATTGATTGGTTTGCGCAAAAATTATATCGCCTACAAACTATGTTATAGGTTTAGGGACTTTTTTTTTTTTTTAATTGTTTTTACTAGCAATGGTGGCGATTTTTGGCGGGACTGCGACATTGTGGTGGATCAATTGGACACGAAGTGACACTTTTTGGGGACCAGTGACAGCAATACAGCGATCAGTGCTAAAAAAATGCACTGACATTGTATAAATGACACTGGCAGGGAAGGGGATAACAGGGGCAATCAAAGGGTTAAGTGTGTCCCTAGGAGGTGTTCTCTAACTGTGTGGGAGAGGGATACACTGGAGAAAAAGAGATCCATGTTTAAGCTTAGCTAAAACACACAATGGGGGTTATTTACTAAAGGAAAATCCACTTTGCACTGCAAGTGCACTTGAAAGTGTAGATCCGAGGGGGACATGCAAGGATATTAAAAAACAGCATTTTAGCTTACACATGATTGGATGATAAAATCAGCAGAGCTTCCCCTCATTTCAGATCTACCCCTTAGATTTAGAGCGACTGCACTTCCAAGTGCACTTACAGTGCAAAGTGGATTTGCCTTTCGTAAATAATCCCCAATCTCTCTTTTGCTCCTTGACAGATCAACAGTCTGCCTTGTTTACATAGGTGGACCGCGGCTCAGTCTCTCCTCTGAACAATGGGCAGTTCGCGGCTGCCTGACCCGCTGATTGGCTCCCGCTGTGTCAAATCACAGCAGGAGTGTCGCATGCGCTCCCGTACACCATGTGCACAAACATCACATACAGGTACTTGATTTTGTGTAGCCTGCAACCGGCAACCCTGCTGCAGTATATATGAGGTGGGTGGTCCGGAAGCGGTTAAACGCTTACCTAAGCCTGATTTCGATTCAGCAATGTTCCCATCTGCAGCAGCTCTTCTCGGCTCTCTCGCTTATCTCGCATGTGACTTGGCAGGAGCCAATGGCTCCTGCTGCTGTCAGTCAAAGCCTGTGAGGGAGGGTCTTAGCCAAGCTTTGTGTGTCAATAGATTCTTTAAGACATGGGTGCTCAACCTGTAGCCCTCCAGCTGTTGCAAAACTAAAAGTCCCATGAGGCATTGCAAGCCACTGATGGCTATAAGCATGACTCCCAAAAGCAGAGGCATGATGTGACTTGTAGTTCCGCAACAGCTGCCGAGTCACAGGCTGAGCACGCCGATATACGTGGGCAAATGGGCGTACCTGTACATCCCCTTTAGGAGTCGGGGATTGCAGGCGTGCGCGCCGCCGCGTAAAGCATGACCGTGCTTGCCCGCCGGTCTCCTGGCGATCGTGTCACGGAGCCTCAGAAGGGGGAAGTGCCTATGTAAAGGAGGCATTTCACCGTTCTGGCTTGTGTCATGACAGAGATCACTGCTCCCTGTCATCAGAAGCGGTGATCGCTGTCATGTGACTTGAAGCCCATCCCCCCCAGAGTTAGAATCACTCCCTAGGACACACTTAACCTCTTTATCGCCCCCTAGTGGTTAACCCCTTCCCTGCCAGTATCATTTATACAGTAATCAGTGCATTTTTATAACACCGATCGCTGTATAAATGACAATGGTCCCAAAATAGTGTCAAAATTGTCCGATGTGCCCACCATAATGTCGCAGTCACGATAAAAATTGCAGATCGCCGCCACTACTAATAAAAAAAAATTAAATTAAAAATGCCATAAAACTACCCCCTATTTTGTAGATGCTATAACTTTTGCGCAAACCAATCAATATACGCTTATTGCGAATTTTATTTATTTATTTTTTTTTAAGCAAAAATATGTAGAAGAATACATATCGGCCTAAACTGAGGAAAAAAATGTTTTTTATATATATTTTTGGGGAATATTTATTATAGTAAGAAATAATGTTTTTTTCCCAAAATGTTCGCTTTTTTGTTTATAGCGCAAAAAATAAAAACCGCAGAAGTGATCAAATACCACAAAAAAAAGCCCTATTTGTGGGAAAAAAAGGACATCAATTTTGTTTGGTTGCAACGTCGCATGACCGCGAATTGTCAGTTAAAGCGACGCAGTGCCAAATCGCAAAAAGTGCCCTGGTCAGGAAGGGGGTAAATTCTTCCAGGGCTGAAGCGGTTAAAGCAGCTGGACGCCACGGAGGGGAGAGGAGGAGAAGCGGCTGTCGCCTGCTTTAATAAAAGCCACACAGGGAGAACATGATTATAACTTCCCCCGCAGCCGCCTCAACGATCATCCCTGAGTGTCCAGGTATCGGGCCAAGCATCGGGAGCATTTGCAAGTGTAAAAGTACTCCTGCAAATGCTCGGTATCGGGACCAATACCGATACTAGTATTGGGACAACTCTCATTTCTGTATTGAAAATTCTTATTTTTATTGGTCTTATGTAATATTCTAATTTTCTGAGGTACTGAATTTTGGGTTTTCACTAGTTTTAAGCCATAATCGTCAAAATTTAAAAGAAATGCTTGAAATAAATCACTCTGTGTGTAATAAATCCATATAATATGAGTTTCACTTTTTGAATAGAATTACTGAAATAAACGTTTTGATCTGTTTTTTTTAGATGATTGTCCTGTATGCATCTCCTTGACAATCCTGCCATGTTATTTTGTGCCATGTATCTGTCTTTTGCACTATTTGCAAAACTTCTAAAAACCAAATAAACCTTTTGTAAAACAAAAATTAATGGTACTGAGCTAGTGGCGCACCGAAATTTCGGCCGCCGAAACATATTGTCCAAAAACTGTGTATTCGGGTGAAAGAAGAAAAGGTGCCGATTTAATGACACCGAAAAGGGGGCGGTGTCCGCCTGTGGGTGCCGCACATTGCGGGGGTGTCATCCTGGCGGCTCAGTCAGTCTTCTCCATCCTCTTCTCCCCCCTCCTCTTCGCGCAGAGCGGCGATCTCCCTGTGTCACAGAGCTAAATTGTCCGGGCGGCCGCAGTAACAATGTCCCGCCTCCTGTGATAGACGGCACACTGTGTGACGTATCACCGGAGGCGGGACATTGTTGCTGCGACCGCCTGGCCCAGGTAATTCAAATCCAGCTCTGTGACACAGTGGGAGATCGCTGCTCTGATCCGGGCACTGGAGAGGCTGCAGTCTCTGACCATCTCCTGTATCATGTCTGCTGGAGGTGCACCGAATGAAAATTTTGCTAATACTATTAGCAGTGTGTTTAGCAATGGTTAGAGACTGAGGACATGATACAAGAGATGGTTAGAGACTGAGGACATGATACAAGAGATGGTTAGAGACTGAGGACATGATACAAGAGATGGTTAGAGACTGAGGACATGATACAAGAGATGGTTAGAGACTGCAGATTGGATTTTTCCTGAGCTTTTCTTGCACTAAAGGTGCCAATAATGGCCAACAATAAATTAATTTAAATTGATGATATTAATTAAAAAGTTGAATATAATACAATTCCATATAAAAAATATAAATATTTTTTAAAAACTGGCATTTTCGGTTTCAGTTTTTGGCTAAGTGCATCCTGCATTTTCAGTTTCAATACCAAAAATTTCCATTTAGTGCACCCCTAGACTGAGGACCTACTTCCATGTAACAGCAATCTGAAATTTTGGGACAGTAATAGAAGGGAAATCTTCCAATGGGTGCACTAGCTCTAGAGAAAAGCAGATTCCCTCACTTTGGAGGAATTTCCTCTCCCTTCCTGTTTTGGCTGTGGGACAGGAAGTGAATGGAAATTTCCCCAATGGGAAACGGATGGACTTTTTACTTGCAGTTGCCCTATATACAAATGTAGTTTGTTGATGCATAAACATTACATAAAAATACAATAAACCCCTGAATGATAATTTTATTTAGTGGTCATTCTTTAACATGCAGTTTCACATAAGGAGGGTAGATTTAACTTTATTCTCTTAAGTTTCTTTGACCTACATTGCATCTCATATTTACGTAATCAAATGTAATTCCACTCTCCTGTTTTTTTTGTAGTTCGTTTCAAGGATGACAGTGAATAGCTGACCTTGACTTGGTACCCTTTCTTTGGCATTTTATTCATCCACGAGAATCCTCTACTGTATAATACTATTGTCTCTTTTTTTTTTTTTTAATATGCAGCTTTCAGTGGAAAGAGTTGTATTGCTTTGTAATGGCTGCACTAAGTAGGAGATTCGTGATCTTAAATAAAAGAAGCAGCGTATGATTCACCAAGCCAGTTTACAACTCAAATGCAAGATTTGGCTGTTCATTCGAATGCTTAAAGCACTACTCCAGTTTTTCGTCCCCAAAACAGATGCATTGTGCATGTAAATGAATCACAACCCCACTGTCAGTTTGTGTGTAACTTACCTCCTTTAGCTGTATAAAGTAGGTTTTTGTGACTGTGATGTCACTCCTGGTTGACTTTCAAAGTTCTCTGACTTCTGTTTCTGTCCTTTTTCAGTCCTCATACTACATGTCCTGTGATCCTTTGAGCCTTTGTAATTTCAGGGCAGGCTATGGGAGTCACTTGTACCAGTTCTGGGAATTGATGTGGAAGGGTCTTAGGGTTACTGTGGGTGTTTCCTGGAGTTCATGTGGGTGGTGAAAGGTGTAATGTGTAGAGATGTGAAGGCCTGGAAATAAAATATTTTTTTTTTCCTGAAGGCTTTTTTTCCAAAAAATTGCAAAAATTGAAAAAAAAAAAAATGTGGAATATTTTATTTTAACCACTTCAGCCCCGGAAGGATTTACCCCCTTCCTGACCAGAGCACTTTTTCCAATTTGGCACTGCGTCGCTTTAACTGCTAATTGCGCGGTCATGCAATGCTGTACCCAAACGAAATTTGCGTCCTTTTCTTCCCACAAATAGAGCTTTCTTTTGATGGTATTTGATCACCTCTGCCGTTTTTTATTTTTTGTGCTATACACGGAAAAAGACCGAAAATTTTGAAAAAAAATTATATTTTCTACTTTTTGTTCTAAAAAAAAATCCAATAAACTCAATTTTAGTCATACATTTAGGCCAAAATGTATTTGGCCACATGTCTTTGGTAAAAAAAATGTCAATAAGTGTATATTTATTGGTTTGCGCAAAAGTTATAGCGCCTACAAACTAGGGTACATTTTCTGGAATTTACACAGCCTTTAATTTATGACTGCCTATGTCATTTCTTGAGGTGCTAAAATGGCAGGGCAGTACAAAACCCCCACAAATGACCCCATTTTGGAAAGTAGACACCCCAAGGAAATTGCTGAGAGGCATGTTGAGCCCATTGAATATTCATTTTTTTTGTCCCAAGTGATTGAATAATGACAAAAAAAAAAAAATTACAAAAAGTTGTCACTAAATGATATATTGCTCACACAGGCCATGGGCCTATGTGGAATTGCACCCCAAAATACATTTAGCTGCTTCTCCTGAGTATGGGGATACCACATGTGTGGGACTTTTTGGGAGCCTAGCCGCGTACGGGGCCCCGAAAACCAATCGCTGCCTTCAGGATTTCTAAGGGCGTACATTTTTGATTTTACTCCTCACTGCCTATCACAGTTTTGAAGGCCATAAAATGCCCAGATGACACAAACCCCCCCCCAAATGACCCCATTTTGGAAAGTAGACACCCCAAGCTATTTGCTGAGAGGCATGTTGAGTCCATGGAATATTTTATATTTTGACACAAGTTGCGGGAAAGTGACTATTTATTTATTTTTTGCACAAAGTTGTCACTAAATAATATATTGCTCACACAGGCCATGGGCATATGTGGAATTGCACCCCAAAATACATTCTGCTGCTTCTCCTGAGTATGGGGATACCACATGTGTGGGACTTTTTAGGAGCCTAGCCGCGTACGGGGCCCCGAAAACCAATCACCGCCTTCAGGATTTCTAAGGGTGTAAATTTTTGATTTCACTCTTCACTGCCTATCACAGTTTCGGAGGTCATGGAATGCCCAGGTGGAACAAACCCCCCCCCCAAATGACCCCATTTTGGAAAGTAGACACCCCAAGCTATTTGCTGAGAGGCATGGTGAGTATTTTGCAGCTCTCATTTGTTTTTGAAAATGAAGAAAGACAAAAAAAAAAATTTTTTTTTCTTTTTTTAATTTTCAAAACTTTGTGCCAAAAAGTGAGGTCTGCAAAATACTCACTATACCTCTCATCAAATAGCTTTGGGTGTCTACTTTCCAAAATGGGGTCATTTGGGGGGGGGTTTGTGCCACCTGGGCATTCCATGGCCTCCGAGACTGTGATAGGCAGTGAAGAGTGAAATCAAAAATTTACGCCCTTAGAAAGCCTGAAGGCGGTGCTTGGTTTTCGGGGTCCCATACGCAGCTAGGCTCCCAAAAAGTCTCACACATGTGGTATCCCCGTACTCAGGAGAAGCAACAGAATGTATTTTGGGGTGTAATTTCACATATTCCCATGGCATGTTTGAGCAATATATCATTTAGTGACAACTTTGTGCAAAAAAAAAAAAAAAAAATGTGTCTCTTTCCCGCAACTTGTGTCACAATATAAAATATTCCATGGACTCGACATGCCTCTCAGCAAATAGCTTGGGGTGTCTACTTTCCAAAATGGGGTCATTTGGGGGGGGGTTGAACTGTCCTGGCATTTTATGCACAACATTTAGAAGCTTATGTCACACATCACCCACTCTTCTAACCACTTGAAGACAAAGCCCTTTCTGACACTTTTTGATTACATGAAAAAATTATTTTTTTTGCAAGAAAATTACTTTGAACCCCCAAACATATATTTTTTTAAAGCAAATGCCCTACAGATTAAAATGGTGGGTGTTTCATTTTTTTTTTCACACAGTATTTGCGCAGCGATTTTTCAAACGCATTTTTTGGGGAAAAAGCACACTTTTTTTTACATTTTAATGCACTAAAACACACTATATTGCCCAAATGTTTGATGAAATAAAAAAGATGATCTTAGGCCGAGTACATGGATACGAAACATGCCATGCTTTACAATTGCGCACAAACGTGCAGTGGCAACAAAATAAATACATTTTTAAAAGCCTTTACAGGTTACCACTTTAGATTTACAGAGGAGGTCTACTGCTAAAATTACTGCCCTTGATCTGACCGTCGCGGTGATACCTCACATGCATGGTGCAATTGCTGTTTACATTTGACGCCAGACCGACGCTTGCGTTCGCCTTAGCGCGAGAGCAGGGGGGACAGGGGTGCTTTTTTATTTATTTATTTTTTTTTTTCTTTATTGTTTTTTTGCTTTTTTTCTTATTTTAAAACTGTTCCTTTCATTTTTTTTTTTTTTTTAATCATTTTTATTGTTATCTCAGGGAATGTAAATATCCCCTATGATAGCAATAGGTAGTGACAGGTACTCTTTTTTTGAAAAAATTGGGATCTATTAGACCCTAGATTTCTCCGCTGCCCTCAAAGCATCTGACCACACCAAGATCGGTGTGATAAAATGCTTCCCCAATTTTCCAATGGCGCTATTTACATCCGGCGAAATCTAAGTCATAAAATGCTCGTAGCTTCCGGTTTCTTAGGCCATAGAGATGTTTGGAGCCACTCTGGTCTCTGATCAGCTCTATGGTCAGCTGGCTGAATCACCGGCTGCATTCTCAGGTTCCCTGTTGAGACAGGAGAGCCAGAGAAAAACACGGAAGACGGTGGGGGGGGGTGGGGGGGGCATTCTCTCCCACTGCTTGTAAAAGCAGTCTAGAGGCTAATTAGCCGCTGGGATTGCTTTTACATGAAAGCCGACCGCTGGCTGAAAAGAATGATACCAAGATGATACCTAAACCTGCAAGCATCATTCTGGTATAACCACTCAAAGTCATGAATGGTGTACCTGAAGACAAAAAAATGGTTAACAATAAAGCACAGTAAACGGTAAAGTATAAAAAATTGCATACCTGAAAAGCAAACATGATGAAACATAATAACAATAAAACATTGCAGAATAGAATACAGTAAAAAAGAGCGGAACAATAGAGAGAGAGCATAGAGAGAGAGAGAGAACAATAAAACGACAACTATTATTTTTTATTTTATATTTTTGTTTTTTTTTTTTTTTACACTTTTTTTGTAACTGTAACTTTTATAACTGTAACCGGTTCCAGGTTCGGGTCTCTCAAAATGCGATGGCATCTTGGGAGACCCTGTGAAAGTGTGCCTAGTCTGTGCAATGCTGTACCCTACGCTAATACTCAACTAGTGAATGGTAGCGTTCAAAACATTCACCAATGCAAAGACCAGGATTGACAGGACAGGAGGGACAATAATAGCGGGTGTCATGCCTATATCCGCGCTTGCTGCAGACACAACATCTTTTTTGGGGGGGTTCGTTGGGTAGGGGTACTCGGGAGGACATAAAAATGCCTCTCATGCAGCCGACTGCATTTGGTTGGGGTTGTGAATGGGGGAAGTACGGGCGCTGCAGAAGTGGTGGGTTCCCAATTAGGATTGGCGAATTCAGCAGGAAGGGCATTATGGGCACGACGGGCCTGTGTTTGTCTTTTTGGTGGCAGCGGGACACTACTTGTGCTTGCCACCTCACCAGCTTGAACTGCACTTATGAGACTCGCCACGTCACCAAGTGTTACTGCAGTGCTGGTTTGACTACGACCGGGGTGTACTAGGCCGCTGGCGCTTGCCAGTTCACCAAAACGCTACCAAAAAAACTGTTAACGATCGCAGGGATCAGGCCTGACTCTGCGAACGCTGCAGTTATGCGTTTAGTGTTTTGTAAGTGACAGTGATCGATCGATACTGCACTTGGGTGGGCTGGGCTGGG
This sequence comes from Aquarana catesbeiana, assembly GCF_042186555.1. Lineage (NCBI taxonomy): Eukaryota > Metazoa > Chordata > Amphibia > Anura > Ranidae > Aquarana > Aquarana catesbeiana. The sequence continues at coordinate 107,345,054 of NC_133325.1, read as the reverse complement.
CCGGGCGGAGGGGCAAAACGCAGGTGCTAGCAGGTATCTGGGCTGATCCCGCTAACACTGCGTTTTTGGGAACCCTAAACTGCTGGGGACGCCAGTATAGATCTGATCGGATCAGATATTGATCCGTTCAGATACTATACCACTAAGCGAGGCGTATGCTGCGTGCGTGGGTGTTAGCGGTACTGGCGCTAATCTGACGCTGCCTTGGGCGACGCATATCACCGCCGGGTGATCAGGGGGCTAAACCTTTATTCGGTAATAAACGGCGGGTGCCCTGACACTATGAAAAATAAACAAACTAACCAGCGTCACCCGTAACGGTTATACGGTGATCAGTGGTGAAAGGGTTAACTAGGGGGCAATCAAGGGGTTAAAACATTTATTAGATAGTATATGGGGGTCCCTGTCGCTATAAAACGCTGACGGCGAACCTAAATATTTACGTCCCTAACTAGCGTCACCAGCGACACTAATACAGCGATCAGAAAAATGATCGCTTAGCGACACTGGTGACGGGGGGTGATCAAGGGGTTAAAACTTTATTAGGGGGGGGGTTGGGGGGTATCCTAGACCTAAAGGGGGCCTAACACTCACTGCCCTAACACTGTAACTGTCACAAACTGACACCAATACAGTAATCAGAAAAAAAAAAAAAAAAACCTGTTTGGTGTCAGTTTGTGACGGGGGGGGGGTGATTGGGGGGGCGATCGGGGGGTGGGATCGGGGTGTTTTGTGTGCCTGGCATGTTCTACTGTGTGTGTGTTGGTGCACTCACATTACAGTCTTCTCTCCTCAGCCCCGAACGGAAAATACCGAGCCGAGGAGAGATGACATCATTTCCTCTGCCTCTGTGTACAATACAGAGGCAGGGAAATGATCCCATTGGCTGGGAGCGATCGCGAGGGGGGGCCACGAATGGATGGCCTCCCCCTCACCACCGATCGCCGGGGGAGATTTGCCGACCGCCGCAGGCACCGGGGGGGGGGGGGGTCCGATTGGAACCCCCACCCGCGGGCAGGCAAGGACGTACCTGTAAGTCCTTTTGCCTGCCCGTGCCGCTCTGTTGACGTACATCGTCGTGCGGCGGTCGGCAACTGGTTAACATGATGAATAAAATATTTTAAGACAGGGTGTTCAAATATTTTCCAAATCATTTCTAAAAAAAAAATGTATGATATCAGATTATTCTAATTTCTGTGCACTGAGTGAGGACAAGCAAGTCCTAGGTAACAAACTGAACCCTCCAATGCAAGAACAGCATGCATTTCTTCCTTTAGGAGGTGCTGTGCTGCTATTGTAACAAGAACCGGTCCGGTCAAACCTTAAGTTTTTAGAAGTTCCTAATTGTGATGACGGACAAAAAAAGAGTAGCTGCAGAAGCAGAGACGGATACTGACAATTTCAGCTCAGAAAATGATTCTGATTAAATGTCCATTGAAACCTAGTCCCACTCTCTTCTTAACACTTCCCCCATCTTCAGTTCTTTTTATGAGAATGGGGTTTCTATTTTTGTTTAATACTGTGGAGAGGAAATATGAAAAATTGTTACTTTTGGTTTTGAAAATTGTTTTGTGGAGGCTTTTTGGCTGTTCCACATAAACTAGTAAGCAGTTCAGGAGATTGTTGCTCCCTTTGTTACAAATAAATATTATAAAAAAGTACATTCTGTTTGTGATAATTGTTTGGCTACACTATATTTTTAATATGCTAGTTGTGATAATTTTATGCCAAGTCAAATTGCCCATAGTCATATTTTATGTTCCTAAAGTAACAGAATGACTTTCAATCTTAAGACAAAAAAGTGCTAATGTAGCATTATTTTCAATTTGTCCGAAAACTTAATCCCCCCCCCAAAAAAACTGTTTTTTTTTCCGAGCCTCAAAATTTCTGGAAATTTTACATCTCTAGTAATGTGTCATACCTCCTCCTGTCTAGCAGCATGCCATAGAATATAGGCTTGCTACAAGACTACAGAGGAAGGGCTATGGGCGGCTATTATGAAAGTGTTTCCTACATATGTAAATTATCCCCCTAACAGGGAGCTGGGCTCTGGGAGGGCAGGATCTCAGAGGTGGGACTTTAATTGTTCACACTGGTCGGCATATTTAACTGGGGAGGATTGAATTCTAATTGTGATCCATTCAATCCTGCCCAGCAACAGCACAGCTAGCTTTCTAAATCCGCTGTAGGGCCCGATAATGGCACACCGTCATATGATGGCATCCCAAACTAGCCGGCCGCGCTGTAGTCGTCATTTAGCTATAGCGCCAACAGCAAGTGGTAATTCTATTGCCAGACTTAGGGCTTGTGCCCACTGCATCTCAAAGAAGCGGCTCCTACAGGCTTTTGAGCTTTTTTAAGCTCTTTTTTTTTTCTGCCTGGAAACTCCCCTCCATGTTAGCCAATGTGTCCATGCACTCTATGGCTTTTTCAGGAATTTACTAGTATATGAGCTTACAGACAGAAAAAAGCCCCACCAAACTCGCGTTTGTGAGAGGATCTTTCGAGCAGAAAAGACGCCTAAGCACCCAAAAACATGCAAAAAAAAAAACAAAAAAAAGGAAAAATGAGCTGCAGTGTGCATGAGCCCTTAGGCATCCACAACCCTTTTTTTTGTGAGGACCTTGGAGACCTTTTGATCTTGGCGTGAGGACATCACACACATTAGTAATGAAAAAACATATCCTTGCACATGCCATGGCAAAAATTATACCCCAGTTTAAGTTCAGTAGGCAGTACAGCCATCAAATGTGACCAGTTAAAGTTGCAGTGCAGTATTTACTTAAAAAAAAAAAAAAAATCATTAAACAAAAATCCCCACTTGGCTGTTAAAAAAATAAAAAAAATAAAAAGGGGAGTGGAGGGGAGATTTATGGGCATCAGTCTCTTCTCATGAATGCCTGGTAGCTGCTTATGTACTGTCCTCTGAAAAGCCATCCACAGCGGATCACTTGTTATAGGGGTGGTAAAGACTGCCACAGGTGTGAATGCATCCTAATACTTTTGCTTTAACACCATAATTTTAGATACAAATAAAATCCTTACTAAAGTTAATTGGGATAATGTGAGTCATAATTCTATGACATTCTATAGTCACATTCTGCTTATGTTCCTCCAATTGTCCTTGGTTTTTTATACTTGGTGTAGGGCTTGGAGATTTTCCTCACAAAATTTTTTTTTTTTTTTTTTTTTTTTTATTATATTGTATACAGTGATGTAGTGTGTCAGTATACAGTGTGTCAGTATGTAGTGCGTCAGTATACAGTGATGTAGTGCGTCAGTATACAGTGATGATCACTGTGTATACTGACACACTACATCACAGTATACTGACTATTGCACTGATGGATTGTCCTCTGTCAGTGTGTACTGATCACACCCACTATGACACACTCTGCCATCCATACAGCCAGCACTCACACTCCCTTCTCTCTCTCTCCAGCCCAGGACTGTCCCTGTGATCCCCGATCCCTGTACAGGCGTAACCCACCCCCCTCCTCCTCCTCCTCCTGAGATCACAGCCCTCCGATACACAGCGCTCCACCAACAGATCTAAGCCTCGCCCACTACCCCGCCTACCCACCCATGCACAACGTCCGGCCTCTCGTACTAGGCCGAAGCCGCGGCCTCGCCTGAAAAATCGTGCCTGCAGCTACTCAGGACCGGCGCGGTCCTGGTAAAAAAAAAAAAAAAATCGATTTGAAGAAGATTTGAATCGATTTGGCCTCTCAACTCGATTCAAGATTCAAATCGATTTTTTCCCCAGCCCTAACTTGGTGTGAAACAAGATGTAGTATCTAATATACAGTACATTTGCGTTGTAATCATTCATTTTTTTCTTCTTCTTTTGAAAGCAATCTAATTTGCCCATGTTTATTATTCTGCAGCAATATTTAGTATTTGAAAGATTTTATCTTGCTTACTTGCACACTGAAAAAACGCCACCGCCATCGTTATTCAGACATCCAGGGCAATCCTGTCAAGACTAATGGTATACAATGAGGCCAAGTAACTAGTTTCAGCTTCTCGAAGCATTTCCTTATTAGCTTGATGATTGGTTGTGCTGAAAAGCCATATAGACGTGGGCATGGGCTTGTATGTGGGAAATTGAATTGATTTTCTGGTTCGTTAAAGGTAGTTATGCAAAACATGTTTGTATTTTCTTACAAGGGCAGTTTACATGTTGGCATATTTGTCTACCGCCACAATTTTATCTTATTTTTTTGCATGCTTAAAATGTGTTTTTTTTTTTTTTCCTAGAAATGACTGTAACCCCCCCGAAAATTATATCATTTTCTAAAAGCAGAGACCCTGGGGAATAAATGGCGGTAGTCGCAGTGTCACACAATTTTTGCGCAGTTAATTATCAAATGCATATTTTCAAGAAAAAAATACACTAAAATGGATTTCATGCAAACAATATTATACAGTTTTTTTTCAAAATAAAATATAAAAGATGATAGGGTTGCTTTAAATAAATAGATTTTTGAAAAAAAAAAATGGGATCCTGTGTACATTCTTCATATGGGGGGGCGGGATAGAATGCAATGATTTGCCAATCATTGTTTGCAATTTTGCGTTGAGGAGCGCTCTTGGAAAATTGTTGGACAATTTTTAGATGCAGCTTTTCACAGATTGGTGAACCTCTGTCCATTTTTACTTCTGAGATACTTTATAGTAGGTGAGGTTGAAAAAAGACACAAGTCCATCAAGTTCAACCTATGTGTGTGATTATATGTCAGTATTACATTGTATATCCCTGTATGTTGCGGTCGTTCAGGTGCTTAGCTAATAGTTTTTTGAAACTATTAATGCCTCCCGCTGTGACCACCGCCTGTGGAAGGGAATTCCACATCCTTACCACTCTTACAGTAAAGAACCCTCTACGCAGTTTAAGGTTAATCCTCCTTTCTTCTAATTTTAGTGAGTGGCCACGTGTCTTGTTAAACTCCCTTCAGCAGAAAGTTTTATCCCCATTGTGGGGTCACCAGTACGGTATTTGTAAATTGAAATCATATCCCCTCTCAAGCGTCTCTTCTCCAGAGAGAATAAGTTCAGTGCTCACAACCTTTCTTCATAACTAATATCCTCCAGACCCTTTATTAGCTTTGTTGCCCTTCTTTGTACTTGCTTCATTTCCAGTACATCCTTCCTGAGGACTGGTGCCCAGAACTGGACAGCATACTCCAGGTGAGGCCGGACCAGAGTCTTGTAGAGAGGAGAATTATCGTTTTATCTCTGGAGTTGATCCCCTTTTTAATGCATGCCAATATTCTGTTTGCTTTGTTAGGCTCAGCAATGGCATGCAATGCCAAGCTGCTGCTATCATCTACTAGGACCCACAGGTCCTTTTCCATCCTAGATTCCCCCAGAGGTTCTCCCCCCAGTGTATAGATTGCATTCATATTTTTGCCACCCAAATGCATTATTTTACATTTTTCTACATTGAACCTCATTTGCCATGTAGTTGCCCACCTCATTAATTTGTTCAGATCTTCTTGCAAGGTTTCCACATCCTGCGGAGAGGCTATTGCCCTGCTTCGCTTAGTATCGTCCGCAAATACAGAGATCAAACTGTACATAAAAGAAAAAAACGCGCTGAAAAAATGTCATTGAATACACCAATAAGAGAGCAGCAGCATGCAGTGCGATAACACAAAAAGTCCAATATATAATAAGAAAGCTGCGCTAAAAAAAGAAGTATGTCCAAAAGGTTATGACAATCCAATGGAAGCACTTAAAATCTTGCAAACACCCTGGTGTGCACACATAAACAAGGTGAAGTGCCCGACCACCGTAGCTGTAGATTAGGATTACCAGACAGCAAGCAACAAAAGCAGATGGCTTACAACCCAGCCAGGGCCTTTAAAATTTGCAGATGATCACAATGGGGATGGTGGTTTAGATGGTTGACCTTTCTCACTCGCTCCGACTAAGGTATCCATTCTCTCAGTATACAACCCAAAAGAGAAGAGAACTGGCCATAGTGTAATATGTCCACAGTTACTTTAATAAAACGTAGTATTACACTTACAGTTAAGAAGTAGTAGAATCGCATGTATAAAAAAGCCGGCTGGCATAAACAAAACACAAAACAGAGTCCGTCCTCCTCTCCGAATCACGTGTTAGCGCCACTACGTGCCTCTCTATTAAAATACATAATAATCAAGAATTATCGATAAAAGCATTAACGTCCGTGTCTATATTCAACCCATGAGGTGCATAGGTTCTCAATCTATGGATCCAGGTCATCTTCTCGTTTTTATCTAAATTCATAGTCTTTATATGCCTTTTAAAAAATGGTCTCTTATATATTCTATCTATCTAAATGAGGAACATTTCTTGAGTATTTAACTTTCCAAAAATGACCTCTATAGGAATGCCCTTGTAGCCAGTTTTCAATCCATGTACTCACCCTATGGTCCATGCCAACGGACCTTATTTTGTACAGTAAACGTTTATGGGGAACTGTGTCAAATGCTTTTGCAAAATCCAGATACACCACGTCTACGGGCCTTCCTTTATCTAGATGGCAATTCACCTCCTCAAAGAAGGTTAGGTTAATAGATTGGTTTGGCAAGAACGATTCTTCATGAATCCATGCTAATTACTGCTAATGATACCATTCTCATTACTTTTTTGACTCTCTAATGTCTAGTACACACGGGCCAAATGTCGGGAGACATCGGCCGGTTCAATAAAAATCGGCCAACACGCAGAATGTGTGTATGCCACGCTGTGAGCCGGCTTCTGTCGGACGAGCATGCTGGAAAACCAGCAGCCGACTGGCTTCCAATCAGTGCGCTCAGCCAATAGTTAAGAGCGCTGATCGTAATGTGTGGGGGGGGCGTAAGTACGAACAGGTCCAACCCGAGCTGTCAGGTGTGTTGTTTTTCTTTTTTTTTTCATTCATTCAACCCGCCGGGTTGAACAAAAAAAAAACTGTTGGGTATACCAGGCTTAAGATGCTCCTTCTTTTTTATTTTGGTTCACAATCGTGTTACTGACCTGCTGCCAATTAAACAAATTGGTTGCAAAATGTTTGTCCAGCTCTTCCTGTTCAGTACCCCTAAGACCCCATTCACACAGGGACGACTTGTCAGGCGACATAGTCGCCTGACAAGTCGCCTCCCGTTCTGTACTATGGAGCCGTTCTAAGGGGAGCGACGCAAGTTGCTCCGACTTAGAAAAAGGTTCCTGTACGACTTCGGGGGCGACTTGCATAGACTTCTATGCAGAAGTCGTTTTGCAAGTCGCCCGGGCAGTCGTTTGCAGGTCGCCTCGCTGAGGCGACCTGCAAGTCGTGTTGCCCCTGTGTGAATGGGGTCTTACTTTGCCAGATTTTTTTTTCCGTCTCAACTTCCTGAGATGTGTTGTTGCTGTCAATTTCAAGAGTACCCTTTTTTTTTTTTTAAAGGTATATTATTTAGAATAATAAAAAAATGTAGTTTTATATGCTGCAAAATATTTGCGCAGCTGTTTATCAACTTTTTTTAGGGAAAAAACATAGTGCTAGTGTAGAAAAAAAGTACTATAATTATGCATTCCTATGGACTGGTGGGTGTCAGTTTGTCATCCGCCTATCTCCGGGTCGGATCAGGCCCTCTTAAAAAAAAAAAAAAAAAATAAATAAAAATGGAGGACTGCGTCCCCTTACGTTTGGACCAACTGGATCGGAGGCAGCTGGGTGTAAACGGATAGCGGAGTCCGTTTACTCCCAGCCGCCCATAGAACAGAGTGGGGTCTGTCTGTGCCTGCTCAGCAGAGACTGAGTGGATACAGACCTGTCATCTGCCCGCTCTATTTGATCAGCAGGGGATTAGCTCACAGATACCCTGCTGATTGTAACAGCAGGCATCTGTTTAAGGCAGGGGTCTCAAACTCGCGGCCCTCCAGCTGTTACGAGACTACAAGTCCCATGAGGTATTGCAAACCTGACAGTTACAAGCATGACTCCCACAGGCAGAAGCATGATGGGACTTGTAGTTTCGCAACAGCTGGAGGGCCGCTAGTTTGAGACCCCTGGTTTAAGGGGTCTTTAAGGCCAGGTTCACACTGATGCGACACGACACTCATCCTACTTTGGATCTGACTTTGCCCTGCGACTTGAAGTCAGAGACATGTCTGACTTCAATGAACGGGGATCCGACCTGGATCCCCGCCAATACCAGGCACTGTGTTTGGTATGAATCTTGAGGAGGAACTCCACGCCAAATTTTAAATAAAACAGCATAGGTTCCCCCTCCAAGAGCATACCAGGTCCTTCGGTCTGGTATGGATTTTAAGGGGAACCCTCCACGCTGAAAAAGCGGCATGGGGGTCCCCCCAAAATCCATACCAGACTTTTATCCGAGCACGCAGACTGGCCGGTCGAGAAAGGGGGTGGGGACAAGCGTGCGCCCCCTCCTGAACCGTACCAGGCCGCATGCGCTCAACATGGGGGGGTTGGGTGCTTTGGGGCAGGGGGGCGCACTGCCTAATGATGGCTTGCTTCACTGATAGTGACAGTTCTTCGGATTTCATATTGAGAGTTGACAGCAACAGATTCCAAATGCAAATAGCACACTTGAAATGAACTCTGGACCTTTTATCTGCTCCTTGTAATTGGGATAATGAGGGAATAACACACACCTGGCCATGGAACAAATGAGCAGCCAATTGTCCCATTACTTTTGGTCCCTTAAAAAGTGGGAGGCACATATACAAACTGTTGTAATTCCTACACCGTTCACCTGATTTTGATGTAAATACCCTCAAATTAAAGCCGAAAGTCTGCAGTTAAAGCACATCTTGTTTGTTTCATTTCAAATCCATTGTGGTGGTGTATAGAGTCAAAAAGATTAGAATTGTGTCAATGTCTCAATATTTATGGAACCTGACTGTACATGAAGCCTAATATATATATTCGTGTGTGCGTGTATATATGTATGCACACACACACACACGATTGGCATGCTATTTATTTAATTTCACCACCTCTTCTTCTTTTTTTTTTTTTTTCTTCTAGGGATAAACGCACTGTGCCATCATGGCTCATTCAAAGACCAAGGGCAACGATGGAAAGATCACATATCCCCCGGGAGTCAAAGAAATCTCTGACAAAATTTCCAAAGAGGAAATGGTTAGGCGTTTGAAGGTGAGCTAATCTTCCGTTGCTTTGAAAGATTACAGAATAGGTGTATATAGCTATCTGCATTAACCACTTGCCTACTGGGCTTTCAGCGCTGTCGCACTTTGAATAACAATTGCACGGTCATGCTAGACCATACCCAAACTAAATTTTTATCATTTTTTTTCACACAAATAGAGCTTTCTTTTGGTGGTATTTAATCAGCACTGTTTTTTTTTTAATATTTGCTAAAACAAAAAACAAACTGGTAATTTTTCTCCTTCACTGATGTGCGCTAATGAGGCTGCGCTGGTGGGCACTGTTGGGAGCCGGTTATTGGGCTGTGCACAGGAGATGTCTTTCGCAATCTGACAGATTTGCAAAGAGTTTTTGCAAAGAGTGGCCAAATATTGCCAAGTCAAGATGTGCCATGCTGATAGACTCATACCCAAAAAGAGTGCTCTAATAACATCAAAAGGTGCTTCAACAAAGTATTTGTTTAACTGGTTCCCGACCAGCCGCCGCAGTTGTACTGCGGCAGGTTGGCTCTTATCTGCGAATCATCATCATTGTATGTCGGGCACATACACGGCGATCTGTGGGCACGCATGCCCATTTGCTAGCGGTGGAGTCAATCAGCGGGTCCGGCAGACTCTGTCTGCCAGCCACCCGTGATCGCTCCACAGAGGCAGAACGAGTAGAGTGAGATTGTCTGTTTGTCTGTCTCTAGTGATTAGGAACAGCGATCTCTCTGTACTCCCTGTCAGTCCACTCCCCCCCCCAGTTAGAAAGCACCTACCCTAGGGAACATTTAACCCTTTGATCGCCCCTGGTGTTAACCCCTTCCCTGCCAGTGTCATTTATACAGTAATCAGTGCATTTTTATAGTACTGATCGCTGTATAAATGTCACTGGTCCCAAAAAAGTGTCCGATCTTTCCGACGCAATGTCGCAGTGGCGATAAAAATCGCAGATCACTGCCACTGCTAGTAAAAAAAAAAAAAATAAAATAATAAAAATGCCATAAATCTATCCCCTATTTTGTAAACAAGATTTTGTAAACAAGATAACTTTTGCACAAAAACCAATCAATATGTGCTAATTGGGATTTTTTTTTTTCCACCTAAAATATGTAGAAGAATACACATTGGGCTAAACCGAGGAAGGAATTTTTTATATATATAATTTTTATATTTATTTTTTATATATATATATATATATATATATATATATATATATATATATATATATATATATATATATATATATATATAATTTTTTAAAAAATTAGCCAAAAATTAAAAACGCCTGTAAATAAAATGCAGCTAAACTCGAGTTAATGCCTTTAGCCACGTTTAGAAGTGTTTGGCGCTTGAAATTAGTCAGCGTCTGAACTCATTTTTTTGCTTTCGAAAAAACTCAACTGCCTAGAAATGACTATAAACGACCCTGTGTACATGTACTGATAAGATAACAGAGGAGAGTTCAGGAACAGTTGAAAAAAATGCCCAACTGCTCCTAAACGTCCGTTTAGCAGCAGCAGTGTACATGAGGCCTAAGAGCCCTTTCACACTGAGCTGCCCCGGGCTTCGGCAGTAAAACGCCGCTATTTTCAGTGGCGCTTTACCGTCGTTTTTGCGGTGCTATTTGGCCGCTAGCGGGACGCTTTTAACCCCCACTAGCGCCTGAAAAAGGGTTAAAAAAACGCCCGCAAAGCATTGCTACAGCTGCGCTTTGTCGGCGGTTCCGCGGCACTGCCCATTGATTTCAGTGGGTAGGGGAGCTTTAGGAGCGGTGAGTTCTCACCACTCCTAATGCGCTCCAAAGAAGCTGCTGGCAGGACTTTTTCTGACTCCCTGCCAGCGCACCGCTCCAGTGTGAAAGCCCTCGGGCTTTCACACTGGAGTGAATGGAGCCGCTGTTTCAGGGCACTTTGCAGGCGCTATTTTTAACGCTATAGCGCCTGCAAAGTGCCTTGGTGTGAAAGGGGTCTAAAAGATTTCAGTTTGTTGTTCAACTGAGTTTTACAGTTTATAGGTCACATTAAGGGTCGGTTCACACATGGGCAACACGACTTTAGCGCGACTTTGTACCGCGACTTCAACGCGGCTTCAGCGCGACTTTAGCGCGACTTCAGCGCGACTTCGGCAAATTACGAGGCGACTTGAAGTCGCCTCCATGACAGGCGACTTCGCCTGTGGCCAATCACCTCTCTGGGAGGGAGGGGGGGAGGGAGGGGTTTTCTCTGCAAAGTCGCTTGACTTTACAGAGAGATCCGACTTGCAGGCGACTTACATTGAGTTGAATGGGTACAAGTCGCCTACAAGTCGGATAGAAGTAGTACAGGAGTCTTTTCTGAAGTCGGAGCGACTTCAGTAGTGTCAATTAAGACGCTCCCATTGCCTACCATGTTAACCTAAATGCAAAGCGACTTGGGGCGACTTGAGGGCGTACAAGTCGGATCCCAAGTCGCCCCAGTGTGAACCGACCCTAAAGGTGGAAGAAGTTCTGAAATGATTTATCTTTGCCTCATGTATTTACATCACAGAAACCTGTGTAGACTTTCTATATCCACTGCATGTGTGTGTGTAATAATATATATATATATATATATATATATATATATATATATATATATATATATATATATATATATATAATATACACATGCATGTGTGTTTTGAGCTTTGGGACGCACACCCTAATGCAATAGGCTGTACACGCCTATGAGTTTTTGCAATTTTACACTGAGGAACATTATTCTGAGATTGATAATTTGTAGACGTGGCTTTCCACAGATTGGTGAACCTCTGCCTAACTTTACTTTTGAGACACCCGGGGCTAGATTTATTAAAACTGGTGAACTCAGAATTGGGTGCAGCTTTGCATAGTAACCGGCTTCCAAGTTTTTGAACCAACTGAAGTTATAAGTTGATTGTACTATGCACAGTTGCACCAGTTTTAGTAAATCTCCTCCTCTGAGGCTCGGTTCACATTGGTGTGCTGTCCGTCATTGCATGTGATTCGCACTGCACTGCTGTGCAAATCACATGTGATGTCTGTGCGATTCAATTTCAGCCATACAGATTTTATCGCATTTGGACCAAAGTCGTGCAGGACCCTTTTTTGGTCCGCACCAGAATCGGATCGCATGGGTGTTCACACTGCAATATGCAAACCGATCTGGGGGTGTCATTAACTTTTGTATTGACACTCCCCAGCGGTTCGCATAAGGCAGTGTGAACTGCCCGTGAGTTGGGTGGGATATGGGAAACCACAGTGGATTTGCAGGGTTTCCTGCAACGCACCAACATAAACCAAGCCTGACTCTACAAGATGTTCGTTTTTTTCACTTTCAACGTTACAGTATCAAGGTTGGTAGAGAATGAGTAGTAAAGTCAACTAAGAAAGCAAATTAAACTAGAGAAGCAAGGCTGGGTACGCCTTATAAAGGTAAGAAACACAGGATAAATCTACAATAATGGAGGCAATTTAGACATCAAGGGTGACTTCTAAAAGGGTGGAGTACCAGTGGGGGTTATCGTGCCACCATTACAGATGGGCAGTATAAGCTGTGTGGTTGACCAAGTCTGACCACTGTGCGCAGAAGGATTGGCTTTTTGCCATTTTTAACAGAGAACATGAGTTCGAATTGGGTCTGAATGTTGAGGTGTAGCAGAAATGAGGCAAAGTCTGGTGGTTCTAGTCATTTCCAATTGGAGGCAATCACTTTTTTTGCAGCAATCAAGCTATGAATTATAAAAGGAAGATGGGACTTAGGCCATCGATCATGCTATAGTAGGAGGGGGGGCCATAGCTTGATCCGGGGTTTGTTTGTAGCCAGTAATTGTAAAGATGAATTGGAACACCTGCTCTCAAAAGAGGGTGATTTGGGGCAATGCCACCAGACATGCAAGAGGGAGCCTGTCTCGCCACAATTCCTCCAACAGGATGGTGATGTATTTCTGGAGAATTTGGAGATCCGTTGGGGTGGCGGGGGGGGGGAGGGGTAAAATACCAGCGGTGTACAAGTTTTAGGTGGGCTTCCCAATGTGAGGTACAGTGGGAAACTTTTAGAAGATTATTGGTTGCATTGTTCCATTGAGCAAGACTGGAGGTGCTGGAAAGGTCTAATTCCCAGGATTTCATTGATAGGGTTTCCTTCTGGGAAATGAGGGTTAGGAGTAGTAGTCATTAGAAGAAAGTAATGCCCTTTTTGCAGGGTGTAGGAGAAGCGTAGGAGAGGACTTCTTTCGGTACTAAGGTGACTGATTTGAGAATGGGTCCCAATATGTGACAAATACGTAGGTATTTGTAAAAGTCTCTATGAGGAAGGTTGTAGCGCTTCTGAAGATCTTCATAGGAGGGTAGATTGGCGTTTAGTAGAAGGTCAACGGTCAAGTGAATACCTGCTTTGTGCCATTCATTGAAGGATATATCTTCAGTGAAGAATTCTAGTGTTGTTAAAGGGATAGATTGTAAGTCAACAGGAGATTGTTTAAGAGTGACAGAGCAGGAGAAAAGCTAAGATGATATAGTTGCTTGAATAGTATAAAAAGGAGAAGACAGAGGTTTGTCTAAGATGTTCTTTTAATTCCCAATCATGTTACGGACGTGTTTCAGAATATTTTTCCAGCTCTTCCTTGTTAGTACCACTTACTTTGCCAGCTTTTTTTTTTGCTCTGCCCCAACTTTTTTGAGATGTTGCTGCCACCCATTTCAGAATGACGTTATTTTTTTTCTTAAAATTGTACTTTTTCTCAGTTTAAACATTTGATGTTTCCATTTTCTAATTGTGAATCAAATATGAGTTTATTCAATTTGCCAGTCAGTACATTCTGTTTTTATGTAGGTTTTACAAAGTGCCCAAGCTTTTTTGGAATTAGGACTGTATAAAACACACACACTGTTGATGTAATTTCCTTTTTTAGATGGTTGTGAAAACCTTCATGGATATGGATCAGGACTCAGAAGAAGAAAAGGAGCATTATCTAAACCTGGCTTTGCACCTAGCTTCTGATTTTTTCTTAAAGCACCCAGATAAAGATGTCCGCTTGCTAGTAGCTTGTTGTCTTGCAGATATTTTCAGGATTTATGCTCCAGAGGCTCCTTACACCTCGCCAGATAAGCTGAAGGTAATTTCTTTTACTATTCTGTGATAAAATGACTGCAAAATCCTTTGCAGAGATGTATTTTCACTTTGAGATTAAACATTCAAACTTCCAAGGTAATACTTTTTTAGGCACAGTATATTTACTTTCTGTAATTATGCTAAGTACTAAGCCAGGGATATGCAATTAGCGGACCTCCAGCTGTTCCAAAACTACAAGTCCCATCATGCCTCTGCCTCTGGGTGTCATGCTTGTAGCTGTCAGAGTCTTGCTATACATCATGGGACTTGTGGTTCTGCAACAGCTGGAGGTCCGCTAATTGCATATCCCTGTACTAAGCTTACAAAAGCTTGTTCATCGATATGTGCCCACATTCTCTAAAGTCAGTATGATTTATAGGTATGACTGTATGCATCTTGCTAAATATGAAAAAAACAAACCTTTAATGCCAGAACAATGTTTTTAATACTTGCTCACATTAAAATGCATATTTCAAGCCTGATAATTACACTAACCCCCCCCCCCCCACCACCACCACCACCACCACCACCTTATCTGGGGACTTCAGGGTCACACTTGTATGCATATAGAAGTGATTGGGCCAAACAACTTGTGTAAACAACTCCCCAGAGACCCAATTAACTTGCAGAGTGTGTGTTTGGTGAATGTCACTTTCACTTTTTTACAAATACTCCCCCAGCATACATTGTAAACTTCATAATAGAAGCCTACATGTACAGCTAGCAAACATCTCCAGCTTGTTTAGGTTAGAAATGTATCTATTTGCTGAAAATGGTTCAGGAAATCACCTAACTTCCAGGCTTGAAGATCACAATTTGGGGAAAACTCAGGAGCCAGATAACCATCTGCTGGCTTGAAAGCAAACCTGTGCTTTGTCATGCACGGTAAAGCAACAGGTTTGCTTTCATACCCATCTACCGCACATTCTCACCTTTTCTTTGCTCTTCCAGCCTCCAGGAATGAATAAAGTACCTGGTATTTTGGGTGTAGGGAAGCTGGTTACTCACTTTCTTTTCTTTACTTTCAATGTTTTTTATTGAGTTTAAGCGAAAATGCAAATAATCAATACATAAGTGAAGTAGTATAATGGTTGCCATGAGTAAAATAAAAGTGCAGGTTAGTATAGTAGCATAAGGAAAGGACAGTAAGGTTGCAGTGCAGTATGTATACCGTATAACGGACTCAGTGTTAAATCATTCCATAAATCTTGAGTGGGTCTACTGTAAAGAGAATTTTTATGTATCAAACTTCTCCTTTCAAAGAGGAGTATGCACATATGAAAAATTCAAACTTGTTGTCCGTTACTAAGACCCCTTTCACACTGGGGCGGTTTGCAGGCTCTACTGCGCTAAAAATAGCGCCTGCAAACTGACCTGCAACAGCCGCTGCTGTGTCTCCAGTGTGAAAGCCCTCTGCCTTTCACACTGGAGCGGTGCGCTGGCAGGACCGGGAAAAAAGTCCTGCTAGCTGCATCTTTGGAGCAGTGAAGGAGCGGTGGTTTTTAACCCTTAGCCGCTAGCAGGGGGTAAAACCGCCCCGCTAGCCGCCGAATACCGCCGTTAAAACGACGGTAAAGCGCCGCTAATAGCGGCGCTTTACCACCGACGCACCTCCCGCCCCAGTGTGAAAGAGGCCTAAAGGACAAACCAGTGAAGGGAAACACCCCTGGATAGTGTGACACCACTTTACCAATGAACTGCAGAGACCAAACCCAGAAAGGACAGGGGGCCTGCCCCCTAGGAGGGGGTTGAGGAGGCCACTAGAGTCTCAAAACCCAGTCAAAGCGACAACCGACTAATTATCCGGAAAATCCAGAAAAGGTTCCAGAATATCTAGGATAATTGAAGAGGGTATGAGTTTTGGGGAGTGATAGAGTGGAAGGAAGCGAAGAGCAAGAAGAAAAAAAGAGAAAAAGACGAATAAGAAGAAATATACCTGTGCAAAAGGTCAGAATTCAATATTTGTATAAAATATTGATCAAATACATTCAGAATTAAATGGAACCATTCATTTAAGTAGCCCAGGGTTCCCAAGTCAGCTCAAATTTCTCAACGGAATTCTGAAGAATGCTTGTCCTCTTTTCTTAAAACACCATCCACGAAATTTTTCACTTTGCCATAGTAAATGAAACGGTAGGGCTCTTTTATGCCCGAGCAATCGTAATTTTGGCTTGAGTAGGATGTACCTAATCAGAGCTTGGGTGAATTTAGACATTTTAGCTATTCGTTGATTGAGAAGAGCTATCCCAGGGTCCTGGGGCATAGATACCCCTGTGATTTTATGAATCAGGTAAAAAAAAACAATTTCCGAAATCTTCAGATTCTGGGGCACTGCCAAAAGATGCGAAGCAGTGAACCAGTATGCCCACACTCTGTAAAGCATAAAGGGGAAACTGCAGGATATATTTTTACAAGGCGAGTAGGTACCATGCACCAGCAGGATATAACTTTTAAGATTGGCCTCTATCAGTGAGATATTATGCAGTCCCTTAAAGGAATGTGCAAAACAGATGCCAAGTATCTAGATCCTATTCAAATTTGAGGTCTCGTTCCCATCCCAACATATAAGTGGTTTTCTCCACTAAGGCCAAGTAAATTAAAGAAATACCTCCTCTCATCTCCAGGTGTTACTGTTAATGGGCTTGGTTTCTTAACCCGAATAGTGTAAAAAGTGAGAAATTTGGGTGAAGCGACCTTTCTCCCAAAGTGGCATCTCTAGTTTACTAACACAGTAGCCAAAAAGATATAGGCCCTGACGAGTTAATGAAATGTCCGATCCGGTATAGACCTTTGTCTGTCCACCATTTTAAATGCCCGTATGTCACTCCCGGGGGAAAGAGAGGGTTATAGAAAATATGGGCTAGCGGGTGCCACACTGAAGCGATTTTGGGTGACTGATGTAGGGAGTCGCATAAGGCTATCGAATGAGACAAAGTAGGGGAGAGTATAGGGGGTTGGGATTTAGGGTCACTTCAGATGAAATGGTCCATAGTAAAGTTGGGGACCGATTGTCTCTCCTTAGCAATCCAGTCAGGTTTGACTCCTCTAGAGTAGACAATAGAAATCTTAGCTAAATTAGCTGCCTGGTAGTGCTACTAAAGATTGGGGAGGCCCAGCACCCCCTGAAGTTTGGACCTATATAATACATGCTTAGAAAAACGGTGCCCCGTCTTACCCCCCACAATTTGGACAATAGCAGATTTCTGTTTGGAGAGATGGGTCTTGATTACTGGGATCGGAAGGAAGTGAAACAAGTAGAAGATTCAGGGGGAAGAATGTCATTTTAATCGCATGCACTCTGCCTAGCCAAGAGAGAGCCCTAGGGATGACCACTGTGACAGGTCAGTAGAAGGTTTCTTAAAGAGAGGAGAGTAGTTAACAGTGTAAAGCTGGTCAATAGATGAAGCCAAATTGATGCCTAGATAAGGTATTGACTTATTATTCCATGTGAAAGAGAAATGATCCCGCAGACGATCCACCAGGACGGGAGGGGTTGATACATTAAGGGCATGAAATTTGGACATATTGACTTTGAGGCCGGAAACTTGGCTAAAATCGTGTAGCAATTTGAGAATGTTAGGAGTTGAGATAAGGGGTGAGGTGACGAACCAGGGGATATCATCCGCAAAGAGGGCGCATTTATGGGTATACGGGCCACATCGGACGCTATGGATATCAGGATGGTTTCTGATGGCAACAGCCAGGGTCTCTATTGCTATAGCAAATATTAAAGGAGATAGGGGACACCCCTGTCTAGTTCCTCTAGCTATAGATAGGATGCAGGGCATTTACTCCTGAGCCTCTAACTTGCGTGGAAGGGTGTGAATAGAAAGCTTCTAACACTGGGGCCAAAACCCCATCTTTTGAGGTTGAGATTTTCCCCTCAGGGTGGGACTTTAAAGGTACCGATTGTAAAACAATAATTAAAATTTAAAGTAAAAAGTGTACTAAAGCACTGATATGAACTATTAAATAAATAAATAAGTGACAAATACTAGAAGATGACCAAAAAATATAGCTGCAATTATTGTGTATGTGAACTGATATCACACAAAAAGTGTATATATTCAAAATGTATAATGCGCTAATATTAACCTCCCAATATAACACGGTGTGATCTCTTAATGATTAATCAGTGAATCATGTGCAAAATAATCAAATAGAGCCTATTATAATTAACATAACATCCTTCACCATAACAAAATCCTATAACTAAATATCAATGTAATAATAAATTATTGAACACAATTAAAAAGAGAAAAATAAAGATAAGATATATTAATGTAATGAACCATAGTGCACAGGTATCTCAATAGGACAGCATACTGCTGTGAAAAAATATGTCTTTGGTGATTTGATGAATATAGACAGGTTTCAATGAGTAATCCCCAGTGATAGCTGGCTTGCTCATATATTCAGCTGCTCATTAGCATGGGCTGGCTTTCAAAGAACTTTCGCAGTATGAAACAACAAAGAAAGAAAGACCATTGCGCAGGCAGTGTGATATGTAATCCCTATATAATAAGGGTAAAAAATTCGCTCACACTTTTCAGCAGAATAAATCGCATATGGTAAGGTCAGTTGCATACAGCTAACAGCTAACAGCTGGGATCTCCTCACACGCCAACAGTGTACACACAGCACTGCTCGTCACTGGCTCCTCCCGACCGGTTTCATCACTAGACACGTGACTTTTTCAAAGGTCTTTTTTTTTTTTTTTTTTTTCCCCAAAGAGATCCTAGCTGTTAGCCCAAAACCTGGAAAGGGGAGCAAGGTAACAAGTGTTAGAGTATACAAGTCTTGCTGTCTGTTGGTGTGTGTTGCTGTCTGTTGGTGTGTGTTGCTGGGTTGCATTTTGGGGACTTTTCCTTTTAGTTTTTAATTTGCCTTTTGCTGTCACTTTTTAAATAGCTTTTTTTTTTTTTTTTTTCTTGTTTCATCAGTCTATCAATTAAGGGGTGTGGTTAATTGCTCACAGGTGCCTATTTAACTTGTTGTAGGACTCAGTCTGAGTGTGCTCAGTTTGAAGCTGTGGAGCTTGGTGTAAGTGGAGCTGGATTAAGTGGGAGTTAAAAACAAGAGTTTAAAACAGGAGGTTATAACAGGGGTCATAGTACCTGTGTAGTGTGAGTATCAGAGTGTTGTCTGAGTAGTGTGTGTGGATCGTTAGTACTTGTGTATTGTGTACCTGTGTATTGTCGTGTACCTGTGTATTGTCTTGAGTATTAGTGCCAGGAAGCTAGTTGTTAGGTAATTTGGACAGGGTAAAATCCCCAAATCCTCACCAAATTTAATAGGTACGATGCCCGGTGGGTGTGGAGAGGCGACTCTTTGTACATCTTGCCGCATGTATGCGTTCCTTGATCATCCGATCGAGGGCGAATACTGCTGTGCAAAATGTAAGCACATTGTTTCCCTGGAAGCCCAGGTTCTGAATCTGGGGAAGCAACTGTCAGCACTGAGAAGTCCCTCCATACTAAAGGTGAGCCAGGAACGTACACGGCAGGTGCCGGCAGGGGCCAGCACAGAGGCGGGTGGAGACAAAGAGGTGCAGGCACTAGCAAAGAGTAGATGGGTGACAGTCAGGAGGGGTAGAGGGGGAAGTGCCAGGGAGGCCGATCCAGGACTGGAGCATCCCAATAAGTACGCTCCATTGAGTGACATTGGTGAAACCAGTCAGGGACCAGCACTGCTGGAGATGAGGGACTCTCCTAGCTGCCAGGGGAAGAACTCCTCCAGTGAGAGTGGGGGGGCAGCAAAGGGAAAGGAAAGACAGATTCTGGTGGTAGGGGACTCAATTCTTAGAAGGACAGAGAGGGCAATCTGTAACCAAGACTTGAAGCGCCGAACAGTATGTTGTCTACCGGGCGCTTGGGTTCGGCACATCACGGATCTTGTGGACAGATTACTGGGAGGGGCTGGGGAAGACCCGGCTGTCATGGTGCACGTTGGCACCAATGACAAAGTCAGAGGCAGATGGAGTGTCCTAAAGAACGATTTTAGGGACTTAGGAGCTAAATTGAGGAAAAGGACCTCCAAGGTAGTGTTCTCAGGAATACTACCGGTACATCGAGCCACACCAGAGAGGCAGAGGGAGATTAGGGAAGTAAACAAGTGGCTGAAGAGCTGGTGTAGTAAGGAGGGGTTTGGGTTCCTGGAGGACTGGGCCGACTTCTCAGTCGGTAACCGGTACTATAGAAGGGACGGACTGCACCTAAATGAGGAGGGTGCAGATCTGCTGGGAATGAAGATGGCCAAAAAGTTAGAGGGGTTTTTAAACTAGGCGATGGGGGGGAGGGTCCAGAGACAGTGATAGCCAGCGCGGAAGATATTCCAGAGGGTAGTATTGGGGGCATTAGTGGTAGGTTAACCAAAGCACAAAAACACAAGGTGAGTATAGTAGCAAGTCCAAGTTGCAATCTTGAAACACCCAATACGAGGACAATATGCGACCGGTCTAAACTATGTGGCATGTTCACCAATGCCAGGAGCCTGGCGGACAAGATGGGTGAACTAGAGATACTGTTGTACAAGGAGGATTTGGATTTTGTGGGAATTTCAGAGACCTGGTTCAACAGCTCTCATGATTGGCTGGCAAACATTCAAGGGTATACCCTATACCGCAAGGACAGAGAGGGTAAAAAAAGGGGGAGGGGTATGCCTATATATCAAGAATAATGTACAAGTGAATGTGAGGGATGACATCACTGAGGGGGCTAGGGAGGAGGTGGAATCTTTATGGGTAGAGCTCCAAAGGGATGAAGCTAAGGGGAAAATAATACTGGGAGTATGCTATAGGCCCCCTAACCTGAGGGAGGAAGTGGAGACGGATCTCCTATCACAAATTGGATTAGCAGCAAGGATGGGAAGTGTTATCATAATGGGGGATTTTAATTATCCAGACATAGACTGGGCGGAGGGAACCGCGCATTCATTAAAGGCTCGCCAGTTCCTTAGTATCTTGCAGGACAATTTTATGGGTCAGATGGTAGACGCACCAACTAGAAATAAAACATTACTAGATCTACTGATTACCAACAATACAGACCTGATAACAGATGTGGAAATACGGGGAAATTTAGGTAACAGCGATCACAGGTCAATTAGTTTCAGTATAAATCACACAAATAGGAGACATGAAGGGAACACAAAGACACTGAATTTCAAAAGAGCCAACTTCCCTAAACTACAAACCTTGCTAAAAGGCATAAATTGGGATAAAATATTAGGAACAAAGAATACAGAGGAGAGATGGGTTTGCTTTAAGAGCATATTAAATAAGGGCATTAGCCAATGTATCCCATTGGGTAATAAATTTAAAAGAGCGAACAAACATCCTGGATGGCTTAACTCCAATGTAAAAATGCATATAAAAGCAAAGGAGAAGGCCTTCAAAAAATACAAGGTTGAGGGATCATCCACAGCATTCAGAATTTATAAAGAATGCAATAAGAAATGTAAGGGTGCAATTAGGATGGCTAAGATAGAACATGAAAGACATAGCGGAGGAGAGCAAAAAAAATCCCAAGAAATTCTTTAAGTATGTAAACAGTAAAAAAGGGAGGACAGACCATATTGGCCCCATAAAGAATGAGGAAGGACATCTGGTTACAAAGGATGGGGAGATGGCAAAGGTATTGAATTTATTCTTCTCCTCAGTCTTCACGAGTGAATCGGGGGGCTTCAGTAACCAAAACTGCAGTGTTTATCCTCATGACACAACACAGGAAGCACCTACATGGTTAACAGAGGACGGAATTAAAATTAGACTTGAGAAACTTAACATTAATAAATCACCGGGACCAGATGGCTTGCATCCGGGGGTACTTAGGGAACTCAGTCAGGTGATTGCTGGACCGTTGTTCCTAATTTTTACAGACAGTCTATTGACTGGAATGGTACCAGCTGATTGGAGAAAAGCCAATGTAGCACCAATATTTAAAAAGGGCCCAAAAAAACATCCCTGGGAATTACAGACCAGTTAGCCTAACATCAATAGTATGTAAACTCTTGGAGGGGATGATAAGGGACTATATACAAGATTTTAGTAATAAGAATGATATCATTAGCAGTAATCAGCATGGATTCATGAAGAATCGCCAAACCAATCTATTAACCTTCTATGAGGAGGTGAGTTGCCATCTAGATAAAGGAAGGCCCGTAGACGTGGTGTATCTGGATTTTTCAAAAGCATTTGACACAGTTCCCCATAAACGTTTACTGTACAAAATAAGGTGCGTTGGCATGGACCATAGGGTGAGTACATGGATTGAAATCTGGCTACAAGGGCGTGTTCAGAGGGTGGTGATAAATGGGGAGTACTCAGAATGGTCAGGGGTGGGTAGTGGGGTTCCCCAGGGTTCTGTGCTGGGACCAATCCTATTTAATTTGTTCATAAACGACCTGGAGGATGGGATAAACAGTTCAATCTCTGTATTTGCAGACGATACTAAGCTAAGCAGGGCAATAACGTCTCCGCAGGATGTGGAAATCTTGCAAAAAGACCTGAACAAATTAATGGGGTGGGCGACTACATGGCAAATGAGGTTCAATGTAGAAAAATGTAAAATAATGCATTTGGGTGGCAAAAATATGAATGCAATCTATACACTGGGGGGAGAACCTCTGGGGGAATCTAGGATGGAAAAGGACCTGGGGGTCCTAGTGGATGATAGGCTCAGCAATGGCATGCAATGCCAAGCTGCTGCTAATAAAGCAAACAGAATATTGGCATGCATTAAAAGGGGGATCAACTGCAGAGATAAAACGATAATTCTCCCGCTCTACAAGACTCTGGTCCGCCCGCACCTGGAGTATGCTGTCCAGTTCTGGGCACCAGTCCTCAGGAGGGACGTACTGGAAATGGAGCGAGTACAAAGAAGGGCAACAAAGCTAATAAAGGGTCTGGAGGATCTTAGTTATGAGGAAAGGTTGCGAGCACTGAACTTATTCTCTCTGGAGAAGAGACGCTTGAGAGGGGATATGATTTCAGTTTACAAATACTGTACTGGTGACCCCACAATAGGGATAAAACTTTTTCGCAGAAGAGAGTTTAATAAGACTTGTGGCCACTCATTACAATTAGAAGAAAAGAGGTTTAACCTTAAACTACGTAGAGGGTTCTTTACTGTAAGAGCAGCAAGGATGTGGAATTCCCTTCCACAGGCGGTGGTCTCAGCGGGGAGCATTGATAGCTTCAAGAAACTATTAGATAATCACCTGAATGACCACAATATACAGGGATATGTAATGTAATACTGACACATAATCACACACATAGGTTGGACTTGATGGACTTGTGTCTTTTTTCAACCTCACCTACTATGTAACTATGTAACTATGTAAGAATTGCACTATATTAACTGTGGATCAAAGTGACTTCAAGTCTGAACATAGGGGAGGGAAAAAAAATAACAATTGAAATAAGGTTGCCCCCAAATTAGTAAACAGTGGGGCAACAGACATAAACCTGTAACCTGGGAAGGAGTTCTTCCAACCAATAGTGGACTGACGAGGTTCAGATGAAAATCCAGAGGCAGATTGCACCTTCAGGGGGGTTGGGGATGCAATGTCTTCCTTGTTTATGCTTATGCCAGACAGGGGTTGTCGCTTGGAAGAGCTTTGGCGATTAGCAAAAGATGATGCCCAGTTGTAACAATAGGCGTTCACCTTATTGGAAAGAAGCAAAGCTGTATGTTTTTCCGAAATTTAAACTGTAGACGGAATGGGAAAGACCACCAGTATTTCACAGATTTTTGGGATAACGCCGCCAAGAGGGACTTAAAGGACCTCTGGTGTTGCATGGTTGTGGGAGACAAGTCCACAAATGTTTGGACCGGGTTCCCCTGTATATTGAGATTTTTGGAATCCTGGGCCTTCCTCAGAACCTCCTCCCTCACAGCATAGAAGTGTGGTTTAACCACAATGTCTCTGGGAAGACCATCTTGGCAAGAGGGTTGAAGAGTTCTATGAGCTCTATCCAGCTCCAGTCTGTGCTCTGGGATGAAATCCTTTAATAAAGTTCTTAACCGACCCTTGGACATCCACAATCGTTTCAGGAAAACCCCTGATACCAAATGTATAGCATCTGCTTCTGTTTTCGAGGTTATCAATTTTTGACATGACTGTGTCCAGTTGTTCCTGTAGTGTTTGAATATATAGTGTTTTGATTAGTCCGCAGAACTGTTTGGTCTACAGTTTGTTCAATGCCTTCTATGCGTGTGCCCAGACTCTGCAGATCCATTTTAATAGAGTTGGTTAGTTATTTGTGCTGCAGTTTGCTAAACCGTTAGCCAGCATTACAGAGAATTTAGAGAGGATCTGAGTGATGTCTGGGGGATGGCCCGGGGTGAGGGGAGAAGCCTGTTGCATTACAGTGATTCCTATAGGGCTATTAATCATTGATGTACCCAGCAGCTCATCAAAAGTTCTGCCCAGGAATGATGCAGGGAGGATAAGAGTACTTGCTGGCATTGAAGGAATACCATAAGTGACCTGAGGTGCTGGGGGAGGATCTGCAATGGATTCTGTGTCTTTCGAGTCTCCTCGTAAAGGAGTTGCAGCCGCCATCTTGGATTTTCCCTGGGCCTGCTCTCCGAAGCTTAGCTGCCTGACGCACCTCTCTTATGCTGCTCGCCTGACATGCGAGAGGAGGCACTGATGTGTCCGGAGTGCGGGTGTGTGGTGAGGGACAGGGCCTGCTCTCGGTAGCTGACGTGGAGGCTGTCACTCGGCTAGAGAGCTGCGGAGCTCCCAATTCACCCCTTAGACATTTTCCATGTTTTGTCATGTTACAACCAAAAACGTAAAAGTTATTTATTGAGATGTATTGAGATATTTATGTGATTGACCAACACGAAGTGACAGATAGTGGTGAAGTGGAAGGAAAATGATCAATGGTTTTGAATTTTTTTTTACAAACATCTGAAAAGTGTGGCGTGCATTTGTATTCAGCCCCCCTGAGTTAATACTGTTGTAAAACCACCTTTTGATGCAATTACAGCTGCAAGTCTTTTTGGGGATGTCTCTATCAGCTTTGCACATCTAGAGAGTGACATTTTTGCCCATTCTTCACAATTTTCAAGTCTTAACACAGATTCTCAATTGGATTTAGGTCTGGACTTTAGGCCATTCTAACACATCTTTCCACTCCATTCACAGAGAGAGAAACACAGGGGCGAGTTTCACAGTGACTGATCACTGATGGCCATTTAGAAGCTGTCACTGCGATCAAGTGAACCAGGAGTTCCAGATCCCAATCTTTAGTATGGGACCCTGGGGCTCCCAGTGAGACCCCAATCTCTGTGCTGGGAGTGCGCTGAGCTGCTTCCCTCCCAGCACAAAGACAGACCTACACATATATATATATATGCGACTCCACGGAAAAAAGCTCAGTCCAGCGGGGCCGCATATATGTGTACTGTCAGCACGAATGGGTTAAACAAAAAGACCATGCTTATAACTGGCATATTCTTTCCTATGCCAAAAATAGTATGATTAGTGTCTTGATTTCTGTGAAGTGGTTAGCACTTCCACCTAACAGCACTGGGGTTGTCGGTTCAAATGCTAACCACAGCAATATCTTCCTGGAGTTTGCATGTTCTCACTGTGCCTGCATGGGATGCCTTCGAGTACTCCGGTTTCCTCACACACTCCTCACACACTCAAAAGACTAGGTTAATTGGCTCCTGTCTAAATTGGCCCTAGTATGTACTGTAAGTGTGTGAATGTGAGCTAGGGACCTTTAAATTGTAAGCTCCTTGAGGGCAGGGACTGATATGAATGTTTAATACATACTGTTATCAAAAGTATTGGGACGCCTGCCTTTGCACACTCATGACCTTTTAATGGCATCCGTCTTAGTCCATAGGGTTCAATATTGATTTGGCCCACCCTTTGCAGCTATAACAACTTCAAATCTTCCACAAGGTTTAGGAGTGTGTCCATGGGAATGTTTGACCATTCTTCCAGAAGCACATTTGTGAGGTCAGGCACTGATGTTGGACAAAAAGGCCTGACTTGCAGTCTCCGCTATAATTCATCCCAAAGGTGTTCTATTGGGTTGAGGTCAGGACAGTCAAGTTCCTCCACCCCCAGCACTGTTATCTAAGAAACATTTTAAGACTTGCCACGTTCATTTTACGGAAAAGTGGCATCTCTATGCATGAACAGTTTGGTTTTTATAACTGGAGCTGATAAATTAAAATGTGAAAATATTTTCTTTCAACAGGATATATTTATGTTCATAACAAGACAACTTAAGGGACTGGAAGATACAAAAAGCCCACAGTTTAATAGATATTTTTATTTACTTGAGGTGAGTACATCATCTTTGGGACATTACTGGAATATATATATATATATATATATATATATATATATATATATATATATATATGCAAAATTTGTTTATTTCTTAATTGTCTTTGTACTTTTTTCTGTTCTTGCACAGAATATTGCCTGGGTGAAGTCTTACAATATATGTTTCGAGTTGGAGGATTGCAATGAAATTTTCACACAGCTGTATAGGACTCTGTTTTCAGTTATCAAGTAGGTAAAGGCATCAGACAGTTGTGCATTGCATATATAATTGTAATATATAGGAAATATGTTTAATATGTGTATAAAAGCTAGTAGAATATTTACTTTTTTTTTTTTTGTTTTGTTTGTGCCTTTATGATTGAAAAACGGTCAGTATACAACTTAACAGATATAACACCCAGTCAGCCGGCCTGTTTTATATTTTATTTTTTGTGTGGTGGGGCAGGTGTTTTACATAGTAGGGTTGAAACAAATAAGTACATATAATTCAACAAATAGACAAAAAAACTTATCCCTGTTATAAAATGGGCAGGCAACAACTACTACCCTCTAATTTACACGTGTGAAGAGTGAATCTCTTATTCAAGTCAGATCTGGCCCAAAGCCTTTAAAATGAGAGAAAGGAGAAGTAAAATGGATTGATTTTTCAGCACTGCTAAGCAGGAAGCAGAGCCTGCACAAGTAATGAGCAAATAATACTATACATGCAATATATATTACAGAGCTCTAGATAGAATACATTTAAAAAGTAATTTTTTTAAATATTTACCGGTACATTAATCTGACTGCTTTCACATACAAACCTAAAACCTTTACCTGACTCAAATTATATTGCTGTCATCCTTCAATCCACGCCAAGTACAGCATTTTGGGCAATGGATGCTGTCCTTTAATGGGTTTGCATTTAACACTTTATATGTAGTAACTGAGTCTCCTAAGTTTTCAGCTGGAAGTGTTTGTGGAAGTGGGTTCTTCTGCTAAGGAGACGTTATGTTAATGTTGCCTGCAGATTCTGAAGTGTGCAGAAATAACAAAAGCATGAATGATTTGTATTGGAAGATGTGTTTAATTAAAGTGATACTAAACACACACTTTTTAATTTACATCTTCCATTTTATTTCTGTATGTGGATGATGGCACTGTAATTATTTAATTAAAAAATGTACCTTTTCCCTAATCGATATACAGCTGTCACATGACCCAACTCTCTCCCAGCCTGTCTGCAGGGAAACATAAGCAGGAGGAGCTTCTAGTCCTCTGCTGCTGGTCACATGTTCAAAATGGAAAGAAAAAAAATAGCCTATGGAATACAGAGTAAAAATGAATATCAAACTGTTTTAAATTGCCATACAAATATGTATTTAAAATTAAATCTTTTATTTTTTGGCAATATCATGGTGTGGACAGGTTTTTGCCAGTCATGGGCTGTGTCATGCCTGTCCAACCTGTGCCTTAGAATAAGAGGGAGGTGGAGCTTCCATGTAATATTTTGCCCCCATTGTATTTAGCTGGTTAGTGGACATGGAGGAGGGAGAGGGCTGTCATTTACCAGAGTGTATACGCCCACATGTGTAACTCTGTAGTCACATGGGCTGCTCAGATGTGATAGGGAGGAAATGTTCAGCATAGAAACTCACTGAAAACTGAGCATGTGCAGAGCTGCCAACACTGCTTTGCAAAATCCATAGCTGAAATGGGGACATGAACAGCAGGATCAGCCAGGTTTTTTGCAGAATACAGAAAACAAATCTCATAGTGACTGAGTGAGCATGAGCAGCAGGTAATACACAATATGATGTGGGTTTAGTGACATTTTAAGTATTGTTAACATGTTATTTTTCTTAAAGGATAGAGGAAGTGCACCTATCCTGTTTGATGCGTTAGGCCCCTTTCACACTGGGGCGGTGGGGGCATCGGCGGTACAACAGCGCTATTTTTAGCGCTGCTGTACCGTCGTTCTTGCAGCGGTATTCGGCCGCTATCGGTGCGGTTTTACCCCCCGCTGGCGGCCGAAAAAGGGTTAAAATCCCTCGTACAGCGCGGCTATAGCCGCGGTATTGCCGCGGTATAGCCGCGCTGTCCCATTGATTTCAATGGGCAGGAGCGGTGAATACACCGCTCCTTCCCCGCTCCAAAAAAGCGGTTTGCAGGACTTTTTTCACCGCCCTGCCTGCGCACCGCTTCAGTGTGAAAGGCCTCGGGCTTTCACACTGAACAAACAGCGGAGGCTGTTTAGGGGCGGGTTTCAGGCGGTATTTTTAGCGCAATACCGCCTGAAAACCGCTCCAGTGTGAAAGGGGTCTTAAGGTGACCTGACTTACACCCACACCTCCAACCTTGATCCAACAGCCACTGCCTCCGGGGATTGTTTACATCCAACGCTGCAAGTCCCCTGTGTTCTGACCTTCCCTGCGCAGCAGAGCCCCATAGACGTCTACGGGGCCAGTCTACCTCCGGCTTTGGTCAGGAAACACTGGGAGACAAGCCCCATAGACATCTATTGGGCTTCACTGTGCAGGTGTGGCCAAGGCACATAGGACTTGTGGTGTGGTGATGTAAACAATCCTCTGAGGCTGTAGATGCAGGCAAGTATGCATCTCTGGAGAGAGGGGGTGGGATCAATCAGGTCACCTTGATGGTACTCTGATGACATAGTTTTGGTTGTATGGTAATTTCTTTACTGAGTGGAGTAATCATTGTTTAATTTTCATTCTGTTTAGCAATGGTCATAATCAAAAAGTTCACATGCATATGGTTGACCTGATGAGCTCAATCATTTCTGAAGGAGATACAGTTTCTCAGGAATTGCTAGACACGGTTCTTGTAAACTTGGTTCCTGCACATAAGGTACTTGTTTTTGTTTTTTTTTCCTCCCCCAAAAAAGTAGTTTATTGCTGTAAATGTCACAATTTGTCAAATTTTAATAATTAAAGAAGACGTTCACCTTTTAGTAACAAGTTACACCCATATTCAGAATGTAACACGTTACTAAAGCACCTGCATGCATATTTGTTTACCTTTAAAAAAATGTACATTTTAGTATAGACTATAGAGTATATTTACTTCAGTCTGATGTAATGTAGTTATACACATAGGGCCAGTGAAATGGGCCATCATTTGTTTTGCAGTTTGATTCCAGTAAATATAGCTTGTATTGGATCCAGTTATAGAAAATGTTGATCGGCAGTAAATACCAGCATTTTATCTCAGAAACAACTGAACTGATCTTTTGATCTTGGCTTCAGTAACCCGTTCATGGTTACATTCATCTGTTGGATAATCTTTGGGTTTGAAAGCTGGTTGAAAGTGATTGAATTCTCAAACGTGTTGCCTTGTGTGTATGGTCAGTAATAATTCATCACAGTTAGGCCTGGTTCACACTATTGCAGGTATGCGTGGGCACGGCAGCGCATTCCTCTGAATGGGCTGCTGTGCCTGCGTTTCACACAGGAAAAAGTTTCCTGCAGCATTTTAAAAATGCAGCTTTTGCACTATGCAATTTCCCTGTGGTTCCCGCACCGACAAACACGTGCTTTTAGATGCATGGAATTAATGGCAGCCCTGTGCCTTTTTAAACAGCAGCGTCTTTTGATTGCAGGTGGGAGAATCGCTGAGATTCCCCCACCCACAATGGTGTGAACCAGGCCTTAAAGTCATTTCTATAGCTTTATAAATTCTTAGTTCCTTGAAACCTCTTAAGGTGGTAGGTTTAAAGCTTCTATAAACCCCTGAATGAGAACCTTAAATAAAATGATGATGGTGGTTACGTTTTGGAATCCAGTGCTGTGGTTTTGATGCTGCAGGGGTAAGTATCTATTTTCTTTAACCACTTAAGCCGCAGACCATTAGTTAGCCAAAGACGAGAGCACTTTTTGCGATTCGGCACTGCGTCGCTTTAACCACTTACCGACCGGCTCCTGTACATATAAGTCGGCACTTTGAAGATGGATATCTCGGTAACGGCAGCAGCTGCTGCCACAACCGAGGTATCCATCTTTACAGGAGCCGGTTCTGTGTACGATAATGGTGTTCTCTGCGGCGTTATCAACGGCGGAAGAGGTGCCACCCCCCCTCCCGCCGCTCTCCCGCGCCCTCCGCCGCTTAACGGAGCCGTCGGTAGCGGCGGAGGAGATCAGGACCTCTCACTGCTTAGGTATGGAGACGAATGAGACTAAGATGGCCGCCACCCGTCTCCATATCATAGGAGGGCGGAAGCGACGTCATGACGTCAGCTCGGCCCATGTGTCTTAAAGGCATATTTTTTTTTATGTCATTTTTTTCAAACTTTTTTTTTTTTTTGCATTTTAGTCCAAATATGAGATCTGAGGACCTTTTGACCCCAGATCTCATATTTAAAAGGACCTGTCATGCTTTTTTCTATTACAAGGGATGTTTACATTCCTTGTAATAGGAATAAAAGTGATCCAAATTTTTTTTTTTTTTTTAAAAACCGTGCAAAACTATAATAAAGTAAAATATATAAGAAAAAAAAAATGTTTTAAAGCGCCCTGTCCCGACGAGCTCGCGCGCAGAAGCGAACACATACGCGAGTAGTGCCCGCATATGAAAACGGTGGTCAAACCACACATGTGAGGTATCGCCGCGACCGGTAGAGCGAAAGCAATAATTCTAGCCCTAGACCTCCTCTGTAGCGCAAAACATGCAACCTGTAGAATTTTTTAAACGTCGCCTATGGAGATTTTTAAGGGTAAAAGTTTGACGCCATTCCACGAGCGGGCGCAGTTTTGAAGCGTGACATGTTGGGTATCAATTTACTCGGCGTAACATTATATTTCACAATATAAAAAAAAATTGGGCTAACTTTACTGTTGTCGTCATATTTTTTTTTTATTCAAAAAGTGTATTTTTTCCAAAAAAAGTGCGCTTATCAGACCGCTGCGCAAATAAGGTGCAAAAAAAGTATTGCAATGACCACCATTTTATTCTCTAGGGTGTTAGAAAAAAAAACAATATATAATGTTTGGGGGTTCTAAGTAATTTTCTAGCAAAAAAAACCTGTTTTAAACATGTAAACACCTAAAATCCAAAATGAGGCTAGTCCTTTTTTCCCCACAAATAGAGCTTTCTTTTGGTGGTATTTGATCACCTCTAGAAAGGTAAAAACAAAAATTGTGCTTACACTAAAAAATATAAGATGCGACTAAAAAGTAGTAAACCATAAATCATATATAAATCAAAAAGTCGCGCTAAAAACTGAAGGTGACAACAAGCAAATGTCTAACCTCATAAGAATATGAGGGTGAATAGTAATCACTAAATAGATGAGTTTTATAGGAGTGCTGAGCAATGTAAATAGACACTTTAAAAATTAACCAAACTAAATGCTGTTAGTTAAGTGGGACACAGAAAACATTGACTATGTCCGTGTGAAAAGATCAATATTGCATGACCCAATCAATGACAGGTGAATATCTCAAATAACTGTAGGAATAATATTGTGACAAGTCTGTGACTAAAAAACTAAACCGTGATGAATGAGGAAAAAAATATAAATGAATAAAGAAAAATACAATAAACCCAAAAAAAGTCCTTAGCTCAACAAAAACAGTAATAATAAAAGTCCATCCATGCTAAATTAATATGCATAGAAAATGACTTGTCTCCAAGTGCTCTGTGAAATAATGTAAAAAATCTTGCTGTGGTGAAAAATTAGAGTGCGTAGACAGACCTCCACCTCTTGGAAAAAATTGCTGCCTCTTACCAGATAGAAATGGTCTCTTAATTACAGGAGACCCAGGGAGCGGATGGCTGCAACCCCAGCCAGGGATCTTTAAAGCAGGCACTCAGCGTCCAGATCCAGGGACTCTCTCCCACCAGCCTCCGCAAATAAGGAAATGTCACCATGCAAAAAACAAAGTGCATCAGACTTGCATCCTTCCTCTGTCTTCTCCCAGCAGATCTCACAGAAAAACTACAAGGCTCTTTCTTTAAAAACTTGGCACTTGTGCTTAGCTCCGCCCACCGTGGGCGGGGCTAAGCACAAGTGCCAAGTTTTTAAAGAAAGAGCCTTGTAGTTTTTCTGTGAGATCTGCTGGGAGAAGACAGAGGAAGGATGCAAGTCTGATGCACTTTGTTTTTTGCATGGTGACATTTCCTTATTTGCGGAGGCTGGTGGGAGAGAGTTTTTCACCACAGCAAGATTTTTTACATTATTTCACAGAGCACTTGGAGACAAGTCATTTTCTATGCATATTAATTTAGCACGGATGGACTTTTATTATTACTGTTTTTGTTGAGCTAAGGACTTTTTTTGGGTTTATTGTATTTTTCTTTATTCATTTATATTTTTTTCCTCATTCATCACGGTTTAGTTTTTTAGTCACAGACTTGTCACAATATTATTCCTACAGTTTGTTTGAGATATTCACCTGTCATTGATTGGGTCATGCAATATTGATCTTTTCACACGGACATAGTCAATGTTTTCTGTGTCCCACTTAACTAACAGCATTTAGTTTGGTTTATTTTTAAAGTGTCTATTTACATTGCTCAGCACTCCTATAAAACTCATCTATTTAGTGATTACTATTCACCCTCATATTCTTATGAGGTTTTTTAGACATTTGCTTGTTGTCACCTTCAGTTTTTAGCGCGACTTTTTGATTTATATATGATTTATGGTTTACTACTTTTCTGTAGTTTTACTGCTACAGGGCTGGCTGTGCAGAATTGTATACATACAATTGTGCTCAAAAGTTTGCATACCCTGGCAGAAATCGTGAAATTTTGGCATTAACCACTTCCCATCCCAGTCATTATAATATGACGGCCACAGGAACACTCTGTCCTTCTGGGCGGCCATAATATGACGTCCTTGGTTTGCTGGCATTGTGGGGGTGCGTGCGTGCAGTCACTCGGGAGCTGATACACGTGCCCGGCGGTCGCGATGTCCGCCGGGCACCCGAGATTGCTCGCCACAGTGCAGTAACGTGGATCTGTGTGTGTAAACGCAGATCCATGTCCTGTCAGGGGAGAGGAGACCAATCGTGTGTTCCTAATATATAGGAACACACGATCAGTCTCCTTCCCTAGTCAGTCCCCTCCCCCACAGTTAGAATCACTCCCCAGGTAACAGTTAACCCCTCAATCGCCCCCTAGTGTTAACCCCTTCCCTGCCAGTGACATTTACACAGTAATCTGTGTAAATTTATAGCACTGATCGCTGTATAATTGTCAGTGGTCCCAAAATAGTGTCAAAAGTGTCCGCCGCAATGTCGCACTCCCGATAAAAATCGCAGATCGCCGCCACTAGTTAAAAAAAAAAATAATAAAAATGCCATAAATCAATAACCTATTTTGTAGGTGCTATAACTTTTGTGCAATCCAATCAATATACGCTTATTGCTTCTCTTGCTGCTTTTTAAATATTTTAATTTTATTTATATCGGCCTAAACTGAGGAAAAAAAATATTTTTTTTCTTTAACCACTTAAGGACCAGCCTCGTTTTGGAATTTAGGTGTTTACAGGTTTAAAACAGTTTTTTTTGCTAGAAAATTACTTAGAACCCCCCAAACATTATATATTGTTTTTTTTCTAATACCCTAGAGAATAAAATGGCGGTCATTGCAATACCTTTTTTTCACACCGTATTTGCGCAGCGGCCTTCGAAGCATGCTTTTTTTTTTTGGAAAAAATTCACTTTTTTTAAATAAAATAAGACAACAGTAAAGTTAGCCCAATTTTTTTTTATATTGTGAAAGATTATGTTACACCGAGTAAATTGATACCCAACATGTCACACTTCAAAATTGCGCCCGCTCGTGGAATGGCATCAAACTTCTCCATAGGCGACGTTTAAAAAATTCTACAGGTTGCATGTTTTGCGTTACAGAGGAGGTCTAGGGCTAGAATTATTGTCATTTAAAAAATGACATTGAAAATATGCCTTTTAAGACGTATGGGCGGAAGTGACGTTTTGACGTCGCTTCCGCCCTGCAGTGTCATGGAGACGAGTGGGCACCATCTTCCCCTCACTCGTCTCCAGGCACAGCAAGGGGACAGACGCGATCGCTTCCCCGCCGCTACAGATGACTCCGGTAAGCGGCGGAGGGCACTGGATCGCGGTGGGAGCCCTCTCCTGCCACCGATAAAAGTGATCTTGCGGTGAATCCGCCGCAGAGACCACTTTAACCTTGTAGCAGACCGCCACACGAAAATGGGGATTTCAGGGTTATGGCAGCTAGCTGCTGCCATAACAACGATATCCGCCGGCAAAGTTAGGAAGTACATTGGCGTGCGGCGGTCGGCAAGTGGTTAAAGAAAAATTGGGATATTTATTATAGCAAAAAGTAAAAAATATTGTGTGTTTTTTTTTTTTTTTTTTTTTTTTTCAAAATTGTCAGTCTTTTTTTATTCATAGCGCAAAAAGAGGTGATCAAATACCACAAAAAGAAAGCTCTATTTGTGGGGAAAAAAAATGATAAAAATTTAATTAGGGTACAACGTCGCACGACCACGCAATTATCATTCAAAATGTTACAGCGATGAAAATTGGCCTGGGCAGGAAGGAGGTGAAAATGCCCTGTATTGAAGTGGCTAATATTGAAAATATGACTGATCATGCCAAAAATCTGTCTTTTATTTAAGGATAGCAATCGCATGAAGCCATTTATTATCACATAGTTTTTTGGATCCTTTAAGTTAAAATCTTTTTTTTTTTTTTTTTTTTTTTTGCTCGAAAATTACTTGGAACCCCCAAACATTATATATATTTTTTCTAACACCCTAGAGAATATGAATGGCGGTTGTTGCAATACTTTTTGTCCTACCGTATTTGCGCAGTGGTCTTACAAGCGCACTTTTTTTGGGAAAAAATACACTTTTTTTGAATTAAAAAATAAGACAACAGTAAAGTGAGCCCAATTTTTTTTATATTGTGAAAGATGATGTTACGCCGAGTAAATTGATACCCAGAATGTTGCGCTTCAAAATTGCCCCCGCTCGTGGAATGGCGACAAACTTTTATCCTTAAAAATCTCCATATGCGATGTTTAAAAAAATTCTACAGGTTGCATGATTTGAGGTACAGAGAAGGTCTAGGGCTAAAATTATTGCTCTAGCTCTAATGATCGCGGTGATACCTCACAATGTTTTCATATGCGGACGCTACTCATGTATGCGTTCGCTTCTGTACACGAACTCTGTGGGACGAGGAGCGTAAATAATTTTTTATTTTTACACTGTTGATACATTGATACCTCACAATGTTTTCATATGCGAACGCTACTCACGTATGCGTTCACTTCTGTACGTGAACTCGGCGGGACGGGGAGCGTAAATAATTTATTTTTTATTTTTACACTGTTCTTAAAAAAAAAAAAAAAAAAAATTGTGCCACTGTTATTCCTATTTCAAGGAATGCAAACATCCCTTGTAATAGAAAAAAAAGCATGACAGGATCTCTTAAATATGAGATTTGGGGTCAAATAGACCTCAGATCTCATATTTACACTAAGACGCAAAAAAAAAAAAAAAAAAAGTAGTTAAAAAAAAAATGTCCCTTTTAAGAGCTATGGGGGGAAGTGACGTTTTGACGTCGCTTCCGCCCTACAATGGTATGGAGCTGGGTGGGTGGCCATCTTCCCCTCACTCAGCTCCATACCGCAGAGGGGACAGGATCCCATTGCCGCTGCCGGCGGCTCCGGTAAGCGGTGAAGGGCACCGGAGCGTGGCGGGAAGGGGGAGGCCCCCCTCCCGCCACCAATAAAAGGAATCTCGCAGCGAATCCCCTGCCGAGACCACTTTTATCCCAAAGCAGACCGCCCGCTAAAGTGGTGGATCCTGGGGTTATGGCAGCTAGCTGCTGCCACAACAACGATATTCTATTTCAAAATGCCGCCATATAATGATGGCAGGCTGTCCGTAAGTGGTTAAATCATAATAACAAAAATTACCCAAATGGCCCTGATAAAAAGCTTACATACCCTGGAATGTTTGGCCTTGTACAGACACAGAAGGTGGCACACACGGGTTAAAATGTCTATTAAAGGTTAATTTCCCACATTTGCGGCTTTTTAAATCACAATTAGTGTCTGTATAAATAGTCAATAAGTTTGTTAGCTCTTTCATGGATGCACGAAGCAGGCTAGACACTGAGCCATAAGGAGGTAGAAAAGGACAGTCAAAAGACCTGTGCAACAAGGTAATGAAACTTTACAAAGATGGAAAAGGATATAAAAAAGATAGCCAAAGCCTTGAATATGCCAGTCAGTACTGTTCAATCACTTAAGAAGTGGAAAATTTGGGGATCTCTTGATACCAAGCCAAGGTCAGGTAGATCAAGAAAGATTTCAGCCACAGGAACTGTTCGGGATACAAAGAAAAACCCACAGGTAACCTCAGGAGAAATGCAGGCTGCTCTGGAAAAAGATGGTGTGGTTGTTTTTAAGGAGCACAATACGATGTTACTTGAACAAGAGAGAGCTGCATAGTCAAGTTGCCAGAAAGAAGCCTTTACTGTACAAGTTCCACAAAAAAGCCTGGCTACAATATGCCCAACAAAACCTTGACATGCCTCATTGGCTTTTTGTGGCATTGGCACAGTAAAGGCTTCCTTCCTTCTGGCAGCTCAACCATGCAGCTCTTTTTTTGGTCAAGTATCGTTGAATTGTGCTCCTTTTAAAAAACACACCGTCGTTTTGGAGAGCAGCCTGCATTTCTCCTGCGGTTACCTGTGGGCTTTTCTTTGTATCCTGAGCAATTCTTCCGCCAGTTGTGACTGCAATCTTTTTTTGGTATTTAAAGAGCCCCTAAATTTCCACTTCTTAATAAGTGATTGAACAGTACTGACTGGCATATATTCAAGGCTTTGGATATCTTTTTTTTTTTTTTTTTTTATCCTTTTCCATCTTTATAAAGTTTCATTACTGTGTTACGCAGGTCTTTTGACAGTTGTTTTCTACCTCCTCATGGCTCAGTGTCTAGCCTGCTTAGTGCACCCATGTGAGAGCCAACAAACTTTTTGACTATTTATACACAGACACTAATTGTGATTTAGAAAGCCACAAATGTGGCAAATTAACCTTTAACCATATTAACCTGTGTGTGCCACCTTCTGTGTCTGTACCAAGGCCAAACATACTGCATCAAATTGGGCTGCATGGCTGTCATCCCAGAAGGAAGCCTCTTCTAAAGATGATGAACAAGAGCCCGCGAACAGTTTGCTGAAGACAAGCAGACTAAGGACATGGATTGCTGGACCCATGTCTGAGACCAAGATAAACTTATTTTGGTTCAGATGGTGTCAAGGGTGTGTGGCGGCAACCAGGTGAGGAGTACAAAAACAAGTGTGTCTTGTCTACAGTCAAGCATGGTGGTGGGAGTGTCATGGTCTGGGGCTGCATGAGTGCTGCCGGCACTGGGGAGTTACAGTTCGTTTAGAGGGCCATGAATGGCAACATGTACTGTGACATACTGAAGCAGAGGCTGATCCCTCTCCCTTCAGAGACTGGGCAGCAGAGCAGTATTCCAACATAATGACTCCAACACACCTCTAAGACGACCAATGCCTTGCTAAAGAAGCTGAGGGTAAAGATGATGGACTGGCCAAGCATGTCTCCAGACCTACACCTTATTAAAAATCTGTGAGGCATCCTCAAACGGAAGGTGGAGGAGCGCACGGTCTCTAACATCCACCAGCTCTGTGATGTCGTCCTGGAGAAGTGGAAGAGGACTCCAGTGGCAACCTGTGAAGCTCTGGTGAACTCCATGCCCAAGAGGGTTAAGGCAGTGCTGGAAAATAATGGTGGCCACACAAAATATTGACACTTTAGGCCCAATTTGGACATTTTCACTTAGGGGTGTACTTACTTTTGTTGCCAGAGGTTTAGACATTAATGGCTGTGTGTTGAGTTATTTTGAGGGGACAGCTAATTTACACTGTTATACAAGCTGTACATTCAATACTTTACATTGTAGCAAAGTGTCATTTCTTCAGTGTTGTCACATGAAAAGATATAAATAAAATGTATTTAATCGTACATCACAGGACACAGAGCTATAGTAATTACTATGTGGTTATAGTCCACCTTCAGGTGCTGGACGCTGGCACACCCTAAACGGGAAGTTGCCTCCCTATATAACCCCTCCCACTACTGGGAGTATCTCAGCTTTTTCGCCAGTGTCTAAGGTGTTGGTCACGAGTAAAGATGTGCTGTGCTGAGCTCCTCTGGAGCAATCCTTGCTGGGGCTAGCTATGCAGCCGGATCCATTCAAAGTGTCTTTTTGGCGAATTGAATGGTACCCGGGCCTCGTATCCGAAGAAGCAAGGTTTTGCCTGTAACGCTTCTCTTTTTAGAGTGCTGGACCCCCGGGATCCAGTACTTTTGGTATTAAGGTCATAAACTATATGAAAATGTATCAGCGCATGTATGCAAAAACCAGAAAGCAGCTGAACACAAGGGTCAAACGATCAAATCCCTCTAAACAGATAAATAAAATGGGTGCAGCGCTAAAACAAAAACCAAAAAATGAATAAAATAATCCAGGGATGAAGAAAAAAACACTAGGGTAATGTCCTTGAAAATATACAGAGCACAAAAAGTGTCCAGATATTATACATGAATCCAACAGGCAAACGTGATTTTCACAGCAATGATGTGTGACTGATAGAAGGACCCTTCACCATAAACCGAATGGCCTCTCACCTGGTAACCAGGACCCTTCAAAAAAGAGTCAAGCGAGCATTCCCATAGGGATCAACAAAGTGAAGGTAAGGTCCAATGACAAGAGACTCCTCCAGATAGCCACGTAGCAGGGGGTCAGCGTGATTCATATAAACAGAAAGGGACAGACATAGTGCTCTCCGTATAACATACTTTAATAAACCTTACTTTCTTGCGTCTCTGGTCAGCATAAGCGCACACTTGCACATACAGCTGTCGTTATCCGCGTCTTTTGTACTGAAATCAGCCCCGTGTAAGATCAGACTGCTTTGCTTTCCTGCTGTTCCGCTGTGACCCTTTAAGTATAATCTGTATAATCAGTCCAACAGCATAGTATCAACGAGGCATCCTCCTCCGATCAAGGCCATAAAGTTTTTCTGGCAGGGTGCTTTTTACAGGTCCAGGATTGTGGGTTCCCTGAGGGTCCCCAGTTCGGGAAGGTTTGTTAACGGAACCCACCGTGAAGGGTGAAGATTGGGTCTTTTGGTTTTACCACAAAAAACCCTGTGGCAGGAAAGGTAAGGTGAGTTTTTCTGAGGAATTTTTACATTTTCTTATGAAATGTCTCCTTTAAAGTAAATCTTGCCATGCCTAAGTGTCACCACTGGGGGCTGTATGGAGCACGTACCTTTTCATGCTTTGCTCAGAGATCCCGCTGTGTCACAAAAGCAGCAGACTTTTTTTCGTCCGGCTAGCAGGCAGACCTCCGGTAAGTTTGGGGGATTTTGCTTCCTCCAGACACCCCCACCTGAGCTGAACTCTTCCCCTCTTCAAGAGGCTGAGTATAAATGAGAATTAAAAACAATCAACAATGCCGTTTTTTTTTCTTTCACCACCCCTGCTTCCAGGTCTCCTCCACGCCATCCCTCCCTCACCCCCGCCGGATCGGAGGCCCCTGCTTGCGCGGGAAAACTGTTTTTTTTTTTTAAAAGAAAGAAGGGGGGGGCGATGCAACGTTTGGGGCAGGGTTTAGCGCGGCACTGGCTTCCTCCAACACGGGAGTGTGTTTGTTTTTTTTTTTTTTTAAAAAGAAAAACTCCATTTATGCTGGCTGCAAAATTGTCGGAGAGACATAAAAGCAAAGAAGAGCACGAAAGAGGTTTTGGTGATACAGGCATTTCCTATTTGACACATTTACTATTTGCATCAGGCTGAGCATTAATAGCAATGGCAGTAGCTGGACTATTGCTCAAGCAGTGGATGCGATTTCTTCTGGTAGTACCTCCTGCTTTGTGCATTGGGCTATGGTCAGAAGGGGGGGGGGGTTGAAACGCCCCCAAAAAGAGCTAAAAGGGTCTCCTGCAAGCTATGGAAAGCCTACTCTACAAATGGCATCCTCCCCTGAGAAGGGGTGGCAGGTCAGAGTGAGCATCAGAGCCATGAAATGTCTGCAGCTGTTTTTAACACTGCAGCCCCTGTTTATTTTATAATTAAAAAAAAAAAAAGTTTACTGACTTTAATCGCATCCCAGTGTGGGTCAAAATGTGACAGGTTCTCTTCCATTACCCAGGACCCTCATACTGAGGAACTAGGGGCAGGAGAAGACGAATTCCCTCAGGGGACCGTGGTGAGGCCGATGACTCCTCTTCTGAGGGGTCAAATGCGGGAGAATCAGCTGTGCTAATTTTAAGATTGATGGTGCAATTTCTTGCTAAATGATCTCTCCACATTTATGTACCCTTAACTGAGTGGGTTCACTAAAGTCCCCTCAGGCTGTGCATGCCTTTTCCTGTCCATTCATTGCTGGAAAAGCTTGTTTGTATCTGAGAGGATCACTCGGATAAGCATTTTTTTTCCCCCTCCTAAAAAGTTTTCACACTTTATCCTATGGTGGAGGAAATTCACTAAGTAGGGTATACCAGCGATTAACGCTGCTATATCCTCTGTGAATAAGTTTGACTTGTCCGGCAGACAAATGCTCAAATGCTTAAGGA
The DNA here is from genome assembly GCF_042186555.1 of Aquarana catesbeiana. Classification (NCBI taxonomy): domain Eukaryota; kingdom Metazoa; phylum Chordata; class Amphibia; order Anura; family Ranidae; genus Aquarana; species Aquarana catesbeiana. The sequence goes on along the minus strand of NC_133325.1, from coordinate 107,303,875 downwards.
TCCAACGGATAAAAAAGGTGGAATTCCTATTGGGGGAAAAAAAAAAAATAACACTTCTTTTCTCTGGCAGATTGAGTGTCTCAGCCTGCGCTGACAGTAATGGCTTAATCATTGAGAGACCAGTTTAAACAGGTTTTCAAGGTTATCCTGCTCAGCAGGCCCAGGAGGCAGCTTTATGTTTGTAATAGTTGCTATGAGAGATTCTATCCTTCAGGCCTTGTAAGAAGCTCCTGGCTAGTCTTCCTTTTTGCGGTGAAACAGCTATTAGGGGATGTTTTGGATAATACATCCAAAGAAATTCTAGTGGAAAGCACCCCTTTTGCCATTTTAAGAAAAGGCGTAAATGTATTTTAAAGCTCCTTCTCCTGTGCCAGAGGCATAAGCCTCCAGGCAGTCACGGCTGCTTCCACCGTCAGGTTCAATCGAATAGGGGGAATTCTTCTACAGTTCTCAAGGATCTGGCAGGAAGAGTGTCGAGACTAATGGGGGACTTGCTCAATAGCTCCAGGGTACAAATTGGAGTTCCAAGAGTTCCCGTTTCCCCGTTTTCTCAGATCAAACGTTTCTAAGGATCCAGAGAAAAAGAAAAAGTGATCATGGGGGTCCCCATGTAAGAACAGAGGTTGGGGTTTGATTCAAACCTTTTTTTTTTTTTCTTGGTGCCAAATCCGAATGGACATTCTGGATCTCAAAAATCTAAATTCAATTCCTGAATATAACCACTCTTTTTTTCGTATGGCGTCAATCCAAATCAGTTATCTCCATTCTACAAGGAGGAGAACTGGCGTCAATCGACATCAAAGATGCATACCTCCATATGCCTATTTCCTCGCTCACTAGTAATATCTACTTTTCAAGGTGGAAAATCTTCATTTTCAGTGTGTAGCTCTGCTTTTCGGTCCAGCTACTGCACCTTGAGTGTTTACAAAGGTTCTGGCCCCTCTTCTAACCAGATTAAGGGTCCAAGGTATAAGGATTATGGTTTACATAAGGTTGTTGGGAAAGATGGTGGCTTTATTCAAGGCGGTTCCTTATGCTCAGTTTCATTCAAGACTGCTGCAAAACAGTATCCTATTGGCTTGGAACAAAGGGTTCAAGCTCTACATTCCCAATGTGTCTGACTCCAAAGCCTACGGCTACATCGCCCTGATGGCGCCCGATCTCATCTGATCTTGGAGGCTGAGCAGGGTCGGGCCTGGTTAATCCCTGGATGAGCGAACACCTGGAAATACCAGGTGCTGTTGTAGGCTGGGTGCGCCGGAGCCTCCGTTTATGGTTAATATCCAAAAATCTACTAAGGGGAAAATCCTTCCTTCAGTTACCTGGGAAGTGGTAACAACATATGCCAACCTTTTTTGTTTAGGTTGGGGAACAGTCCTGGAAGAGGCAACTGTCCAAGAGAAGTGGCCCAGATCAGAAATTGGGCATTAACATTTTAGAAATTCAGGCAGAGGTCTTGGTCCTGAAGGACTGAACATTCAGTTTACGGTATTGTCCTGCCAGGATTCAATCAGACAATGCCACAGCAATGGCCTATATTAATCGCCAAGGGGGCACAAGAAGTTTTGCAGCCCAGAGAAAGGTGAATCATATTCTATCTTGGGCAGAAAACAATGTACTTTGCCTATCGGCAGTCTTCATTCTAGGAATAGAAAATTGGCAGGCGAACTACTTGAGTCGCCAGCAGTTGTTCCCGGGAGAATGGTTCCTTCACCCCGATATCTTCCTGTCAATATGTCAAAAATGGGGGATCCCAGACATAGATCTGTTTGCGTCCAGGTTCAACAAAGAAATCGTCATCTTTGTGTCGAGAACAAAGGATACACTAGCATGCGGAACAGATGCCTTGCTATTCCCGTGGAATCGGTTCTCACTGATTTATGCATTCCCTCCTATTCTGCCTGCGTCCACGACTTCTTCGCAGGATCAAGCAGGAAGGGAAGTCATTGATTCTTGTGGCCCAGGAAATCTTGGTATGCAGAGATTGTACAGATGGCAGTAGGGGACCCATGGACCCTACCATCACGGCCAGACCTTCTCTCGCAAGGTCCAGTGTTCCATCCTACTTTACAAACGCTAAATTTAATGGTCTGGCTATTGAGACCCACACTCTGAAGAAGCGTGAGCTGTCAGGTTCAGTAGTTTCTACCTTGGTTAATGCAAGGGACCCAGCCTCCATAATTCTATATTATGGAGTCTGGGAATCGTATGTCTCCTGGTGTGAAACCAGGAGTTGCACCCCAGGAAATAGGTCAAAGGTAGAATCCTTGACTTTATGCAGATGGGGAGAGAAATAAGGCTGGCCTTGAGTGCTTTCCAAAGACAGGTCTCGGCCTTATCGGTATTATTTCAAAGACCACTTGCTCCACATTCTTTGGTTCGTAACTTTATTCAGGGGGTAACACTGCTTAATCTCCGGTTAGGTACCCCCTGAACCCTTGGAACTTGAATTGAGTTTTGTCGGCATTACAAAACAGCCTTTTTTTTAGGCCGATACAACATATTACCTTGGTCCTTTTTTGACAAGAAAACTATTTTTTTCTGGTAACCATATCTGCTGCAAGAAGAGTATCAGAATTGGCTGCTCTTTCTTATAAAGAGCCATATTTTTATTGTTCACAAGGATAAGCTAGTATTGTGTCCTCATCCTAACTCTTTACCAAAGGTAACATCAGCTTTTTATCTAAACCAGGATATTGTTCTACCTTCATTTGTCCAGAACCCTGTTCTGTGGAAGAAAAATTACTACATTCTCTTTATGTGGTGAGAGCAGTCAAAGTCTACTTAAAGGCGACTGCTCAGATTCGGAAAATGGATGTTTTGTTCGTGTTGCCTGAAGGTCCTAAAAGAGGACAGGCAGCATCGAAATCTACTATTTCTAAATGGATTCGACAAATAATCGTTCAAGTTTATGGTTTAAAGAGGTAGTTCTACCCTCTCAAATCTAAGCGCACTCCTCTAGGGCTGTTAGTGCTTCGTGGGCAGTGCATCACCAAGCCTCCATGGCTCAATTCTGCAAGGCCGCAACTTGGTCTTCAATCCATACATTTACCAGATTCTGTCTGGTGGATGTAAAAAGACATGAGTATGTCACCTTTGGGCGCAGTGTAGTGCAGGCAGCAGTATAAATCCTCTGATCTCATGGTGCCCTACTTTCATTGTGTCTCCCTCTCCTCAGTTGGCATTGCTCTGGGACATCCCACATAGTAATTACTATGGCTCTGTGTCCCGTGATGTATGATTAAAGAAAATAGGATTTTTATAACAGCTTACCTGTAAAATCCTTTTCTTTTGAAGTACATCACGGGACACAGAGGTCCCGCCCCTCTTTCTAGTATACACGTGTATTGCTTTGCTACAAAACTGAGATAATCCCAGTAGTGGGAGGGGTTATATAGCGAGGCAACTTTTTGTTTAGGATGTGCCAGTGTCCAGCACCTCAAGGTGGACTATAACCACATAGTAATTACTGTGGCTCTGTGTCCCGTGATGTACTTCAAAAGAAAAGGAGATATATATATATATAAAAAAATATATATATATTAGTGTGTGTGTGTGTGTGATTCTGCATTTCCAGGTAGGGGGCGCATGCTGCTGTCACTGGCTTCAGCAGTTCCTGGCCAATGATTTATGACCGTAACCCTCCGATCGTCCGGAGAAAACTTTGTGTATGTAAACACAAAGCTCTCTTCTGACAGCGGCGATGTCCCGTTTTTTTTTCCCCCCTGCAAATCGGGACATAAAAACTGGCACATTCCTTAGTAAAATCAGCACGTAATAAACCTAGTTGGGCACACATTTAATGCTTTGATTGCCCCAGATGTTAACCCCTTCCCAGTCAGTGTCATTAATACAGGGTTAGTGTATATTATTTACACTGATCACTGTATTGGTGGCACTGGTGATGTCAGTGGCAGTTAGCCAGTTCCCATAAAGTATCAGGTTGCCTGCTGTCCTGCTGATCAGTCATTACTAGTATAAAATTAAAAAAAATATAATAATTCAAATTCCAGTATATACAGTATATGAGACGCAATTTTGTAGACGCTATAACTTTCACACAAACCAATCAGTATATACTTATTGGTATATTGTTTGCCAAAATTTGTGAAGAAATTTGATTTTGATTTTTTGATTGAATATGTTTTATAGCAGAACGTAAAATATATATATATATATATATATTTTTTTTTTTTTATTCAAAGTGTATGTGCTTTTTTTTATTTATAGCACAAAAAATAAACTCAGAGGTGAGCAAATTGCATGACCACACAACTGCCAGTTAAAGTAGCGCAGTGCTGAAAAGCAAAAAATGGCCTGGTCATGTAGGGGGTAAAATCTTCCAGAGCTGAAGTGGTTAAAAGTGTCACTGAGCGTACTCAGTAGTTTTTGTTGCAGATGCACTACAATTAATAACATCACTTTAAGTATGAAGTCTTTGAAGCTGTTGTTTCAGTCTGTCTTTTAAAAAAAAAAAAAAAAAAAAGAAATTCAAGGCACTCCTCAACATTAACATGAACCATTTTCAGAAAAGGAAATAAATAAGTTGTTTGGAGTCAGTGCCTTTTACCAAAGGAGGTGTTACACAGAATTTGCCAGGCAGGGAACCCAGACTTTTGCAGATACCACATTGTTTTGCTATATTTTTCTAACCTGCCAGATTCAGCTAATGGTAATCGTATAATATTTTTTAGAAGTAGATAATGCTTACATTTGTTTTTTTGCAGAGGTTGATATATTTTCACTGATTAAAATAAACATCAGTTGCCTAACCTTTGCATAATACTGTTCATGGGAAACCGAAACTCATCAGCCAGAGCTGATTCTTGACTTTGTTTTTTATCAGTTATGAATATTCTGATTACTACTTCATTGTTGGAAGCTACTCTAAATTTGTTGTATAACTTTAGTAAGAAATGTAAAATGAGGTTAATTGTACTTTCCCCTATATTCATAACAGAAGTATTAAAATAAATCCAAATTCTTATAAGCTTAAAAACATCCAGTCAGGACACTGATGTAGTTAAATTATCCTTGGGTATAATTGTCATGTGCAAGTTGTATTAACATCAGTTTTTTTAAGTAAGATTCCTTTTTTTTATTTTTTATTGGATAAATTGGTGTGAATCGCTATAATTGTTTTCACCAGTTATCGTTTTCTATTCATATTTAATATCTTGTTTCATATCAACAACCCCCCCTTTCACGATCTATATATAGCATTTTAAAGGTGTTTTTCTAAATGTTATGCAATGATGTAGGGGATTATTACTCCTGTGTAGGCAGAGAATTATTATAATCTTTCCAATAATTCAGGTGCACAAAGAATAAAAATTTCATAACTGTATAATTAAATGGAATCTTTAATGGTTCTAGTCACATTTTTTTTTTTAATTCAAAATACAATTTGTCTTTTGTTAAACCAGAAGTATTGTGAGCTGATGACTTCATGAGGCACACTCTTTAACAGTTAGCATTATTCTTAGCTGTGTCTGAAAACTACAGACGTCCCAATGTTACAGAAGAGGGAAAGTTGTGTTTTTTTTGTTTTGTTTTTTGGAGCCCCTAGTCTACACCTTTTGAAAAAAACATCCGTACTAGCGCACATAATAAATTATTCTATGTATTGTTGCAGTGGCTAGAAATATTATCTTTACATTATGTCGCCATTGCATTTGTAATCTTGGAATTTATCTACCCGCTACTTCCTGTGAGTGTGGGAATTTGCAGGACTGCCCAGCGACATTCACAATAAGGGCATAAACTGACCATGTGCATACATTTTTTTTGGCTACTTTTGATCATCTTAAAGGCCAAATATGGTGGCCTCATAGAAACGTATGGCTAGTGCCTATCTGACCTTATGGGCTATACCTATGTTAACCGCTTGCGCACTGCCCTATAGCAGTTTTATATATGTGATCCGGCTCTTCAGGTTGGGCACCGCGTCGCATGACCGCGCAATTGTCAAAGTAACGCAGTACTGCATCGCAAAAGTTGGCCTGTTCAGGAAGGGGGGTAAATCTTCTAGGGGTCAAGCAGTTAAAGTGATTATAGGGGGGGGGGGGGGAGAAACACCTCTCTACTTGCCTGCTTTGTTCAAAGGAATTGCATGCAGCAGCCCCGAACCTTCTCTTCTCAGGTCCCCTGCTGGAGCTCCTGGTCCCTCCTCTGTCCAGTGCCCCCATGGGAACCTGCATCCCAAAAGGGGCACTTGTGCATGCTCACTCCCGAGCAAGGAAAGCATTAAGGTAAAAAAAATGTTTGTTTAGGCTTTAGAACAACTTTAAAGTGGATGTAAACCCACTCTCATCCTTTATAAACTACTGCCATAGTGGTTATCTATAAGGATATACATGCCTCCTGCATGTATCCTTACCTGTCAAATGTCTCCCTTCTGTCTGTTATGAGACCTGAAAAACTGCAGATTCTGTGGGCGGGTCTGTTGTCTGGAGCTCGGTGGGTGGAGTCGTGATATCGGTGGTCTCCCCGCCCACCTCTACACGCCCCTTGTCAACATGCATTTTCTCCTGTGTATTTCTTACACTGAACTTCTGCTATGATCACTAGCATCCAGTCAAAACCCAGAAAGGTCACCACATGACTTCAGCATGCCCAATCATGCTGAGGTGTGGAGCAGCCAATCCTGGGAGAGCTGGAGAAGAAAGGAGGGGATCTGAAGCACACAGAATGTCTTTTCTCAGGGGTGCATAAGATATGTAAATCACCTGTCACTCACAGCAAGGAGGGAAGAACTGACTCCTATTTCTCTATGTCTCAGTCTTTATCTTACTGAAAAAAGATAAGAGGATTGTTTAGAGCTAGATTAACTCTTCGTGGCAAGACTAGGCACAGATGACATGAAATCCTATACTGTACAAGGTGCAAGCCTTAATTAAAAAAAAGAAATTCGGGTTTACACCTACTTTAAGGAACTTGAAGAAAAACGCATACAGTACAATTAAAGGATAACAATGACATTACTGTTAGTGGAAGCATAGATTATGGTATTATGGCGTACTATTCGCATTGATAGTTTGTTGAAAATGTGTATCGTTGGCACTTGACAATTGGTTCCAAATACTGACGTGTGCTGTTAAAATTCTACAATGTAATAATAAATAATTTTAATATATTTGACAATTGCATGTAAGGGGACTTTGGCTACAGCAGGGTCCCACTTGAATGTGTTAAGTTGGTTAAGTTACACTATGATTTTCTAACAGTCCCTGAGGAACCGACTAAAATTTGTTTAGTGGATGGCCCTGTCACCTGCCTCCTGCTTGACACCCCTCAGTTTAAATAAAAATCAAAGGTTGAAAATTGTTAGCTGAAAAGCATCTACAATCCAATCAGATGTAGCTGAGATAATTTGCCGGTGGGGCAGCTGTCAAAATACCACAACAGGGGATTCATCCATCTATGCTGCATATTGTAGCTGGAGGAATTATTTTTTTTTTTTCCATTCAGCCTGCTGTATGAGCAAAAAAATTGATCAGTGTAGAGCCAGCTTTAGGATGCGTTGTATATTTTAGTGCTAGTTCACACCAGATGCAGTTCCGTGCGCTTTTTTTTTTTTTTCTGCACTAAAAATGCATGCAGTGGTTTCCGTGTATTTCAATGGCTCTAGTTCACACCAGTGCAGTCAGTTTCCGGTGCAGAAAAAAAAAGTAGAGCGTGCTGCATTTTTTTCTGCACAGAACAGTACTGGAACCTAGCAAATTGCATCAAAACGCACTGGAACTGCATGTGGTGTGAACTGTAAACAAAAACTGATCTGGAACGTATCCGGAGTGCATTTTTGTGGTGTAAACTGGCCCTAAAAATGCATGCACAGTGTTTTCCATGTATTCCAATGGCTCTAGTTCACATCAGTGCAGTCAGTTCCAGACAGTTTCCGGTGCAGAAACTGTCCGGGAACTGACTGCTGGATTGGTGTGAACTATAGCCATTGGAATACATGGAAAACACTGTGCATGCATTTTTAGTGCAGAAAAAAAGTGCAAGGAACTGCATCTGGTGTGAACTGGCCCTTACCCGAAGTTCACACTAGTGCGATGCGGGAACCAGCACGATACCAGCGCCGGTTCCCACATCGCTCCTCTCCTGCAGACAGTTCACACTGCTTTGTGTGAACTGCTGCGGGTGTCATTAACTTTGACACCCCCAGTTTAGTTCACAGATTGCAATGTGAACTGTGAACTCGCACAGGAATCGGATCGCATAGGTGAGAACACCCATGTGATCCAATTCTAGTGCTGGGAAAAGTAAGTTCCTGCACTATTTTCTGTGCGAGTTCAGCCATACAACTGTATGGCTCATTGCTCAGAGATCGCATGTGATCGGCACCTGTGGTGCAGCTGCGAATCACATGCGATCTCTGAGAACGTGATAGTGTGAACCCAGGCTCAGTTTTTGTGACAAATAAGGTTTTTTTTTCTAAAATGTGCCTGTTTGCTATGAATATATATTTATATGCTGGTAACATTGTTCTTTGATTCCCTATATTCTTTCTCCATTCATTCTGTGGTTTGTTTTATAGAATTTGAACAAACAGGCTTATGATCTGGCCAAAGCTCTGCTGAAAAGAACTGCTCAAGCAATAGAACCATACATAACAAATGTAAGTTAAAATTATATCTATTCTGATCCTCAGAACTGATAGATAGGATCTGAACTAGCTTTCAATTTTTGTCACTGCTTAAAGCGGTTCTTCAGTCGATTCAGCAAAAAGTAGGCTGCATATATTTTTTTGTTAACGTGTTCAAAAATTTACAAAAGTATTATAGAAAGAAAAACAAATTCACATAGAAATTGTGAATACAACTTGACATTGATCACACAGGAACATCGACATCCAGATGGAGACACATTAATCAATATCAATTACTGATATGATAATAGGGGATGTCTTCGGATCGCCACCCAGGTCTAGGATGAAATATGTGGGTGATATCTATACTGTCGGGACAGTTATGAATATTAATATTCAATGCAACATCAAGTGACACAGGATAAACAATGAATGATAATGCTCAGTGAAAAAATAAAGTGAGAAGGGGAAAACAGAGGGAGAAGAGAAGCAGAAGAGGGAGAGAATAATATATAGTGGATAGAAATCCTATCACAAAATGGCCAGGGCTTGTTGTTATAGAGTGGCAATTTTTCCCAAGTATCCAGTTCTTTAGCTTGCATTTCTTCCATTAGCATAGTGTACAGCTGCTTGATTATGTCCACCCAGAGGGATAAAGGAGTGGATGTGCTTTTCCAAAATATGGAAATAAGCTGTCTAGCTTCAGAAAGTATACTTTTAGCTGCTGACTTTTAGGCCAGGTTCACACCTATGCGAATTAGATGTAGGTTTCCCCGCATCCAATTCGCATAGCAGGAGAATGTGACCGGCTCTCTATGGAGCCGGTTCACCTATCTCTGTTGTGGCTGCGGAGCGCACTGCACAGAAAATCTGTGCGTCTTTGGCTCCGTTTCAGGGCCTTATGCAGGCATAGATTTGTCCCTGATTCGTCCCTGAAATGGGGAACAGGGACACACGGCGCTCCTGTGCGATCCGCAGCTGGTTCCAGTGTGAACCGAGCCTTAATAAAGAACACTTTAACTGACCAGGGATCCAGCACCATCCTCAACTGGGCCGGTTCTTCACATGTCTTCGGGTCCCTGATGCTGCCATATCTACTGTTGGAAACCTGCTGTGACTCCTTCCCGATTCACAACTGGAATTCCACTGCGCATGCGTGAGCCGTGCTGCGTTTTGCACGGTCCTGTGGCCTTCTGATACCTGTGGCATTGGGAGAAGTTGGGAGTAGGAGCGGGTACCTGGTTTTGACAGGTACCCAGAAAAAAACTTTATCCATAACTAAGAGGGGAGAGGAGGTGGAAAAGTGAAACTTCCCCTTTTGAGTGATGTTCTGCTTTAACAACATTTTAGTTGCATGTTACCACCCTAAGAGGTCATTTACATTGCTGTGGCTTGTACAGCCGGAATGAGTGGAGTGTTCATTCAGCCAGAGCTGTGTGCAGGTAGCCTATGTTACTCTATGGAGATTCAGCAGCTGTACAGAAAAGGCTTGCATGTCCTAATTTGACAGGCCTGCAGGGGTGGGTGCTCGGCCCTGAAGGCAGACTGTGTCTATTTGGAGCCGCGTATCCGCTCCTGCATGCCTGTCAAATTGGGACATGCGGCTGTGTCAGCATATCCACTGCTTCCCCATAGTTAGATATGCTGCCTGCAAACAGCTCCAGCCGCATTAACAACACCTCTCATTCACGCTGTATGGGCCACAAAACCTGTGTAAAATCAGGTTTGTCTTTGATAATGGAAAGGGGCACCAAATATTATTATGCAACTAGTAAAAGTGTATTAAATGTGAAATATTAGCTACATATGCAACATGTTTGCTTGACATATAGTGTATACAGGTAGACATAGAAACGTATGCTAGCATGATTGTCAATTTACTAAGTTTGCTTGGCATTTGCTGTACATTTTCAAATGTTATATAAAATTGGACATGAAATCTAAAAATGAGTCTGCATAGTCCATTAGGTAGCCCTAAAACATCCAGGATATAGTGCAGAAAAATCTTACAGTTGAAGGTAAATATTAAAAAACAAAAAAAACAAAACAAAAACAAATGTTCCTTCACATTTGAGTCACATGCTGACTAGGCAGTCCATTTCCTTCCAGGTGTGTGTCTGTGCATCTTGGGAGATTGATATCCAACTTCCTAACCCTAATCATTTTGTCAGGCCTCTTAACTAATTATACTTGCTTTTTCATAGTGCAAGTAGCAGTGAAAAAAAAACTAAGAAAACCCAGAAAAGCATGGCATGCAAAGTTTTTTATGAAAGATCAGTACCTTTTGAATGTACTGTATGAAGGAAGGCTTGACCGATTAGCATTGCGGAGATGGGAAGCAATATTATTCTCCCACGATATCTCACGATAGGTTGCTTGAGATTCAGAAGTGCTTTTGATATTCATCTTCACAGAGTAAAAATTTTCTGTGCAATCTGTTGCATTTATCATGGTGGCAATCCATGGGACCCCTGTGCATTACGTATTTTAGGAATTTAGGTCTTTCAGATATGCATACTACCAGTATTTGAGCAGATGGTGAAAGTTAAAACAAAGAAGTGTCAATGTTCCCTTTAAACTATTATTTAAACATGGGTAACCAATCTTCTTCTTTTTTTTCCCAGTTTTTCAATCAAGTTCTTATGCTTGGTAAAACCTCCATCAGCGACTTGTCTGAACACGTGTTTGATCTGATTTTGGAGCTTTACAATATTGATAGCCACCTGCTCCTTTCTGTTTTACCTCAGCTGGAGTTCAAGCTCAAGGTATGTTTCCATCTGTTACTTACTGAAACAGTAAGTTTATAATGTATTGTACTTGGAGCTCCTCTTTGTGGACACATCAGAGACCATGCCATAAAAACAGTTGGAACCCACGCTTGGCAGTACAGTACAGTCAACTAGCTCCCGGGAGAATGGGACATCTCAAGACTCTAAAGCTGGTGGTCACTTGACTTGATGTCCGTGTTATGACATATCTTTTAGTGAAGACGTTCTAGTTGAAGTTGAGCTTCTTTAGTAACATTGAAGCTTGCATTGCTGACTTGTTGTTTAGAGCAGTGTTTCTCAACTCCAGTCCTCAAGGCGCACCAACAGGTCATGTTTTCAGGATTTCCCTCAGATGAAACGACTGTGGTCATTACTAAGGTGGTGAAACTGATCAAATCACCTGTGCAAAATAGTGGAAATCCTGAAAACATGACCTGTTGGTGCGCCTTGAGGACTGGAGTTGAGAAACACTGGTTTAGAGGCCTGTGCCCTGGGGCTTTTCTTAACTTCAGAACAGTTACTGTATCTTAATTGTACAGTACAAGACAAAGACTGGATGTTCATGGTCCCTGGGTTTTAGGTTGCTGCATTTGGGTGTTTAGCAAAAGCTTTGCTGGGCATGCCCCCTGGCATATTTTCCTGACACCAAGAGCTAAAAAAGGTGAGAGAAGGGGGGTCCAGCACACAGCCTGTGATCGCCTTAGCTCTGTTCCTGTTTGCTGTGTGAAGGGGGTGTATCCTTTCCCTCCAATCAGCTCTCACAGCTCTTCTCACTGAGATCTGCAAAATGTAACTTTAGTTTCCAAAACCACAGATTTCTCTACAAATCGCACCCCGAAGTCGCCAAAGTAATACAGAAACAACTTTTGGGAATTGGTGCAGCGCCGCAAGACATGTCAAATCGCATCAATGTGAACCTAGGCGTAAGGATTAATTCTATTCCAGAAACCTTTTGGCTTTACTTTCCTTTGTTAGAACATTTTATTCAAGGTGTCTCAAGGATTTAACCCACATTACAGCACTCTCTGTGTTTCTTTGGCATCTCATCTTGAGTCTCTCTGCTCTACATGACTTTTAAGCCCACAAGGCTTAAAAGAACTCCCTTTGGGTGACCTCTCCTTTAGCCTAGGTTCACATTGGAGCGATTTGACATGTCAAATTGCATGCCAAAACAGCGGCAATTGCCGGCAATGGTACAGCCTGAATCGGTGCGCCGCTTCAATGATCCCCAAAAGGTGACTTTGGGGTGCGAATTCCGTAGACATATGTGCAGCAACCATACAAGTCAAAGGGACTTTCAAGTATTCAAATGCAGGTCAGAAGGAGGTCAACAGCAGGTTGAATGTCCTTGAATTGTGCATGATCTCAGAAGCATCTTAGTTTGATCTCAAATGCAGGATTAAAGCAAGCTGCCTTTGGCCAGTCTCTGGAGGACTATCATCCTTCCTTGTTTTCTACTTGAGTCAGTTGGAATGACTGGTATGTGCATGGTTTTTGATGATCCATCACATGCTGTGTAGCAAAGCAAAGAAGGATGCCCCTTTAGACCCCTTATACACTGGAGGCCTTTTTCAGGTGCTTTAGCGCTAAAAATAGTGCCTGTAAAGAGGCTGAGTGCTTTCACACTGGTGCACTGCGCTGGCAGGACGTCAAAAAATCCTGCAAGCAGCTTCTTTGAGGCGCTTTAGGAGCAGTGTATACACCACTCCTAAAGCACCCCTGCCCATTAAAATCAATAGGCAGCGCCTGCAAATCGCAGCAGCGCTTTTAACCCTTTATTCAGCCGCTAGCAGGGGTTAAAATCGCCGTAAAAACGATGTAAAGCTACAGAATAAAACATAGGTTATAGTCTGGAAACACAAACCTCCCAGATCATATAGTTACATAGTTAGGTTGAAAAAAACAAAAAAAGTCCATCTAGTTCAACCAAAAAAAAAAAAAAAAATACAATCCCATATACACAAATCTATACCCACAGTTGATCCGGAGGAAGGCAAAAAAAAACCCCCCAGCAAAGCATGATCCAATTTGCTACAGCAGGGGAAATAAAATCCCTCCTGATCCCCCGAGAGGCAATCCGATTTTCCCTGGATCAACTTTACCTATAAATGTTAGTACCCAGTTATATTATGTACATTTAGGAAAGAATCCAGAAATATATTTCTGAAAGCAGAGAAGCTGTAGAATTAAGATAGTATTATGGCCCATTCACACATGTCCGCTTTGGTGCATTTATTTTAAATGGGGTTCCAACTTGTCATTGTGACACTCGCTGATGCATCGCTCCTTGGCACCCTGCATATCCTGTCCACTGCCATCCTATCCTCTGCACTCCTCTATTGCACATACTGCCCCATGTCCTACCCTCATCACTCCTCTCCTGCACATACTGCACACTGTCCTACCCTCTGCACTGCAAATTGTCTGCTGTTTTACCTTCTGCACTCCTCTTCTGCACAATACTGCATCTGTAATATCCTTCGTACCTCTCTCCAGTTCTCCAAATTTTGCATTTGTTGGTGTGATTTCTTCAGACTTGGTGCATTGCTGTTATTATCAGGCCTACTAGCTGCTTTCGTTGTCTAGTTTAGCTTTATGTATCTGATGACCGAATTATCTTCTGCTGTTGTGTGTTTCTTATCTCTGTAGAGTAACGACAATGAAGAACGACTGCAGGTGGTGAAGCTTCTTGCAAAAATGTTTGGAGCAAAGGATTCCGAACTGGCTTCTCAAAATAAGCCGCTTTGGCAGTGCTACTTGGGGAGGTAATTGAATCTTTATCCAAGGCTTGTATACAGTGAATAGAGCAGAGCCAATATGCATAAAATCCCCACAGTGCTGTGTCATCGTTTACAAAAATATTTTATGCTGTGTTTGTATGCCACAGGTTCGCTGCTGACCTCGATTTTATTCACCCACCAGACAATGTTCATTCCTTGCTGACATTATGATTTATAATACTTTCATTGTAGTGAAAGTCAAACCGTTACCCAGCCTCTTTCTTTTTAATTTATGTGCTAAAATAAATATGCAGGTGCTTTATAAAAAATATATTTAATATCTTCTATTAATTTTGGCTACAAAAAATGCATTTGGGCTGTTTTTCTGGGGATGTCTTTTGCCCCTTGTCTTCTCTCCCCCCTCTGTCATCTCATGAGTCAGCATCAAAGTCCTTGTAAAATCATTTAATCGCTCTGTAAATGGATTATATAATGTCCAGTGTGTGTCTTTTATGTAACATTGTAGAAAATACCATACCATATACTGGGTGTTCACATGACCCGTTGGAGCTCTTCTTTCCCGCTCTGAGCACTGCTGAGGGCAATGCCAAGATCCTCGCTGATGTCAGCCCTGCTCTGAGCACTGCAGAGGGAGGGGCCGCTAACATCAGCCAGGAGGAGAGCTCTGGCGGGTCACATGGCGGCTCTGTAAAGTTTTTTTTTTTCTACAATAATGTTACATAAAGACACACACTGGACATTATATAATCCTTTTACAGCGTGGATTACATGATTTTACAAGGACTTTAACTAGGGCTTATTTTCGGGTTAGGGCTTATATTGCAGCCATCCTAGAAAATCGAGATAGGTCTTATTTTCGGGGGAAATACAGTAATTTTATTGTGAGCCTTTATATGTAAAAGCAAATATGACTGCCATTATCTACATGTATAATTTATAAATTTAGAACTATAAGGCTTTTAAACATTATCACAAAGGTTAGTTGCATCAAGTTGAGCACTCTTACATGTTTGTCCAATAAAATAAAAAAATATTAGAAATGTTACGTTCACTTTAACCACTTCAGCCCCGGAAGATTTGGCTGCTCAATGACCAGGCCATTTTTTGCGATTCTGCACTGTTTCGATTTTACTGACAATTGCGCGGTCATGCGATGCTGTACCCAGACAAAATTGACATTCTTTTTTTTCCCACAAATAGAGATTTCTTTTGGTGGTGTTTGATCACCGCTGCGTTTTTTATTTTTTGTGCTATAAAGAAAAGAAGAGCGACAATTTAAAAAAAACACTATCTTTTACTTTTTGCTATAATAATTATGCCAATTTAAAAAACAATTTTTTTTTCCCTCACTTTAGGCCGATATGTATTCTTCTACATATTTTTGGTAAAAAAAAAATCGCAATAAAGGTATATTGATTGGCTTGCGCAAAAGTTATAGCACCTACAAAATAGGGGATAGATTTATGGCATTTTTATTTATTTTATTTATTTTTTTAATAGTAATGGCGGTGATCAGCGATTTTTTTTTTTTTTTTTTTTCGGGACTGTGATATTGCGGCGGACACATCGGACACCGTTTTGGGACCAGTGACAATTATACAGCGATCAGTGCTATTTAAAATGCACTGATTACTGTATAAAAGTCACTGGCAGAGAACGGGTTAACACTAGGGGCGATCAAGGTGTTAACTGTGTTCCCTCACTGTGTTCTAACTGGGGGGAGGGGATAGGAATGACTAGAAAAGATGACAGATCGGTGTTGGTAATCAGTATGAACACACGATCAGTCTCTTCTCCCCTGAGAGAACCGGGATCTGTGTGTTTACACACACAGATCCTGGCTCTCGCTCTGTCACGAACGATCGCGGGTACCCGACGGTCATTGTGCCCGCCGGGCACTCGCATTGGCTCTGGCAGCAAGCAGCGCGCGCACCCCCTAGTGGCCAAAAGGCAAAGCAACGTAAGGTAACATCGTTTTGCCCAGGGGAGCCAATCTGCCGCAGTAAAACTGCGGCAGCTTATCCGGAAGTGGTTAAAGGCCCATTTACACAATATGCACTGGAATGCATTTTGTGAATGCTTTTTAGGTTTAAAAAAATAACAAAAATTATAACGTGAACATTGCAATGCGCTTGCGTCAATGAAAGCACAAATCGGCGCCAGTCCAAGCTTCCACTGTCAGTCTCCCAGGTTTACATTCTGTATTCAGGTGCTGACAGAAATAGAGCACATCTCCCTCCAAAAAATAACAAAGCATGCAGGTACTGCAGCACATTGTATTCAACTCCACTGTAAAACTGGCTTCAGCTCAAATCCCAGCCCATCGGCCATGGCCTTCTGACTTGTTTCACCCACATTGGGCGTAATCGTGGAGTCCTTCAACATTGTCAAAGTGCTATGTCATGGACTGAAACGCAAGCTGGATTCATATATAGCTGAGTGATCAGCGGTGTTTTAATCGCTCAATTCTCACTGCATAGCCAGCGGTGGACAGGTACAGCTTTGGATCTGTGCTGCATCCACCTGGGTGAGTATAATATTTCCTTTTTTTTTTTTTTTTTTTTTTTTTTTAAGCCATACTTCTCTTTTAAGGAGACCAGGAATGGGTAAATGTATCTATAACCTTTATGCCCCAAAATAGCCATGGTCAGGTGGTAAATAGTGATCGGCCTGTTGCTGATCCCCATTCTAAACCGTCCCTACTCTATGCATCACAAAGAAAAGTTTGGGCTGCAGATAACACCTAAAATGCATGACTTATTACCGTAAGAAGCTATAGAGCTGATGCATTAGAACCGAACAGAAGAGAAAAAGCACATGATTGCAGTTGTATCCCACAGCAACTAATCAAAATCTTCTTTAAGGTTTCCCCAAAAATAAACATTGAAATCTGATTGGTTCCTATTGGTTGCAACGTCAGTTCTCTCGATATTTTCAATTGTAATTTTTTTAATGTAATATAAAGTCCCTGGAGACGACTTTTTTTTTTTTTTTTTTTTGCACAATGACTCATTGCGTGAATGCACACACCAATCAGAATGGATAAAAACTTACAGCAAGCATGGTTATCCATGAAATAAACACAATCACTGAAGCAGCACTGAGCCTGGCAGAGAAATGTTTCAGTATGAGGGCAGTGTGCTGCCCCAGCAATTGATAAGAGCCCAGGAGGAGAATGTGAAAGTATGAGCCGCACAGACACAACATCCCAGCAGTGGGTTGCATGCTTCCCTGCCAACCTATGCTGTAGTTCAGCTGGTTCTAGTGGCTTCAAGAGGCTTGTGTGTATTTGGCAAAGCTTTGTGCTGAACACTAAGCTCCTCTCTCCCTCTCTAGCTTCGGATGGGACTTCTGTCTGTAACTGGGGCTCCACTGCATTGTTGCAGACCTGAGTTTGCACTGACAGACCACAGCATATATGTTGAGATCTGTGCTGTCATGCACTCCTCCTGGTCTCTGGAACGACGGCAAAACCAAGGCCTGACTGCTGCTCTGTACTAGAAGGGAAACTGGAGCCTGGTGTACGTTGCTTTTGCTTTGGATTGCCGGCAGCTAGAGATAGGTAGAAAAAAACCCACATCTCTGTCCCCACTCCAGGAGCCTGCAGGATTGCAAGACAGTGCGCTCCTACTGAGCTGTGTTCCAATAGCCAAAGTGTAGCTGTTAGAGTGAGACAAGAAACCAGGGCCTGGCAGAAGGAAGGTGATGGTCCGGTAGTAGAGAACCACTACTCAATACTCTTTGTGTGATTACACACTCTGTAGCAGGGGTAGTTGTCGTATAACTAATGGCTGAAATATGTGTGTGTGTGTGTGTGTGTGTGCGCAATGCACACATCTAAAGCATTAATTCATTTTTTAATTTGATAGATTCAATGACATACATGTGCCAATCCGATTGGAATGTGTGAAGTTTGCCAGCCACTGCCTAATGAACCACCCTGATTTGGCTAAAGACTTAACAGGTATGTGAATAGTCCTGAATCTGTGTAAAACAAGGTCGAGATGAATAGCTAAACATTTGTAGCTTTAGATTACATGCAGCCTGTTTTTTTTTTTTTTTTTTTTTGCTTCGTTTTGTCCAGTAATAATTTTTTAGTGTACATTCTGTAGATCGGTTTTCAAGCTTGTTAAACCATGGGTTCTCTTTTTCAGAATATCTAAAAGTAAGATCCCATGACCCCGAAGAAGCCATCAGACATGATGTCATCGTATCTATAGTAACTGCTGCAAAGAAAGACCTTCTGCTTGTCAATGATCATCTTCTTAATTTTGTTCGGGAGAGGACTCTGGACAAGAGGGTAAGAACAGAAATTGTTTACTTATTCCTTTTGTTGTGCATGAGTGATCATAGTGACATACAAGTAGTTTGGTACAAATAGCTCAAGCCAAGTTTGGGAAACTGCATTAGGACTTGTGTTGATCAGCTTTTGTCCTTGTCGAATGGATTTTGAATTCCAATAAGTCTATGGAAATGCAAAAACCTGCTTACAACAGGTCAGCAGGAGGTCAAATGCATCTCTCGGTGAATTCTGAATGATCTCAGAAGCTCCTTAAACTGATGCCATGAGCACAAGCCCAAGGACACAGGCCCATATTATTATTTTTTTTAATCAGAAGAAAGTTTTTTATAATTTGAACACATTCAAGCATAAACACAAACAAATGCAAAGTTGTAATGTACATAACGGTAGAAAACAAATAGGCAATTACAGCTGCCAACTGCATAGAGCTCACTAAAGAGAACATAAAGCCCCACCTAGTGGCTGAAAACAGAAATTATAGTGCCAATAGAGCATCAATATTGCACACTCCAAAGTCAGATAGTGACAACCAGCATTGGGTAACCAACAGCATTCTACCCCAATATCCTATAATCAGGTCTACTGGGGCCAAGCCTGGTGCATCAAGCCAGCCTCCCCAAACCCTCTCAAATTTAAGGCCCATATTATTTAAAAAGCTAAATCCAAATGCACATTAAATGTATTAAAGTTTTTCTTTAGAATTTCTGTTAACCCATGACATGTAGATACTGTTTGTGCAGTGTGTCAAGTTCAGCCTATTTAGTTACTGCTGTTGAGTTATTTTTTCTCACAATCCTGTCTTCATCGTTGTCCATTTTTTCCCTTTGTAGTGGAGAGTGAGAAAAGAAGCAATGATGGGTCTTGCTCAGATCTATAAGAAGTATGCCTTGCAGGCAGAAGCAGGGAAAGAGGCAGCAAAACAGATTTCCTGGATAAAAGATAAACTTCTGCACATATATTACCAAAATAGTATTGACGATCGGTGAGTTTATTATTATTATTATTATTTATTTTAGGATTTCATTGATTTTATTAAACTTTTTTGTTTTTCTGTTATGCAACACTGCACTGGATACTTACAGTATGTTAACTAATACAATACTAAATTACAAAACAAGTGCTGTTGCAGTCATAATCCAAACTGCCAATTCAAACAAAGCCTGAGATTGTTGGTATAAATGAGACTTCATTAGCACCGTGGAGAAGATGTATGTACTGTTGCTCTTTCTGATAAAAGGTAATATAACTTAAAAGCATTAGACGCTGTGCACAGGTATGTTTGTACACAACCATTTGTGTGTAAAAGTAAAGCTGTCCATAAATGGACCACGGGTTGAAGGAAAGAAAATCGGTCGATTTCCCCCATCAACACAGACAGGAATTTCTCCCATGGAGGCATTGGGGTTTATTTACTAAAGGCAAATCCACTGTGCACTACACGTGCATTTGAAAGAGGGGAAGCTCTGCTGATTTTATCATCCAATCTTGTGCAAGCTAAAATGCTGTTTTTTATTTTCTTTGCATGCCCCCCTCAGATCTACAGTGACTGCACTTTCAAGTGCACTTACAGTTCAAAGTGGATTTGCCTTTAGTAAATAACCCCCATTGTGTTCTCGCAGCAGGGGGAGAACACAATGTAATTTTAAAATCCGACAGGCTGGTTGTACCCACGTTGATTGAATAACTTGAGTACTTTCAGCTTGCCCATACATGGTTTGAATTTTGGCCAGTTCAACAGGGAGGTTCGAACTGTCTATGGCCGGCTTTAGTTGGTATTGTATTTATATTCTCTTAGGTAGTTACCCATGAACATTGGCTAATAATATAAATTAACGTTAACGCTATAGTGATCCATGGGGTGGATTGTAATCGCAGCTTAGAAATGCTTGCCTTCCCTGCTGAACTAGGTACTTGAAGCACCCAATCATCGGGCCCCTAACCTAAAATTAGTCATATGGTTACTCTGAAAAGGCTAGGGAGTTGTCTAATCAGCATGTCTTTCTGAATATTGATTCTTCCTTTTGGAAATGACCACCTGTCCAAAACCAGTGCATTAATCCCTTAGTCATCAACCAGTGGGATCATAGAATGCCACTGAGTGTAGGAAATGTAATTTGCTGTGAAAACCTGCTATGGGGAAATCGGGTGGAAGATACTAAATTTAGTTCTGCGACTGCTGAAAAGTAATACAGTAATGTGCAGCTTCTGCATCATGTGAGTGATGCGATTGGATCTCACAGCGGTCACATGTTTGGAAGCTTGCCACGCTAGCTCCCAATCAGAAGCCTTAACAAAAAGCTGTCGGTGACAACTTGGTTTCCATGCTGTAAACACAAAACCTCATGCTAAGGGTTCCACTACTTCCGACCAGCCTAAGTGAATAAACGATAAAGAGCATTCTCAGCCTACATGTCTCCACCCAAACCACCCACCCTAAGCTGATATGTTTTAAAGGCCAAGATCACCTGTAAAAAAATAATAAATGCACATTTTTTTTCAGGTAAAAAATGTTATTTATTTTTTAGCCTGCAGAGCGTTGCACCTGCCATCATGAGTCAGGTTCCTGCAGACTCTCTCAGTATAGCTGTCTGCCTGCACCTCCCGTACGGGCGGATAGTTACTGGAGAGCAGAAAGATTGATGTTCTACAAGAGCGCTCACCAGGCTCCTCACAGTTCATTGAGAACTACAAGCTGTCTCATATGTTGGCAGACGGTAGTTGTAGTTTATTCATTCACATATCTCTGTGCATTTAACATTTTGCAAGAATATTAGCTAATTAGGTCATCATCCTGCATTTTCTCTAAGCTTCTTACATTCAGTCAGTTTGTCACTTGTAATAATGATGCTCATACAGTAAGACACCTATACAGTCATGTTGAATACTAGGGCCGAAACAACGAATCGATTATTAAAATAGTTGTCAACTATTTTCATAATCGATTAATCGACCATCCGATTAGTTGGCCTACATACAGAATGCATTATTTACATTTCAGGAAATACAGTGCAGCACACATACAGCTCAGTACACCATCTATACATGTCAGTAAGTGCCTGAGAACTTGTGTGTGAGGAGCAATGCCTCATGGGACATGTAGTCCTGGGCAGGAAGTAAGTGGCTGTAAAGCCAGAACTTTTTTTTTTACCTTACTATTGGGGCACTCTATACTATACTTTGCAGCTTGCTATATGGGAACTCTGAAGGCAGAAGGAGCCCTCAGTGGGGGACCCCAAAAGAGGACAATCAGGGCTGCTCTGTGCAAAACCATTACACAGAGCAGGTAAGTATAACTTGTTTGTTTTTAAAAAAATCACTTTAAAGACTGTGCAGGGAAGATCAGCATCTGAACCCAGAGAAGGTGGAGGCTGATAGACTGGAGGTAATAGAAGGCATTACAATTGTATTTTAAGTAAACTTTTACCAGTATTGTGCAATATATTTAAAATTATCATATCCATGAAAAACAGTCTCAGCTTTTATTAGTACTACTTTTAATCTAAAAGATTTATATCTTCCTTGCACCCATCCTATAGCTTCATGTCTGATTCCTAGTTAAAAATGCCTATATATCTATTTCTGGGCTTATTTATTATCGTATATGATATAAGTAATATATATTATTACTTTCACAGTCTGAGGATATTTACCAGATTCATCCTCTAATAGTATATACACAGTATATCTCTTCTGTCTGTTATTCTCAGAGTGGATTCGAGATTTTGTTCCCTAACAGTATAGTTGGTTATTTATATTTACCACTGCATAGAGATATTAAAGGAAAAATTGTTCAACTTTACATATTAACTAAATTGTAAAACACACTTTTTTTAAGGTTATTATCCGATTATTCGATTAATCGAAACAATAATCGGCCAACTAATCGATTATGAAAATAATCCTTAGTTGCAGCCCTATTGAATACTATATTGACAGGGTGTTGACTTTTTTTTTTTTAGACTACTGGTGGAACGAATTTTTGCCCAGTATATGGTACCTCATAACTTGGAAACCACAGAAAGAATGAAATGCTTGTACTATCTGTATGCAACGTTGGACCCCAATGCTGTTAAGTAAGTGTTGTACGTAGCAGTAGTGGCATTTTTTTTAAAAACTATATTGAACACGTTTTGGCACTACTAAATGTTAGGAACTTAACACAGTAGTTGCTTTTGTGGGTTCTCAAGTGGGTAGAAGCCATAGATTTGGATTGAATTTTATATCCATTTTCATGACTGGAATCCCTTTAACTCCTACTCCCCCAGAGCCTTAAATGAAATGTGGAAATGTCAGAACATGCTGAGGCATCATGTGAAGGATTTGCTGGATTTGATTAAACAACCCAAAGTAAGTGGTCATGTTTTTTCTCTGTGAAATGATCATGTGATAGTTCACATGCATGCTTAAGTATTGAGTTATTTCACATGCTATTTGCTTTAATATCTATACACTTATGTGAAAAAAAATCATGAATGCCATTTTTTTGTAGTCTGTTCCATGTGGTGTTAAGCCCAGCTTTTTTACTTAAGTGGTTGCAAACCCTCCACTACAACTTCAGCTCATTCTAATCTATATATATATATATATATATATATATATATATATATATATATAGAAAAGGCAGCTAATCGCTGCCTGTGAAAGTTTACTCACTCTTTCTGTTGCCTTAGAAACCATCCCGTAGTCTTTGGTGACGTCAGCCACGCTTGCGCATTCCTTAGATTCTTTAACGGCATGCAATCTGTGCCGGTCACTATCCTCTGCATGCCATTCACTTTCATTGGAAACGGCACAGAGAAAGAAGCCTCGCGATGCTGCGATCTCATCCTCTCCTTCCTGGTTCTCCCCCTTGTGACTGTATAAGACGTCACACAGGGGGAGTGAACCGGAGCAGCACGGAGAGGGATTTGCTGTCATTGATGGCTTAGCTCAGTTGCCGTAGTAACGGCACTTGAGATAGAGGCTTGGTTTAGTCTTGGAAAGGAAAACAAAGTAAGGGCAGAAATGAGGTCAACAAAAGTTTTATCGATCGGTAGTAAAGATGGCGCGGCCAATACCCGGAAGAAACAACATTTTAAAACTGTGAAATAAGGTATTTTAAAACCTTGTTTTTGTTGTATTTAAATGTCTATGGCTTGCCAATACATTGCAGGATCATTATATTATAAAAGAAAGGAAAAACAGACAGGGTTTTCTTCCTCCTTTTTTTTTTTTTTTTGTGGGAACCTGCCCTACAATAAAATGTTTAACAAGACTGCTGACGTGCAGGTACATACCCGTGTTCAAATCAGTGTTTTTGCTTTTGTTAAGCCCACATGGATCCTGGGGCATCCTTCTACATCAGATACCTCGACTTCTGCCCAAGTCAAGATTAAAGTGACTGTAAACGACCACCTTGTAAAACAACTAATTCAGTTTAAAATCTGATTGAAAGGCAAAACATCTGTGTATCGATATAAAAAAAAAATAATTACCCCCCCCCTTTTGTATAAGTGATCACATTCCCTCTGTTCTCAGCTGCATAAGAGCTGGTGGAGGAGAAACAGAAGAACAATGAACCCAGTAAAAGACTGTGCAGGTGGGGCGTGTCAAGGCGAGTGTGATCATTTGAGGAGAGCAGGCTGATTTCCCAGCATAGAGAACTGACCACGGTGTGCTCTCCTGCTTAGCGTGACCAGTTTTTAATAGGAAAGCAGAGGGACTGGCCCCCTTCTGGTTCTGGTCATTCAACTGCCAAGTTACAAAGCTTTGGTTGGCAAAGAAATGTCTGGCATTAACAGATGGTGGGTCTTAGCAGTAGTACAGGACAGGTCTAATCTCAACTTGGGCAGAAGTCAAAACCCCATATTCAGCCTGTGCCTAAGACCCACTGGGATAGATTTATATTCACTTATATAAATATCCATTTATTATAACTTGTTATAGCTTTTTCAGTTGAGCTTTTGGCAAAAAAAAAAAACTGGAAGCTGACTGGTTTCTGTGCAGAGTTGCACCAAATTTTGCGCACTCCTGTTTTAGTAAATAACCCCCACTGTGTCTTTCTGCTGATTCACCTACTGCTGCCGGAAAAAAATGTATGTTCGGGCAGTGCATTTACCAGGGTAAGCAGTGGTGAGGTGTAAGACAAGATAAGTAAGCCCTTGGCTTTCATTCCAAGGGGTCAATTCACTAAGAGTTAAATAAAGCAGGCATATGCAATTAGCAGACCTCGAGCTGTTGCAAAACTACAAGTCCCATCATGCCTCTGCCTTTGGGTGTTATGCTTGTGGCTGTCAGTCTTGCTATGCCTCATGGGACTTGTAGTTCTGCAACAGCTGGAGGTCCGTTAATTGCATATCCTTGAAATAATGGCTAATAAAATGCAGTAAAATACTGCATGCGGTAACAGTTGTGCAAGAGTTAAGAATTTTGTGTTAAATACCAAATACAGTATTTTAAATTTTGTTGTGGGGTTCCCGTTAACATCCATATGGGACCCGAAGAGCCTGGTATACATTTGGGGGGAACCCGACGCTGGGTAGTTTCATCATTTCTAAATGTCAGCTTGCCGCCTTTTTTTTTTTTTTTTTTCACATTCAGCTGTGAGCAAGGAAACCCGCTGACAGCTGTTGAGTCATCCGTTGTTAAGGATGCAGAGTCCAGCTTCCTGACCCACTCTTTAGCTGCCAGCTATTTGTAAAAAAAAAAAGCAGCGTGCAAATGAGTCATGTGACTGCGTTATCGCATGTGGTGAAAGTTAGTGAATTGACCTCCATCTCTATTTTCATATTGGAGAAGCCTATTTTTTTTGTTAAAACTTTGAGCACCTAGGGTTGGTTGCTTTTCATTAATGTTTCAACTTTTATAGATTATCTTGAGGCTCTGTTCACACCTAGGCGTTTTTGGGTGTTTTTCTGTTGTAAGCCTCAGTTCTAAAAATGCCCAACAAGACAAATCCCATTCATTTCAATGGCCCTTGTTCACATCTGAGCATTTTTGTAATCTGAACCAAAACGCCTGAAGCTCAAAGTACAGGACCTTATTTTTTTTACAGGCGGTTTCTGCTTTTTACATTGGTGACCTTTTGACCTGTACAAAATTGTGGCAAAAATCGAGCGACTTTCTGCCTGAAAACAAAATGCCTAGATGCGAACAGAGCCTAAGGTAACTCAAGTGGACTAAATCATTGTTCAAAATAACAGCTCCCTGCAAACAAGATATTAAATGTTCTCCTTTTTTGCTACCCTTCATGCCAGTCTCTGCAGTAGTGACGAGATACTACACACTGAGGATCCTGCATAATCCAGCCTTTGTGGGTATCAGATTCCAAGCCTCTGCATGACTTTAGTGGTTCAATCCAGTAGTCCTTATTGCACAACTGTTTTCCTGTAGTGAGTAGGGGCCAGCAGGAGGAACTATGGCGTGTGGCGGAGGGCCAGTAAATTGGGACTCCCAAGAAATATTGTATTCTGTCAGATCTGGTGTTTTATTTTTATTTTTTTAAACTAGTGCAGACTTGGTAGCACAAAGTTGTAGTGCTTGGCACTTAGACTCTTCAGTGATCGGATGTTTGCTGTTGCCTGGCTCTGTTCATATTAAAAATGAATTTGCATTTCATGCCCATGTCCTTCATTGTGCCATGGTTCCATTTATTATGTACCCAAATCTTTGAGGTGACTTATTCCCTTGTTCACTCTGTGCATTGGCATTGATTTCTTGGTACAATTATTCAGTGTCGCTACTTCATATCCATCAATATATATGCTTCAAATGATTGCACAGTGTAATTATAATGGATATTGTGTTACACAAATTTCACACTTGAATATGAATGCAACTTCAAATCACGACAAACCGTTGAATCAAAGAACTGAAAATGCATTTGCAGTGACCCCATAAACTATTATACATGTGGTCTAAACCTGTCACTATAATAACAAAGCATAATACACAATTAAAAATGTAATAAAAAAAAAATTACAGTTTATTTAACAGGTTACAGAAAATAGTAATCTTTGGCCTCATCCATTCTTTAGCAGGGGCCCTGACTTGTAGTCCCTGCAAGATGTTCATGATAGCATTCCTCTCACCAAACAGACCCCTAACCGAGCAGAATGTGTATTGTCTATTTATGCCACACAAATCAATGGCTATGTAGCCACTCTGTGCTTTATGACTTTGAAATTTGACTCCCAACAGCTCCTCCTGGCTCAATAGAACACTGAGCAGTTTCTTATCTTTGCAGCGGTCACTCCCCACTACTCCTCTACACTATGACAGTGGACTATACGTTGTCCAATGCAGAGCTATGGGATCTGCATTGGACTAGATGATGTCAGACTGTTTGCTACCCCAGACCATAAGGGACAAAGAGCTATGGAGCCTAGAGCCTTAGATGTGGTGGCTTTGTTTTCTTTTTTTTTTTTTTCCCTTTTTTTTTTTTTTCCCTTTTTTTTTTTTTTTCTTTAACTTGATTCTAACAGTAGCACAATTTCTGTCCTCCAGGAATGCATGGAAATCGTACAAGCTAACTGTCGGCTGCCAGGTAGAAGCAATCTGAGCTTCTCTTTTCCTCCTGGGGTCTCGGGACCCCCATAGAGAAACAAACAAGTGAACGTCCATTCATTGATCTTCCCTACCTAGTAAGATCCTGGAGGCCCATGCATTAGATCGATTCTGGGTTTGGTTGTCACTTTCCCCGGCCACAGACAGCTGGTGTTTCAATAAAGAGAACCCGTAACCACAAGATTGTATCATAGGGGACTTTTGGTTTCCGATGTGATATAAATCTTTTTAGTGTTAAAAAAAAAAAAAAAGTTGCCCACAACAATTTAAATGAGCCTGCCCCTACATACTTGCACGTATGAATGTAAACACACGTCGCCTATGTATGAAAATGTCAATTGTGCTGCACATTGTTTGGCAGCTCACACTGCAGCGAGAGCACTAATTCCAGGGCCATTATTCTTGATGTTGGCCATAATGACCTCTTAGGGCTTTTAATGTGTTGCATATGGAAAATTTAGGGTACCAGACTTTGCTGTAATTTCCGTTCAAATAATTTTATTGGTGAATAACAAGCATTGGTTACAAGCTTTTCGGTACAGGGTATCATGTAGATATAAAGCAGTGTACATCTTAACAGGTTAGGATAACGATGAAGTAACAAGGTAAAAGCTTGCAAACATTATACACTCTGTCAGATATCTCAAGATCCAGTGAGACTGAGCATGCTAGCATTAAGTGGGACCATAGGCCTTTAATTATACACAATATATCACTGGTGATTGTAGACATGGGGTCGGTCTCGGTAAACAACCGAGACCAACTCAACGGGGAAAAAAGAAAAAACAAGACAGAGTATACTACCCATATTACCAGGGATAATTTAGGGGGGAAGTGGAAAGAGTGTGAGGAGAATAGAGAAAGGGGAAGCAGAAAGGAAAAAGTGAGGGAAAGCTGAGAAGAGGTGGAGTGGCGGTCGAGACGCGCGGGCACCGGTACGGTTTCCAAAATAAAAAATGGTTATTAAAACTATTTCAGGGCTCTAGTAGGCTCGCGTCGATGTCTGGGGACTTTGCTGTAATTTAACCACTTAAGGACCAGCCTCGTTTTGGATTTTAGGTGTTTACATGTTTAAAACAGGTTTTTTTTTTTTGCTAGAAAATTACTTAGAAAAAAAACAATATATAATGTTTGGAGGTTCTAACACCCTAGAGAATAAAATGGCGGTCAATGCAATACTTTTTTTTGCACTGTATTTGCGCAGCGGTCTTATAAGCGCACCTTTTTTTTTTGGAAAAAAATCACTTTTTTTAATAAAAAAATAAGACAACAGTAAAGTTAGTCCAATTTTTTTTTTATATTGTGAAATATAATGTTACGCCAAGTAAATTGATACCCAACATGTCACGCTTCAAAATTGCACCCGCTCGTTGAATGGCGTCAAACTTTTACCCTTAAAAATCTCCATAGGCGACGTTTAAAAAATTCTACGAGTTGCATGTTTTGAGTTACAGGGGAGGTCTAGGGCTAGAATTATTGCTCTCGCTCTACAGCTCGCGGCGATACCTCACGTGTGGTTTGACCACCGGTTTCACATGTGGGCGCTACTCACATATGCGTTTGCTTCTGCGCGTAAGCTTGTCGGGACAGGGAGCTTTAGAAATTTTTTTTTTTTTTTTATTTTACTTTATTTTATTTATTTTTTCACTGTTTTTTTTTAAAAAAAAAAAAAATTTGGATCACTTTTATTCCTATTACAAGGAATGTAAACATCCCTTGTAATAGAAAAAAGCATGACAAGTCCTCTTAAATATAAGATCTGGGGTCAAAAACTCTTCAGATCTCATAGTTGGACTTACATGCAAAAAAAATGCCTTTAAGGCGTATGGGCAGAGCTGACGTTATGATGTCGCTTCCGCCCTCCTATGGTATGGAGACGGGTGGGGGCCATCTTCCCCTCACTCGTCTCCATACCACAGACGTGAAAGGTCCCGATCGCCTCCGCCGCTACGGACGGCTCCGGTAAGCGGTGGCGGGAGGGGGGTGGCACCTCTCCCGCCGCCAATAACGGTGATCTCGCGGTGAATCCGCCGTAGAGACCACTATTATTGTAAACAGAACCGCCAGCCCTAAAGATGGATACCTCGGTTGTGGCAGCAGCTGCTGCTGCCGTTACCGAGATATCCACCTTCAAACTGATCACGTATATATACAGTGGCCGGTCGGTAAGTGGTTAAGGTACTGAACTTTTGCGCGCAATTTTAAATAATGCTCAACTTCAACTCAAACTATCTATTTACTTAGCACAATCTTGTCTTTTATGTTTTATGAAACAGCATTTGTTTGAACTTTGGTGTATTTTTTTCTGAAAATTTGTGCTTGTTAAACCGTTTAAACATCATATGTGTCTGATATGTGTGCGCAGTAACGAGCAAAAATGCCCCGACAGTGGTTATTGTTTGTTACAATTCCAGTTTTCGCAGCTATTTTTCAATTCTATTTTTCTTGTTCAATATTTTTATCAAGTAGCATTGGCAGGTTACAATTCAAATTGTGGCATATAAACAGTATATAACCTGGCATACATGTTTATATTTTGTCTTCTACATTTGTATGCTTGCTTAGTTTGTGATTGAATATAAAGTTTAATGCAATACATATACAGTATAAACCTGTTTAACATAGTTTTTGTCTATCAATAGGGTAACAGGATTGGGGATGGGGAAGGAGGTAGAAAGGTGGTTAGAATACAGGAAAGGGTAGGCAGGGTGTAGGAAGGTATTTAGTATAGTTGCCTTAAGCCTTGTACATATGGGCTAAATATTGGGCAGTATCGGGGCCTGTTCAGTAGAAACCGGCTGACATTCGGCCCGTGTGTACAGAATCCGGCTAAATGTCTGGTTTCTGTCAAGCGGGGTCCACATTTTGTGTGCAGGATTTTGTTGTGGACCAGATTTCTCTCCCAATAGCTGGGCTCCAAAGTGACACAGGTCAGCGGTCTGTTTATTGGTTTAAAAGGGAGGATTAGGCTAAAGTTTAGAAATCATCCCTAAATTGACCCTAGAGATTAGGTCTGCAGAGTATTTAACGCACATGTGCTCAAAAAAAGAAGGCTGGTCTAGAGACATTTCTGTACGGTTTAGGCTGGTGTAGAAATGTTTGATTTGTAAGTATCTAAAAACTTCTGAATTTGGTAGCCTATGTTTCTTGTGTAGGACTTGATTCCATTGGAACCTGGTATAGCCGGGTCAAGTTGAATTGATCCAGGCATCAAAGGATGTGGGGGATACCTAGTCTGGATAAAATGAGGAATTTTGTATGAATGAGAGCAATGCTGCGTGTGTGGTGGGAGAGCAGTACAGTGTATTGTTTAAAGTGTTATTAAACCCCAAAACAAACCTATTGCAGCTTAAAAATTCTTAGATATGATGGCTGTATTCGTTTTCTTTAGGCTTGTTTCCGTTCCATTTTCATCTGATGATCCTGCCAGTAAGTTTGTTGTTTTTCAAAAATGCAAGCTCTCTTGCAGATGTATCAGTTACAGGGATGTGACAAACGCCATATCTGCCTTTAGGGCTACAAAGGACATAAATTCCTTTATTCTCTTATTGGGTGACTTGTGAAGTACCATTTACCCAGCAGCATATGGTCACATTGAGTTCTCTTAGTTGGTTAAATTGTAGGGCATTATTTTTGTGAAGCTTGTAATCCTATAGTTTATTAGCATAGTGAAAAGAGTAGGGTGATGAACTTCACTTTTACTAGTGTAGCAAGGTTCCAGGTCTCCTTTTGATCTAATGAGAACCTCCAGGGCAAGGGATAGCTTACACCCTTCTTTATGTAGTGGGTTGTGAGGCATGGTGGGTGTAGAGTAGTTAAAGTTTATTGTGTGCCAGAAACTTCTTGAATGCAAAAGAAAGTTTATTTCTCTTATCAAAATTTTTTGGGGGGAGAGAGGGTTAGGGTCAGGTAGTTACAAGATTTATTGGCAGACTCCGAGACTTCAATAGGAGGACAGCAATGCAGGAAAAGGCATCCAGCAAGATGCCACATCTGCATGTGTGGGAATGCTTTCTCCTATGGCAACAGTCTTTAACAGTTCCTGACACACAGCTTAACGGTTCCTTCACTTTCACTACAATCACTCCTTGTAGTTCTTCAGCACACTGAGCTCCCAGTCTCTCACTAGACCCACTGATTCACTGCCAATGAATCCCTTGAGCTCCTCCAATCTTCACGGTGGTATCTTCCTCAAGCATCACCCCTGCTTCTCTGCTGGGTCCCTAGCTTGGCACTCTAGATACCTCTCAAGCTTCACCCCCGCTGGCCTGCTCGGTCCCTGGCTTGACTCACAAGACTGCTCTACAAGCGTCACCTCTGCTGGCTTGATACCCACTGAAGTTTCCCGATTCTTCATCGTCCCCGGTTGGTGAGAATGCTGCTCTGGTACTTCAGTTACTGTGGTCCCTGGTAATTAGGCGGATAGTCCCTTACCGGCAACAGCTTCCCCTCTACCTCCGACCATGACAGGTTCTCTGGCTGGCAGGACAGTCACTTTTAGTTGCACTGCAAGCCATAGTCCCAACCCTGCGCTGCTCTCTTGCTTCTGGATAGGCCGTCAGGCAGCCTAGCAGCCAGATGTGTCCGGGATAGGCCCCATCTCTGGCCTAGCAGCCCGGGCAATACGGCACATGTCCACCCAGACAGCCATCCAGGTGACACAGAAAATAGATCACCTAACTCCACCCGAATATATAGGCTCTCCCAGCTGGCCAAGGGAATCAAGAATACCCCATTTACCCATAACCTGACCTTGCATTGTCCTTCTCATATCTAGTACCACCGAGTACCCGGCCACCTAGTGGTAGAAGAGAAAAGTGCAATATTGGTAGATCTCTACCAATCAACCAGGATAACTACTTCTGGCAAGTAAATTTATGAGGAGCAACCCTGCCTAAACTCCAGGGTGCTACACTAGACTAAAGAGGTGGATAGTGAGAGCCCTCTCTGCTTAGATGTGGCAAAAGTCAGATGGAGTTTGTAAATGTATGCCCCTTAATGTTGCCATGTGGATAAGTAGTAAGCACCAGTGCTATGCAACATAGTAAAAGGAATAAAAGGCTACAGCGATCTCTTTCAGGAGTGTCCAGTAACCCTAGGGTGTTGTGTTATTTTCAAGATTTCTGTTGATGGAGATATATGTCCTTAAAATGATTTCTAAAGTAACCCAGCCCCCCATACTAACCCAAGCCCGATCTTGATTCAGCGATGTGCATGAGAAGAGGTGGATCGGGGCTGCTCTGTGCAAAACCAGCACAGTGCAGGGAAGTATAACGTGTTTTGTTTATTTTTTAGTGTTACCTTTAGAATCACTTTAAGTGGCTGGTCAGGTAGTCTAGGTAACCTGTGGGACCTAGGTGATGAAAGCTTAGACATGAGCTAGTGCTGGTGAGCTGTCAGAAAGCATGAAGATGGTTACCAATCATGTTCATTAAGAGCAGTGTAGTTATCAGCTGAGGAATTGGGAAGGGGAGTAGTTGCCTTCAGTTTTGCATGATTGGCAACAATTGTCCAAAATTGCCTCAATCGGGACCAAAGTTAAGTAGTCAACCATATAACAAACATGTTCAGCTTTCCTGTTGGGATTTCATCTGTTGGGTATGGCATCTGGTGAAGAAAATTAAGTTTGTTGCAGGTAGGCTTCACTATGGTAGTTGGAGATAGAGGTCCTTCATTGGTCCTATGCCAATGGACTGGTATAGGGTCTTGTTAAGCGATGGCGATGAGGAGACCATCTTGGTATGTTGGTCCTGCTGTCTCCTAGAGGATGAGGTTCTCTAGTTTCTTTTTTTTTTCTTTTTTCTTTTTTTTGCAGGTCTTCTGGAGTGTAGAGCAAACGGGAAGCCCCAGCATATTTGGGGCTAGGGTTTAATAGCCTTTCATTTCACTATTGTGAGGGGTGCTGGATCAGCAAAGATTTGGTAGTCATTGCCCTGGACTGAGAGCACTTCCTTTTTCTCTTGCTATTTGTTGAAGTTGCTCCTTAGTACAGTAGAAATGGAGCTTAGCGATGATCTCTAAGGCTCGGTGTACACGGTCCATTTTGAGAATGTTGATGGGAATAGAGGGAGCAGAGCACCTCCTGAAATACTGCAGTGATGGTTGATTGTAGGTTTATGAAATTGCCCCTGATTCATAGATTAGACCAACCAGAGTGGATTTCTGCCTCCTCAAGGCACGTTATGAAGAGCTTATTATCTTTGCGCAGAGAGTCAATGTCTTGCTCATACCTATGGACAGTTGTTGCAAGGTTGTCTACCCAGGGATTCTGAATCGCTTGTTCCTTGGCCTAACCCATGGATTTCCCTGGAGTCTTTCTGTGATGTGAATGGAAGTAGCATGGTTTCATATTGTTTTCAACAGGTCTCATTGGAATGAGTCTGTTTGTTTGAAGGGTGGGGTACTGCATAGGTTGAGGTCTTTTTCTTCCTCCTCTCCAGTGCTGTGAGTCTTCTTTTGAAAAAAAAAAAAAAAAAAAAGTTTTATTGGAGAAAAAGTAAATCAATCGCGATAACAAAATTATCATACATACATTCAGGAGTCACAGAGTAAATGAACAATGAACAGTAGTTGCTGTGGATGAGACATATACACATCTGGGTATGACATAGATTCTCTTAGGTAAATAGTTTGAAATCCAGATGGAGATTGACTGCTAGGCATGATAAAAAGAACCATATCAAATTAGCCTTAGGGTGAGTATTTCTAGGTATCATTGCACATTGTTCCATCTTGTGGTAAAGCTCTTCAAGGAAGGTTACAAATGTTTGAGTAATGGCGTGGATGTCTGCATGACAATTCGGTCTATAAGCGTGTGAAATTGCTGGCCGGATGCCCTGCTTTGGGCAACTGAATAGTAACAGGTGAGATTACGTCTTAGTGGATATCAAGAGACGAGGGGGTGAAGGGTTAGGGTGATAGGTTAGAAGGGGTGTGTGTGGGGGGGGGGGGGGGGGGGGTGATGGGGTGATGACGGAGAGGAAAGGTCTGAGGGATTTAGGGGTTGGTGGTTGCCTCCTCGGTCTCCGCTAATTGGTAAGTGGTTTCGGTATGTTATTGCTTTTGGGCAGTTAAGCATGTAAGACATCTGTTATCTGAGATGATTCACAGCAAATGGTGAATAGCAACATGTGGTCTCCCATACTTGTCCCTTGGGTATGGGCCCATGTCATCTAAAAAAGGAGAATGGAGGAAAAAAAAGGGGGGAAAAATGGATGTGGGTGGCCACGTGGCTTAATCCTTATGTGTTTGTCATATATGTGTATGACATGGTCATGAGTTAATTCATCAGTGTCCGATACCTGTCAGTTGTTTGGAAACGCTTCCAACAGGCCCATGTCTTAGTGAATTTGGCTGGAAAATCACGAGCAATAGCAATGAGTTCTTCCATTTCTGCTATCTTATTGATTTGTTTGAACCGTTCTGGGATGGTCGGACTGCGAGGAGAGCCCCAGTGCCTAAGAATGCATATTTTAGCTGCATTGAGTAGGGATAAGATCAGGGTCTTACGATAGTGGTGAGCTGGTATGTCAGAGAGATGAAATAGGCATTGGGCTGGTGTATGGTCTAAGGTATGTGTGGCTATTAATTCTGTGAGTTCTTGAACCTGTAACCAGAATGGTTGGATTATTGGACACGATCACATGATATGTAGCAATGTACCTGGTTCTCCGGCACATCTCCAGCATTTGTTGGGATAGGAAAAGTTGTGTTTAAGATTGCTGGGGTTCTGTACCAGCGAGTTAGGGTCTTGTAATTGTTTTCATGAATGGAACCGTTTAGGGATCCCTTATGGGCGATTGTGAATATATGTTCCCATTGGTTTTCTGTTAACTCTAAGTGTATGTCTCTTTCCCATGACTTAGAGGTTTTTCCCATCTTTAGGGGAAATATCTGTGGATAGCATAGTGTAGATGTTGGAGATCAAGTGTTGTTGGGGGCTGGACTGGGAGCATAGGTGTTCAAATGGGGTCAATGATCATGTGATAGAGGAGTCGCGATTGATTTCTTGTAAGAAAAAACGGATTTGGAAGTAGGCCCAGAGCAGGATAGGGTTGTCGGTGTGAGTGGGGACTAATGCGAGACGATCTAGGAGAGAGCCGTCGTGGAAAAATTGGTGCGCTAGTATTTCTGGGAGTTGCTAATGATGTATTAAGAATTGCGCAGACATACCAGGGAGGAGGGCAGGGTTAAGTCTTATAGGAGTTAAGGGTCCTGGAGTGGAAGAGATATGTAGTTTTTCTACAAGTTTCTCTAAAAGAGCGGAGTGTCGGATCAATAAGAGGGTGTTCTTTTAGTGGGGGGGAGGGGGGGTATATGGTTAGGCGATAGCCAGGGTGTTGATCGTAGTGGTATGGGGGATATTAAGTTCTCCAAGCTAACCCAGTCTTTGCGTTGGTTGTGTAATGTCCAGTCCACGATTCTAGTAAGATGGCAGGCCCAGTATTATTTTTTGAGGTCTGGAAGACCAATGCCTCCCTTCATTTTTGATCGTGTTTTTGCCCCCATAACAATCCTGTAGATACTCTTTTGTATGATAGGAAGAAAGATGGGGGAAGTTTTATGGGGATAGTTTGTAGGTTGTATAAAATGCGAGGCAGGATATTCATTTTAAGAATCGCCGCGTGGCCGAACCAAGAGAATTGTGGTTTGTTCCATTTTCTAAGATCATCAGCTATAGTTTTGAGAATGGGCAGGTAGTTCTTGGCGTAGAGATCTGAGAGGTTTGCTGTTAGGTTAATCCCTAAATATTTAATCGTGTCACGCCGCCATTGGAAGTGGAAGTTGGTTTTACAATGTGTAACTGTTTCTTGTGGGATGGTGATATTAAGGGCATGGGATTTGGAAAGGTTGATCTTGAAGTTAGAAAGGTGTTGGAAGAGTTTGAAGTCTTTAAGTAAGTTTGGGATAGAAATATGAGGCTCGCTAAGGGAAAGTAAAATATCATCGGCAAAAGCTGCTAGCTTATAAGTGTGATTCGCTATGGTCTACCTTTAACATTCTCGTTGTTTCTAAGGCACTTCAAGAGAGGTTCTAGGGTTAGTACGAAAAGAATAGGGGAGAGTGGACATCCTTGTCTAGTTCCATTGGTTATGGAGAAGGCGTTTGAAAGATGGCCATTAATCCGGACCCTAGCAGTTGGTATTGTATATAGGGACATTGAGTTGAACATTCGATCTTGAAGTCCTAAACGTCTCAGTACTGCTCCCATGTAGTCCCAGACCAATCTGTCAAACGCCTTCTCTGCGTCCAATGACAAAAAGAACCCTTTATGTTTGTTGGTCATCCAGTGATGCAGATTTATGGCCTTAATAGTGTTATCTCTTGCCTCCCGCCCTACTTGTTTTTTTTTCTATCAGAGATGGCAGGAAAGGAAGCAAGCGATTAGCAAGGATTTTGGCAAAAAGCTTTTATGTTCACACCAGTAGGGAAATCGGCCTATAATTCGCAACTAGTGTTGTGTCCTTTACCTTCTTTTGGTATGACTGTAATGTGTGCCTCAAGAAGTCTGTGGAAGTGGAGTGTGGAGGATGAGAAGGAATTAAAAGCCTTGAGGAAAGGGCTCGTAAGTGTCTCTGTAAAGGCTTTAAAATAGGTGGCCGTGAACCCATCTGGGCCAGGGCTCTTTCCTGTTTTTAGCTGTTTGATTGCAGTATTTAGTTTATCTTCTGAAATGGGATTTTCTAAATGGCGGGCGTCTTCTTTGTCGATGGGTTTCGGGCAGTGATCTTTTAAAAAGTTCTTAATAAGGAAGCGTCAAGTGTTATTCGCTGTGGGGTTGACTGATTGAGTGTTGAGATTGTAAAGATTGGAATAAAATGCCTTAAATTGGGAAGCTATGTCTGGGGCCGTGACTTTCGGCCTGCCTTGGGAGTCATTGATAGTATGAATATTGGTCTGGGCTTTGTTCGTTTGAATGGCTTCGGCTAGGTATTTTCCGCTTTTATTCCCAGATTCATAAAATAACTTCTGTTGTAAAATAAATTTACATTTTGTTTTGTGGGATAATTCTGCCAGTAGAAGTTCCCGGGTTTGTGTAAGATCAAGGTACGTCTGTTGGGCTTGGGTCTGTTTATGAGCTAACTCTAGAGTTTTAATTTTTTGGATCAGGGTTGCAATCCTGGCTTGATGGGCCTTCTTTCGAGCAGTTTTTAAGGCAAGGAATTTACCCCTTAGGACGCATTTGTGGGCCTCCCATTGTGTTAGCGGAGCAGTTTCTCCGTTATCGTTTTCTAGGAAGAAGTCGTGTATGGCTTGCCTAACGGCTATTATATCCTCTTCTGAGGTCAATAGAGCCCAGTCTAGGCACCAGATCTTCAAACAGGTATTTTGGTCTGGGAAAGTTAATGTTAGGGTGATTGGGTGGTGGTCGGATAAGAGCATTGGTTCAATAGTTGCGTGGGAGAGGAAAGGGAGATCCGTATGGGAGAGGAAGAGGTAATCAATTCTGGAATATTTATTATGAGGGGCAGAGAACATGTAGTCCTTTTCATTGGGATGGAGGTTGCGCCATGTGTCATGTAGGAGTAGCTCTTGAAATTGCTGTTTGATATGGCGTAGGGTTCTATAGGGCAATGATGTCGTACCTGAAGAGGTATCTAATAGTGGGTACAGGGCAACATTAAAGTCCCCACCAAGAATGGTTATTCCAGTAGAAAAGCCTGTCAGGAGTTGGGAGATCTGTCTAAAGAAGCTGGCTTGTGCAGTTAGGGCTGTAGATATTAGCCAGGGCTACAGGTCGGCCTTGAATCCTCCCTGATAAAAAGATGTACTTGCCTTCCTTATCTATTAGCGAGTCCATATGTTTCCAATTTAAGTTTTTGGAGCTCAGAATTGAAACTCCTTTAGTTTTTGCATGTGAGTTGGTAGAGTGATAGGAGGTTGGAAACAAGTGGTTTGTGAGTTTAGGAATCTTATTTGTGCGAAAATGCCATTCTTGTAGGAAGACGATGTTGGCTTTTAGTTTGTACATCCGGGAGAGAATCTGGCTGCGTTTCTCTGGGATATTGAGCCCTTTTTCATTCAGAGACGCTACTTTCAGCGTGGTATGTTTAGTGAGAGGTCTTGTATGTGACATGCTGTGCGGGTGGTGAGGCTTTTAGTAAGTGAGAAAGTTAGGAGATTGCGTCTGTTATCTCACTTAGGTGTGGTTAAGGGTGGGTAATATAAATACTGAATACTGATTAGGGTGTAGGGTTGTGAACGTGATATTGGGGTAGCGGAGACCGAGGAGGCTAGAGGTGGGGTGGGGAAGGGGGTCAATGGAGGGGGGGGGGAGCGAAGAGGATCGAGAGGGTGGATGAGGAAGAGGGAAGGAGGTGTGGTAGGAGGGGGGTTATAGAGGGTAAAGAGAAAAAGAACGGGAGTATTACCAAAGGTGGGGGAGAAGGGAAAGAAGTATTCCAGAAGTAAGGAAAGGTGCCGAGACCTTCCTTATGAAGTGTCACGTGGTCCAGTAGGGGTCAGTGGGAATGAGTATATTCTCATTGTGTGGAGAAGTGGAAGGTGCCGGTGTGATACTGATAAGTTGGAAAGTAAAGTCCTCTGGTCCTCAGAGGAGAGTATTCGCGTTAGGTGGAGGAGCCTCTAGATTTTGACACTATATAGAAAGACAGTGGCTCAACAGAGAGGGAGCTTGGCTGCAGAGTGGTAGGAGATTACAAGATAGAGTATGGTATGAGGATATGTGGGGGCTAGGGTATATCAGTTTGGTTTATAGTGGGACATTATCAGCATTCTGTACGTGGATATCGGTCAGTTGAAGTTAAAGTGGGTTTAGTGCCATTGTGGAACTAGAAGTGACCTCTCTATCAGGATATCATTGTTATGTCCAGTGAATATTTGGCAGTCAGTACATCTACTTTATTGTAGTATCAGAGCCTGTCTAGAATAGATCTCTGGCGTGTGTGGCCGAATCCCCTTTTATCTGTGGACATGTTCCTGAGAGTTGGTTGTAAGAATAGACTGGTCTTACCTGGCCGGATGTTTGCCAAGAAAGCGATTAGGTATGATATATAATACAGATGAGGTGTAGAGGTCGGCTCCACACGGCAGAGATCCCCTGAGATTTCTTTGTTTAGCTGCTTATCAAAACAATAATAATAGAGAGCAAAGACAATATTTAAACTATTAATTATTCAGTTGTTAAATGTAACTAAGTAGGGAGATGTGTCATTCTCCGACATAAAACCGTAACAAGCTCAAACATAAAACGGTAACAGTAAACCGGTATCTATAACCAGTATGTCGTTAAACTTCTTTTCATGGATCCCGGCTCGGCTATAAATTTTGTCTCAACTGGAGACTTTGGATTACTTTTGCAAGTCCTCGAGTTTAGGTGAGGGGCGAGTTCATATGGAGAGTATGGGCATTGAGTATTTAGGGGATAGCCATTTTCGACCAAGTTAGTGGTTGCCTTGGTTACTAGACCCATTTTTAGCTATTTGGTTATTTTTATGAAGGGAGTGGGGAGAATAGGCGTTTTCAGAGGTATCCTCTTATTAAGAGGAGAGTTGTTTGGGGACATATAGTAAGAGAAGGAGTATCAATGAAAATTAGTCCTATAGCTCGTATAAAATCGCCCCTCTGGATAAGAGTTTAAGTATACATTGTATAGTGCCAATGACCAGTCTTTTAATAGAGGCCTGTAGGTTAACACGGTGAAGTCTTTTTTCTAGGGCATTCCCTTTATGGAATCCATTGTCAGGAATACAATGCGATCACTGGGATAGTAGGGAACTGGAAAGGATGTGGGGGAGGGGAGGGGATGGTGAGGGGAGATCCTGCTTGTAAAATTATTTAGTAGTCTTAAAGATTGTTCATCACATAGCAGGTGTATTCATACTTGCGTGAGGAGGATTAGGCTGGAAGTATGTATTCTGTGATGCAAAGGTTACCATTCGTTGCTTCCAGTGGGAGTGTTCAGATATCTTGGTGGGTTCCTGTTTCTTGAGCAGGTGCTGTATATTGGCGAGAAGGAAAGGTTCGCTTCCGGCTGAGGGCAAATCATGGGGTCAGAGTATGTGACAGCTGTTATGTTCAGAGTGATGCGAAGATGTTGAACTGGTCATTTGGGACATGGATCAGTTCATCTCCGGTGCAGAAAACTGTTTGATGGTAATCCTGAGAGCCAGGTAGCCTAATGAGCTAATCGCAAAGTGCCTGGTTTAATGGGTTTGGGTGAGAGAATGTAAGGTCGTTCCTCATTTTGGAACCCCATGGCGGGGCCTTCTATGTGCAGGGGAAGTCATAGGGCTATTATTTGCGGTGTTCCTGGATCCTACAGATGTGTTGGTTCTGGGCGAGTTGGATCCAAGTCTGCGGATGTGGAAATCGTTCTGGACTGGTATGGCATCTGTTGACACGGATCTCCTGAGATGAGGAGGTTGCAGGGTTCTGTACCAATCGGGTAGTTCAATGTGGGGTATGTGCAGTGTCTCGCAAAATTCATTGAGATCTACTGGTACCCTCAGGTTATCTGTGTGGCCTTGTGCTGAGGCTGAAAGACAGAAGGGAAATTTCCAGCGATACTAGAACCCATTTGTGCGCAGCAGGTCAAGGAGGGGGCGCAGATCCCTTCTATTCTGGAGAGTGATGGGCGATAAGTTTTGAAAAATTTTTATCTATGTGCCTTTGAATAATAGGTTGCGATGGTCCCTGGACCTACACAAGATTTCCTCTTTCAGTTTGAAGTTGACCAAACAGCATACTATATCTCTGGCAGGGTCAGTGTCTCTTCCCTGAGAGCTCTGCAGACGTTCATAGTCAATGGAGGATTCGGGGGGCCTGCCTAGAAGGTCATTGAATACGGCTATAGTGGCCTGGGCAAGTTGGGTATGATTGATAGTTTCTGGCATGAATCTTACCCGTATGTTGTGTCATCGGCCACAGTTGTCCAGGTCCTCCATGTATCTGTCTGTGCATATCTCTGAGCTGGACATTGTTTGCTTGGGAGGATGTTTGAAGCTGGTGTATGGCATTCTCATTGCACATTGTTGTTTCTTCTATTTCATCCATGCGCATTGTCATGGAATGGAGGTCACACCTGAGGTCTGTGATGGCTATTGCTAGTGTGGCTTTTATATCCTCCGCCACAGATCTCAGGTCTCTGATGTTTAGGGGCTGATCAGCAGCCGTGTTTGGCAGTGGGGAATGTGCCTGGTGTCTTCCTGAAGGGCTTAGGATGGAGGATCGTGCTATGCCGGAGTAGGCCTGAGATGAAGCCGGGGCCTCGCATGGCTGCGTCCGGAATATCTCCGGTATGCTGCGGCCAGATTGCGAGTTGGATCCCCCCGGGGGATCAGGTCAGGGATGAGTTCCCCTTCGGTTTCCCCATGTCTGCGGGGGTATATGGCTCCGCTAGGCTTGTGAAAGACTCCTCTGTAGACCAGAGCACGAGGATTAGACGTCCATTGCAGTACGGCTCCAATGTGCTGTGAGTCTTAGCCGTTAGGAATCGTGTGAGTAAGGCCTCATTCACACGAGGCAGACTCCGTTTCCACGGAGCCCGCCTCGGTCCGCCGGCTCAGCGGGAGATCAGTCCGTTGATCTCCACTGAGCCGGCGGATGACAGGTCCCTCTCTGCTCACTGAGCGGAGAGGGCCTTGTCAGGCGCTGCTGCTGCCTATGGAGGGATCGGATAAAAACGGACAGCATGTCCGTTTTCGTCAGATCTCATCCGATCCGCCAGCGACAGATCTAGACGTAGGGCCATCCGTCTGCTTTTAGCGGATCGGATGTCAGGGGACATGTCTCTGCTGACATCCGTCGCTCCATAGGCTAACATGGAGCACCCGTTCAGGTCCGCAGTCAAAACTGACAGGCGGACCTGAACGGTCCGATCGTGTGAAAGGGAACTAAAGGGGTAGCTGGTATTTTGCCCTCTTGACTGAAGCACTTCTCTGATAGATTTCAGCTTAGACCTACCCTGAGTGCCAATATGCATCAGGTTTGTATGAAGCTTCAGATTTTGGCTGGGTAGTGTCGTGACTGTGCTGTGATTTAAAGCTGTCAGGTTCTTTCTCTGGGGGTGTGGAGCTTTAGCAGGGCATGTCCACCATGATGAGATCTACGCCTCTTATTCCATTTTTATTGAAATGTAAAGTCCCTGGAACAAACATTTTTGCAGTGTCAGTATCTGGACTCTTCACACTAAGGCAAACCATTTAGAATGGATGCAGTCTTGCAACTAACAATCACAAAGTAGGAATCAATTAAAGAAGAGCAGTTACAGGGGCAGCACTGAGCTTGTCGGGAGCAGAAAGTGCGCAACTCCAGCAGTAGATACGAGCTGAGGTTGATGTGAAAGTGAGTGAACACCCCAATCTCCATTCCTGCTGGGGTCCTCGCTGCGGTGTCACAGGCTCAGGCTTGCATAGGCAAGTAACAGCTACACCTCCAGTTCACATATTATGCTGAGATCCCCGCTGTCTGCTTTTTCTGCTAGTGCCTAGGATGGGGTAAAACTGCAAGGCTCCTTCTAGCCAGCTCCTGGTGCTGCTCTTTGCTAATAGAGAAGCTGAAGCCTGGTGCGCATCATTTGTTAAGAGACTCAGGTGCCACAGCTATCTGGAAGGATCCTTGCAGAGGAGACGGAGACCCTCCCCCACTAGCATGCTCCCACGAGTTTACCCTAAATTCTAGAGACAGCAGGAGTGGAGGACAGTGCACTCCTTTCATTATTTAATTACATAATGTTTGAGATTTGGTTAAAATCATATAAATTATTTTAGAAAAATATGTAACACTATGGGTGAAAAAGATATAGATATTGGAACCAAGATATATTCTGTCTGTAAGTTCCTGTTTGTTGTATTGATATTGGCCTGAACATTAATTTTCACACGTTGTATTGTTTGTGCAGTGGCTTTAATTAAGATCTAAAACCATCTTTTTTTTTTTTTTTTTTTTTTTTTTTCTTCTTTCAGTCGGAAACCAACAGTAAAGCAATATTTTCTAAAGTCATGGTCATTACACGTAAGTAAGCAGTGGTTTGTTTTATGTGAAATTAGGAATTTTAAAGTATATGGCTAAAAAATAGATATTCCTGTGTTTGCTCTTAAAGACTCTCATGAAGTCCCATGCACAAAAGGCCTCAACTTTTCCTAATCGTACATTACACAGGGTACTTCATATTGTATTTATGACTACTTGGGTAATGCTGTCACCTTCAGGTGAATGAACACTGGCCAAAAAAAAAAAAAAAAAAAGATTCCCCTCCAGGCTCAGCTAAGGCTTCATGTACACGGGACGTTTTTACAACCTCTCCAGAACGATTTAACTTAACAAATGGTAACCCACGGTTAAAACGTCCTTTTTGCCACGTTTACATGCCGCGTTTAGAAGCGGTTTTAAAAAAATAAAAACATTTTTTTTCAAAATGGCCAAAAATGAAAAACGGCTGTAGACGAAATGCGGCTAAATGCGAGTTACCACGTTTAGCAGCGTTTAGAAGCGCTTGGCGCTTGAAATGCCTCTAAACTCAGCTTCTGAGCCCATTTTTTTGCGTTCCAAAAAAAGCCTGTAAACTCAACTGCCTAGAAACGACTGTAAATGACTCTGTGTACATGTACTGATAAGATAACATAGAGGAGAGTTCAGGAGCAGTTAAAAAAATGCCCAACTGCTCCCAAACGTCCTTTTAGCAGCAGCAGTGTACTTGAGGCCATTTTTTTTTTTTTTCTTTTATCTTTTTAGCCAGTGTCCTAAAGTGACAGGGTGCTATACAGATCCTGTGGGGTACACTTGCTGTGCAAGTAACATGCACAGTTGGAGGCTCCAGGCTACTACAGGGCAGCCACAGCTCCAGCAGCTCAGCTATACTCGAGCAAAGCCCAGCAGCCTCAAGTGCATCATGAGGAATTGGAGGAATATCCTTAGGATGTGGAAGAAAAATAAGCTGTTCCAGATCCTGGAATCCTCTGAAGCCAAGTCCTGCTAGGAGGAATCTCAAGGTCCGGGGCCAT
Source organism: Aquarana catesbeiana (assembly GCF_042186555.1). NCBI lineage: Eukaryota > Metazoa > Chordata > Amphibia > Anura > Ranidae > Aquarana > Aquarana catesbeiana. Next base: position 107,259,962 of record NC_133325.1, on the reverse strand, counting down.
CTTGGACACAAAGCCACAGGAAGAACATTGTGGTCTTCTAAGTTTTCTCTTCTGGAGTCTCCTTTTCTTAATATCACTTGATTTGGGTCCTGGTGGCCGCAAAAACACCTTTTCCTGTCATCCTCACTTGTAGGAAGTAGTGTGTGCTGATTGGGCACACCCAGAGGTGGTGTTTTCACCGTCAAAATGCTTCGCTCAGCAGTACTCCATGGAATAGTTATTGTATAAAAAATGGGGTTCTCTGGTGTTTGACATGGCCATTTCCTACTTGAATTAGACAGCCCTGTTTTCCTCTCTGTATAGTGATTATCAACTGGATATTTGTAGTTTTTAGCTATTTTATATTTCTTAGTAAGGTTATAGATTACTAAGATTTTTCACGGTTTTTGTTTCTCAGGAAACTTGCCAGACCCTGGTAAGGGCCAAGACTTTCTCAAGAAATTTACCCAAGTGTTGGAGGAAGATGAAAAGATAAGGGGGCATCTGGAGAAACTTGTCAGTCCGACCTGTTCATGCAAGCAGGCAGAAGTGTGTGTGGTAAGTGAATACATTTATTAACAACTGTTTTCCATTACTTTTTTTATATCTAAAACTGCTGAGGCCCAATTGTGTCCAGTTTGCTATGGTTTCTGTTTTTCTAGGTCTGCTTGAGTTGTTTCTCATTGACATTCGCATAGTCAAACACCACTGACAAACTAGTTGGTTTTATAATTTTTCATACTATAGCTCTTAGGTTGTCTGAAAGAAGTTCTAATTGCTGCATGGTTGTGTGGAATAATTGTAGCATGAACCAGCTCACCGTTTGACTGTCCTGACATCTGGTATCAGCATAATAGCAAATGGCCAGGAAAATATGTAATGTGGGCACACATTATAGTTTATAGTGTTCATCTACTTATAATATCATTTTTCCCTTAACGTCTTTCAGGACAACGCTTGAGAGAGTGACTCCTCCCCTTGCCAATTGGAAACACTTCTTCCACCAAATTTAAAAGGAGGCTCCTTCCCACACATTGCCATTTTTTGTGTTTCCTCCGGAGGGAACACTATGTGGGAAGTCAAGGGCTCTTAGGTGCTGTCCTGAAAGCCCAGGTTTCCTGCTCCACCAATGTTTTTTGCATGCCTCATGAGAGCTGTTCCTCCCATTCCACAGCTATTGTCAGATGCTGCTGGCTGGGCTCCTTCTCCCTCTCCATTTGGGCTCAGGGAGAGTTGAGGCTGCTGTGGGCATCACTCCTAGTTCAGCGGCAACGCACAGGCAGTTCGTTTTTTGTGGTTTTTTTTTTTTTTTTTTTCATTTTTCGTCGGGCCTCTGCCTTTTTCCTGTGACGCCGCCGCCATCTTGGGGATGGCATGCTGTGCTTCATCCGCAGGAAGTGAGGCATCCGGAGGGGGTGGCGCCCACGGAGCAGGCGTACAGTGTCATTTCCGCCAGAAATTGCGGGGGGAGAAAGGAGGAATGGGGCTGGTGCTTATTTGCCGGTTCCGGTCCGGCACAGTGGCGCTATTGAAGTCTGAAACCGGCATCCAGCCACACACAGCAACACAGCAACGCAGCGCTCCTCGATGGAATCGATGGCGGCAGCGAGTGGCACAGGCACCAGCAAGGCCCAGGTAAGGGGCAGTTGTATATTGTCGTCCTTTTACTGTGGGGTCTCTCTCTCTCTCTTTCTCTCGGTGGCAGGGGCCTGTCTGGGCACATGAGGCGGCTTTGGTTCTCACTGTGCATCTGTGGTGAGCCTCCTTGTAAAAAGGACAGGTTGTCTCACTGGGATGGTTTCTTTTTTCCTTGTTTTGTCTCACGGCAGGCCAAGAGCTCTGATCCAGTGGCAAAAAGGAAATGCCCTTCATGTAAGGCAAAACTACCTGAAGGATGGAAGAAGATTTTATGTCAAAATTGTATTGAATCGCTAGTTTAAAAAGAAGCTTCTTACGCTTGCAGCGATTTGATTGCATCTGTTAAGAACATTTCGCTCTTCGCTAGCAAACCTATCCCTGAATCAGCCAACTACCTCACAGTCCTCTCAGGGCTCACTAATAGTCCTGATGGTGGAGACTGAGGCATCTCTTACCCAAGAGGGACATTTCCCCTCCCAATCTAGAGAAGACTCTGATGAGGAGGAGGAAGGAGAAAATTTATCTTCAAAATATAAGTTGTCTTTAGAACACGTAGATGGCCTGTTAAAAGCAATCTATACCACACTGGGTCTGGAAGAGGAAAGAAAGGAGTTATCTCTGCATTTCAAAATGTATGCAGGGCTCAGCGAACAAAAAAAAATCGCAACTTCCCGGTACACTTACTTATTTCTGAGGCAATTAAGAAAGAGTGGACAGAGCCAGAGAGAAAACCTTTCTTTCCTAAAGCCTTAAAAACGCGTTTTCCTTTTGATGAGGACCCAGCGGCAGTTTGGAATAAAAGTCCCAAACTAGATGCCGCTTTCTCCCAAGTCTCGAGATCAACAGATTTGGCATTCGAGGATATAGGGGTATTAAGAGATCCCATGGATAAGAGGATGGATCAGCTGCTTAAAAGGGCTTGGCAATCCGTCATGGGTAATCTCAAACCTGCCATGGCGATTACTGTCGTCTCCAGGAACATGGAGTTTTGGTTGAATCAACTTGAGGCCCATATTTCGACAGACTCACCAAAACAAGAAATTTTGGATTCCTTCTGAACCCTGTCAGCTGCCATAGCCTTTATTGCTGATTCCTCAGCGGAATCAATCAAAATGACAGAAAGATCTGCAGCCTTAACTAACTCGGCTAGAAGATCTCTGTGGTTGAAATCTTGGCCGCGGCATCCAAAAATAAGCTGTGTGGGATACCGTTCCTGGGGGACTTGCTTTTTGGACCTGACTTAGATGCAGTTCTAGATAGGACAGCTGATAAAAAGTTGTCATTCCCTATCAAAAAGAAAAAACAGCCAGTTAAGCGTTTTTTTCGTTCTCAAAGGGCTCAAGAGCAAATTACCAAACCCCAGGAGAAAAGAAAAAATTGGTCGTCGCAGAAGGGAAAAGGAAAGGGAAATGACCTTTTGCATCCTCCTGCGTCCTCCGGCAAAACGTAATGACTTGTACCTACCAGTGTGGGGAAGGCTTTGAAGTTTCCTCCCCCTTTGGGCCAGCATGACAAAAAGTCAATTTATTTTGGACATATTGTCCCAAGGTTACAGAACAGAGTTTTCGGATCGTCCCCCAGAAAGATACTTGGTGACAAACCTACCAAGGGATTTAACAAAGGCCCTGGCTATGAAGAACTTTTTAAAGGATCTGAGGCACCAGAGGGTTATGATACCAGTATCTCCAGAGGAACAGGATCAGGATTCTATTCACACATATTTCTGATAAGACAACCATCTGGAAACTTCCGTTTAATTCTCAACCTGGTTCCATTAAACAAGTCAGTCCTATACAAAGTTTTGTATGGACTCAATCTTCACGGTCAAGAATATGCTGACCAAAGAATGCTTTATGGCATCCCTCGACCTGAGAGATGCTTACCTTCACATTCCTGTAGCACCTCAGTCCCAGAAATTCCGGAGGTTTGCGGTGAATATGGGCAAGGAGATTATACATCTTCAGTTCAGGGCTCTTCCCTTCGGTCTGTCATCAGCTCCGTGTTTTTTTTACGAAAATATTGGCGGAAGCCCTCGCCCCTCTTCGACTCCAGGGGATTGCGGTAATCCCATATCTGGACGACCTCCTCTTCTTTGCCCCATCTGGGGCAAAAGTTGCAGGGGTATCTGGACAGAGCCCGCAGTCATTTGGAGTCACTGGGTGGATAGTGAATGTTCAAAAATCGAATTTCATTCCAGCTCAGCAAGTACTTTTTCTGGGATACCTGATAAATTCGGTAGAACAAAAGATTTTTCTCCCAGAAGAGAAAAAGATCAAGGTCCAGAAGGTAGTAACGACACTTCAAACGAATCAGCAGATTTCAGTTCGAAGGGTTATGTCGGCTTTGGGAACATTAACCTCTTCTATGCCAGCCATCCAATGGGCAAGGCTGCATTTCAGGCCTCTACAGAGGTTCCTTCTGAGAACATGGAACCACAGGACCAGAGTCAAACGTTAACTTTGGTGGTGGAAAAAATCATGTAGTACTACAAAGAGGTCTTCTTTTGGTTCTTTCCGACCGAGAAAGTGATGACAACAGAGGCCAGTATGCGATGATGGGGGGCCCACATGGGTCAGGATTTGGCACAGGGAACATGGTCCCAAGCAGAGGCCGAAAAATCCTCGAATTGGAGAGAACTAAAAGCTGTTGCCTTAGCATTGGCTCTCTTCTCTCCAAGCCTCCTAGGTTGCCATGTCCAGATTCTGTTGGACAATGCCACTACCGTAGCCTACCTGAACAAACAGGGAGGCACAAGAAACAAAGCTCTTCACTTGCTGTCAGTAGACATTCTGGAGTGGGTGGAAAACCACTTATTATCTTTATCCGCAGTCCATCTCAAGGGCACGTTAAATGAAGTAGCAGATTATCTAAGCCGACAGAAGGTTCAGGAAGCAGAGTGGAGCCTGAACGCAGAAGTGTTTGCATTGATCGCCAGGACTTGGGGCCTTCCACAAGTAGACCTGTTTGTTTCGAGGCAAAACACGCAGCTCCCACAGTTTTTCTCCCTTCAGAGAGACAACGGCTCTCAGGGGATAGACGCTCTGACACATCGGTGGAATTTTTGCCTGAGGGTATGCTTTTCCCCCTTTCCAGTTGATTCAACCGGTGTTGAGAAAGATACAAAAAGAGAGAGTATCAATAATCTTGATTACTCCATTTTGGCCAAAGAGCTTGGTTTTCCACACTTCTGCAGTTGGCAATCAAACCATGTTGGCATCTTCCGCTCAGTCAGGATTTGCTGATTCAGGGGCCAGTACATCATCTGGATGTAGCCAGGTTAAAACTCGCTGCCTGGTATCTGAAGAGCAATTGTTAAGAAGCAAGGGTTTTTTCAGATCAGTTAATAACCATGTTACTTTCCAGTAGGAAAAAAGTAACTAGAGCTATTTACGCCAAAGTATGGAAGGTCTATGCCTCTTTCTGCAATTCAGAACATAGGGATGTAAAAGACAAAAAGGTGCAGGCAAAGCACCCAGCACTCTTAAGGTGCAAGTGGCCGCATTAGGGGTTTATCTGGAGAGATCCTTATCTTCAGAAACTCTGATCATAAGATTTTTCAGGGCACTTTCCAGGTCCATACTGGTCCCGGTGAAGCATTTTCCAAATTGGGATCTCTCAATTGTTCTGCAAGCACTCGAAAAAGAACCATTTGAGCCATTACAGGCCATATCTTTAAAGAATTTAACTTTGAAAACTATTTTTCTTGTTGCAGTTACTTCAGCAAGAAGGATTAGTGAACTGCACGCCCTATCAATAAAAGAACCCTTTTTGTCAATTTTTTCAGATAGGATTGTACTTAAAGTAGATCTGGGGTTTTTGCCGAAAGTGGCAAGTTTTCGTAACAGGTCTCAGGAGATTATGCTTCCAACCTTGTGTTCTAACCCTTCGGGGAAAAAGGAAGAGCAGTTTCACAACTTAGAGGTGAGGCGTACCCTATTACATTACTTGTAAGTAATGGGAGGTTTTAGATCTTCAGATTCATTTTTCATTCTTTTTTCTGGAAACAAAAAAGGCCACCAAGCATCAAAGAAATCATTGGCTAGATGGCTTAAGACAGCTATTTCTGTAGCCTATTCTCAGATGGGTCTGTCTCCCCGCTGGGAATTAGGGCTCATTCTACAAGGGCCCAGGCCACTACATGAGCAGAAAGAGCTGGTGCCACCCCAGATCAAATTTGTAAGGCGGCTATGTGGTCAAGTTACTTAACGTTTGTCTGTCATTACAGACTGGATCTCCTGTCAGCAGGGGATCAGGCTTTTGGCAGAAAAGTTCTGCAGGCTGTGGTCCCTCCCTAGGGGGTAAGTCTCTATTATCCTCTCAAGTGCTGTCCTGAAAGACGTTAAGGGAAAATTCAAGTTAGACTTACCGGTAACTTGTTTTCCCAAGAGTCTTTCAGGACAGTAGCATCCCGCCCTATTGTATTTTTATATATATATATTGGGACTAATCATATCTCGATTTATGTGTTCCAGTTCGGGGCTGGAGGTTATCTACTACTACTGGCAATGTGCGGGAAGGAGCCTCCTTTTTTAAATTTGGTAGAAGAGGTGTTTCCTATTGGCAAGGGGAGGAGTCACTCTCTCAAGTGCTGTCCTGAAAGACTCTTGGAAAACAAGTTACCTTTTTTTTACATTAACGTACAGTGGGTAGTAGTGGCACCATAGCGTGCCCTTTTGATTCTCTTGTGAGCCAAAATGCTTTAACATTGTGTCTTCTTAAACACAGGATCATAAATCACAGGAGAGTCTATTCATGGACTTATTGGGTAATGCTCTGGCTCCAGGTGATTGGACACTGGCAAATAGCAAAGCTTGACACTGCTGAGCAAATAACCCTTCCCACTCCCAGCATTACCCCAGTTTCTTGCAAGTGAATGGTACAGTGTGGTAGAGCCAAATCCCCTAACACCCTTGTGTGCTTACCCTGGAGAAGGCGAAGATTGAGCCAGTTACTGACTCATTGTGTATGTAAGTGCCCCTATTGTAGGGGGTCCCCCTTGTCTTTGGGAGGTCTTTAGGACTTATGGTATGGGCAATGGTTTTGCCGTCACGCCTGTTATAGCTGCAAGCCCTGGCTGGTTGTGCTACTAGAGGGAGCTGTGGGCATCCTTTCGGTGGTACAGGGTGCACGCGTCACCTTATTGGTGTTACACTGTGTGCTGCTTCCTTTCCTTGGGGAGCCTACCACGCAGGCACTGCACGATGACACCTCTGCACAGGTTTAGACACAAAACACTCACTGCTGCTCATCCCATAGTAACAATAAACTCCTGTGAAGATTTGTGGTGCTCGCAACCGGCTCTTGTCAGCCTCTCCTTCAATACAGTAACAAAGTGGCACCTGCATAGGAGATCGCAACCTCTTTATTAGCCACAGGTTAAAAGTTACAGCTTAGGTCCCAACGCTTACATGTTTCAGCCCTATGTAGGCCTCTTGGTAGTCTCCTTCGAGGCTGTACCACTGGCCCAATTTCATTTGGGACCTCTCCAACAAAACATCTTTTTGACCTGAAACGAGCATACTTTTTCTCTCGACCTACCCATACTCCTGTCCAGCCAAGCAAGGAATTCCCTAACTTGGTGGTTCCTCAGCCAAAACGTAACTATAGGGAAGTTTTTTCCTTTCTTATCACTGGAAAATTATAAAAACAGATGCCAGTGTTTGAGGCTGGGGAAGAGTTCCACTGCCTTTCACGGACCACGGAACATGGTTATGTATGGAAGCCAAGCTCTCCCCATCATCATCCTGGATCTCAGAGCAGTAAGGATGATTCTACAACACTTGACCTCCCTACTGCAAGGACACCCAACCAGGGTGCAGTCAAACATTGCCACGGCTGTGGCCACCATCAATCTCATGGACAGAAACTCGCTGCCCAGCAGTCTCTGCATCCCAGGAGTGCATAACTGGAAAGCAGATTTCCTCAGCCGCCACACTTGATCTATCGAGCTGATTTATGCCTCAAGACCACCCCCACCCCCCCACAAGGTCCTCAATATACATAAGATAGAGCAAGAGAAGCCGGTGATTCTTATTGCACAAAACTGTCCCAGAAGAACCTGGTAGCCAGACATGCTCAGACTACTACGAAATGACCTCTGGCCAGACCTGCATGCTCAGGGCCCTTTGTTCCATCCTGCTTCTCAGTCTCTGGCTTTATTGAAAGGGTGTTGAAGCCCAGGTTTTAAGAGACAGAGGGGTCTCTGAGTTTGTCATTCCTACCTTGATAAAAGCAAGAAAAGCCACTTCCAAAAAGATCTACGGTACCTGGAAATCCTTCTTTGCCTGGTGTGAACACAAGCACTTCAATACCAGAGATTACTCTATGCCTTTAATTCTGGCCTTCTTGCAATTAGGTCTTCACCATAACTTGTCCTTAAGCGCTCTGAAAGGACAAGTCACGGCTTTGTCCATTCTATTTTAAAAACCTCTGGCTTTGCTGTGCTTTGTCAAAACCTCTATTCAAGGTGCATCTCACATCAACCCCCCTTGCAGCACCTTGTGTTTATTTGCGATCTCAACTTAGTTCTCTCTGCCCTGCAGATACTACCCTTAGTATGCATCAAAGATATGCACTTAGGTTCCACCCCAATGAGGACTTAGTCCTACTATCCTTATGCCCTGCTCCAAATTACCCAAAGGATATTGCTCTTCATTGCTTACACTCTTACCCTGGGTTCACACTAGTGGGATGCAGGAACCAACGTGATTCCAGCGCCGGTTCCAGCATCGCTCCTCTCCCACAGGGAGTTCACACTGCCTTGTGCGACCCGCTGTGGGTGTCGTTAACAAAGTTAATGACGCCCCAGTTTAGTTCACAGATCGCAGTGCGAACTATGAACTTGAACAGGAATCGGAACGCATAGGTGAGAACACCCATGCGATCCGATTCTAGTGCGGGGAAAAACAAGTCCCTGCATTACTTTCTGTGCGAATCCTATGCAAGTTCAGCCATACAACTGTATGGCTAAATTCGCATTGCTCAGAGATCGCATGTAATCGGCACCTGCAGTGCGGGTGCGTATCACATGCGATCTCTGAGATCACGCTAGTGTGAACCCAGGCTTAAGGACAAATCTCCTCCTGCGCTTTTTACGCACCCACTCCACCAGATCAGTGGGAGTTTCCTGGGCGTTCTGGCCCTAGGCCTCAGTAGCTCAGCTTTATAAGGCCACCTCCTGGTCCCCTGTTCGTGCCTTTTCAAAGGACATCCAGTCTTTTGCAGATGCAGCTTTCGGCCACATGGTTCTTGCAGCGATACAACCTTGTTTTTGTTTGGCCTGTTGGCACGGTTTTGTTGACCTAGTTGTTGCCCACCCTTCTTAGGCATTGCTTGAGGATATCCCAGGGTCTATGAATACTCAGCCCATATCCTGCACTGTACGATTAAGATAAGAAGAGGAATTTAGACTTATCTGTAAATTCCATATCTTGGAGTGCATTACAGGACGAAAGCCACCCTCCCATCTATTCCTTGGCAAGTCTGCATTGCTCCCAGGGGGAAGTATCCTCAAAAGCTTTGCCAGTGTCCAGTCACCTGAAGGTATGAGCCTATAACCCAGGGTCTATGAATATTTGAAATTTTAGAAGCAAGTCAAAATTCCTCTTAGTAACAGACAACCAATTTGTTTTTATCTTTATGTTCAAAAAGCGTGATATTACAAAGAAACTGGGCAATCCTAAGCAGCCAACAAACCCTTTTCTGGAGATGATGAAATTCCTGCTTGAGCGGATAGCACCTGTGCACATTGATGCAGAATCCATAAGGTAATATCTGTTTTTTTTTTTTTGTTTGTTTTTTTTTTAAATGCTTGTTATAATAGAATTTTATTTTTGTTAGAAAATAAATAAGTAAGGGATGACATTGATGCTTCACAGTAACAACTGAGAAAATGTTATTGCAAACTGGTCACTGTGATGTATATTTCCACAGGACAACTTCAGTTACACAAAAAGTATGAAATATTAACATGTTTAAACAAATTAAACACCAAAACATTACATCAGTAATCCTAATTAGTTGAAATATATGTAAAGAATTGCACCTGTTGATGGATTGATTATTATACCAGTCTTGTAATTTAAGCAGCCTTTCTGGAAAGTATAGCCTGATCTGTGAACTAAATTCCCTTCTCTGTAGTTAAACAATAATGGTTGTTCACTTACCTGACACAGCTCATTCCTTGTACAATGGTGAAATGTCATCACCCTGCTCCCTCCTACTGTCAGCAACTTCCTGGTGTTGGAGTGACAGCTATGCACAATGTATTTGTGAGCCTGACTGCCAGATGTGCAGGAGATTTTTGGAAACTATTATAAAGACACTTTTAGGGGATATTTTAATGGTTTCAATTGCAAATTTTGTTTGCCTGGATGTTTTAATTATATCATTATTATTGAATTATTTAAAGCCAAACACCAGGCATATATAGAAGGCACAAAATATTGCAGCTGTTGTTAATACAAGCAGTGTATACTTAAATCTGACCTGGTTTCAGCTTCTTGCAGTTCCTTTACAGCATTGGGTGGAAGGGAGAAGCAGCACATGAAGCCAGTCAGGTGTTCTGCAGTTTAAGGAGCATACTGATAGTAAGAGAATGTAGAGTTGACAGAGATGCTGATTGGACAGCAGCTTTCACTGCAAAATCAGAGTGGGCTGGTAAGGAGACCTGTAATTAAAATGGAAACGGCAGCAGATAAGGTTCAGGACTCCTTTCCCGCCTGGCCAGACTGCTGTGTGGCAGGTAAAACAGCTCCAGTATTTGTTTTGTTTCTGTATATTTAGCTGTTGCCTGGAGTTCAACTTTACCAAACACTACATTCTACACTACCTTATGATTGAAATAGGTTGTTTAAACTGACGCCAAAAATAGAAAAATCATGTGGACCTTGGGATAAACTTAGAAAGTACTCTACTTGGGTATACATGAGGACATACGGATGCCTTGTTACATAAAGTTTTTAATTTTTTTAGGACCCTTTCATACGGCTTTCCAATCGGATCCGCCTGTCAGTTTTTCAGGCGGACCTGATTGGACACTCCATTCACCCCTATGGGGCAGCGGATGTTAGCGGTGGCCTGTCCGCTGACGCCCGCTGCTATCTGATCCTATCCGCCAAATCCAGATAGATGGTGACCCTATTTTCCATTCGTCTGGCAGATCGGATGAAAATGGACAGGCGCTCCGTTTTCATCCGACCTCCCCATAAAGTAGAGTGAGACCCTGACAGGTCCGTCTCAGCACAGTGAGCGAAGCCGGACCTGTCCTCTGCCTGCTCAGCGGATTGATCCCCCGCTGAGCAAGCGGAGTCCGTCGAATGGACAAGCCCGTGTGAAAGGAACCTTAGTGGAAATCTTCCCTAGCACTAAGGGTGTCGTCCTGAGAGTCCTGCGTCAATGCTGTTTTACCTATTTACAAACATAGTAGGAATCGTCCTAAGAAATTTGATAGGGTCTGATTGCTGTGGACGGAACAGTAGAACCCTGAAGATCATATCTTCTTGTTTTTATTCTTGGCCCCCCATCTGCCCACTTCCTTCCTCATTCCCCACTATTCATCTTGCCCTTACATTCTTCCACCGCCAGCCCCGCCCAAACACCCCCCCCCCCCCCTGGAAACTATTCCTGGTGTTTTTTTTGTTTTGTTTTTTTTTTGCATGTTCTAAAAACGCCTATACCTTCTGGAGCAATGCCACTAGCAATGTGGATATACTGAACTGTGATGGAAGCCATACCTCTGTTTTGTACAATTCTTGTTAATGCCACACGGGAAAATAAAGAAATTCTAAAAGAGGGGATATTCCCACACTGTGTATATGTATGTATATATGTATGTATATGTATATATATATATATATATACACATACATACATACACACAGGGACACTAGCTGTAGCAAACACAGAATAGGTAAACCTTAACCCAAAATAAACTAAAATAAAAAAAATCAATGAATGGTGTTGTGCTCTAGGTAGTAATTGATAAAATAGTGTGTACACAGGTACACACATATGGAATCAATCCTTAATGCTAATAGCTCAGTGCTCAAATATATGTAACCACTGTAGGCAAATTAAGATATATAAAGTGTAAGTGATAACAGTGATAGTAGTGCAATTCAATCTTCAAGTAGGTAATAATAAAGTGCTAGTGCAGAAAACCACATAAATACTATTGCAAAGTAAATCTAAAGCGCTAATAAAACAATGTCCAACGGTGAGCTGGAGACATGAAGTGCTGCTCCCAATGGTGCTTTTTGTAGATCAGGTAGTGAATAAACTGTCGTTATGGATTAGTTTCTTCAGTGTAATTACACCTCTGTATAAGGTGGTCCCTTACCCTACCGCTGTAAGGTAACTGCGTTAAATATTATATAGAAACGGCCAGAAGGATCTGGGCTCCTGCAATGAGTAAACTTAGATCTCTATTCTTGGGGTGGTGAAATTGGGCGAGGAAAAAATATAGAGGGAGCTTCAGTTCAAGTGCAGCGTATAAAGAAGGAAGAAAGGAAGTCCCAATCGTGAAATATGTAAGGGCTAAAATATGTTGCACTTTATATATCTTAATCTGCCTACAGTGGTTATATATATTTATTTGAGCACTGAGCTATTAGCATTTAGGATTGATTCCATATGTGTGTAGCTGTGTACACACTATTTGATTAATTACTACCTAGAGTGCAACACCACTCATTGATTTTTTATTTCAATAAAGAAATTCTACCTTTTTTACCAAAAAAAAAAAAAGAGCTGTCCTACACTTTGGGAAAACAGAGGAATTTTGACTTCCCTGTAAATTCCATATCTTAGAGCAGTGTCTCAACTTTTTTTTCATTCAAAGTAACCTTGAAAATTCTGCATGAGGCACCCCATCATAAAATGTAAAAAACTATACAAATAGGTTTGCATATCGCAGCCACATCAACACACACACGGGCAAACCAATATTAGAGGGAATTTATCTCTCCACCTTTTGCTAACTGGTATTGACAAGTATTTCCAGCATTTCTCTTCTCCCTCCAATTTCTTTCCTGCTCTCCGATTTACATAACCCCAGTGTTGACAGAGAGGGAGGGGCAAATAAGGATACTGTGCAGGCACACAATGATCTTATCCACTGATGATATAATTGGTTATGATGCCAGTGGCTGGCCCCTACGGTGCCCAAATTTGTAAAGCTGCACAACAATAACCTGTAGCTTTGTATAACAACAAGGCAGGCTTGACCTACTCTCTGTTTTTTTTGTCACTTTGTGGCAATTGTTAGTCATTTTGCAAAGGCACCCCTGAAGAACACAGAAGCCCCGACCCCCTTTTGAAAAAGACTGTCTTTGAGTACAGGACATGGTAACTTATTCTTACACTATGATCAGATGATCATACACTTACAAGTTTTGAGGACACGCCTCCACTTTAACCCTACCCCACTCTGAGTCCTCAGTTTTGTAGTAGGCAGTACAAGAGTTATCAGGAAAGTTTAGGGAGGGTGGCCTCTGTCCTGTAACTAAGATATGGTATTTACAGGTAAGTCAACATTCCTCTGAGCCTAATTGTACAGTACAAGGCACAGGCGACATATTAATATACCATGGGAGGGCAACAACTAGTCAAACAGAACTGTGCCATCAGGCCCAAGAAACAATGGGATTAAAACCTCAGGCTCAGAGTGCTGCCACAAGAACTATGCTTCCAATAGCTGGTAAAACTTTGAAAAGTATGAACAGAAGACTGAAATGTTGATGAGTTTAGCCTCTTCTCTTGACCATGTTTCCTGGACTGTCAAGGGTTGGAAGGCTCCTCCCAAGCCTGACAGGCATGCGTCTGTTATAAGAACCTTCCAATTGTAAGGAAGGACGGACTGACTTTGCCCCTGTTGAGAGTTGACGTGGTGATTCACCAGGACAAGGCCTTTCTTTGGGAGGATAGAAACATGGGAAGATCAAGGCACAGAGCCTACTTCTTCCATGCTAATAGTGTTTAATTGGATAGTTCTTGAATGGAATTGGGTGATAGGTACTGCCTCAGAGGAGGCCATGGTTTTGCCCAGAACTCTCATGGCAAAGCCCGCTGTGGGATTTCTTTTGGACCTCCGCTGTTGAGCGTGAGCTCTTAGAGAGAACATTCTTTTCTGGAAGAAAGACCTTTGCCTGTAAAGTATCTAGGATCAGGCCCAAGGGTACCAGGTACAGAGAGGGCTGGTTGAGACGGAGGACAGTTAACCTGCACTATGCCAAGGCTTTCGAAGGCAAAGGTAATGAGCTTTTCAACATTGGCAGGCATTTTGCAGGGAGCTTCCTCTTCAACATATTGACAATTTGAGTATTAATTTTTCTGCAATTTTCTCCAACACTGCCTTCACATCCTCTTTATTCCTGTTTGACTCGGCATCCTCTAGGACCGGCATATCAAAAACAGTAGTAGGAGAAGAGGTAGGCGTTTCTGAGCTCTAGGTATAGAATGTCCTTGAGTGAATCCTCATGACAAAATTGCATGCGGAAGCATCAGAGTACTTTTAGAAAGGCTCTAGGCAGAAGGGGCATTTAAGTGTTACCGGTGGTGTGATGTAGCACCTGGTCATCCACATGAGACTAAACTCTATTCCAAACATAGCCTTTTTCACACAGTGGTGATCAGGATGACCCTGTCTTACCTGGCCACAATGCTGGACTGTATAAAAGGTCATGGTGGGCAAACCCCTAAGGTGGAATGTAGTTTTGAACCTGTATGGCACCCTTCAGCACAAAGTGTGAAAAGTAAGCTTCCATTGCAAGATCCAGTGCCCAAAGCAGCATTCCACACCATCCCCACAGTGTGGGGTTCAGGTCCAAGGTTTTATAGTTTGCACTGATGTGGTTGCACTGCTTCTGCATAGGCATTGGAACACTCTGAGGTTGATTGAATCAGGAGATAAAATAATAAAAATAAAAAAAAAATATTAATCTAGTGAAGCTAGTTTCAATGGGAAGGAGAAGAGGTCCATCACCTGAAAAGCTTGGCAGTGTCCAATCGCCTGAAGGTACAGACCTATAACCCATGGTGTATGAGTAAGTTGGCTGTGTCCTGTAGTGCATGAATAAAATAAATGCTGTTTTGATTACCTGTTCTTTTTAGAAGGATTTTGTTAAAAAGAATGCAATATGGCGAGTTACCTGTGGCAGCTAGTGGTGTGTTAAGAGTATTTACTCTCTTTTAAGAGTAACCTTAAAATTTTGGTGCAGGGGTTGCCTGAAATCCAGCTTGCATCTTAGTGCAGACATCTGAGAATATCAGTGAGCCAATCACACAAGCAGGAAATGACATTTTAGAGGTGTTCTGTATACTAATAATGTAATAAATAACCTTGATCTCATGTAATATCTTGTTGAACAGTATATTGGTGATATATTTTTTTCTGTATGCTTGGGAAGACGGATCATTTATCTTGTTTATCATTTGCTGCAAGATGATAGCGCTAAGGTGTTTCCTGTATCAACCATTCAGATACTAGCTTTTATTCTTTTTAAATTGATAGTTTAACACTTAGATGGCCAGTTCTAGTGTAACATGATGCAGCAGAAAAAATGTGTTGGGAGCCATTTTTGCAGAGACTTAACAAAGAAACAACATAGGATTGGTGTCTGAAGAAAACCTATTTAAATTATAGTTATTAGTGATGCACCGAAATTCCAGCCGCCAAAAATTACCTGCTTAAAAAAGGGTTTTCAGCATTGTGCTGAAAGGAAATAAAAGTGCCAATAATGGTTGCCATAATGCCCATGATTTTGTCGTGATCTTACCTTGCTTATGGTGTGTTTTTCATGGGTCGTATGACTCAAAAAATTCTGCAAAAACGCAACACGGGTGCATTTTTGATGCGTTCTTGCTGCATTCTCAAAGCATTTCAATGGGGAGGTGCATTTTTTGGTGCTTTTTTTCTTTTTTTTTCTTTTAACTGACCAAATATGCACCAAAAAATGCGTCATGCTAGGTTTTTAACATTGCTTCAAAAGGTGCTGATAATGGCCAACAATAAATTCATACTCATTGAAATGTATGATATTAATTAAAAAGTCGAATATAATACAATTATTTATATTTATTTAGTTAAAAAAGTAAAAAAAAAATATATATATTAATATATATATATATAATATATATATATATATAAATATATTTTTTTTTTTTTTTTAACTGAATTTTGGTTTGGGCCAAGTGCATCCTGACTTTTCAGCACCAAAATGTTCATTTATAAACATAGAAAAGTGACGGCATAAAAAGACCGAGTAGTCCATTTAGTCTGCCCATGGTGGTGTTTTTTTTTTTTTTTTTTATTAACCTTGTTGTCCAACTATAGATCTATGTTTATCCCAAGCATGTTTGAAGCCATTTACTGTTGACTGTCTCACTACCTCTGTTGGTAGTTTATTTCTATCATCAAGTTGGTTTGAGGTCATGTCCCTGTGTTCTTGATTTTCGGTGCACCACTAATAGATATATAATTTTTTTTTTTTCTGCTGGTGACTGAACAATAATTGCGAGTGATATTTGTTTTCTGTGTTACAGCTCCCTCATTAAACTGTTGAACAAGTCGATAGATGGCACAGCAGATGATGAAGAGGAAGGTGCAGCTACAGACCAAGCAATACGAGCAGGACTTGAATTGTTAAAGGTATAGTTCACATTTTTATTATT
This sequence comes from Aquarana catesbeiana, assembly GCF_042186555.1. Taxonomy (NCBI): domain Eukaryota; kingdom Metazoa; phylum Chordata; class Amphibia; order Anura; family Ranidae; genus Aquarana; species Aquarana catesbeiana. The sequence continues at coordinate 107,243,675 of NC_133325.1, read as the reverse complement.
ATTATAATACAGTATTTTTGGAGCACCAACAGTTTGCGCACCGCTTTACAATATACAGGGATACAGTACAGTTCAATACAGAAGTATAGGAGGGTCCTGCTTGTGGAGCTTAAAATCATTAAAGAGAGGGGGAAGTGGTACAAAATGTAATAGATGAAGACAAGAAAAACACTGCTCCAGGTAAGTAGATCCAGGTGAGCTGGGATGAGGACTCCTCCCGCGCGCGCAAGCCTTGTCTTGCCTGCCATGCAAGTTATATGAAGAAAAGAGTGGCTTCACACCGGAGTGACAAAAGTCCTTTTATTCCTCTTCCATAAAACACACAGAGTCACACACCACAGGATGTTAGCAAGTGCATCGGGTAGACAAGTTTTACACAGTTACACTGTGCTTATTCAAGGTAGTTTTGGGAGGAGGAGTGGTGTTAGGGAGATAAGTGGTGAGGTGGGACTCAGAAAGGAGTTGTGCAACTTCCTCAGTGGTAACAGGGTCAAAGGAGGAAAGCATTTGTGTGGTTTTTGTTTAAGTGGAGACGAAAGCACACGCAGTTCACACAAATTGTGTCGATCTTGTTTTTGAAATAAATGGCAATCTCCTGGGCAGTAAGTAAATTAGTCGGTGGTGGTAGCTGAAGTAGAAAGGTAGGCTGGGTTCACACTATTGCGAATTGGATGCGGGTTTCCCTGCATCCAATTGGCATGCCAGGAGATTGTGACCGGCTCTCTATGGAGCTGGTTCACACATCTCCGTTGCGTATCCGGTGCGAATTGCACAGATGTCCTGTGCATCTTCTGGTCCGTTTTCAGGTCCGAATTCAGCCAAAAATTCGGAATGAAATCGGACCTGAAATTGTGAACAGGGACGCAGAAGATGGGAGTAGCAGGAGAGTGAAGGAGATTAGAGTGGAATTTATGACAGCAAATACCTGAATGATATGGAAGTTGTGACATTGTGTGGACCCAGAAAGCGCAGGAGAATTGTAGAGGGCGGAAGTCAGAGTGATCTGTATTGGCAGCAAGTTAAGAGAGGCAAAATAAGAGTTTGGGGGCAAGAGGGCATTATTGCAAGAAGAAAGGTTAATGAGCATATTGGAGAGTGAGAGTTAGCCCTGGTTCACATTGTGAACCGCATGTGAATCACACAGGAACCACATCGCATTCCTGAACAATTCACATGCGATTCAGTGCGCTGTGATTTGAGCCCATTCATTTTGAATGGGCTCAAACCGCACCAAAGTCACACATTCACCAACGTTGGAACTGCACTGCAACCGGATCACATGGCACTGTGTTTGCATCGTTAAGATTGCACGGATACCTGCTGCAGATCGCAAGGGCAGTGCGATTTGAATGTGGTATTCGAAATGTGAACCTGAGCTTACATTAAATGAGAGTGCACTTCCAGGCTGTTTGGAGTGGAGCACTAACGTTTGTACTTTGCTTTATTGTGTTGTCTTAGTTGAAGTGCTGTGTTGAGTGTCATACACTTAACGCAGGCAATAGTACTTTGCACAAAAACAAAAATGGCCGTGTCTGCCCCTCGCAATGCCTTCCCCAGGAGTTGTACTGAATTTATACTTCGGTGTATCTCTTTATGTATCTAACCCTCTATTGTTGCTAGTCAAGACAATCCTCCAGCGTAAATGCATTGCCTATGGAAGACTAAAAAGTTGATACTAATAATATTAAAGTACAAATTTGTAAAATATATAACCACCCCCAGTCCCCCTTTTTTCATTTTTTTAAGGGATCATAAGCTTACCCCCCCAAGTGCTTGCTCTTTCCTCCTTAAATGGACAACAATCTCTCACATTGTCTTGGCTTCTCTGTGCCTGTGCACTAATGTCCCATAGATATAAATGGAATGTTGCTCTTGCAGTATGTCTTTATTCTTGTTTTAATGACAACCTAATTACAAGGATAAAATTAGATGTATACATTTGATGCCTGTGCACAGCACACAGCAAGGGTGCTAGAAAAGGGTAATAAAAGCTAAAGTGCCATTACTTAAGAGCTGCTTAGTCCTCGAAGAATTCCTGCTCTTTTGCCGCCAAAATGAGAAGGGGGTCCTTCTGTGGCATCATCGGACCTGCTTGAACGCTACAGGAAAAAAAAGGGTCCTCCTCAAGATACTGTGGGGGATTTGGTGGGTGGTGGGATTTGTAACCATACTGGTTGGAGTTCTGCAACAACAAAATGGTACCAAAACACTACTATAGAACCCATCCATAAAACAAGCTTGTGTGATGTCCTAATATTGTTTTGCTTTTAGTAGTAGAACTATAACAGTGTAGCGGTTATCTGTATTTGAATGTGTCTGTGCTGTTCTCACAGGCTTCCAATGTCTTTCCAGGTGTTATCTTTCACACATCCCATTTCATTTCACTCAGCTGAAACCTTTGAATCCCTTCTGGCTTGTCTGAAAATGGATGATGAAAAGGTGGCTGAGGCAGCTCTGCAAATCTTTAAGAACACCGGAAACAAAATTGAAGATGATTTTCCTCACATTAGATCGTATGTTTTTATTTGAGAGCTTTTGTGTATATTATGTGCTGTAGATTTATATGGTTAAGGAAGTCACAAAGTTGCAGGTGGATTGCTTGAAAGGCAAACTTCACTCTGTTGGAAATGCAGATGGTCATTTTAGGTTCTAAAATATGATAAAATCACCAGAGGTACAAAATTATCACTTTTCTTCTGTTTTCAGTGTAATTGGTTAGGGGCTAATAGTCAAGTTGTGCTTTGATGTTAGAAGCATGCGGAACCCTAGAAACTTTTCATTGAATTTCATTTTTTCTTTAAATACAATAGTGTTAAAGGAGAAGTATGGCCAGAGCTTTTTTGGCCATACTTCTATGGATCACAGCAGTGCAGTTTGTTTTGCACTCCCGTGACCCATATCCGGCCGGTCCAGGGTCGGGATCTTCCCAGAAGCCCTGACCAGCACCTGGCTCAGCCTCTCGGTGATCCACCAGCCAGCCCCTCCTGTGCCTCCCAACCCAACCCAGGGCTGGAGGGGTGAGCTGAAAGCTGCTGACTGACAGTTACTGCTCTCTGCTCAGGGTGTGTGTGTGGGGGGGGGGAGGGGTGGACGACAGTGATTAGCGATGTTTGATCGCTCAGTTGTCACTGCAGAGACTGCAGGGGAGACAGATGCAGCGTCAGATCAATGCTGTATCCACCCAGATGAGAATAATAATTTGGGTTTATTTTTACAATCCCAAAATTCTCTTTTAAGTAAGGCGACCAATGTAGAACCATAGTGAACACATTTCACCTAGCGATCCTGCCAGTAACACACTCCTCTCTTCTCTGTTAAATTGGGGAAGGGATTCGGTAGTCCTTAGAGATTGTTGTGAACAGTGTAACTGATCAAAGTCCGCACAGGTAGTAATATCAAAAGGTATTTATTGAACAGATATGCCATTAAAAGTGTTTTTGTTATATATTTGACAGTCCAAAAGGGGGCAAATAAGAGAAGTTTATTAATTAACTGCATATACCCTTTAGTACAGCAGTATGCATTGAAAAGCTGTTTTACATTGATGTTACAGTGTATAGGAGAGTGGGTTGCAACCACTGACAGCATATGTATACTGTGCGTGGGTATCAGAAGTAACTTTTTTTCTTATACGTTAAAGGACACGGTAAGACTTTCACCTTTGGGTAGTGCTGCCATCTACAGGAGGATTGCACACTAGCAAACCAAGAACTAGACGTATAAAACCCTCCCCACCCTTTTTTTTCTGCTAGTGTCCTAAGAGGATGGATGTCTTTTGTTATGCTTTGCTGTGTAAAGGATTAAACAATTTTTTACTAGCACAATATTTTTATTTTTTAATTAAGAAACTTTTCTACATCACTGTTAGAGCTGGTTTCTTTGATTATAGCTATCTGGTGCTGAATCTTACTCTGCTGGACTAAATGTTGTGTGGATAGCCTGGAAGTGACCTTCAGGCACTGTTTTCCCTGGTTTCCACATGGAGAGCTTTTCAAAATACTTTCGGGTAACAAGTTAGTCGTGAAGCGCTTTCCAGGTCTAGAACAGCCAGCAATAGCTCCAGCGCTTGCCCTGTCTCTGAAGACTTACTCCATGAGTAGTTACAGGCTTTGTGAGCTACTTAAATTATATTGATAGGCACCTATGAATTCCCTGCCTCCAGATGGTTTTCACTGTGGAAGGGGTTAACACTGTGGGACTGAGCATTGGTGTCATCCTCTGGGTGGAGTGTTGCACACATACCCCATGCTGTCTATCTTACTATACAGCACCAAGAAAGAATTTCCTGTTACTTATCTTGCTTCTTGCAGTGATGCACTCCAGTCTGTTGTCCTTTTTATGCTTCGCACCTACAGAAACTTTGGTCAACTGTGGCCATCCAGTCCTCATCTGCTGCTAGCTGTTTTGAGCTACATTAGTAGAAAATATTGCGCTACTGGAGTAAAGAAAAAGAATGAAGTACCTTCGTCTTAAAAATGCAAAAGAGACAAGGAAATTGAGGCAACCTTAGACTTTCGTGGTACGGTATAGCCTTACAATGCTGAAACAGCTTTTTTTTTTTTTTATTTATTTAAACAAATTTTTATGAAAAAAATATTAAAAAATACCCACAAGGGCAGACCAATAATACACACAAGGTACAAAATATCCCATAACAGGAAACACCCTTAAAAGCTAAAAATCCTCTGATATGAACTGGAAAGGAATCGATGTATCAACCCACAATGGGGAATTTGATATTTGTCTTTAACCAGTTGTAGACTCTACATGTTTCGCAGTGACCCGCTTCTTCAGAAGTATAGTTCAGGGGAATATTTATTCTAAAAAGAAACACATACATTAGTGATCTCCAAATAACAAGACATGGTAATATGAAGCTGTGGGATGTGGCGCAAACCACCAGGTAACTGCCACAATGGTGGGCAGCTCCACAACCACAGTGAAAAACACTACAAATAGTGAATACAGTCATTAATAACCAACTGCTGAGTCCACCAGGAGGACTATCCCATGGGCAAAAATAGCTACATTAGTACCTGAGGCCTTTTCTCGTACCCTGAGCCTTAAGTTGCCTTACCAATGTGATTGCAACATATTTGATTCTAGACACCACAGTCAGGACCATCCCTGCTGCAGCAGGTGCCACCAGCTCACACTCCACTAAAGGCTCCAGGGCTGCATGCAGGGTAGCTACTGATGGCACCAATGTCTGCAATCTGCAGTCATGTTGCCCTCTGCTCTTAGAGTCCCCTTTAGCTGTAATTGTGGTCCCTTTCTCTGCCCTTTCAGCTGAGGTTTCCACTACAGTCATGCAACTTTATGGCCCAAACCACCCAGTTATTTGGCGACTCTAAATGGCACCCCCTGTTGCAGGTTTTGTATCTGAGCTGCCTGTAGCCTTAGTGACTTCTGAGTGTATACTAAAGGAGTTGCTATCTTCTGCAATTGCTTTCAAATTTAAATGAATCCATTTGGCTTCTTATCAGTGCGGTGTGCACCACTTTGAAACTAAAGGATCAGTCTATTTCTTCCACCAGTGCTGTTTCCAGATTGCGGTCATTTAAACATTTAAGTGTCAAAGACCTTTCTATTGCACCTGCTATTGCAACGCTTTCCCTACAGAGATTAAAAAGACGCTAACATGCTGATTGTATCTCTCCAAATGCTTATTGGCCTACCTTATAGCGACTACCATTCTAGTAAAGGATGCACTGTCTTTAAATACTCAACTAATAAGCGGTTCTAAGCCATTTTTAAAACTCTGTTTTCGCACCTGGACCCACATGGCCTTCGAGGGACCACGTCTCCTCAGATCTACCCTTGATACCATTATCAAGAACTCTACTGGTGGCAAGAGCACCCATCTTCCCCAGCAAAGGAAGCCTAAGAGACAAACTGCAAAGTCTTCTCCCTCATTGTCTGTTAAGAAACACCCTTTCAGTTCTCCATTCTTGTGCACGATCCCCAATCAACAGCCTAGAGCTTCGTGCAATTTGCAACATTTAACCTTCCTGCTGGAGGGTTATCCAATCCAGATTTTATCTGAGATAAACAGGATAATTACCACCGCTCTAGGTGATCGGGTTCAAGCTTCCCGTCCTCCGCTGTGTGGATGATTGTGAGAGCCCCAGGTGCCGGCAATTGCTATTCCAATGGTATGTGATGGAAAAATCTGGACAGCCGCAATCCGGAGTGCGGCTGTCCAGATTTTTCCATCACATACCAGATTTTATCTGACATTAGAACGGTGGCATATATCAGACATTAGGGAGGATCAAGAGGTCTTATTGCTGCAGGAGAGGTAAATCACATCCTGTCCTGGGCAGAACTTCACAATCCAGGCTTTGCTGCTGATTGGCAAGCAGACTTTCTCATCCAATAATATCTGGACCCAGAGGTATGGTTCCTACGCCCAGAGGTGTTCCAGCACCCGTGTTCAAGATGGGGACACCAGACGTGTACCTTCAGAATCAATAAACTTAATAGGTTTGTCTCCAGATACAGGGATCTGTTGGCAAAGACAATGGGTGCTCTGGTTGTACCATGGGACACTGTGATCTATGCCTTTCTGCACCTGAAACTTCTTCCTAGTCTGTTTCACAAGATTAAGGTATAGGGCGTTCTGGTGATCCTCACTGCTCTGGACTGGCCTAGGTAGATGTGGTACACCCACCTAACGTGGCTCCTGGCAGATGCTCCATGGGCTGTACCAGATGATCCGGATCCTCTGTCACGAGGACTGATTTACCATCCTGCTTCAGTCTGGCCTTAACAGCATGGATGTTGAAGCTCAAGTTCTGAGGAACAGTTATGTCTGAATCCGTGATTCCTTCTGTGTTAAAAGCTAGGAAGTCTGCTTCCCTCAGGGCCTATCATTGGACCTGGAAGACATATTCACTTGGTGTGCACTTGGCACTATCAAAGGTAAGATTTCTGCTCATTCAGATTTCCCTATGAAGAGTTGATAACAGAGATTATATGATTACTAAAGTAAAATGTGTATTTATTCACAAGGTAAGGTTTCGCACATACTTTAATTAAGACCTTTGTACAGGGAGTCTCTGTTTGTTGCAATGTGACTCCGTGGGATCGGATCCTGGTCGTCTGTGCACTTCTGAAAGAAGCACGGACAGAGTTCATTTCTGAACAGCTTCTTGCTCGACCATTTCTAGGTGGCTCAGACAGACCATCATTCAAGCTTATGGTCTCTAGGATAGGACTCCACCCTCTCCTGTTAATGCACACTCTATTAGATCTGTGAGTACTTTTTGGCATCAAGGAACAATTCCACAGATTTGCAAGGCTGCCACCTGGTCTTCTGTTCACAAATTTTCCAAGTTCTACCAGGTGGACATTGTGGCCTAATTTGGTACCAGTTCAGGCGTAAGGTCCCTCAGGCTGCTCTTTGAGCTTCAGGCAGTCTCCAGTTCCCTTTTATTTTCCTGGACTGTCTGTGTTTGCTGTGTTGCCCACCCCTTCGTTTAACTGCTTTTGGATGTCCTGAAGGTGAAAGACATTCTGTTTACCTCAATAGACTAGAAAGAAAGTAGGATTTTTGTACTCACCATAAAATACTTTTCTTAGCGTCCATTGAGGGTCTTTCCACAGCTGAAAGACTTCCTTCGTCCCTTACCAGACTGCAAGAGTACAATTATTCCTTTATTTTTTGAATTTTCTTTTTTTCAGACTTATTAACCACTTGACCTCTGGAAGATTTACCCCCTTTCATGAGCAAGCCATTTTTTTGGCGATACAGCACTGCATTACTTTAACTGACACTGTACCCAAATAAAATTTGTCATTAGAGTTTTCTTTTGGTGGCATTTGATCACCTCTGCGGTTTTTATTTTGTGCGCTATAAACAAACACCCTCAGGTAGATGCAAAGATAATTAGCAGACTCCAAGACTTCTATAGGTAGACAGCTATACAGGTGAAGGCCTACAGCCTGACAACACTTCTGTATAGGTAGGACCACTGTCTCCTATGGCAACAATATTGTAGCTGTTACTAACGGTAAGGGTATTCAACTATCTGCAACACGAAGAGTTCTCTTTACCCCACACACAGGAGCCTTCCCTACTGCAGAACATTGATCTGTCTTGTTTACATAGGCAGACTGCTCTTCTGTCTCTGGATAATCAGTAGGTGCTGGTGGACACAGAGTCTGCCGTATCCGCAGATCAGCTCCTGCTGTGTATAATCACAGCGGTAGTTGGCCGGTGGAGCGTGTGCAAGCCCTAGGCCCAGAAGTGTGGGATCACGTATTAGGTAGGTGACCTGGAACAGCAGTGCCTCCTTGCCGCCGTATAAGTTATACAGGTGGCAGGTGGTTAATTCAGTCTTGTGTGTGCCTGCATATATGCACCCATCAGCCATAACTTTATGACCACCCAACTAATATTGATTAGGTCCCCCTTTATGCCGCCAAAACAGCCCTGACTCTTTGAGGCATAGACACCACTAGACTTCTGAAAGTATGCTGTAGTATCTGGCACCAAGCTGTCAGTAGCAGATCCTTTAAGTCCTGCAATTTGCGAGGTGGAGCCTTCCATGTATCGCACTTGTTTTTCAGGCACATCCCACAGATTCTCCATGAGATCTGGAGAATTTGGAGGCCAAGTCAACATCTTGAACTTGTTGTGTTCCTCAAACCATTCTTAAACTATTTTTGAAGTGTGGCGCATTATCCTGCTGACAGAGGACACCGGTGGGGAATACCAATCCCATTAAGGGGTGTTCTTGGTCAGCAACAATGTTTAGGTAGGTGATATGTGTCAAAGTAACATCTACATGAATAGCAGTACCAAGGTGTCCCAGTAGAACATTGCTCAAAGTATCACACTGCCTCTGCCAGTTTGCCTTTTTCCCATACCGAATCCTGGTGCCAACTCTTCCCCAGTTAAGTGATGCATATACACCCAGCCATCCACATGATGTAAAAAAAAAAACTGTGATTCATCAGACCCAATCCACCTTCTTCCATTGCTCTGTGGTGCAGTTCTGATGCTCATTTGCTCATTGTGAGCACTTATGGCTGTTGAAATGGGTCAGCATGGGCAGCTTGACCGGCCTAGGGCTACACAGCCCCATACACCACAAACTGCAATGCCCATTTTTCTGCTTTTAACTCCACTTCATGAACAACATGTTTGCTTGCTACCTAATATATTTCACTGACTTTCAGATGCCACTGTATTGAGTTAAGTGTTATTCACTTAACTGGCCAGTTGTCAACAAATTAAGGCTGATCAGTGTACATTAGTTGTGGAATTTTCTATTCACCTTTTTCTAATGCTCCTTATGTTTTTTGTTTTTAAGAGCCTTGCTTCCAGTTCTACAACAGAAGGCCAAGAAGGGCCCCATTCGTCAATCTAAATATTCCATCCATTGCATAAATGCTATATTTTCCAGCAAGGAGACACAGTTTGCCCAGATATTTGAGGTTAGTGCATCACCTGAGATTTCATTACATTACACTGTGTGATGTGTCTTTCGCATTTCTTAATGATTGCTTTACCTGCCAGTTATCTGTGAGTCTTGTTGCTGCAGCCCTTCCCCAGGCATGCAAAACGGTGTGGTTTCTTTTTTCCAGCTTTTGATGTGATGACTGTTTGTACATAATCATTCTCCCTGGGCTGCTGCTCATTTTATAGCTTGTGCTTCCATTTCCTGAGTGCTAGAATCTGTCATTTTCTCTGCTTTCTGCCTGAAGATGACTATGTACATCCAGACACTTAATGCCTGCATTTGCCTTAATATTTTATACTGCATTTCAGATTGGTGCAATCCCAGCAGATCAGAGTGGTGCATTGTGAATTTCAGCGTTTAATGTGATTCATGGATCGAATATTTTTATTTCAGTACAGTTGTATGTTTTATTTTTATTTTTTTTTCCTTTCAGCCTATATTTACAGCTCACACCACATGCAGTCCAGTGGGTTTTTCTTCTGCATCAAAAACGCATGGAAAGTAGGTTATAGTTCAAACCAGTGTTTGTAGTTCCAGTTCCAGAAAAAAAGTAGAACATGCTGCATTTTTCCTGAACTGTACTGAAACGCTGTAAAATGCATCAAAAACACACTGGAAAGCACATAATCGCATCAAAACCGCACTGGAACATACATCCTTAATTAAGGTTAAGAAAAGAGGGGGAAAATGTACTGGACTGCATCTAAAACGCACCAAAAATGCACATGCATAAAAGAAATCGGAACATATTCGGAATGCATTTCTGTGGTGTCAACTGGCCCTAAGGCTCCATTCACACCTAGGCATTTGTAATCGCGGGGGCTGAATTGCTGCGCAGTGCGATTTTTTGATGCAATTTGCGTGCGGCAATCGTGACAAAATCGATACGTTGTCGCCCAAAAGAAGCTTCTGCTCCTTTTTGAGCGTCAAGCTTCACACATTGTGATTTTGCCGCAATTGCAGCACAATTGATCGCCCACCAATCGTGGCAAAAATGCACAATGGTTTGGGTGCCATTAACAAGTAATGGCATTGCAATCGCGTCCCATGTTTGGCCTTGATTCTGGAAACACGGGCAGAACCCTGTCGATTCCTCCCACAATTACAAGCGCCTAGGTGTGAATGGAGCCTGTCAAGGCAGAAAAATATGTAGCACATAAACGAGTAAGGGTGCTATAGAACAGTAACCTAAAGAAATGATCTGTTAATTGTGGTAAGGTGTAAGATATTTGGGAGGTGGGCTTTCTTTTATATAAAGTATATGTCAGGTGGACGAAGGTAGTCCAGACCCTAATCTGTTTTAATTCAGATATGAAGGCTTATTTAGAAATGTTACACTGATCCTTTAACTTTAGTAATATGGGTCATTGTTTTTAGCACAGACATGTCAGTTCCACCACAGGGTTCTAAAGACAAGAAACCACTGTAGACTCATTATTGTTAAATTCGTTGAGGGCATTGAGATGATGTTGTTGTTATTGTTATTATTTATTAATATAATACAGGATTTATATAGTGCCAACAGTTTACGCAGAGTTTTACAGTAAAGAGGGGGACAGTACAACTACAATACAGTTCAATACAGAAGAAATAGGAGGGCCCTGCTCATGAAGCTTTTACAATCTAAAGGGAGGGGGAGGTATGAATAGGGTAGGCAGTAGATGGCGCAGGTCTCCCTGATAACCGTGTGTGGGGAGTGTCCCAGCATGTACTGTACCACATACCTAACAAGGGAATGTGGATCATGTGCTGTCTGCCACTTCCTTCTTGATGAGGACAAAAAAAAGGCATTTTCCTACATTTGCAACTTATTAGAAATTCCTTTACTTGGTCACTTCAAAATCTGTAGAAGTGATTGGGCAACCAGATTACTTTTACAGCCATCCAGATTGCTGCTGCCTTAAAGTGTAAAGCCCACAGAGAGGACACGTTCTTTGCAGTTAAAGGGTATAATGTTACTTAGTTCACTTATCCAGGGCAGCTTTCTCCTCCCTGTGTTGAGCATTTGTGTACTGTAATATATTTTCTGGAAGATCTTCATTATATTGCTTGTCTAGCATCACACTGCCCTTTCCAAAACCCTCTAATAATGACTTTTCCGTATGTTATGAAGAAGGGGAGGTGTTCTGTAGTGCCATGGAGTTCAGGCAGAACTAACAACCTTGTTTGGGATTTCAGTACAGCAGAGGCAGTGTTTGCCAGCCCAAGCAGAAAGTAAGGAGCCCACTTTTTTTTTTTTTTTGTAAGGCAGAATCAACAGTTTTTTTTTTTTTCTGCATTTGCATTTAAGGAGACAAAAAAATTAAATATGCATGTATTGTGGTAACGTAGCTCCCCCCCAGACATACACTTTATGCTTTGTGTGCAATTTGGATTTTAGTACTTTGCTTTTTCCACCAAATTGTATTAAGAATTTAGTTCAGTTAATGCAGAGCTACAGTGCAGAGTGTTAGTTCATGGGACTATGACCGCTTTTATTAACTTTTACTCCTTTTCTTATGTTCAGCCACTTCACAAAAGCTTGGATCCAACCAACCCTGAGCAGCTCATCATATCCCTTGTTTCCATTGGTCACATAGCTCAGCTGGCTCCTGATCAGTTTGCTTCTCCTCTTAAGTCTATGGTGGCCAATTTTGTGGTGAAGGATTTGTTGATGACTGACAGAGTAAGTTGATAGTCTGCATTGCTTTTGAACGTCCATCTGCTTCCTGTCTCAAGTTTTCCCTCACTTAAAGTTTTTGCTGCCAAAATGTTTTACACTATATTGTCAAAAGTATTGGGGGTCTGCCTTTACACGCACATAAACTTTAATGCAGCTATAACAGCTTCAACGCTTCTGGGAAGGTTGTCCACAAGGTTTAGGAGTGTATCTATGGGAATGTTTGACCATTCTTCCAGTAGCGCATTCATGAGGTCAGGCACTGATGTTGGAAGAGAAGGCCTGGCTTGCAGTCTCTGCTCTAATTCATCCCAAAGGTGTTCTATCGGGTAAAGGTCAGGACTCTGTGCAGGCAAGTTAAGCTCCTCCACCCCAAACTCGCTCACCCATGTCTTTATGGACCTTGCTTTGTGCACTGTTCCAAATCAGTGGGTGAGCGGGGAGGATCATGGTGTGGGATTGTTTTTTAAGGAGTTGGGCTTGGCCCCTTAGTTCCACTGAAGGGAACTCTTAAGGCGTCAGAATACCAAGACATTTTGGACAATTTCATGCTCCCAACTTTGTGAGTACAGTTTGGGGATGGCCCCTTCCTATTCCAACATGACTCCGCACCAGTGCACAAAGCAAGATCCATAAAGACATGGATGAGCGAGTTTGGGGTGGAGGAACTTGACTACAGTATATAATATGTATACACAGTATGTAAACACATTTTATCAGAAACGTCTAACAGTTATATCAACTTGATAAGCAAAACCATTTGAGATTAGAAAGACACTTCTTTTTCTGTCCCAAGGACTGATCTGATTTTTATCCACTGCCCAGCTTTCTCCTCCAACAGGCATAGTAGGACCACCACCACACTCAATACTTGTTCCTCAACTCTGTGTCCACTGAGGAAGTTGCTAAATACCTTTCTGAGTCCCACCACACCATCTGTCTCCTCACAAATACTATGGCCCTCTCCTGCTCTGTCTCTCCTTTCCACTGGCACGTTTTTCTTCCCCTTTCAAACATGCACTGGTTACCCCCCATAACCCTCACTCGATCCCACCAATTTGAGCAAGTGTTTCTTAAATCTTAATTTTTTTTTACCTTAATGCATTCTCAGCATTAAGGTAAAGAACCTTCTGCACTGCAGGATACCCCCCACACCTCCCTTATACTTACCTGAGCCTGATTGCGATCCAGCACTGTGTCTGAGTGCAGCAGCTATCTCCCTCTTTACCGTGCAGCTTGATAGCAGCGGGAGCCATTGGTTCCTGCTGCTGTCAGTCAAATCCTACAACAAAGCCACTCTGTGTAAATGGACGAAGGCAGCAGGGCTCAGGAGCCAGCCTGCACGAGTACCCCTCTTGGTAAGCAGTTGGACAGGAAGAGGGTTGGGTACTCGTAAGGTGGGAGTAGCCAGGAGCTCCGGTGGGGGACCCCAGGGGATGAGGAAATGTGTTGCTGTGTGCAAAACCATTGTCTTTGTCTCTGTTAGGGAGATTCACCCTCTCTGTTTGTCCTGCTTACCGTTATCATGGAAAGTGAAACTGTAAAATAAAATCCCAAATTTTGGCTTAACACCCGAACAGTGATAGAGGGGAAATCTTCCAATGGCACTAGCTCTGGGCACCCTATTGACACCCTAAGATTCCCTCACTTTGGAGGGATTACCTATCACTTGTTGTGGCTATGGGACAGAAAGTGAAAGGAACATACAGTGGGGACAGAAAGTATTCAGACCCCCTTAAATTTTTCACTCTTTGTTATATTGCAGCCATTTGCTAAAATCATTTATGTTCATTTTTTTCCTCATTAATGTACACACAGCACCCCATATTGACAGAAAAACACAGAATTGTTGACATTTTTGCAGATTTATTAAAAAAGAAAAACTGAAATATCACATGGTCCTAAGTATTCAGACCCTTTGCTGTGACACTCATATATTTAATGCTGTCCATTTCTTCTGATCATCCTTGAGATGGTTCTGCATCTTCATTTGAGTCCAGCTGTGTTTGATTATACTGATTGGACTTGATTAGGAAAGCCACACACCTGTCTATATAAGACATTACAGCTCACAGTGCATGTCAGAGCAAATGAGAATCATGAGGTCAAAGGAACTGCCTGAAGAGCTCAGAGACAGAATTGTGGCAAGGCACAGATCTGGCCAAGGTTACAAAAAAAATTCTGCTGCACTTAAGGTTCCTAAGAGCACAGTGAACTCCATAATCCTTAAATGGAAGACGTTTGGGGCGACCAGTACCCTTCCTAGAGCTGGCCGTCCGGCCAAACTGAGCTATCGGGGGGAAAGACCTTGGTGAGAGAGGTAAAGAAGAACCCAAAGATCACTGTGGCTGAGCTTCAGAGATGCAGTCGGGAGATGGGAAAAAGTTGTAGAAAGTCAACCATCACTGCAGCCCACAACCAGTCTGGGCTTTATGGCAGAGTGGCCCGACGGAAGCCTCTCCTCAGTGCAAGACACACGAAAGCCTGCATGGAGTTTGCTAAAAAAACACCTGAAGGACTCCAAGATGGTGAGAAATAACATTCTCTGGTCGGATGAGACCAATATAGAACTTTTGTCCTTAATTCTAAGCGGTATGTGTGACGAAAACCAGGCACTGCTCATCACCTGCCCAATTCAGTCCCAACAGTGAAGCATGGTGGTGGCAGCATCATGCTGTGGGGGTGTTTTTATGCTGCAGGGACAGGACGACTCGTTGCAATCGAGGGAAAGATGAATGCGGCCAAGTACAGGGATATCTTGGATGAAAACCTTCTCCAGATTGCTCAGGACCTCAGACTGGGCCGAAGGTTTACCTTCCAACAAGACAATGACCCTAAGCACACAGCTAAAATAACGAAGGAGTGGCTTCACAACAACTCCGTGACTGAATGGCCCAGCCAGAGCCCTGACTTAAACCCAATTGAGCATCTCTGGAGAGAGCTAAAAATGGTTGTCCACCAATGTTTACCATCCAACCTGACAGAATTGGAGAAGATCTGCAAGGAGGAATGGCAGAGGATCCCCAAATCCAGGTGTGAAAAACTTGTTGCATCTTTCCCAAAAAGACTCATGGCTGTAGTAGATCAAAAGGATGCTTCTACTAAATACTGAGCAAAGGGTCTGAATACTTAGGACCATGTGATATTTCAGTTTTTCTTTTTTAATAAATCTGCAAAAATGTCAACAATTCTGTGTTTTCCTGTCAATATGGGGTGCTGTGTGTACATTAATGAGGAAAAAAAATGAACTTAAATGATTTTAGCAAATGGCTGCAATATAACAAAGAGTGGAAAATTTAAGGGGGTCTGAATACTTTCCGTCCCCACTGTAGATGGCAAAAAAAAGCAACATGGGTTAACACCCTCCCTTATTCTGTCCCAAATGGGAAAAAACTTTTTTGCCTTTTATTTTTACTTTATCTAACAACATCACAAAGCAACTTTTTGCAAGGCAAAATTGCCAAAATGAAATACTTGTTTCTCCAGGAAAATTATGTTTGTATTACGTTTAGGCAAAAATGAAGTATTATTATTTAAGTTAATAATCTACATTATAGGTTAATTGCAGAAAATGGAACACGCCTTTTCACTTCAAAGAAAGAATTTTTAAAAATTTTAATGGATGTTTTTCAAGTGTTTATGCATTTCAATATTAGTGCTTTATTTTAAAACTACTGTGTGCAATTACAGATTTAATCCCATTTACTGTTTAGTCTACGGTTCTCCCTGGTTCTCTTCTAGGCCAGAGAGAACATATCTGGCACCTGGTGATATCTGAGTGAAACAAGTTATAAACCAGTCACTTCTTTCCTAAACTTGTTATTTTGAATTGTTAGAATGATCTCCTAAACAGTAGTTTCTCTACAAAAATAGGGCCTCTTATATTCTGTAGTGGTGGTGAACCCATCAAGATTTGAAAGTGTTGGCAAAAAATGAAAATTGGCGCAATTGGTTATGTCCATTTTACCATCTGTATGAAACCAGAAAACCAAATGCAATAAATAAAAAAGTCGCATACAAATAGTCCATCCAAACATGGGGTCTTTGCGATATTGCTGTCCGGTAACTCAGGGCAAGCCTCAGTAAAGGAGGTAGAGGCAACCTTCATGTATCATGTAAAAGAGAAAAGATGCAGCTACGGTACCTCTAAGTGAAGACTGGTTAAAAATATTTTTGACACAATATAGGAAAGTAACTCACATTTTTGATCGATAAATGACGTCACTGTGACGCCATCACGCTTGGCGCTGCGCTTCAAGAGCGTTCCAACCCTCTCTCTTGGATCCTGTGTTGGATACACATGCAGCTGGCCTCTGGACCCAGCTGAGCAGAGACACCAGTGGCACAGAGTGGCGGTTGTCCCATGAACACTGGACTATACCTATATGCCTATTTTATTGATCAAAATGTGAGTTACTCTATTTTGTGCCAAATAAATTCTGCACTTGGAGGCGCATGTGCATCTTTTCTCTTTTATTGGAAAGTGTTTGACTGGGGGGCTGCTTCATGATGAAAGTGAAGTTGCCATATTACAGGGGGTCCCCGGGTTACAAACAAGTTAGGGACTGTAGGTTTGTTCTTAAGTTGAATCTGTTTGTAAGTCGGAACAGGTACATTTTTTAAGTGTAGCTGCAGCCAAAAAAACTATTTTTAAGCTTTTTGGATAGCATAAGGAAGGGTTAACACCCCTGTAACATTTGTT
Source organism: Aquarana catesbeiana (assembly GCF_042186555.1). Taxonomy (NCBI): domain Eukaryota; kingdom Metazoa; phylum Chordata; class Amphibia; order Anura; family Ranidae; genus Aquarana; species Aquarana catesbeiana. The sequence continues at coordinate 107,226,844 of NC_133325.1, read as the reverse complement.
TTTCTGTGTGTGCCCCTGTTCAGAAGATTTCACCTCACTTTCTGTCCCAATGACAATTGGATTTTGAAAATTTTGGGTTGTTGTGGAAACAAGCCTTGGTGATAAAGCATCAGTGGAGGTACCTTTTCCCCATAATAGCTCTTACAGGAGTGAATTTCCCTTCCTAGGGGTAGATTTTCTCTCACTTCCTGTTGTCTCCCTCCGTTTGTAAGTAGGAGTCGTTTGTAAGTCGGATGTTTGTAACTAGGGGACCCCCTGTATAGGGAAGGTGTTTTTGTGCCTAAACCACGAAAAATGTACATTGTCTGGAGCTCCTCCTGAGAAATACTGCAATTTCTGATATGCAACTGCACCTAGGTACTCCTGTGATTACAGCCTCCTATATATCTGTAGTGTGAGACCTAGGACACTTCTGCCTCTGACTGCTAGTCTAATAAGAGTTGGTAACGTCACTACTGTAATGCTCGCTGTTCTCCTTTTCTAAAGGCATTGATAAGGGGAATCAAAAGCCCTCCCTTTACAGAGAGTGCAGTAATGACCCCACAGAGAATGCTGGTGACTAGTCCTTTTCCCTCTGCCTTGTCACAGCTTTCACAGTTCAGCTCTTCCTTAGAATCTTACAGCAAACATTTTGAGTTTTAAAGCAAAACAACTAACAATTGGGGACCAAGTTTAATGTGTATCACCTTGTATATATTTTCCTTTTTTTAAGTGTCCTGGCAGAAAGACTACTAAGCTCTGGGTTCCTGATGATGAAGTGTCACCTGAAACATTGGTGAAGGCAAGTAAAATTTTAAATCTAGCATGTATTGTTGGTAATGGCCCAGTCAGACCCATCAATTGCAATTCATTAAGATATTGTGAACATTAGTGCGTTGTGGTGCCACTTATTTTCAATGGCACACCACAGCACTTTAAATGCACGTGTTGCAATGCGCAGTAAGGCTACCATGTGCTCTGGTGCTCAACATGTAAAAAATGGTGCAATTCAGACTTTATCTGATTTGATATGCTGGCAGCCCAGCTGGCTGCCATAGCACAATGCAAATTAACACAGAATGCACCACAACGAGCTGGAAAGATCAGAAACAGCCCTAAAGGTTTTACTTTCACATATATTCATTAAATCTCATTGTAGGCCTTGGTTCACATATATGCGAATTGGGTTGTTTTTTGAGCCGTATCCGATTCGCATGACATGTGGACCGAACCGGCTTTCTTATCTGTGGACTGGTCGTAGTGCGTTTTTCAAAAGAGTCCTGTACGATTTTAGGTCCAGTTCAGATGTGATTTCAAATGTCATGCACTTAACAAATTCGCACCCAACGCTCACCTGAACCAATAAACGCAAACAAACCAGACTCTTGAAAAATCACACTGAAACCATGCCTGGACATTTGTGAATAGAGCCTAAGGGTTGCTGCCAACCTCATATTTAAAGTAAGTGCGAAGCGTGTTCATCCCAAATATAATTGCTGCAATAAATTTCTATTTTGAATAGTACTTTTAAAGAAAAGAGCGCCTAATCCATGCATCGGGCCTAGTAATATTGGCTATGTTGTATTTTCTTTTTTATAGTTTTTTTATTTTTAAATAATCCTTTCATTACTTAAAACTGCTAATCTGAAAAGGTAAATTAAATGAAAACAACTACCAGTCGACACACCTGATATCATAAGTGCTTTATTATGTAAAAACCTAATCTAGAAACTTAAATTTTTGGACCATTGCCGTGTGACTTTGTAAGGCCACTGATCAAATTGCTGGACCATTATGAAGTTAGAAATTATTGGGGGAAAAACCCCAACCTCCTAGATGGTTATCCTTTGTGCAACAGAGAGATCCTGGAAGACATCTGCAAGTATGTACAGGCCTGGGTGCCTGCTTTTAGTTTGCATTACCAGCTGAGCTACTTTTATAGTATCTAGAACAGTGGTGTTAAACTGCTGTCCCTTCAGCTGTTGCAAAACTACAAGTCCCATCATGCCTCTGCTTGTGGGAGTCATGCTTGTAACTGTCAGCCTTGCAATGCTTCATGGGTCTTGTAGTTTCACAACAGCTGGAGGGCTGCCAGTTTGAGACCCTTGATCTAGAACATTAGCTCCATCTGAAAAATGTTGCGTTTTACACCAGATGGCCATCATTAATGATCATAGCCTTCACATTTTCCACGCTAGTATTTAACCAAGGTACTGTATGCTTTAAGGGAATGTTTTCAGAAACCATTTTTTTTTGTTAATGTAGATGCAAGGCATTAAAATGATGGTCCGCTGGTTACTAGGCATGAAGAATAACCATAGTAAGTCTGGAACATCTACACTACGACTTTTAACAGCAATATTACATGCTGATGGAGATTTAACTGAACATGGGAAACTAAGGTAAATCAGTCCTTGCATATTTTCAGTTACAGTTGTCTATATTCTGATTCCAATGTTCAAGAACCTCCCCCCCCCCCCCCCCCCCCCAGTGTGTGTGTGTGTGTGTGTGTGTGTGTGTGTGTGTGTGTGTGTGTGTGTGTGTGTGTGTGTGTGCCCCCTGCTTCTGTAAACTAAGTATCCATGGCACACTAAAATACCAGACCGAGTAGGCATTTGTGCCCTAACCTATGTTTCCTCTCTTTGTGCAGTAAACCAGATATGTCACGGCTCAGGCTGGCAGCTGGAAGTGCAATTGTGAAGTTGGCACAGGAGCCTTGTTACCATGAAATTATAACTCTGGAGCAATACCAGTTGTGTGCTTTAGTGGTCAATGTATGTATATTCTTATTTCTGTCCCCTACAGATCATTTAACTAGATTGAAAGAGTTATACATTTAACTATATCTTGTAGTTTTATCTGTTTTTTACTACTGTTGGATATGGACACATACCTCTATGCACTTGTTTTTCCCTACCGAGAATAATGTGTAAAGTTAAGAGTAAGGTATCAGCTATTGCAGCTACAGATGTTCGTATTTTTGGGGCCTGATTTCCTTCCCTGGATTTTATATTAATCAGCATCTCCTGCTAGCTGTTAAACAAAATTCTTAATCGTACAGTATATGACAGGGCAGGAAGTCAATGACCATTAGGTTATATGCTGCTATCTGAAGGTGATTGGACGTTGACAAAAGCTTTGCTTAGAATACCCATCCCAGTGCACCCACTTCAGTGGGACTCCGTTTTTCTGCATATGTCCTTAGGTGATGGAGCTCTTCTCCTATGGACAAATTTTCTTTACTTTTTGTCACTGCTTTGACTGACACTTCTATCAAGATCCAACTGCTTGTTGTCTTAGGGCTTGCTAGCGGTTTCTAGATCAGTTGCCCTCAATGTACGTTGTGGTAGGACCGGCTTGTAATGTGTGCTTCGGGAGCTGGATTGTGCATTCGGCACTAACCGTGGCATGTGGTGCAACAAGTTTAGTTAGCCGCAGGGTGCTTTTCAGGGTCCAGGGCTATGTTTGTTCCTTTAGCACCCAGACCTTGAGTTCACATATGCAGAGTCTTGTGGCCAAAAACCTGACAGCTGAAGCTGCCTGTAAAAAGCACCTCACATATATGAGACACTTGACCAGCTTATATAAGATGTCACAGGAGGGATGGTTTTACTTGCACAGTAAAACATCCCAACCCCCCCCTTATTCAGGAACCTCTACCTCAAAATAAAGAACACCTAACCACTCTGCCCAGGCTTCAACTTCTAAAAAAAGATCAGCCTTTCCTTTCAGTGCAAGTCTTGGGCCATAAAACCCACCAAGTCTTCACCAAAGCCCTCTTCCCAATGAAGAAATAACAGTAGGAAGGGGGATGTCTGTTGCAGTTTGCTCCTCTCTGGGTCACAGATGTCCCAGACCTGTGGGTTCATTGGTTTCAAAGGTTTACTAAATAGAGTTCAAAACTCTACCCCCCTCACCACTTTCTCTTCTCAAATCAGCCAACAACTGCTCAAGGAAAATCAGATTTACAAAATGCTCTGAACCATCCTATGGTTTAGGGAGTAGTTGTTCCCATGCTTCCATAAGAAAGGTTCAAAGAATATTATTTAAACCTCTTTACTGTACCAAAGCTCAATGGGGGAGGGGTATTCATTCGATTCTGGACTTAAAATCCCTCAACAAATATCTTAAAAATCCAACATTTTGCATGCAATCTGAAAGGTCAGTAATTGCCCCTTCGAGACGAGGGGGATACATGGCATCTGTAGACATGCTTATCTGCATGTTTCCATTTATCTACCTCATCTGTGCTTTACAGTGTTGGACATTTCTAGTTTGTTGTACTGCTCTTTGGCCTATCCTCTGCTAGCATCCTGGTCACAGGCTATCTAGACTGTCTTCTCCTGAAGGACTCCTTTCCCTTCCAGCTGTCGGCAAACTTGCAGTCCACATCCCAGGAGTGGAAACGAATTGCCACAGTCACCTGGATGAAGGGGAATGAACATTTTACCCAGATATCTTCAGTCTGATATGTTACATTTGAGGGACTAATGCCGCGTACACACGAGCGGACTTTACGGCAGACTTTGCCCGGCGGACGGGATTTCGTCGGACAATTCGATCGTGTGTGGGCTCCAGCGGACTTTGTTTTCTCAAAAGTTGGACGAACTTAGATTTGAAACATGTTTTAAATCTATCTGTCGAACTCGAGTCCGGTCGAAAAGTCCGCTCGTCTGTATGCTAGTTCGACGGACAAAAAGCCACGCTAGGGCAGCTCTTGGCTACTGGCTATAAACTTCCTTGTTTTAGTCCGGTCGTACGTAATCACGTACGAATTCGACGGACTTTGATGGATTGTGTGTAGGCAAGTCCGTTCATTCGGAAAGTCCGTCATAAAGTCCGTTGAAAAGTCCGCCGGGCAAAGTCTGCCGTAAAGTCCGCTTGTGTGTACGCGGCATAAGAGTGAAGAAATCTTAGCCTCCAGATTGAACAACAAACTTCCTCTGGAAATATAGACAAAAACTCACCCAAGCTCTACCGCATATTTATAGGATGATGAGAATGCTGGCAACTTGATTGCTTCTTCTTAAATCTTTATTGAGCACAGACAGCAGTGCAACATCAAAACGCTAACATGTCTCGGCAAAAGCCTTCCTCATAGCATACAGATTTATAATAAAATCAAGTTTATATAAGAAAAGGTATCCATTCATCCAAAAAAGGGGACGATGCAATCCAATTTAAAATCAATTAACAATAAAATCATGTGAGGTTGGTATAACCAGAGAAAGGGGAGGGAAAGAATGGAAAACACAGACTTAAAACTACAGGGCAAACAATTATTAACCCCCTGTGGAATCAAATTATATTTTTTTAAAAACAAAATCACATCCATTCTACTGTTCATTCCACTAGGAAATCGAGTATTCAATCTGTGTATCCACCACACCTCCCGCTGAAGTAGGGCATGGTGTGTATCCCCCCCCTAACAGATCTTCTCACCTGTTCCAGACCGCAAAAAGAAAAGGACTTCAGATTACCACCATGGACTGTTCTAAAATGTTTAGATACTTTTATGCATTCCTATTTACAGTATCATTGTAATGTTCTGATATTCTAATATGTAAATTGCAGATCGTGCATCCCACATACTGTACTCTACAAGTACTGCAATCTATTGGGTAGACAATCATCTTTGAGTTACAATTTATAAAACTTTTTACTGGATATGTTCTACCTGTTGAAAAAGAAATAACAGACTTGCTTTTTCTATGTCTTTTACACTGTTTACAGGCGTTATAACCACAGGGATAGGAGCCCACTGTCCCCAACCATGAAATGGAAGGGGAAGTGGAACGAAATAGAGAAGAGGAAAGTTTAGTACCCAAAGTAGGAGCTTTCTTACTAGAAAAACTGTACCTGTCTTAAAATATGATGCAAAGTTTTGTCCGCATATAAGACAGGAAGGCAGTGTTTTATGATAGAAATAATCTGGTTGTATTGTTGTGAGTAAGTGGTCACAAAGTGAACACCTCCCCTCCCACTGGACCATGCCTTACTGATAGAAGAGGAATTCCCAATCATATCACCACGTTCTCTATCTTCTGCCTCTATTAAATATCTGCTATATCCTCGCTCTCTCAACCTACTGGAAACAATGTTACATTCTTTAACAAAATCCTTATCAGAAGAACAATTTCTCCTTGCTCTAATGAACTCACCCGTTAGCAATGCCCGCACTATATGCGCTGGATGACAACTCGATGCCAGCAGAAGTGGGTAACCTGCACATTGCTTCCTGTAGGTTCTGGTAGAAACTATTCCACTAACCGCACATCCCACCAAAGTCAAATCCAGATAATCAATACTAATCAGATCCGAAGTGTGGGTAAACTCCAAATTCAGATGATTGGCATTGAGATAAGCCAAAAATAAGTCCAATACATTGTAAATAATATTTAGAGTCAAACATGAAATAGTTGTATTTTAGCCAGAATTCTATGGACATGCACAAAAATTCGCACAATTCCCACTTATAACATATATAACTGAATTTTTTTTTTACCTTAATGCAAACCATGCATTAAGGTAAAAAACATTTTTAGGTTTAGTAACACTTTAACCACTGACCACCCTCCGTGGATATATGTCGCTACTTTCCCTTTACATACCGGGATATATCAGATAGCTGCCATAACCCCAGTATTTTTTTTAAACGGCAGGCAGGCCGCTTTAGCATAAAAGTGGTCTTAGTGGAGCTGTGGGTAGCGGCGGAAACAATGCGATCCCCGGGATGGATGGGTAGGAAGTCGAGTGAGGGAAAGATGGCCCCCACTGGACTCTATGCCCTTGGAGGACCGGAGCGACATCAAACATCACTTCCGCCCTCTGGCCTTAAAGGGACAATTGAAAAAAAAAAAATAATAATTTTTTTTTTTTTTAATCGCTTTTTAAGTGTAAATGTGAGATCTGAGGTCTTTTTGACCCCAGATCTCACATTAAAGAGGCCCTGTCCTGCTTAGTTCTATTACAAGGGATGTTTACATTCCTTATAATAGAAATATAAGTGATTAAAAAAAAAAAAAAATAAAGGGACCGTGTAAAAATATAAAGTAAAATAAACAAGAAAAAATTACACGCGCCCTGTTCCTCCGAGCTGGCGCACAGAAGGGAACGCATACGCATAAGTCACACCCATATATGTAGACGTGTTCAAACCACACATGTGAGGTATTGCCGCAATTCTTAGAGCGAGAGCAATAATTATAGCACTGGATCTCCTCTATAACTCTAAACTGGTAACCTGTAGAATTTTTTAACGTCGCCTTTTGAGATTTTTAAATACCAAAGTTTGTCGCCATTTTACGAGCGTGCGCAATTTTGAAGCATGACATGTTGGGTATCAATTTACCAGGCGTAACATTATCTTTCACATTATAGAAAAAACTTGTGCTAACTTTACTGTTTTTCCAATTTTTTTTTTATTCAAAAAAGTGTATCCCCCCCCCAAAAAAAAGCGTATGTAAGACCGCTGCGCAAATACTTTGGGACATAAATTATAGCAACGATCTCCATTTTATTCTCTAGGGTCTCTGCTAAATAAATATATATAAAAAAATATATATATATATATATATATATATATATATATATATATATATATATATATATATATTTATTAATGTTTGGGGGTTCTAAGTAATTTTCTAGCAAAAAAAATATATATATATATTTTAACTTGTAAACAAGTGTCAGAAATAGGCTTGGTCCTTAAAGAGGAGTTCCCATTTTAAAAACAAAATTAAAAGTCAGCAGCTACAAATACTGCAGCTGCTGACTTTTAATAATCGGACATTTACCTGTCCCACGGTCCAGCGATGCGGGGGATAGAAGCTCCGCTCGTCTCCCCCTCCGTTCGGCGGTGCCGGCATTGCACCTGTGGGCGCTGGCTGCGCGAGCGGCGCCGTGATTGGCCGCTCAGTCATCTGGGACCTGTAATGTGTCCCAGATGATTGACAAGAGGGAGGGGGCAGAGCTGAGCCCTTCCTACGCCGAGGGGAAGTGATGTCACCAGCCCAGGCACTGAAGGAGGCAGACTACGAGGGACCCCCTAGCAACAGCCGTTTAGAGGTGAGTAAAAAAAATTTTCCAAATTTTTTTTTTTTTAGGAATGCTTTTTTTTTTTTTTTTTGGTGGAACACCACTTTTAAGTGGTTAAATTCAGAGATTACTCTGTGCCTCACATTCTGGTCTTCCTGCAATCCCGTCTTGAACAGAATTTGGCCTTAAGGACTCTGAAAGAACAACCTTGTACATTCTCCTTTTTTTGCTACACCCTCTGCTTCCTTGGAATCTCAACTTGATTCTCTCTGCTCTGCAGAAACCACCCTTTGAACCTATCACTAATAGTCACTTAGAGGATCTCTCCTACAAAGTAGCCATTTTGCTTGCTACCACATCTGTCAGACAACCCTCAGTTGGCAGCCCTTCTATGTAAGGAGTAGTTCCTCATACTTCACGAAGACAAGTTTGCCATATGACGTCCTTCCTTAATTGGTCTTCCACCTCAGTGAGGACAGAGTCCTACCAGCCTTATGCCCTGCTCTAATGCATTCAAACAAAATATCTCTTCATTCCCCAGATGTAATCACAGCCATCAAAGCCTACATCAAAGCTACAGTTTTGATCAGACAGATGGATGTCCCGTCCTTAGGACCCTGCAAGGGATACCTTTCTTCCTAGTCAGCTATCGCAAGATGAAAGAAAAATCTGATGTCTAATGCTTACACTCTCACAGACTCAATGGTTCTAGGGGTTCCCAGTGTGCATGCCCTCAAAAGCGTGCCAGTGACCAATTACCTGAAGGTATGAGCCTATAACTCAAGGTCTATAGCAATCCCCCCCCCCAAAAAAAATAAAATTCTCACCAAATAAACAGGACCATAAAAAAAGTGGACACATTTACTAGGAAGATAGAGGGCACACGGGCTGACTGATCAGGTCTGCTGGTAAGTTTTTCCCCCAGTCTCCTCTATGGAGCAGCGGATGTCACCAGACAAGGGTCCATTGACACCTGTCAACATCTGATCCATTAAAAACAGATGGATGGAGATCCGTCCCCCATCCCTCTGGCGGATAAGATGGCAGTCAGGTGTAAACGAACTGCGCCCTCCCCATGTGTAAGGGACTAAAAGGTATGAGGGCTGAAGTGGTTAACGCTTTCTATCAGTATCGGTTTCCTTTCTCCCTTTTCACCATACTTTTTAAAAATTAAAATATTTCATGTTGTTCAAAACATTGCTTTCAAAAGGTTTCACTGATAAAATATTAGTACTTCACTGTTTTATGTTTTTCAACAGGATGAGTGTTATCAAGTCCGACAATTATTTGCCCAAAAACTACACAAAGGCCTTTCCAGATTAAGACTGCCACTTGAATATATGGCTGTCTGTGCCCTCTGTGCTAAAGATCCTGTGAAAGAGAGGAGGGCACATGCCAGGCAATGCTTAGTAAAAAATATCAACGTTAGAAGAGAATATTTAAAGCAGCATGCTGCAGTAAGTGGTAAGTGAGATTAACTGTTGTAATGCCTCCCTTGTTTGTGATATATGTGGGTGTTTCATTTTTTAATGCCTTGATGTAGTGAAACATTTTTTTTCTTTTTTTTTTTTTTCTTTTTTTTTTTAGAAAAGCTGCTGTCTCTTCTGCCAGAGTATGTTGTCCCATATACAATTCACCTACTTGCACATGATCCGGATTATGTGAAAATTCAGGATATTGAACAACTAAAGGACATAAAAGAGTAAGCCTGCTCTATATTCATTCCTCTATTACACTGAAAGTGTGTTTTTTTGAGAATAAACAGCCGACAGAAAATTTGATTGTATTCAGAAAGCATGAAAATATTATTCTATTGACAGTGGTCCATTTTCAGAGTGGTCAAAAAAGCTTAGACAGCATGGAAACCAGCATGTTTATACAAGGATCCTCCATTAGATTTAATAACGAACTCGTATGAATGCCACATAAAAAAAAGGGGGAAGTTCTCCCAATAGTGTAAATCGGTAAGTATGAACAGCAGTGCTTAATATGTATACAGGCTCCACATTAGAATATCAGGACAGTGTGCATGATGATGGCAACGCGTCTAACGCCAACCTCTGCATTTCAACAGATGTGACATTTTCAGGGGCTTGGATGTGCAACGTTCACCACACGCTGTATATTACAGACTAACCGGAAAGAAGATGGAACCGTTCACCACCCTTGATGTGTCGGGGGCAGTGCCCTCGTAGGGATATCAGATTGGGGGCGGGAGCTGCATCCCAATTGACAGCTATGGGACTGCCTGCTGAGGGATGCATGGAACACCTGTGCTTTCCTATGCGGGTACACATGTCCCTCATATGGAGCAAGGATGTATACACCCCTTGTAAAACAAGGACTTCACAAGGGTTCTGCTGCTACTTTAAAAACAGAGCAGATACCTGTGTGAAATGCTCTTGTTGATAACCAAGTATCCTCTTTTCCTCTCTAGAAAGATCAAAAATGAGTTGAATTTTTCCATTTGTCTTCCACCCTTTTTTCTCTTTCCATCAGTATTTCTCCTATACATTTTTACCAAAATGTTTTTGTTTTGTTTTTGTTTTTTTTGCAAGGTGCTTGTGGTTTATTTTAGAGATTTTAATGTCAAAAAATGAAAACAACAGCCATGCTTTCATTAGAAAAATGGTAGAAAACATTAAGCAAACAAAGGATGCACAAGCTCCGGATGACCCCAAAATGAATGAGGTGTGTTTTAATTTCCTCATAGAATTATGGGATGCTGTACATACACCAGAAATAAAATCAGGGTTGATTAATTTGTTTCTTTTGCAGAAACTATATACAGTATGTGATGTAGCAATGAATATAATTATTTCAAAGAGTACAACCTACAGTTTAGAGTCTCCTAAAGATCCAGTATTACCAGCACGGTACTTCACACAGCCAGACAAGGTGAGTTCTGTAGCCTTCATAAAAAACTAAGCATGTTTTTCAAGCAAGCAAAAGATCTCATCTCTTATTTCAGAATCTAGCTATGCCTTTCAGAACAAAATAAACATTTATCATACTCTACCTGTTACTGAGTAATAGCACACACACACAGATAAAACCAAGTTGCATTTACTTACCTTAAACAGCAGTATCAATAATGCAAATGTTGAATTTTCCTCTTGTGTCCAGTCCACTCAGCAAGTTCTTTGGCCTGCAGGTCATTGAAATCAGATGATATATCCCTTTTTACCACTTGACCCCTCTGCAAGATTTTACCCCCTCCATGACCAGGGGATTTTTTGCTATGCGACAGAATGTAAATATTCCCCAACACACCAAGGAATCTTCAATTGCGTCCAAACTTTTTTATTGAAGAAAGATCACATCACAAACAATGTAGTGCACGAGCTATGACTAGCTGAGGAATCCGGATGGTTATAAAACGGTTCATCTGTGAATAGTTTTGTAGAGATTAGAGTTAACCATTATAATTCCTGCACTACAGGGACACTTCACCATGTGGGTACATGCCCTTCCTTCATGGCAGTTAACACAAATTAGGTTATGATCCTGATATTTTTCTCACAAATGTTTAAAGGATAAGATTGAATTTTGTAACATGTTACACCCACATTCATGGTGCAACAGGTTACAGATGCACCGGTCCAGGCAACCGAATCCCCGGTTTGACAGCAAGCGGGCATCTTCTCCGACCCCGCTCGCTGTCACAATCTAAACAAAACACATGCATGCCGGCCGCATCATTTATTCAGTGTTCTGTGAATGTGAAAACTACAAGTGCTTGACAGCCTTTCCCGCTGCTAGCTTGTAGTTCTCAATGTAGTATAAAAACATAAAAATACAGCCCTTTCCTTAAGGCTACTTTTACACTGGGACGGGCGTCGGCGGTAAAGCAGCACTATTTTTAGCGGCGCTATTCGGCCGCTAGCGGTGCGCTTTTAACCCCCACTGGCGGCCGAAAAAGTGTTAAAACTGCCGGCAAAACGCCGCTGCCCCATTGATTACAATGGGCAGGGGCGCTTTAGTATTCACCGCTCCTACAGCGCTGCAAAGATGCTGCTTGCAGCACTTTTTTTTTTTACTGTCCTGCAAGTGCACCGCTCCAGTGTGAAAGCACTCGGGCTTTCACACTTGAGTGAGAGGAGAGGCTCTTTGCAGGCACTATTTTTAGCGCTGTAGCGCCTGTAAAGTGCCTCATTGTGAAAGCAGTCTAACGACTACACCAAAGTGCACATAAAGTCAATTTCCCTTTGGAAAAACAGTCCTTGATGGGGTGAGCAAGAACAGAGATTCTAAGTAGAAACAGTCACCTCCACCATCAGCACACACAGCCTCTTACCGAATACGGTTGACCACCCTATTACACAGGGTCAAACACAAGCATTTAGCAATCTCCAGGCGGCTCCAGGAGTAATCCTTTTTATCAACTCGTCAGTTATGGGTCCTTCCAGATCCAAATAATCACGCTAGAGGTGTTTCCCCAGCGAGCAACACACCACTGGAGGTGTGCTATGTATATATCCATCCATGGCCCGGAGGATGAGGGGGAAAAAAAATTAAGATAGAGGGAAGGTGAAGAGACCAGAACAGAAGAGACCAGTGCAGAGCAGAGGGAAGAGGCCATATCTCATTTTTATTTTTTCCCCCTCATCCTCTGGGCCATGGATAGATGTATACACTGCGGACCTCGAGTGGTGTGTTGCTCACTGGGGAAGACACCTCTAGTGTGATTATTTGGATCTGAAATGACCCATAAATGACGGGTTAGCTGAAGAAAGAGATCGCTCCTGGAGAGGCTGTGTGTGCTGATGGTGGAGGTGGCTGTTTCTACTCAGGATCTCTGTTCCTGCTCGCCCTATTAAGGACTCTTTTTTTCAAAGGGAAATTTACTTTATGTGCACTTTAGTGCAGTTTGTTAAGGAAAGCGCTGCATTTTTATGTTCTTTTATAATTTTTTGTTTGTGACCGGCTTTCTACTCAAAGTAGTGAATCTGAGCGCAGGTATTTTTTAAAAAATATTTTTTAGTTCTCAATGTACTACCAGAGCGCTTTTAGGCTCTCTAGTAGTTTGAGTGTAACTGCCTGCCCGTATCAGAGATACAGGCAGAAAGCTACATAGACTGTCTGCAGGACCGTGGCATTACACTCATGATCTGCTGATCATGGGTGCAATGCTTCACAGGCCCTAACAAAAATTATAAATGAAAATTTTTTTAACTGAGAGAAAACTATTTTTTTTTTTTTGGAAAGATCAACCTAGTATCCTTTACATGATGGCAGTCACCATACAGAGAATAAGGGGAAAGTTGAACCCATTTTATTTTTGATTTAATGCAGTCTAACATGCTGTAATAAAGTCTTATTTATTTTTAGTTCTTGTGTTTAGTGTTTATTTCTTGTCCTCCACAGAATTTTAGCAACACCAAAAACTATCTTCCTGCTGACATGAAAGCCTTTTTCACTCCAGGAAAGGTGAGTAGTGAACTTGTGTGTTAGCCGCCCCCCCACCACCACCAAAATAAATCTCCAGGTTAGACAACTATCCAGTAGAGTGGTAATAAACAGGTAAAGAGCTTCTTGTGCTTTATCTGCTACAGGTTTATAATTCTTGCAGACGGGAGGGCAAACTCCCGCCATCTGCAGAATGCCCTTATTGTACTACTTCCTAAACCTGGGAAAGACCCTGTGTCAGGAGAATTAGTAGACCAGACTGTGTTGACTGCACAGAGATAACCAAAAACGCATGTAAAGTGAATAATAGTGATATTTATTAAGATAGGTGAAAAATAAGAAAATACTAACCGTGCACAACCAACCCAACAAACCCACCAACAACAACAGTATTTACAGCAAGGGGCAGTACCAGAATCACAGATGTCAGCCAGGCCAGGGTCATACACAGCAGATCAGCAGAAGGACAAGGGATGTTCCAGAAACATAAACATTAGCCAGGCCAAGGTCATACACGGGGAGATCAGTAGATGAGGGACTGGGAACCAACAAGACAAGGAGGGGATGGATCGGGCTGAAGGGTGAAGGAAAGGGTACAGGAACAGAGGAGGGACCGGGTCAGGATAAGCTCGAGAACAAGGTCAGATGCAGGATCGGGTAACAGGCGAACAAGGTCAGGGCTCAAGCAGAGAGATACCAAGGCAAGCATGTGAGGGCCTGCCGGGTATTTATGAGACTGCCAGTGATTGACCTCGCGTAACACGTGAGCGCAGGGGGTGCTGTCTGCTCCACACTGCCTGGATACACCCGCTGGTGGACACCGGTACTACAGCCCAAGGATCCAACCGTGCCACCAGCAGGTGAGTCCTCATATTACAGGTCCTGGGTGTAGGAAGACACCCACTGGTGGACACTGGTACTGTGATCCAAGAGACCAACAGTGCCACCAACGGGTGAACCCTTTCATGACAGACCCTCTGTAATGGGAATCCTACCGTCCCATTTCCTTAATCAACGCAGATATTAAAATTTGTGAAATTATTGGCGAGAAGGCTGAAGCGAGTGATAAATAAGTGTGATCTTACTGGGCTGGGTTTATGCTGGACAGATGTGCCCATATCAATATTAGGAAGTTGGTTATTAACACAAGTGACTCATAATTAGAGTAAGTAGAGTGATTGTGTCCTTGGATACAAAAAAAAGTGTTAAATTATGTGGAATGGACATATCTTTTTCCACCACTGTCCAAGTTTGGTTTTGGACCTACATTATATCATGGATAAAGCTTCTTTATTTTGAACCTTTGACTCAAATTAGTTAATGGGCTCATATCAGAACCATTTCCAATATATAGGGGAACCAGGCAGTGTTGCCCTTTATCTCTGTACACAACTTTTATGAGGCTGGAGTGATTAAATCTTTTGAGCAGATGCAGAATCAATGGGATTTACCAGTTTCTGACATTTTAAGTATGTCCTCAACACATACAGTATGTGGATATGGTCATTTTTTTTTATACTTTGAAGCGCTTGCCTAAAATGTCAGACCTTTTTGGGGTCCTTTATCCATATGGTATGGGAATGTAATAAAGTCCAGCCATAATGGTCACAAGTTGCTGGGTTTATAGCCAATGTTTTTGGTCTTCCAAATGTGTGCAATCCTCAATTGGGCCTCATGGGGGTAATAGAGGATTAAGCACTGGATAACGTTACTAAAACCTTTTTGAGAAATGTATTCTTTAACACAAGGAAATTGATAGTGTTGGAATGAACACGCACAGATATCCTTAGTCTGGTGGCCTGGAAGACTTTGGTTAATTTAGATATTCCTTTACACAGGATGGCATATGAGGCTAGGGTGTGTCCAAAAACATTTACAAAAATATGTTCCAGATGGGTAGCTTCGTCTAACATGGTAGTGGAGAGCCCTTAGAGGAATAAAGTTCTTGTATTTTGTAAGGTCCTTTCGCAAATAGTATACAGTACAATTTTGACATCTATGTTGGACTTGGGTAAAGCAGAGCATTGGTGACCTGATTGGTTAAGTGATTGAGATGGGTAGCAATTTATTGGTATGTTTTCATAGCTGATAGAATTGTTCTGTACAGTGTTATTTCATCAAAGTTTTCGTCAGAGGCATGTTTTCAGCGAAGTAAACTAGATAAAGATCAATTTGAATTTTTGTCAATTGACGAAAACTGACAAAAGTCAATGCAAGATTTCGTCCATGAACGAAAACGCAACTAAAATGTGAAGGGACTTTTTTTTTAAATGTATAAAACCAATGGTAATGCGCTCACAGGTTTCCATGTTAGATATAGAATTAACTCGATGTGAAGATGTCAGTAGTTGTAGTAGTCCCGATTGGAGCTACTGGGATCATGGAGAGGCAGTAGATTCTGGTGGTAGGATCCAGAGAAGCTGTCAGAGAGCCACCTTGGAAGAACTGTCAGAGCTGTCAAAATCCTGGGTGCTAGTAGCCAATCAGGAACTGTTTCAGAGGCAAAACCACACTTCCTTCATCAGTTAAAGGAAGAGGCTGATGAAGGAGGCATGGTTATGCCTCTGAAAGGTTCTTGATTGGCTACTAGCACCCAGGCTTTTGACAGCTCCCGCTGACAGTTCATCCAAGGTTCCCATAGCGCTCTCTGACAGCTTCTCTGGATCTTACTACTGGCATCTACTGCCTCTCCGTGATCCCAGGACTATTACCACTACTGACAGCTTCACATTGAGCTGATTCTATGCCTGTTTCACAATGAAGCTTGTGAGTGCATTACCAGTGTTTTCTTATTTCTGTTGGTTAACGTAAAGCCCCCATACACTAACCAATTTTGATTTAAACTGATTCAGTTCTGATTTTTAGCAAGTGAAGTGCTGATTTTTTGTTCATTTTGTTTTTTTTAATATATATATTTCAAAGTTCCACTTCTGTTTGTCAAAAAAGCAATATTCTTGTAATTAAACTTTGTTTTATTTATAGAGACGTTATATATATCTATCCCAATGGCTAAACCTGTGTCTGTAGTGCATGTACAAAAACCTTAAAGCCGTAAATAATGTTATTAGATTTTTTTTTCTCCAGGTGTTTGGAAATTCTAGAGAAATGCTTAAATAATGCATTCAAATTTAACGAAACACATTCGATTTTAGTTGACTAAAATGTATTGGAGATACGACTAAAATACGACTAAAACAATTCAAATGAATGAAATATGACTAAAACTAAAATTACATTTTAGTCAAAAGACTGTGACTAAAATGAAATCGAAGTTTGATGTAATGTCCAAATTAACACTGGTTCTGTATAGTTTTTGCATTTATAAAAATTCTGTATGTAAATGTCCGCTTTGGTATTCTGCTTACAATGGTTTCCTTTTATTAATTTTTGAGAACCTTGATAAGGTGCACTGTGCGTTGTTTACTGTATGATGGTTTGTGATGTGTACTGATCTTGATATATGACACAATGTATATATACCGAGACATGCTAACTGTATTGCTGTACATTACAGCAAAAACCTTTAAAATAATAAATAAATTGTGATCAGATGTCTAGGAAAAAAAGATTCTTTAGGAGAGGTTAATTTCTTCACGCTTTCCTCCAATAAGGTGAATCTATGTGTTAGATTCACAGCACTGCAGTAAGTAAGGCTGAATTAGATCCAATCTAAATGCTGAGGTTTTTAGGGTTTTAAGAAACTTGTACAATATTGGCCCATGATAAATCAGAACAGTGTTAAATGTCAGTAATTAAATCTGCATATGTGTTGTAATTCATATGGCAAAAATCTTATTTAATGTAAGATTGTTATACTAGAAAAGTGGATTTTTTTTTAAGGCGTTATTGTAAATACTAATGCAGAGCAATTTCACTTTGCGCATTTTTTTTTCTTTATTATTATCAAGTTTATTGAAAGTTCAAAGATAACAGAAATGAAATATTAAAGTATAGACCATAGCATAAAATATACATACGGTTAACATTAGACTGTTGAATGAATATACATCTTTAACTATGCGCACATATATATATATATATATATGTATGTGTGTGTATATGTATATATGTATATATATATATATATATATATATATATATATATATATATATATATATATTAAACATGAATTATAGCTTTAGTCACTTTGCACATTTTATCCCATTGTCAACCTGGAGCTTCTCTTGAGATTACACAAAATGTGCCATCTTGCAACTAATTTGATAATCAGATACAGCACACTTAAACTAGAACTACATGTTTGGTTTCCCTATAAAAATGTTGTTTGGGCCAGCTTGGTCCACACATTTACTTATTGTTACAGAAGTCTACAGCCGCAGTGTATCCAGTAATATACAGTGCTGCAGCTTGTGCTGTATACTGTAGTGTTTTGGCCAAGTCCTATTGGCTTCCCTTGTGTGGCTCATTCACATGGGCTATCCAACTTGGATGTTTGGATGAGTCTGTAGAGCCACTGCTTATCCTTAGGCTACCTGTATGCAGTTCTGCACTGCTCCAAATGCATTAACATACATTTTTTTGTACACAGGATGGGCCGCCTGGTGTGAATGAGCCCCAACTTGCTACAGGTAGTGAGTAGTAACTGAGCTGAGCTCCACTGGAGCAATCCTTGCTGGGGCTAGCTATGCAGTCGGATTCATTCAAAGTGTCTTTTAGGCCGAATTGAATGGTACCCGGGCCTCGTGTCCGAAGAAACGAGTTTTTACCTGTAACGCTTCTCTCTTTAGAGAGCTGGAACCCAGGATCCAGTACTTTGGTATTTTAGAGCCATAAAGTTTTACTGGCGGGGTGCTATTACAGGGCCAGGAGTGTGGGTTCCCTGAGGGTCCCCGGTTCCTGAAGGTTTGTTAATGGAACCCACCGTGAAGGGTGAAGATTGGATCTGTTGGTTTTAACCACAGAAAACTCTGCGGCGGGAAAGGTAAGTTGGGTTTTTTTCTAAGAAATTTTTTAAATTTTCTTATGAAATGTCGCCTTTAAAAAGTAAAATGTTGTCATGCCTAAGTGTCACCACTGGGGGCTGTATGGAGCACGTACCTTCTGCTTTGCTCAGAGATCACGCTGTGTCACAGAAGCAGCAGGCTTTTTTCCTCCGGCTAGCAGGCAGACCTCCGCTAAGTTGGGGGGGGGGGTTACTTCACCAGACACCCCCCACCTGGGCTAAACTCTCCCCCTGTTCATGAGGCTGAACATTGGGAGAGAGCTAAAGAACGATCAGCGATGCTGTTTTTTTTTCTTTCACCGCCCCTAGCATGGCGGCGGCTTTCAGGTCTCCTCGCCATCCCTCCCTCCCACACAAGTTGATCCTGGTGGATCGGAGGCCCGCCCTCGCGCGGGAAAACTCTTTTTTCTTTTGAAAAGAGAAAGGGGGCGCAATGCGATGGAGGGGGCGGGGCTTAGCATGGTGTTGGCGTCCTTCAACGCTGGCGCGGGAGTGTGTTGTAAAACTCCATTTGTGCTGGCTGCAAGTTGTCGGAGGGACACAAGAGCTAAGAGGGGCATGAAAGAGGTTTGGTGACACAGGCATTTCCTATTTGACACATTTACTATTTGCATCAGGCTGAGATTAATAGCAGCAGCAGTGGCTGATCTATTGCTCAAGCAGTGGATGCGCTTTCTTCTGATGGTACCTCTGCTTTTTTGCATAGGGCTAAGGTCAGAAGGGGGGTTGAAATACCCCCAAAAAAGGGCTAAAAGGGTCTCCCTCAAGCGCTGGAAAGCCTACTCATCTTTAGCTGGTCTGAGTGAGCATCGGGGCCATGAAATGTTTGCAACTGTTTTCAACACTGCAGCCCCTGTTTATGTTACTAAAAAGTTATTTTTTCCTCAGCCATGATAGGATTGAAAAAAAAAAATCGCATCTCAGTGTGGGACAAAATGCGACAGCTTCTCTTCCATTACCCATGACCCTCAAACTGAGGAACTGGGGGCGGGAGAGGATGAATTCCCTCAGGGGACTGTGGTGAGGCTGATGATTCCTCTTCTGAGGTGCCAAATGCGGGTGGATCAGCTTTCACAATCTGTAAGATTGATGGTGCAATTTCTTGCTGAATGGTCCGCTCCACATTTATGTACCCTTAACTGAGTGTTTGGGTTCGCTAAAGCCTCCTCAAGCTGTGCATACCTTTCCTGTCCTTTCATTGCTGGAAAAGCTGTTTTGTATCTTAGTGGATCACCCAGATAAGCATTTTTTTCCCTCCTAAAAAGTTTTTTCACACTTTATCCTATGGTGATGAAAATTTACTAAAAGTGGGGTATACCAGCAATTAACGCTGCTGTATCCTCTGAGTATAAAAGTTTGACTTGTCCGGCAGACAATGCTCAAATGCTTAGGGATCCAATGGATAAAAAGTTGGAATTTCGATTATTAAAAAAAAAAAAAAAAAAAAAACACTTTTTTTCTCTGGCAGATTGAGTGTCTCAGCCTGCACTGATAGTTATTGGTTAATCGTTGAGAGACCAGTTCAAACAGAAGTTCAAGGTTAGGCTCAGGATCTGGCAAGCTACTAGCAGCTTTATGTTTGCTTTATGTTTGCAATAGTTGCTATGAGAGATTCTATCCTTCAAGCCTTGCACCCTTCGCTAAGCACCATGCAAGAGCTCCTGGCTAGTCTTCCTTTAGCGCTAGCTATTTGGGGATGATTTGGGTAATACATCCAAAGAAATTCTAGTGGAAAAAGTACCCCTTTGCCATTTAAGAAAAGGAGTAGATGTATTTTTATTTAAAAAACTTCAGGCAGTCACGACGGCCTCCGCCGTCAAGTTCAAAAGGTAATCCTCAGGGTCAACCCCAGGGACAAAAGAGGTCTTGGGGGGAGGAAACCTACAAAATACTGAAGCCTCCTTATGAGGAGGTGCCCCAGCTCACTCTAATAGGGGGAATTCTTCTGCAGTTCTCAAGGATCTGGCAGGAAGAGTGTCAAGACAGAGGGGGGACTTCCTCAATAGCTCCAAGGTACAAACTGGAGTTCCGAGAGTTCCCGTCTCCTAGTTTTTCTCAGATCAAACGTTCCTAAGGACCCAGAGAAAAAGAGGTCTTTCTCAAGCATTGGACCATCTTTTGGCAAAAAATGATCATGGTGGTCACCATGTAAGAGCAGAGGTTGGGGGTTTGGTTCAAACCTTTTTTTCCAAAACCGAGTGGACATTCTGGATCTCAAAAATCTAAATTCAATTCCTGAATACAACCACTCTTTTTTCGCATGGAGTCAATCCAATCAGTTATCTCCATCCTACAAGGAGAACTTCTGGCGTCAATCGACATCAAAGATGCATACCTCCATGTGCCTATTTCCTCGCTTACTAGTAATATCTACTTTTCAAGGTGGAAAATCTTCATTTTCAGTGTGTAGCTCTGCTTTTCGGTCTAGTTACTGCACCTTGAATGTTTACAAATGTTCTGGCCCCTCTTCTAGCCAGATTAAGGGCCCAAGGTATAACGATTATGGTTTACCTAGACGATCTGTTCTTGATAGACCAGCCGGTAGTCCGCTTAGACCAAAGTATGGTCACCACATTCAACTACCTAGAATATCTAGGTCAGATTCTCAACCTAGAAAAAATCTTCTTTAAAACCATAAAGAAGGCTAAAATATTTGGTTCTGATTATAGATACACCCAGAAAGGGGTATTCTTGCCCCAGCCAAAGATCAGCACCATAAAAGGAACTTATTCAGGTGGTCGAAGCAAGATGAATTCTTCTGTTCAGCTTTGCATGAGGTTGTTGGGAAAGTTGGTGGCTTCATTGGAGGCCATTCCTTATGCTCAGTTTAATTCGAGACTGCTGCAAAATAATATCCTATCGGCTTGGAACAAAGGGTTCAAGCTCTAGATTCCCAATGTGTCTGACTCCAAAGCCTACGGCCACATCACCCTGAAAGCTGAGTCTTGGAGCTTAAGCAGGGTCAGGCCTGGTTAGTGCCTGGATGGGAGACCGCCTGGAAATACCAGGTGCTGTAGGCTAGGTGCGTCGGAGCCTCAGTTTATGGTTAATAATCAAAAGTCTGCAAAGGGGAAAATCCTTCTGTTATCTACGAAGTGGTAACAACATATGCCAACATTTTTTTGGGTTGGGGAGCAGTCCTGGAAGAGGCAACTGTCCAAGAGAAGTGCCCAAGATCAGAAATGGCCTAGCCCATTAACATTCTAGAAATTCAGGCAGAGCACCTGAGGGCCTGAATGTTCAGTTTACGGAGTTGTCCTGCCAGGATTCAATCCGACAATGCCACAGCAATGGCCTATATTATTCACCAAAAGGTGAATCATATCCTATCTTGGGCAGAAAACAATGTACTTTGCCTATCGGCAGTCTTCATTCTAGGAATAGAAAATTGGCAGGTGGACTACTTGAGTTGCCAGCAGTTGTTCCTGGGAGAATGGTTCCTTCACCCCGATATCTTCATGTCAATATGTCAAAGATGGGGGATCCCAGACGTAGTTCTGTTGCATCCAGGTTTAACAAAGAAATCGACAACTTTGTGTCAAGAACAAAGGATGCGCTAGCATGCAGAACCGATGCCTTGCTATTCCTGTGGAATCGGTTCTCACTGATTTATGCATTCCCTCCTATTCTGCCTGCGTCTACGTCTTCTTTACAGGATCAAGCAGGAAGGGAAGTCAGTGATTCTTGTTGCCCCCAGCGTGGCCCAGGAAATCTTGGTATGCAGAGATCATAAAGATGGCCATCCTACTTTACAAGCGCTAAATTTAACTGTTTGGCTATTGAGACCCACATTCTGGAGAAGCGTGGGCTGTCAGGTTCAGTGGAGTCTACTCTGGCTAATGCAAGGAACCCGGCCTCCAGAGTCATGTATTATAGAGTCTGGAAGCCATACGTCTCCTGGTGTGAATCCAGGGGTTGGTACCCCAGGAAATATATCATAGGTAGAATCCTTGACTTTCTACAGATGGGATTAGAAATAAAGCTGGTCTTGAGTACTTTCAAGGGCCAGGTTTCGTCCTTATCGGTATTTTTTCAGCGACCACTTGCTTCACACTCTTTGGTTCGTAGCTTTATTCATGGGGTAACGCGGCTTAAAACCTGCAGTTAAGTCACCCCTGAACCCTTGGGACTTGAATTTAGTCCTGTCGACATTACAGAAACAGCCTTTTGAGCTGATACAACATATTCCCTTGATCCTTTTTGACAAGGAAACTAGTTTTTGCTGATAGCCATATCTTCTGCAAGAACGGTATCAGAGTTGGCTGCTCTTTCTTGTAAAGAGCCATATTTAATTATTCACAAGGATAAGGTTGTATTGTGTCCTCATCCTAATTTTCTACCGAGGGAAACCAGGATATTGTTACCTTAATTTTTTCCCAGAACCCCATTCTGCGGAAGAAAAGTCACTACATTCTCTTGATGTGGTGATAGCAGTTAAAATTTATTAAAGAACGACTGTTCAGATTTGAAAAAAGGATGTATTTGTGTTGCCTTAAGGTCCTAAAAGAGGACAGGCAGCATCGAAATCTACTTTTTCTAAATGGATTCGACAACTGATTGTTCAAGCTTATGGTTTAAGGAGAAAAGTTCCACCTTTTCATATTAAAGCACACCCCACTAGGGCTGTTAGTGCTTCGTGGGGGGTGCATCACCAAGCTTCCATGGTTCAAATCTGCAAGGCCTCAACTTGGTCTTCAATACTTACATTTACCAGAATTTATCAGGTGAAT
This sequence comes from Aquarana catesbeiana, assembly GCF_042186555.1. Classification (NCBI taxonomy): domain Eukaryota; kingdom Metazoa; phylum Chordata; class Amphibia; order Anura; family Ranidae; genus Aquarana; species Aquarana catesbeiana. The sequence continues at coordinate 107,203,722 of NC_133325.1, read as the reverse complement.
GTAAAAAGGCATGAGGATATCGCCTTTGGACGCAGTGTGCTGCATGCAGCAGTATAACTCCTCTAGTCTCATGTTGCCCTAATTCTGTTGTGTCTCCCTCCACTCAGTTGGCATTGCTATGGGACATCCCACAAAGTAACTACTATGGCTCTGTGTCCCGTGATGTACGAAAAGAAAATAGGATTTTTATAACAGCTTATCTGTAAAATCCTTTTCTTTGAAGTACATAACTGGACACAGAGGTCCCGCCCTCTTTCTAGTATACACGTGTATTGCTTTGCTACAAAAACTGAGGTACTCCCAGTAGTGGGAGGGGTTATATAGGGAGTGGACTTCCTGTCTTAGGGTGTGCCAGTGTCCCTCACCTGAAGGTGGCCTATAACCCACATAGTAACTACTATGGCTCTGTGTCCCGTGATGTACTTCAAAGAAAAGGATTTTTACAGGTAAGCTGTTATAAAAATCCTATTTTTTTTTTTTTTATTACTAACCCAGGTTCAGTGGTTGTCTCAGGCTGGCCATATATTATACAATTTTCTTATTCAGTTTTCATTTAGATTTAACAAAACCATATAATATGAGGTCAAACCTAAACACTTTCAATGTGTATGCAGTCAGGCAGGCCCTTACACTACACAGAAGGTAAATCTAAAAAGAAAATTCAATAAGAAAATTGTATAGTGTATGGCCAGCCTAAATCTGTGAGCCCCCAAACCTAATCTAGTCAACCCTTAAACACTTTTAACTTGGGTATATTGGTAATTCAAGGACCGAGTCGATAACCCTGCTTCAAGCGTTAATGTGTGTAAAGTTGTTAAAATGAGAGACTCCTTGTGGCTCAGGAAAAAAAAGTTAGCTGCTCCTTAGTCAGGCATTGCCTGTAAAGCAAAAGCAACAAATAATTTTGGTTGTAGATATCACTTCATTAGGGAAAAATTTACATGCCAACACCCTGGCTATAAATCCGAGCTAAGCATTGTACTGGTATGTTATGCCTTTACATTTTTTGGCACATGGTGCTCAGATTTGGCAAAATCCAAAACGCTCAAATACACTAAGGCTGGTAGCACATATATTTAGATCTACTTTGGAGCAACAGCCACGCAGTTAGTGGAAAGTTCTTTAAGAGTAGCCTCCTGGTTGTTCAAACTTGGATACTTCTGGTGTTTTTCTTTTTTTTTTTTTTTCTTTTCTTCAATGACTGAAGCGGACCTTCAGTCATTTTTTTAATCTTTCCATCTATTCAATCCTCTGCCCTTGATGTTTAAAATTTGGATAGTAAAACATTTTTTTTCTGCCAGTAAATACCTTATACAGCCCACTTCCTGTTTCTTGTCTGGTAAAAAGCCTAGGCTTATGACACAATCATGCTCAGCTCTCTCACTCTCATAAGTTTGCCAGAAGGGGGGGGGGGTGAGTCATGAGGGCCAATGAGAGCTGCAGAGCTGGAGGTGTGCCTCTGTGTGTCTGTGTAAATCAGGAAGTGAACAGGCTGCAGCTTCAGCTGCCCACAGTTAAAGTGGATGCAGCCAGACTTAGTAGAGGGAGATTTCTGCAGCCTATTTGGCAAGTACAGAATCACAATATATATAAAATAATATGCAAAGTGGTTGGAGGGAAGCTTCAGAATGGCAAAGATGTTTTTATTACAAATTATGTGAGCAGACTGCAGTTCCTCTTTAACTATTTTTTGTCCTATTTTTCCCAGCCTAAATCTACAAATGTTCTTGGAGCTGTGAACAAGCCTCTGTCATCAGCAGGAAAACAGACACAGTCAAAGTCTTCTAGAATGGAGACTTTAAGCAATGCAAGCTCTGGATCTAATCCAAGCTCTCCTGGAAGGATAAAGGGAAGGTAGGAATCTACAGAACACATCCAGTTACTCTGCTGAAAAATACTTCACCTTTCTGATAAAGCAGAAAATTTGGCTGCATTTGGTATCTAGCCTCAGATGATACAGAGATGAAAGAAGTCCTCCTGCATAAGTTGTACTTGTTTAGGTGCAGCCATCTGGCCTGTACATCCTTCTGGTAAAAATAAATGATCTCAGTAGCAGGGGACGGGCTTGCATCTTGCCAGCCGATGACATCAGTTGCTAAGGAGTGAGTTTGGGCATTTTTGCCTGTGCAAGGTTCTTAAATTCACCCTTGCCTGCCTCCACAGCCGCTGATGAGGGGTATGGGTTGGAGGGGAAGGGGAGTTCCCTTTTGGCTCTCTCCCTGGAGTTCAGGAGACTTGATTTCTCCTCCTATGTGCCCCTTCAGAGTATAATGGGGCAGAGCAGCTTATCTTTGGTCAGCCAGAGGTAGTGGGCAGGACCAGGGGTGTGGCCACCTGCTTTCCTCGCTCAGGATGCAGCAGGTTAAAATGGAGAATAGTCTTTTATCTCCAGCCCTGTGGCTGATGGGTAGAAACTTCCCAAGCAGGACTTCGTTCTGTCTGCTCCCTGACCGCCCTCCCGCCACGCCCTGCTCCCTGACCGCCCTCCTGCCACGCCCTGTTCCCTGACCGCCCTCCTGCCACGCCCTGCTCCCTGACCGCCCTCCCGCCACGCCCTGCTCCCTGACTGCCCTCCCGCCACGTCCTACACGCTTATTGAATATTGTACAAGGCAACTGCATCATAAACTACTGACCAGTGAACTCTGTCACAAACAGCATTTTAGGCCTAATTCACAGGGTGTACTTGCATCCATGTGAGGGCCAGATTTGTCCTTACAGGAACGCACAGGTGTCCCATGCATCCGTGTGCAGGCAGTCGTAAGAGAGGAGAGATCAGAGAGGAACCAAACTCTGTGCTTTGGATTCAGATTAGTACACACTGTAGTGGGATGTGCTTTAATTTTTCTTGTCTGAGGTTTACACCCACTTTAAGAGGGTGGGCAGAACCTACAGGTAAAGATGTTCATCTATAAACGTAGCTTGTTGTGTCCCAAAATACAAGGGGCTACAGCACAGAGCGCATAATTTATCGGTCCATTAAAGAAAACTCCAAAATTCAGGAATCCCCTGCCTTTTTATTTAACTGACCTGCACTGTTCAGGGGACAATGATATATGTCTGTGTTCAGGTCCTAAATGGCTTCCATATATACAACACACTGTCCCGACAACATACTAAAATGCAAATATCCAACAAAAGATGCAGCGCTAATTAAATGATACAAATGTGAATGTAAATCTACATAAAAAATTGGTGAGAAAATACCAAAGTGAAAAAAAAGAAAAACTAAAGCAAGGTCACATCAAAGAAAAAAGTCCATAGATTCTTAAAAAACAGTGTCTATCTAGATGAGCAAACTTAATTGCAGAAAGAAGATCGTGACAAAGTCTTCAAAACAAACGAAGTGCATCCAGATCACCACCCAAAGTGTATGGATAACCTGCTTACCAGAAAGCGTTGACCGCCGCAGCAGTCTCGCCCAGCCTTAGGGAAGTATAGTCTCCCTCAAACCTTTGTGGAAAATCCAAGACTCCCGCTGCTGCTATAAGTACTCAGAAACACAAAGCGAAAAGGGCTTTTGTTATACTGAAGAAAAAGATGTTGGTTCTTACATGCCTTTTAGATCTAAGGCTGGGCGAGACTGCTGCGGCAGTCATCACTTTCTGGTAAGCAGGTTATCCATACACTTTGGGTGGTGATCTGGATAAACTTTGTTTTGAAGACTTTCTCACGATCTTCTTTCTGCAATTAAGTTTACTCATCTAGATGAACACTGTTTTTTAAGAATCTATGGACTTTTTTCTTTGATGGGACCTTGCTTTAGTTTTTCTTTTTTTCACTTTTTTCTTTTTTTTTTTTTCACTTTGGTATTTTCTTACCAATTTTTTATGTATATTTACATTCATATATGTATCATTTAATTAGCGCTGCATCTTTTGTTGGATATTTGCACTTTATTTGGAGTTTCTGTACTGGACTTTTTGATGTCAGCAGCTTATTTGTTATTTCACTAGTTTTTAGTTTTAGCGCAGCGTCAGCCCTAGGGCTTCACACTTCTATAACATACTAAAATAACCACATTACCCTTACATATTCATAGCAGATTCTTAGTTCACATATATTGCAATAAATGTTCAAGCTGACCAACTGTGTCAAAGTGATCCCTATCGGGCCTGTCCCTACGCTACCTGCAAATTGCCAAACTCTTGGTTACTAAATAGCATACTCTTATCAATGGACATGGAGCATACTTTAAGAGCATGAACAATATACTAACAATATGGGGCAAACAGACACAGCTGAGGGTAAACTATGTACCAAGATTCAGCAGCAGTAACTTTGGCAATAACTTTCTGTATGAGCTCAAGTTGTATGAAATATTAATGATAGTTTTGTTTTGTTTCTTCACTGTTACAAGACTTGAAAGCACTGAAATGGATCAGAGTGAGAATGAGGATTATTCTATGATGTCCTCACCTCTTCCTGGGAAGAAAGACAAGAGAGATGACTCTGACAATGACAAACCAAGAGGGAGGAAAAAACAGTCTCTCTTAGACCAGGAGGACAGTTTGAGCATGGATGAGCTGTCTAAATCCACTCAGGAATCGAAACCCAGGTCTGGACAACGTGGACGAAAGAGAGCAGCAGCCACCTCTGAGTCAGATGACCAACAGTGGCCAGATAAGAGACTAAAGGAAGACTTAGAATTTGAAGATGAACAAAACAGCCCACCAAAAAAAGGTAGAAGAGGTAGACCGCCTAAATCTGCCAAGGCCAGCGCTGCTAAGGAAGAGCCAGTAGCAAAGACCCCCAAGAGAGGCAGGAAGAAGGCAGTTGCGGTAGAAATTCCACAAGATGACGAGGAAGAATCGCTTGATATAGCGGATGAGCAAGACTATGAAAATGTAGAGCAGAAACGAAGAGGTAAAGCTCCAGGAAGAGCCTCCAGAAAGACCGCACAAAAGTAAGAAAAGTGAAGTGGTGTAGTGTTTTATATGCTTTCCTATTTTATAAATCAGAGCTATATCCAAAAGGAAGGTTCCGATTTGGGGGGGCAGGTACCTCTCCCCCTCCCTCGCAACCTTCTGGGACACGTCACAAGTCTCAGAAGATTGCCTGATCAATGGGGAGGCTCTGCGTGACTCGCACCCGGCTGTGAAGTTGCAAGCTGTCACAGCCGCGTGCCCACACTTGCAATGCCACGGAGTGGAGAGGGAGAGAAGTGAGGCTTCGGGCGGCCGCATCACTGGACTGTGGGACAGGCGAGTGTGTGTTTTTTTAAAAGTCAGCAGCTACACTTTTTGCAGCTGTTGACTTTTAATAAACACAAAAATGAGTGGAACTCTACTTTAAGCACCTCAGCTCTGGAAGGTTTTCCCTCGTTCATAACCAGACCATTTTTTTGCTATTTAGCACTGCGCTACTTTAACTGGTAATTGCACGGTCATGCAATGCTGTACACAAACTAAATTTATATCATTTTTTTGTTCACACAAGTAGAGCTTTCCTTTGGGGGTATTTGATCACCACTGGGTTTTTTACGATATAAATGAAAAAAATTAACATTTTGAAAAAATCTAATTTCTTCATACATTTAGGCCAACAAATATGCTGCTACGCGTCTTTGGTAAACAAAAAAAAAAATCCCAGTAAGTGTTTGATTGGTTTGCGTAAAAGTTATAGCATCTACAAACTATGGTGTGTGTGTGTATATATACTGGAATGAATATATATATATATATATATATATATATATATATATATATATATATATACATACATACATACATACATACATACATACATACATACATACATACATACATTAGGAATAGCGGTGATCAGCGACTTATAATGGGACTGTGATAGTGCGGCGAGCAATCTGACACTGACTAGCTGCCACTGGCATCACAAGTGACACATTAATACAGCGATAATACTATACACGATCACTGTTCTTATGACACTGGCTGGGAAGGGGTTAACATCTCAGGTAATCAAGGGGTTAAATGTGTGCCTAACAATGTGTAATGTGTGCTGAATTTTACTAAAGAAAAAGATTTTTCCCTCTTTATAGAGCCCTGTGTTGATAGTCAACACAGGGCTCTGGGCTATGATTGGACGCAGCTAATCAGCAGGTCCCGGCCATGAATGATTGGCTGGGACCTGCTGACAAACCCGCTGTGTGCATGCGCGCACCCTAAACCCTGGAAACAGGCAGCAATGTACCAGTATATTCTTTTGCTTGTACAGGCTACCTGTTTGTAGTACATTGCGGGCAGTTCGCAAGTGGTTAAACCTCTTTAGAAAAAAATAAAAATATGCAAATGTTTGATTAACTTTTATGTGGACAAAAAAATTAAACTAAGTCTAACTTCAGGTCTGACCAGCCTGATTCTGTCCTGGAGCCTTCTCAAGCTACGCCGCAGAAAAGAAGAGGGAGACCACCCAAATCGGCCTCTACACAGCAGAAGAAAAGGTAAATCTTTATTATGCCATTATGTGTAAAGTAGTATGGTCAGGTACAGCAAGATCAGTTGTAGAATGGATAAATTAACACATTTTACAATTTATGTTGCCATGGCTCAGAAATCAACATTTATTTATTTTTTTTTTTTTTTTACATCCTTTCTTTAAAATACGCTTCTTAGAGCTTATTCACGTATGCGACAGCCTTTGCCACCCCTCTTAAAAGCGTTTAGTGGTAGATTGCTTCAGCCCCGAGCGGCTGCATGTCTGTGTTTGTGGCTGGCTAAACCGCCTAGGTTTTTTTCCACTTGTTTGCATGTGTGAATGAGCCCCTAGAAGCTGCATGAGAACAGATCTCTCATTACCACTTTCTGTCTGGATGCTGCATACAATTGTACAGTATGGTTGAGCCCACAAAGACTTTTGTATTGTATGTGTATTGTAACTTTAATGCCACACTTGACAGATTTGTTACAGATAAGTAAAGATGTTTGTATCCATGCATCCTCGTTAAGCTTTCTGAATGAATGCATGCCAGACTAACAATGGTATGAACATGTGATTGATTTTTTTTAAATTTATGATTCTCCAGCTTGGGGCAAAAGGGTATCTTCTTTTTGTGGCTAGACTAAGGAAATCTGTAAACCTTTAGGTCAGATATTTGTTATTATGTGTTTGCTAGGTAAGATTCCTGCAAATTCTGAACTAAACCTGCTTTAGAACACTACAAATTTTCCTTAAAAAGAAAAAGATTGAAGCATCTGCACACAACATAAAAAAATCCCTTGCTAATCCTTTCCTTACGCTATGCAGAATGCTAAATAAATGTTTTTGTTGGTTTTCTTTTAGCCATTTCTACTTTCTTGAGAAGAGCAGTTATTTGTAGCCCCCAGCTACTGAGGGGTGATGGTGGTTTGAATTCTTACTCTTTTCTGAAATTATCTTTCCTGAGAAGGTATTAGTGGATTTTGGAAGTTTCTAAAGTATATACGACCTCAGACCTGTGGCTATCCAAGTTCATGGAAGCTCTGGAGGCTGCAATGAACTAAACATTCTTATTTTAATTGCTAAAAAAAAAAAAAAAAAAAAAAGTTATTCTTTCCTGCAGAACAGAACCTCTTGTTCCTGAAAATAAATCCCAGCAGGTTACACTCAGTTTTAGAAACCGATATGCAAGCAGCATCTAAATCCTAAGCTACTGCACTACTCAGCTATTATAAAATAAAAAATATATAAATGAAATACAAAATGTGTTTTGGCTTGAAATGAATACTTTGTTAATGTGTCATTTCTATAAATGGAGCATTATTTATTTTATAGCCCAGGTCGGCCGAAGAAAGCAGCCACTAAAGAGCCAGAATCAGACGACGAAATGGATGTATCACATAACAGCCCAGCTCTTAGTGACAACATGTCAAGAGAAGAGGAAGAGGAGGAGGAGGAGGAGGTGACTCCTGTACCTGTAAGTTCTTGGACATTGCACACTTATGCTTTTACTGTTCTAGTTCACATCTGTGCAATGCGTTGATGCGCGTTTTCTGGTGTTTGATGCATTGACACACTATAGGGCCTGTTGCTAACAAAGGCAGCCTTAAAGTGCATTTGCAGTCAAAATGTTTACTTTTGGATGATGTAAGGTTCAGTCTGAGACTAGGTTCATGCTACTGCACCTGCGATGCCTTCTGATTTTCAGTGTGATTAGTGCAACTTGGTTGCATTTTGGCTTTGGTTTGCATAATCTGTGAGACCAAAATTGCACTGGGTTTGCACCAAAGTAGCACAGGACCCTTTCCCAAAATCCTGCTTTGATGTGAATGGGCACCTTTGAAAACAATGTGATTTCCATTGTCATGCAATTCTGTGCAACGCAAGTTGCATCTGAAATTGCACTAGCATGAACCAGGCCTGAATACAGTTTTCTTATTTTTATTTTTTTTATGTGGCCGGTTTCCGGTCTTGGGAGATTTAATTTCCTGTTTTGGTAATTGCATTGTTACGGTGACAGAAAGCAAGGGAACATTTAATGTGGGGTCACAGCCAAATTAAACACTACCCTACTTGGCTCGGCCATAGACCGTTCAAATCTCAGCAGGCACTGGACTAGATTCGAGCCATGTATGGGCCAGCTGAATGTACCCAAGTTGATCGATCAATTAACCAACTTGGGTGAAACCAGCCTGTCAGATTACACATGTGATTATTGCTAGTGACTATGGGGGCCGGCTTAAGAACAAGATTTTTTTTTTATTGCTGTCTTGTCACTGCTAAGGAGATTTCTCCTCCCTTTCCAACTATATAACTGCATTGTCACGGGGCGTTGAAGAGGGAGGGTTAATCTCCAGTTCAGGGTCAAAGACAGCAATACAATGGTTGACCCATCCTGCAAGAAAAAAAAAAACTGTCTGCAGTTCCATTTTGAGATGTATTTTATAGTATTTTTTTTTGCATAGAGTGGGGAAGGAATAGAAGCCCTGCCATGGTTATTGTCTGTGTCCCTGTTTAGGAGATTCACCCTCTGTTTGTTTTGGTGACCATTGTCCCCAAAACAGAATATGATGGGAAATCCAAAATCTTACAGCTGCTGCCAGAATAGCAATAGAAGGGAGAGGCTTCCAATCTAGACACCCCTTCTGGTGACACATTTTGGGTATTTTGGGCACTTTAAGTTGAATGAAACCTCTGCAAAAAAAAAAAAATTTCAATTGGAGCCTGGGAGCTTTTTCCTATAATGTGCTAGTATGGACAGCATGGCAGTCATACATAGCTAGTGATCCCATCCAGCACTGCGCTGTCAGTGCTTCTGTCGGTCCTTCTGGTTATGACTGACTCTTCAGCCTCATGGTTGGCCAGGCCACATTGATGTCACTATCAGTGCATGTGTACAGGAGTAACATTGTCATATCAAAGTACGCAGGGGAGGTATATTACGCTCTGTCTTGGGCGAACTTCTCAGAGATGTGACATTGCTTCATAGAAATGGATCCAAACACCATAACACAAAAGGCCAATGCAACAGGAAAAACGCATACACTCCCCAGAGTTCATAAAAAGAGCCTGTAGATCAATCTTTAAATAGTTGCAATTTTTCCAAAGTGAACATACTCTTCTCTTACTTTTCTAGGTACGACGCCGAGCAACTAAAAAACGATGAAGCAGGCAGAACTTGTAGTAGAGTGAAAAAAGAAGGCTGTACATGGATACAGAACTGAGGCTGTAAATGTACTGAAAGGGGTCATGCACTGACAGCAGGAATAGACTGATTTCACACCCCTGAAAATGCAGCCACAACTCTATCAATAACTGTGGGTATTTGTGTGGTTTGTAACGTGCGCCAGACATGTAGACCCGAATATGTAAATAGCTCATTTTTTTATGTGTTAAGATGCTTGTATAACTTTCGTTTTGCAGCTTTAAACCTGACATTACAGTGGCTCATCAGATTTTCCAAGACAACAAAGTGAAGCAATATATGCCATTGTGTGTTGTAATTCTGTTAACATTTTACTGTGAAAAACAAACTCATTTTACACACTGTCATGTTTTTGTGTTGTCATAGTCTTGTTGTTTCTATGACCTTTTTTATTTCTGTGTTCTATTGATCTGGGCAGCTCTTGGCCTTTCATGGTGCATCCCCTGGCTGTTCGAATCCCATGTGCTCCCCCTACTCTTTCCTAGAAGCTTGGTGACCAATAGAACATCACAACAAGACTGTCAGAATGCTGCCGTTCTCCAGTATTGTTGCCAGGCCTTAATGGCTGGCTGTCTTGTGGCATTGCAGATTGTAAGAAAGATACATTTAAAACTATTCTAATTTCTAAAGTGTTTGCGCTATGAAAATAATGTATTAAAGACGCTACCTATTTTATCTCCCTTTCCAGTTTCCAGTAATTTACCTTTTTTCAGTAGATTTTCTGATGTTTTTTTTCATCCCCCTGTGTAAGTTGATATTGTAAAAGCAGGAACACGCAGAGTGCATCCGTAAACTGCGAGCTACTATTCGGACATCTTTTGTGTAAAGTGAATGTTTTTTCAGCTGTCAGTTCACAAAAAGCAGCTGACATTTCAGCATAAGGCATTATGAAATAAAGTGGAGCTTCAGGCAAATCCTTCAATGCAAGTATTGCTAATTTAAAGGTGTTTTAAATACAGGTATACATGCCTGATTGTGCAATATTTTTCTTTAACCCTGTGCAATTTTGTAACCCTCTGAACTGTTTGCAGCCCTTATCGTGGGGAGGGTAACATTCTGAGCAGTACGGTTTGCACAATGCTGTCAGCCTAATGCTGTTTTGAAGTAGCAGATTCATGTTACTTTCTAGCAGTAAAAATAAGCATGCCAGTCACCCAACAGCTACTCCTCCCATGGTGCAAGACACTAGAGCAAATCCACTTCAAATTCAGGGGTGTGGTGATTTTTACAGAGTTTGTGTTAATCATAACCTGGTATGATGAAGGGGAGATTAAAAGCTATGCAATTCAGTGTGGATTATTTAACTGCTTGGACATGCTGCACTGAATTGCTGGTGGACTCGCATTCTCTTCTTATATTATAAAATACAAGAAGAGAATAACAGTTTAATATAAATAAATATTCTATAAATTCATATGCACCAAAAATGTAAACGATAATTCACTCAAAATTGCAAAATGCATATATGAAATATAAAAAGTCCAATAAAGTGCTTCATTAAGTGTGTCTTGTGCTTATCTTCAATTCAAAATAAAGTGCAATTTTCAGTGCCAGTGTTAACATGCTCCCATTTTTGAACACCACACTTATACCCCATGATTCCCAATGATAACATTCGTATCTATGCAACTTCAAGTCACACAAACTTCAAAGTAGTCCCTGTACTACTTTGGTCCAACTTTGATGCAAGTTGAGGTCCATAGACCTCAAGTTTACACAGGCATTCTCTAAAATCGTGTGACTTTCAAGTCGCAGCAGTGTGAAAGGGGCCTTAGGCTGTATCCAGGTATCCCAGTATCACACTTTCTCCTCCAGAGACCACCACATAGGTACTGTACATGGAACAAGACCAAGGGAATACTCCAAACAGTGTATTATCGCTTATTTATTAAGGATTAAACACACACGTAGATATGTAGATATTGCTTGCCATGCACAAGCTCACTTCCGGTCCGTGGAACGCAGGAGCATCCCGAACACACTGTAATGTGCTCTTAGATTGTGCATGGCAAGCAATATCTATGTGCAAGTGTTTTTAACCATTTTAATCTTTAATAAATAAGCTATAGTACACTATTTTGGAGTATACCCTTGGTTTTGTTCCATGTACTTATATGGTGGTCTCTGGAGGAAAAAGTATGATACTGGAATACCTGGATACGGGGAGCAAGAGGAGCCTTGGAGAGATCCTTGAGTGCAAATATAGCTGCCTAACATATTAATGGGTCATGGATATCGCTGGTGATTGTGGTGTTCAAAGGGGGAGCTTGTAAACATTGGCACTGAAAATTGCACTTTATTTTAAATTGAAGATAATTACACTGTGTAGGTAAACATCATATTTATTAACAAACACAAAAGGGGGTGTATTGTTGCACCACATCTACAAATATATATATTTTTTTAAGGTTTTCCAGTTAGTTGTCCATTGGATGTTACCACTGCTGGTATTTCAGAGGGAGAACAACTGCACACAAACTAGAGCATATAACTGAGATTTAATTTTGTATTTTTTTTGCCTGGAACTCTGCTTTAATATTCCAGTGTTTCAGAAAATAGAACTTGCATCACTGACAAGTTCTATTAACCATTAAAGAACTCGAGCACTAGCAAAGGTTCGAATCTAACCTTGCCACATAACATAACAATTATACACAACCTAAATTACTGGTGTGCTTTTAAGTGCTAGGTAAATGGAGAAATGTTACTTTTTTTACTTATGAAGTGACTTTCTTTACCTCCTTTAAAATCCAAAAAAGTGAAACTAAAACTCCAATGTTTTTTGTTTGTTTTACTGTGTTGTGCTGCCCATATAATGTGGGGGAAGTGGAAACATACGTGTCCTTCGTGAGAGTGTCAAGCACTGACATTGGTAAAAGTGTTAGATTTTTTTTCTCATCCATTGAGGGGGACACAGGAGTCAATTCACCTTTAGGTTATACTGCCACCTACAATAGGATTGGACGCTGGCAAACAAACAAAAAAAACCTGTAGGTCAGCCCAGGATAACCCCTCCTATTAGCAGCGTGCCTCAGCTTTTTGCTTGTGTCCTAAGAGGAGATATGCACCTTTTCTTCAGCTCTGCTGTGTAAAAGACTAAGCTATTTTCACTGGAACCATTTTTTTTCAAGTTTTCTTTCAATCAATGCTTATTTCTACTTTGTTGCTAGAGCAGTTTTCTTCAGTTATAGCTATTCAGCGTGGTCATAATTAGCCCGGCTTTTGGAGTGCCACATTCGGGTCCCACTGGACTTGATGCGAAAATAACCGGGGAGTGACCTTTTGGGCACTGGCTTCCACAGAAGGTGTAATACAAAAGTTTTTCTTGCATTTACAATGACAGCTTTCCTCTTGCCAGCTCAGCTCTCACAGATCCCTGCCCACCCTGCAGATGCAGTGTGGGATGGAGCATCATGTGGTAAGCTGCACTGTGATTCCCATCTGTGCACAGATGCCAACCAATGATCTCTCCAAGTTGGAGAGAGAGGCGTAGCCACCTACACTGCTGGGAGGTACTAGAGCCAGGCCGGGGTATGTGAGAGGCGAGGAAGCTTTTGGGGGTGAGGTGAGGTGCTGTGGAGGGAAATGTGTGCAAATAGTGCAGAGGTCAGAGACAAAGAGAGGTGGAAGTGAGATTTGGGACAGCCTGTGAAAGAGTTGAGCCCTGCACTCTGTATACATCGCACCCCTGAACTCTTTGTAAAGAGCACCCCTGAACTCTGTACATACTGCATCCCTGAACTCCATACATAGCCCATTCCTAAATTCTGCACATAATGCACTCCTGCTATTTATTGCCCCTTTAAGATCCTCCCACTGTATAACTTGGCCAATCCCACTGTTCAATGCGTTTGGTTGGGGGGGGGGGGGGTTGAGCTCCTGCACCTATTCTCTGAGAAAAAAAAAAAAGCCCTGGATAAATGTATATAGTCTTACGGATAGAGAGACAAAAATTTGCCCGTGGGACTTTAAATGAAGTGTCCATGATCACAGGTAAATAAAAATTGTATAGAAATGTAAAAATAATGACATAATTTATTGAAATATCATCCAGTACAAGTGATGAACATAGGTGACAAATACATAGAACAGCAGCATGATAAAGTGGTCCTAAAAACATAGACATAATGACATAACATCAAAATATGAAGAGTACGGATATTCATGATACATTTCTAAACTGACGCGTTTCGCGAGCTCTCCTCGCTTCATCAGGGGCTGATGTGTATATCTGATGTCTGTAACAACAAATAAAAAGTGTATTGGAGTATAGGTTATGATTGGACCACAACATGAAGCTAGAGCTAATGATCCAGTACCTACTTGTCAGGCGATCTTACGGATACAACTGGCCTTTTGAGGGCAACCATTATGCTGATGTGGCCCACAATTAAATTGAGTTTGACACTCCTGGTTTAAATGGTAAGGGTTTCCCTCTCGGCCACTGCTTCTTTTAGAAAGTCCGAATCCCTTTTTGTCAGCCCTGTTGATCCCCTTAGAAGTGTACCAGTTTCTCATTCCACCATCTTTAGGTAGCTCTCAAAGATCGAGATCCACCATTTCTGTCAAGGTGCACTAGACTAGATCTTTGAGTGCTTCTTGGCTTTTCAGCATCAAACTATTTTTCCCAAAATTTGCTAATGTTCCTTCTCGTCATTTGTTCACACATTCTGGAAGTTCTACTAGGTGGATTTTAATGGCCTCATCCAATGCCAGCTTGGTGTGTAATGTCCTTCAGGCAGTTCTTTGAGCTGCAGGCAGTCACCAGTTATCTGTTTTCTTGGACCCGTCCACGTTTGTTTTCTGGGTTGCCCACCCCTCTAGTTGGACTGCTTTTGAATATCCAGAAGGGGAATGTCTTTCTATGCCCCTCAATGAATGACAAAGGAAGCAGGATTTTTGTGATGATAGTAAAATCATTTTGTTGGTGTCTTTTAAACTTTTGAGGAACACCTTTTAGTTTTTGATCTTGCTCTTTGAGCTGCTTGCCACAAACTGAGGAATGCTAGTAGTAGTAGGGATTACCCTGAGCTGGCCTACAATGTATGCTTTGTCAATGTTGATTTCTCCTGTAGGCGGATTATACTACTACCCACAGGTAAACGATTGGATGATCGTAAGCGCCATGGACCCCAAGAAAAGGATTTTACAGTAATACTGATCCTATTTTCACAGCACAACATTTTTATTATCGGGGTGCAAAAAGAATGTTTGGTTTTTTTTTTTTTTGGTTTTTTTTAAATACCTGTGTAATAAGCTTTTTAAAAGTATGAAAAATGTCTTTATAAGCAATGACAATGCAAAATGAATGAAAAAAATTCTCTGTGGTTTATCTTTGGTGTTAGAGCTGCAGGTTTGTTTGTATTTTTGGACAGTATCAACGATAAGTTGGAAGTTGATGTGGTGGTATTTTTTTTTTTTTGTTTGTTTTTTATATAGAAGGCAAATTTCTATAAGTAATGAAAACTGCTGAGCTGCCTTTGTATGTATTTCTGTGCCAACTGGAATTTAACATGATGAATTATAGTAAAAAGATGACTTTTTTGTTTAACGGAAAGATTTTGGAATTCTATGGTCTTTCAGTTTGAGAAATTTCATTTTTTAAATATTTTTATTCATCAACCAGTATTTTACTGTAGTCCCTCCTTAGTGTCTACTGGCAAACTGCTAAATACACATTAGAAATGCATATATTGGTGCTGTTTTATCTTTGAAAGGCTGTGTACAGGAAGTCCTCAAGTTACATACATCGGACTTAAGCCTCATACTTACAAACGGAAGGAGACGACAGGAAGTGAGAGGAAATCTACCCCTAGGACGGGAAATAAACTCCTGTAAGAGTTATCATGGGAAAAAGGTGTCTTCACTGAAACTTTATCACTAATCCTTGTTTCCACATCAACCCAAAATTTTCAAAAGCCAATTGTCACAGGGGCAGAAAGTGAGATGAAATGTTGTGAGCAGGGACACAGCAGAACAAACGTTACAGGGGTGTTACCCCTTCCCCATGCTAACCAAAACTTAAAAATACTTGGAGTTATACTTAACAAAAAAAATGTACCTGTTCCAACTTGCATACAAAGTCAACTTGATGACAAAGAAGAACCTTGTTTGTAACCTGGGGGACTGCCTGTAATTCTCTGTCGTCTTATGATCCAGATACTTTTTACCAGACCGCAAAACCATGTCTTGGACCTCGTTTTCATATACAATACCTGGACAGGTCCCCAGCTTGCTGATTGAACCAAGAAGTAGTAACACACTTATGAAGCCTTCCTTTATGCTTCCTCTTCAGTAAAAAATGTTCTGTCAGCATATGAACAATCCTGCATTCCCTTACTGCCCACAGTTTGTATGCAAATGTTTATGAAACCTGTCTTTTTAGTAGACAAATATGTCTAGATATTTACAATATAATATAAAATGTTCATTATATTTAAAAGCTGGCTGATTGAGATTAAAATGGCATGATTAAACCCCCTGCTTGCCACGACTAACATCCATGCCTGGAGTTCTTCTTTCAGTCCACCAAACCATGTAAATGCTAAAATGTGTAGACATCCCACTGCCAGTTACCAGGGATCTGTAGGAGAGTCCTAGGTGTAGCCTTTCATAGAGGGAATAAAATAGAAATTCCATTTTGCTGTAGCCATTAGAGAACACTGTGATCTGATCCACAGAAAAGTTATGTTTATTTTAATAATGGAGCAAATATTGCATTAGAAAACCATCTTCAAGGTAAATGTTTGAAGTGTTTTAAAAGCTTCCTCGCATTGCAGATTATTGAACAATCACAAAAGCTTCTACCAGACACCAGTAGTGTCTCATATGGAAATTGAGACCTTCTGGCTTTATGAAAATGTTCACATTTTATTGTTACTTGGATGTGGAACAATTTATGCGCTTGACAGTTTCTTACTTGAATCCTGGCACTGAAAATACTGTCCTTTCCAAGTGTGATATTTCACTTCCATCAAACATTTTACACTGTGTAAATGCCGCTTACACTGTATACAATGTTGAATGTTTAAGGACTCTGTCAGGTCTCTAGCACCATAAATAGCATCTTTCCCCTGCAATAAAAGAGGTAGTACATGCACCTCACAGGCTTCCTTCTGTTGCAGCACTGCAGCCTCTATCATTTCTCAGCATTTGACACTTAGCAACAGATGTTGGGGATTTGTGTCCTTTGCCATGCATTTTGTTTCCTTCCTCTGATCTCTAACTCACTACTGCATTTAGGAGTGATGTTGGGGGTCAGGATTTGGAACCATAGTAAATTGTCAGAGGACACTCCTGGTGTTTAAAGGCCTTAGAAGTTGACTGTAGCAGAAGGCAGGTAGGGGATAGAGAGGCGAGCATACTACCTTTTGAACTGCAAGAGTGCCAATGTCATTTAGAGTCTTGACAAGGTCTATTTAAGGCAAATCCATAACCAAAGTATCAGCTGCAAAGTGGTTGTAAACCCTTACCTATACCCAGTGAAGTGCCTGGCCTCAGGTGATACACAGAGGTGGAAAAATCCATCTACATAAGTTGTGCCTGTTTAATTTGCAGCTATTTGTTCTGTGCAGTCTTGTAAAACTCAGATGAAATTGAATCGTCATTGTCTGTCGGTCGCTTTAAGACGCTATAGGGGTGCACGGGCACCACCAGAGCTAATGCGCGTGGCCAGCGGCTGCTCTGTCCGCCGGCCACCTGCGACCGCTCCTCAGAGAGCCAAAACAGGGATCTGTCAATGTAAACAGACAGATCCCCATTCTGACAGGGCAGTAGAGAAAGATCTGCTGTTCCTAGTTATCAAGAACAGCGATCTCTCTCCTCCTAGTTAGTACACTGCCCTCACGGTTGGAAACACATCCCTAGGGAACACTTAACCCTTTGATCGCCCCCTAGTGTTAACCCCTTCCCTGCCAGTGACATTTATACAGTAATCAGTGGCTATCTTTAGCTCTGATTGCTGTATAAATGTCAGTGGTCCCAAAAAAGTGTTTGTTCTGTCCACCGCAATGTCGCAGACCGCCAACATTACTAGTAAAAATTGAATAGGAAATAGATTTATGGCATTCTTATTATCTATTTTGTAGACGCTATAACTTTTGCGCAAACCAATCAATATATGCTTATTACAATTTTGGTAAAAAAAAATGTAGAAAAGTACATAATGGCCTAAACTGAAGACATTTTTTTTTTTTGGATATTTATTATACCAAAAAGTAAAAAATATTGGGGTTTTTTGTTTTGTTTTGTTTTTCAAAATTGTCGCTCTATTTTTGTTATAGCGCAAAAAATTAAAAAACGCAGAGGTGTTCAAACACCACCAAAAGAAGGCTATATATGTGGGAAAAAAAGGACATAAATGTGGTTTGGGTACAATGTCGCACGACCGTCCAATTGTCAGTTAAAGCGACGCAGTGCCATATCGCAAAAATGGCCTAGTCATTAAGGGGGAAAATCCTACCGGTCCTTAAGTGGTAAATGGACGTGTCCATTATCTGAGTCAGAAGTTGCATACTAGTGCTGAGATCTTCACTAAGAGGGAATAAAATATTTTAAATGTGGTCCTGATAATTACTCTTTGAAATGTTTAATAAATATTGATATTTTGTTGAATTATTTGTCACATGAAATTTGTATATAAGAGATCTGCGGTCTCAGTATACTTTCATTTTATAACAGCATTGTAATACCAGTACCGACAATAGTTACAGTATTTATATATAAGCTTACTTTAAAAATTTCCTTTCATGTTGCGAGTGCCACCTGTCTGCTGGCCATCTATTTCCACAACTTCCTGGATTTCCTGCATGCTTTGCAGCTTCTCGTCTCCTATTTACGTTTAATTTCTAAGGACTCCATATCCCATGGTACCTTGCTACCTGACAGCTGTGATTCCTGTATGCCTTCTGAAACTCCTCCCAGCACCTCTGTATTTTTTAGAAGGCAGGCTCTGTGAATTTTGTGACACAGCAGTGCCTACCCACAGGGCATAGTGAATATGTGGTGTCCCAGAATTCAAGCAATTTTAAATATGCACTATGCGTCACAAAGTCGGTTGACAAACCTCAAGATCATTCAGAAGTATGGTAGGCTACAAATATCTGAAATACAACCATAATTCCAAAAAAGTTGGGACGCTGTGTAAACTACATACAACCAGAATGCAATGATTTTCAAATCTCCTCAACCCGTATTTTATTCATAATAGAAAACAAATCAAATGTTTAAACTGAGACAATGTACTGGTTTAAGACAAAAATAGGGTTGTTTTGAAATTGATGGCAACACAACATCTCAAAAAATTTGGGACAGGGCAACAAAAAACTGGCAAAGTACAGTCCTAATTCCAAAATATTTGGGACAAGGCCATGTTTACAATGGTGTAGTATCCCCTCTTCATTTAACACTCTGTAAACACCTGGGAACTGAGGAGACCAGTTACTGGAGTTTTGGGAGAGGAATGTTGTTCCATTCTTGCTTGGGCATATGCTGCTCTAAAACCTGGATCTATATGTTCTTCCAGCTTTTTCTTGTTAGTACCACTTTGCTACCTTTTTTGTTGCCCTGTCCCAGGTTTTTTTTTTTTTTTTTTTTTTTTTTAGACATGTTGCTGCCATCGATTTTCTATTTTTTTTTGTCCCCTAAAATGATACATTTTCTCAGTTTAAACATTGTTTTCTATTTACTAGTGCAGGAGTAGGCAACCTTTTGAGCACAGTGTGCCAAAAAATATTTTCAAAGAAGTTGAGAGTCCTGATTTTATAACAAACAAATGTCAACTTCACACTCTCAATCATGAAAAGGGTTTTTTTTTTTTTATAAAGTAAATACTGTAAACTACTTGAGTAGTAGCGAGAAATTAACATCCTGCACTTACGCCTCAGATCAGCCCCAATTCCTGCAACTCCACACTTCAGATCAGCCCCATTTCCTGCAACTCCACACTTCAGATCAGCCCCAATTCCTGCAACTCCACACTTCAGATCAGCCCCAATTCATGCACCTTCACACCTCAGATCACTGTCCCCCCCTGCTAATCTGTCCCACCACTGCAACCCCCTGCTCATCTGTACCTCCCTGCACATCTGCTCCACTGCCGTACCCCCCATGCTCTTTTGTCTCACCACTGAACCATCTTCTCATCTGTCCTAACACTGAACTTATCTGCTCATCTGCCCCACCACTGTACCTCCTGCACCTCTGTTCCCCCTGCTCCTCTGTCCCACCAATGTACCTCCCTTTCTCCTTTGCCCTGCCACTGTACCCCCCCTGTACATCTGCCCCACCACTGTAACCCCCTTTCTCATCTGCCCCACCAGTGTACCTCCTGCTCTTCTGCCCAACCACTGTAACCCCCTTTCTCATCTGCCCCACCAACGTACCTCCTGCTCTTCTGTCCCACCGCTGACCCCTCTTCTCATCTGCCCCATCACTGAACCCACCCTGCTCATCTTTTGCACCACTGTAACCCCCTGCTCATCTGTCCCACCACTGAATCCCCTTCTCATCTGCCCCAACACTGAACCCCCCTCTTCATCTGTCCCACCATTGTTATCCCCCTGCTCATCTGCCCCATCACTGTACCCCCTGGTTTTCTGTCCCATCACTGACCCCCTTCTGATCCCTCCCACCACTGTACCCCCTTGCTCTTCTGTCCCACCACTAACCCTGCTGCTCATTTGCCCCAATGTACCCCTTTTCTCATCTGCCCCACCACTGTACCTCCCTGCACATCTGCTCCACCTACCTTTGCTCTTCTGTCTCACTACTGAATTACCTCATCTGTCCTAACACTGAACCCATCTGCCACACGACTGTAACCCGCTTTTTCATCTGCCCCACCAATGTACCTCCTACACATCTGTCTCACCTCTGTACCCCCTGCTCTTCTGCCCCACCTCTGTTCCCCCTGCTCATCTGTCCCACCAATACACCTCCTTTCACTTTGGCCCCACTGCTCTATCCCCCTGCTTTTCTGTACCACCCCTGAACTCCCTGCTCATCTGTCCCACCTCTATAATCCCCTTCTCATTTGGCCCAACACTGAACCCCCCCTGCTCATCTGCCCCATCATTGTACCCCCCTGCTCATCTCTTCCATCACTGTGCCTCACTGCACATCTGCCCCTCCTGCTCTTTTGTCCCACCTCTGTAACCCTTCTGCTCATTTTCCCCACCACTGTACCCTTCTGCTCATCTGCCCCACCGCTGTACCCTCTTCTCATCTATAATCTGCAGAGTGGTGAAGGGAAGCAGAGATGAGACACATCTACCTGTCCTGGCACACTCATCCACCTTGCATCCAGCCCAGGTGCTTGTATGTGATGTCACATACAAGCATCTGGAATAGATGCGCAATAATGAGCTCAGGTCAGGGGTATTTACTGAAAGCAGTGGGCCTGTGTGCAGGATCATAAGTTGGACCCCGCAGCTGAGAAAAAGTGTGGCGCAGCAAAAGTTGGGTGTGATTTTCTGAATACTGGCTGTGTCTTAAAGGGACACAGAGTGCAGGGGTTCAGTAGTAAGTGATGCAAAGGTTCAGAAATAATTTCAACAAAGTTTCCAGAAGCTCAACGGTAATTCCACAAACTGTCACCTGCTTGTGGTTTTCTCAATCACAGTGAAATCCCTTCTTTCTGAGATTGGTAGTGGAAACCAAGCGAGTCATCTTCCTCCCAGATGGTGGATGGGTCTAGCAGGACTGTGATTGGCTTGAGCAATGGCCAATGACAGTCGTCCTCCTGGAAACAGGGACGCCCCCCCCCCAGCAGAACTGCATCCAATCTCTTTCCCACCACAAAAGCTGACGATCGCAGCTACAGCAAAGTTAGAGAACCAAACAATGTTTTCAATCTTTTACGGGGGGTGTGGGGGCTCAGTGCAGGTATGGTGTGGGGAATTCTGAAATTGGAATGCATTAGTGTCTCACTGACACTTCCCTGTGCTGCTCTGCTGATGGGGAGGGAGTCTAGTGCCAGCAAAAGGCTTCGCTTGCGGTGCCAGGGGCTGCCTACCCCTGTGCTAGTGTGAATAAAATATAGGATTTAATCTCATAATTTACAAATTATCAGATCTACAAATCATTGCATTCAGTTCTTTTGTAGATTTTTCCCAGCATCCCAACTGTTTTGGAATTGAGGTTGTACAATGGGGAAATCTATGATTTTAACGTTTGATCATAAATACACTTTTAACAGTTTGAACACTTATTTGCATAAATTATCTTAAAAAAAATCTTATTCCCTTATCATTCAGCCTACAGGTCACCCCCCTATCTAACCACTCCCAGCTAGCCTTAGTTTTTTTGCTAGTGTTCCTAGGTGATGGATTTCTCTTTGAGAGAAGATTGCTTTCTTCTATGGAGTATTTTCCCCCTCTCTGGATGATTTATTTTCTCTTTGAGGGCACTTGCAGATTCTGAGTTACAGCAGCCTACAGGTGCTTGTACCAAGGAATCCCCCCTGCTGCTCCACCACTCTGGAAATCAGGAGAACCCCTCTGGGGCCATTTTATTCATGGGCATGGCAGACCATAAGCACAATAGGGAGTCCAACAAGCTCCTCATCCTTTAGTTCCCTTAAGGTTTATAGTAAATCCATGCGGAGCCTTAGTGCTATCACCTTTTGATGGCTGCCTCCATTTGAACTCATCCTTCCTACACAGCAAGGGTCACAGCAGTTGCACCTTCAACTTCTCCCCCGGACTTGGTTACCATGCAATGGGAGGTTTCTGCTGAAGATTCCTCACCTTCTGAAGCTTCAGAGCAGGAGGATACCCCTACCACAGACATTTCTCTCAAAGCTGTAGTAAACTCAGTAAGAAAAATCCCCTGCAAGCATCATACCACTATGTATTACATTTCCACACACAGCGGTACACTCTGGAGCAAGGATAGGCAACTCCAGCTGTTGTAGAACTACAAGTCCCAAGAGGCATTGCAAGACTGACTTCCACAGGCATGACCCCCAGGAGAAGATTGGGATTTGTAGTTTCGGCACAGCTGGGGTACCAAGGTTGTCTACCCCTGCTCTAGAACATCATCTTAGCTATCTTATTGTTTGTGCAGTCTAGGACTGCAACTAATGATTATTTTCATAATCAATTAGTTGACCGATTAGGGAACAAAATCTCTAATCCACTCTGAGAAGAACAGACAGAAGAGATATACTGTATATACTATTAGAGGTTGAATCTGGTGAATATCATCAGACTCCGAGATCAAATTTTTTATTTAAAAAATAAAATAAAAATTAAAGACCATTTTGCCGATTTTCAGACAGAACTGAAATATATTATATGCTGGCTATACAAAAACAATAGGGGTTATTTTCCAAAGGCAAATCCACTTTGCACTACAAGTGCACTTGGAAGTGCAGTCGCTGTAGATCTGAGGGGGACATGCAAGGAAAATAAAAAACAGCATTTTAGCTTGCACATTATTTGATGATAAAATCAGCAGACCTTCCCCTCATGTCAGATCTTCCCCTCAGATCTACAGCGACTGCACTTCCAAATGTACTTGCAGTGCAAAGTGGATTTGCCTTTACTAAATCAAACCCAATGTCTTGCTTCAAAAAAAAGGTTATTTTAAAGCAGAGTTCCACACAAAAATGGAACTTCCGCTTTTTGGAACCCTCCCCCCCTCCTGTGTCACATTTGGCACCTTTCAGGGGGGAGGGGGGTGCAGATACCTGTCTAAGACAGGTATTTGCACCCACTTCCGGCATAGACTCCCATGGGAGTCTACGCCTCTTCCCGTCCCCACCGTGCTGTCTCCTGGGAACACACAGCTCCCAGGAGAGAGCGGGGACCACTTGGGATGCGCAGCGCGACTCGCGCATGTGCAGTAGGGAACCGTGAAGTGAAGCCACAACGCTTCACTTCCTGATTCCCTCACCCAGGATGGCGGCGGCAGCTGCAGAGAATCAAGCGGGTTCTCGGCGTCCCCTGCCGACATCGCTGGACCCTGGGACAGGTAAGTGGCCATGTATTAAAAGTCAGCAGCTGCAGTATTTGTAGCTGCTTGCTTTTAATATTTTTTTTTTTTGACGGTGTGGGTGAACCCCGCTTTAAGAATGTCTGTTCGACGTTCGTTTCGACCACAGTGATGGGAAAATTCGAATGAGCAGAATAGAAAACTTCTTAGTCAAAGTATTTTTTAGACAGTGTATGTGGTCTTTGTTCAGAAATTACATTCATTTTAAAGCTGAATGTTATAAGCAAGTGAAATTTTCAAATGACATCCTTTCATTCAGCGAATGTACAAAGATTTTTCGTTACAATCAATACATGTATAACCAGCATAAGGCTCGGTTCACACCTATGCAGTTTGCTTTTGATCCATTTCTACAGTCCTTTTTGCTGTGTGGTTTGCGTTTTTGCACACTGGATTTTATTGCGATTTCGCGTTTTGCATTCTTTTATGCTTATTTTGGCCAATTTGTGGCAGATTAAAAAACGCAAGTTGCTGCAAAAACGCACTGCATGCTTTTCTGCAGCTTCTCCATTGAAGTCTACTGAACCAAAAAAAGCATAATGATCATTTTGCACAATACTGGAAAAAGTTTACTTTAACCACTTGCCAGGCACCGCACGATGATGTACATCAACAGAATGGCACGGGCAGGCATATGGACATAACTGTATGTCCCTGCCTCCCCCAATGCCTGCGGTGGCCAGCTTCGTTGCAGGAGCGATCCGTGCACATGGCCACCCCCCCCGCGATCGCTCCTGATGAATGAGAAGCTTCCTCTGCTTCTGAACTGTAAACAGAAGCAGAGGAAGTGATGTCATCTCTCCTCGTGGAGCCTTTTCGTTCCGGCGCCTGAGGAGAGAAGACATCCATGTGAGTTGCGCTAACACCAGTACCCATAGGCACATAAAACAACCCCCAATCACCCCTGCACCCCCAGTCACAGTGTCACCGATTGCAGCGTTTATTTTTTACTGATCACTGCATTTGGTGTCATTTGTGACTGTAATAAGTGTTAGGGCAGTTAGTGGTAGGCCCCTTTAGGTCTAGGGTACCCCTCCCATAAAGGTTTACCCCTTGATCACCCCCCAGTTAACCCTTTCATCCCCTGTCGCCAGTGTCACTAAGCAATCTTTTTTCTGATCGCCGTATTAGTGTCACAGGTGACGCTAGTTAGCCAGGTAGGTATTTAGGTTCACCGTCAGCTTTTTATAGTGTCAGGTACCCCCATATACTACCTAATAAAGGTTTTAACTACCCTGATTGCCCCCTAGTTAACCCTTTCACCAGTGATCACCGTATAAGAGTTACGGATGACGCTAGGTAGTTTGTTTTGTATACCCGCCGTTTTCTACCCAATAAAGGTTGATATCAGTGATATCAGTTAGGTGTTAGGGTCTGCGTCGCCCCAGGCAGCGTCAGATTAGTGCCAGTAGCGCTAACACCCTCGCACGCAGCATACACCTCCCTTAGTGGTATAGTATCTGAATGGATCAATATCTGATCTGATCTATACTAGCGTCCCCAGCAGTTTAGGGTTCCCAAAAACGCAGTGTTAGGGGGATCAGCCCAGATACCCGCTAGCACCTGCATTTTGCCCCTCCACCCAGCCCACCCAACTGCAGTATCAATCGCTGTCACTTACAAAACACTAAACACATAACCGCAACGTTTGCAGAGTTGGGCCTGATCCCTGCGACCGCTAACAGTTTTTTTGGTAGCGTTTGATACAGTTGCTGACAGCCTAGGAGCTTTTTTTTACCTGTGAGTCTCAGTACTATACCAGTAAATTTAGAGCCCAAAATGGCAAATCGAAGGTACAGTAGTGAAGAGGCCTACACGTTTCTGAGCATGACAGATAGTGAAGAGGAAGTCACTCATCTGTCAGATTCAGGCTCAGAATACGATCCTGTAGACGACAGTGGCTCCATGACAGATGGCTCTGACGACGGAGTTGCGGTTCCTGCCAAGGTCAGGCGTACCAGACCCCGATCTTCTTCTGCTGTTGTTGCAGTGCAAGAACTGCAGGGCTCTCATATGGAGCAGAGAAGTACTAGTGCCGCTCATCCTTCTGGTGAACTGGCAAGCACCAGCGGCCTAGTACACCGTGGTCGTACATCCAGCAATGCAGTATCACGTGGTGACGTGGCGAGTCCCATAAGTGCAGTTCAAGCTGGCGAGGTGGCAAGCACAAGTAGTGTCCCACTGCCACCAAGAAGACAAAGACAGGCCCGTCGTGCCCATAGTGTCCTTCCTGCAGAATTCGCCAATCCTAATTGGGAACCCACCACTTCTGCAGCATCCGTACTTCCCCCATTCACTGGCCAACCTGGAATTCAGGTGGAAACAGTTGATTTTACTGCACTTGATTTTTATTTGCTGTTTTTCACCGAAGATCTCTATAGATCTATTGTGGACCAAAGCAATTTGTATGCTGGTCAATACATCGCCGCTAATCCCCAGTCCTCCCTTGCCAGAGAGTGTAAACCAATTACGGTTTCCAAATTTAAGACCTTTCTGGGCCTATCCCTCGACATGGGCATAACTAAAAAGAGTGAGTTGCAGTCATATTGGTCCACTGACCCAATTCACCATATGCCCGTGTTCTCTGCCTCCATGGCGAGCAGATCTTGCGAGTCATGCACTTCAACAACAATGAACTCTGACGTCCTCGTGGAGACCCTGGATACGATAGGCTCTACAAAATGTGGCCCTTCGTAAACCACTTCAACGAACGTTTTGCAGCCTTGTTTACTCCCCATCAAGTTGTCTGCGTTGATGAGTCCCTGATTAAGTTTTCTGGCCGCTTGTCTATCAAACAGTATCTTCCCAGCAAGCGTGCCAGATACGGGGTCAAGATGTATAAACTCTGTGACAGGGCCACAGGCTATACATGTAGTTTTATGGTTTACGAGGGAAGAGATAGTCACGTAGAGCCAGAGAACTGCCCAGACTACGTAGGGAGCGCTGGCAAGATTGTGTGGGACTTGGTGGCACCCTTATTCAGAAAGGGGTACCATTTGTATGTGAACAATTGTTACACGAGCGTGCCACTTTTTAGTCACTTGTTTAATCATCAGATTGGCGCATGTGGCACCGTGCGACCTAATCGCCGGGGCTTACCCCAGAGGCTTGTAGATTCACATCTTAGGCTGAGGAGAGAGCCTGCTTCAAGTGTAATAATTTGCTCGCTGTGAAGTGGAGGAATAATAAGAATGTTTTCGTTCTGTCCTCCCTTCATGCACGACAGTCCAAATTACTACGCTGACTGGTGTTGTGGAGAAACCCCTCTGTGTCCACGAATACAACCTTAACATGGGAGGGGTGGACCTCAACGACCATTTGTTAGCGCCGTATCTAATTGCCCGTAAGGCCAGACGCTGGTACAAGAATGTGTCTGTATACTTATTTCAATTGGCTTTGCTGAACGCTCATGTGCTATACAGAGCTTCAGGATGGACTGGATCCTTCCTTAAATTCCAGGAAGAGATCGTCAGAGCCCTTGTGTTTCCAGACGGTGCTCAACCTCACCTTCCCTATCCAAATGCAATAAGCTGGCTGCATGAGAGGCATTTTCCGTATGTCTTCCCTAGTACCCCTACCCAACGAGCCCCCCAAAGAAATGTTGTGTCTGTAGAAATCGCGGATATAGGCGTGAAACCCGCTATTTTTGTCCCTCCTGTCCTGACAATCCTGGTCTTTGCATTGGTGAATGTTTTGAATGCTACCATACACTACTGGAGTATTAGCGTAGGGTACAGCACTGCACAGACTAGGACACACAGGGTCTCCCAAGATGCCATCGCATTTTGAGAGACCCAAACCATTACAGTTAGTTACAAATAAAAGTGTAAAAAAAAAAAAAAATAGTAGTTTTATTGTTTTCTCTCTCTCTCTTCTCTCTCTTCTCTCTCTTCTCTCTCTTCTCTCTCTTCTCTCTCTATTGTTCTGCTCTTTTTTACTGTATTTTATTCTGCAATGTTTTATTGTTAACCATTTTTTTGTCTTCAGGTACGCCATTCAGCTGCAGTGCAGTTATCTTGACAGCAACAGCATTTGCTCCCACAATAAATAAAGCCGTGACTCCAGAGGTGATTTCACCACCACAAAAAAGAGCATATATGCTGAAGCATGGGGGCAGCAGGGGTGGAGGAGCGATTTGCTCCTAGATTTTGGGGCGTATGCCCCCATGCTTCGGCATATAATATATATTTTTGGCACAGGTTGCCATAAAAAATGTTTTATTTTTACTATGTTTTTTTTGTATTTGCTTTGCAGGTATGGTATGTCTTACTGTTATACTGTAATGTTACTTTGTTTTATTGTTAACCATCATTTGCTTAGCAGGTACGCTATTCAGCTGCAGCGCGGATTTATTTATCTTGACAGCAACAGCGTTTGCTCCCATGATACATAAAGCCGTGACTCCAGCGCTATCGGAGGTGATTTCACCACCACAGTTAAAAACAAAATGGTGCATGTATGCCCATCATTAGAAGTGGGTGGATTAAGGGAGGTATTCTAATGGTGGGCATACCCACCGATCAATCTCTTTTTTTTTTGGTTCAGCCCACAGGCTGCATGAAAAAAAAAGATTACAATATATGACAACAACAACAAGGACCAGCAACGTATAGGTATGTTGCTGGACTTTGAGTGGTTATACCAGAATGATGCCTGCGGATATAGGTATCAGCTTGGTATCATTCTTTTCAGCCAGCGGTCAGCTTTCATGTAAAAGCAATCCTAGCGGCTAATTAGCCTCTAGACTGCTTTTACAAGCAGTGGGAGGGAATGACCCCCCCCCCCCCCCCCACCGTCTTCCATGGATTTCTCTGGCTCTCCTGTCCCAACAGGGAACCTGAGAATGCAGCTGGTGGTTCCACCAGCTGACCATAGAGCTGATCAGAGACCAGAATGGATCCAATCATCCCTATGGCCTAAGAAACCGGAAGCTACGAGCATTTCATGACTTAGATTTCACTGGATATAAACAGCGCCATTGGGAAATTGGGAAAGCATTTTATCACACCGATCTTGGTGTGGTCAGATGCTTTGAGGGCAGAGGAGAGATCTAGGATCCAATAGACCCCAATATTTTCAAAAAAAAGAGTACCTGTCACTACCTATTGCTATAATAGGGGATATTTACATTCCCTGAGATAACAATAAAAATGATGAAAAAAAATGAAAGGAACAGTTTACAAATAAAATAAAAAAGGAAAATAAACAATTAAATAAAAAAAAAAAAAAAAAGCACCCCTGTCCCCCCCTGCTCTCACGCAAAGGCGAACGCAAGCGTCGGTCTAGCGTCATATGTAAACAGCAATTGCACCATGCATGTGAGGTATCACCGCGAAGGTCAGATCGAGGGCAGTAATTTTAGCAGTAGACCTCCTCCATACATCTAAAGTGGTAACCTGTGAAGGTTTCTAAAAATGTATTTAGTTTGTCGTCGCAATTTTAAAGCATGTTGTGTTTGGTATCCATGTACTCGGCCTAAGATCATCTTTTTTATTTGATCAAACATTTGGGCAATATAGTGTGTTTTAGTGCATTAAAATTAAAAAAAAATGTGTTTTTTCCAAAAAAAAATGCGTTTGAAAAATCGCTGCGCAAATACTGTGTGAAAAAAAAAGGAAACACCCACCATTTTAATCTGTAGGACCTTTGCTTTAAAAAATATATAATGTTTGGGGGTTCAAAGTAATTTTCTTGCAAAAAAAATATTTTTTCATGTAAACAAAAAGTGTCAGAAAGGGCTTTGTCTTCAAGTGGTTAGAAGAGTGGGTGATGTGTGACATGCCAGGACAGTTCAACCCCCCCCCCCCAAATGACCCCATTTTGGAAAGTAGACACCCCATGCTATTTGCTGAGATGCATGTCGAGTCCATGGAATATTTTATATTTTGACACAAGTTGCCGGAAAAAGACAATTTTTTTTTTTTTTTTTTGCACAAAGTTGTCACTAAATGATATATTGCTCAATCATGCCATGGGCATATGTGAAATTACACCCCAAAATACATTCTGTTGCTTCTCCTCAGTACGGGGATACCACATGTGTGAGACTTTTTGGGAGCCTAGCCGCGTACGGGACCCCAAAAACCAAGCACCGCCTTCAGGCTTTCTAAGGGTGTAAATTTTTGATTTCACTCCTCACTGCCTATCACAGTTTCGGAGGCCATGGAATGCCCAGATGGCACAAACCCCCCCAAATGACCCCATTTTGGAAAGTAGACACCCCAAGCTATTTGCTGAGAGGTATGGTAAGTATTTTGCAGATCTCCCTTTTTGTTACAAAGTTTTGAAAATTGAAAAAAGAAAAAAAAATACATTTTTCTTTTCTTCATTTTCAAAAACAAATGAGAGCTGCAAAATACTCACCATGCCTCTCAGCAAATAGCTTGGGGTGTAATTCCACATATGCCCATGGCATGTTTGAGCAATATATCATTTAGTGACAACTTTGTACAAAAAAAAAGTTTGTAATTTTCCCGCAACTTGTGGCAAAATATAAAATATTCCATGGACTCAACATGCCTCTCGGCAAATAGCTTGGGGTGTCTACTTTCCAAAATGGGGTCATTTGGCTGGGTTTTGGGCCATCTTGGCATTTTATGGCCTTCAAAACTGTGATAGGTAGTGAGGAGTGAAATCAAAAATTTACGCCCTTAGAAATTCTGAAGGCGGTGCTTGGTTTTCGGGGCCATGTAGCGGCTAGGCTCCCAAAAAGTCCCACACATGTGGTATCTCCGTACTCAGGAGAAGCAGCAAAATGTATTTTGGGGGTGCAATTCCACATATAACCATGGCATGTGTGAGCAATATATCATTTAGTGACAACTTTTTGTAAAAAAATTTTTTTTTTTTGTCATTCAATCACTTGGGACAAAAAATAAAATATTCAATGGGCTCAACATGCCTCTTAGCAATTTCCTTAGGGTGTTTACTTTCCAAAATGGGGTAATTTGGGGGGGTTTGTACTGCCCTGCCATTTTAGCACCTCAAGAAATGACATAGGCAGTCATAAACTAAAAGCTGCATAAATTCCAGAAAATGTACCCTAGTTTGTAGATGCTATAACTTTTGCGCAAACCAATAAATATACGCTTATTGACATTTTTTTTTACCAAAGACATGTGCCTGAATACATTTTGGCCTAAATGTATGACTAAAATTGAGTTTATTGGATTTTTCATATAACAAAAAGTAGAAAATATAATTTTTTTTCAAAATTTTCAGTCTTTTTCAGTTTATATCGCAAAAAATAAAAATCACAGAGGCAATCAAATACCATCAAAAGAAAGCTCTATTTGTGGGAAAAAAAGGACTCAAATTTCGTTTGGGTACAACATTGCATGACCGTGCAATTATCAGTTAAACAGCGCAGTGCCAAGTTGTAAAAAGTCCTCTGGTCTTTAGGCAGCCAAATAGTCCGGGGCTGAAGTGGTTAAAGGTAATTGTAATGCCTTCTATTACCTCCAGTCTATCAGCCTCCACCTTCTCTGGATTCAGATGCTGATGTTCCCTGCATCTTTCCTGAGTCTTTAACTATTTGCCGACCGGCTCACGCCGATATACGTCAGCAAAGTAGCACGGGGGCGCAAAATCACATATGGGTACGTCAGCCCTTTAAGAGCTGCTGGAGGCGCACACCCGATGCCCTTGGCTAGCAGGCGTGATTGCGTGCACGAGCGCCAGCATAGAGATTTGTGAGTGTAAACCCACAAATCCCTGTGCTGTCAGGCGACAGAAGGCTTGTCGTTTGTTCCTAGTAAAAAGGAAATCAGATATGTCTCCTCTCTTATGCCCTGTACACACGGTCTGATTTTCCGATGGAAAATGTGCAATCGGAGCTTGTTGTCGGAAATTCCGACCGTGTGTGGGCTCCATCGGACTTTTTCCATCGGAATTTCCGACACACAAAGTTTGAGAGCAGGCTATAAAATTTTCCGACAACAAAATCCGTTTGCGTAAATTCCAACCGTGTGTGGACAATTCCGACGCACAAAGTGCCACGCATGCTCAGAATAAATTCCCATACGGAACTGCTCGGTCTGGTAAAGCGTTCGTAATGGAACTTTCGTCAGGCTGCAATGTTTTAAATTGTTTATTGCAGCGCACTCTCTTCTTCTTTATAATGCTAGAAGAATGAAGTTGTTTTGCTGCTCATATTCACACACACTTCTCACAAACTTCTTTCTTTATTATTTATAGTGATTTCATGAATATAATATTTTTATTTGTCACATCTCCCGAAAAGTTTTTTGTTTTTAGATTTTGTATTATTTGTTTTAGTTTTTTAAATCCTGATCGCTTGTTATTTTTTTTAATTAATTTTTTTAACTCCAGAATAGTTTTGGGTGTGTTTTGTGTGTCAAGTTACCACAACACGATTATTATCTTGTATTATTTAATCTCAAGGAGGTTGGTTGTTGTTGGTGTCTCTTGTTAATTTCACATTTTATTTTTGAAATATACCTGCCTCCTCACAAACAAACTGTCCTTTTTTGAAGGAAAACACACATAGGCTAGTATTATTAAAAAAAAAAAAAAAAAAAAAACCCTTTAATAACCCCTTCCCGGGGTTATACCGGGATGATGCCCGCAGCTGCAGGCATCATCCCGGTACCGTTGTTTAGAGCGGGCAATCGCTATCCGAGTATAACTACCGATGCGGCTAAAAGCCGCTCTTACCGGGCCTCCCGTTCCATCGGGAAGCCCGATGAGCAATTGGCTGCCTCCGGCGGCTGGGGGCGGGCTGGAACGAAGCTGTGGGCGGCTTCGTTCCAGCCTCCTAATCATAAACACGGAAGCGACATCATGATGTCACTTCCCATTTGCTCGGCTGCCAATGGCGCCGGTTTAAAAAAAAGACACAGTATTCAGAATCGCCGTTTTCAGCGATCTGAATACTTTGAAGTGCAAAGGAGGGATCGGGGGTCTTTTAGACCCCCGATGCCTCCATAAAGAGTACCTGTCACCACCTATTACTGTCACAAGGGATGTTTACATTCCTTGTGACAGCAATAAAAGTCATCAAAAAAATTTTTTTTTTAACCACTTCAATACAGGGCACTTAGACACCTTCCTGCCCAGACCAATTTTCAGCTTTCAGTGCTGTCGCAGTTTGAATGACAATTGCGCGGTCATCCAACACTGTACCCAAACTAAATTTTTATCATTTTGTTCCCACAAATAGAGCTTTCTTTTGGTGGTATTTGATCACCTCTGCGGTTTTTATTTTTTGCGAAACAAATAAAAAAAGACCGAAAATTCTGAAAAAAATAAAAGTTTTGCTTTTGTTTTTGTTTAAAAATTTGGTAAATAAGTAAGTTTTCTCTTTCACTGATGGGCACTGATAAGGCGGCACTCACGGGCACTGATAAGGCGGCTGCGATGAGGTGGCACCAATGAGCGGGCACTGACGATGGGCACTGATATGCGGCACTGATAGGCACTGGTAGGCGGCACTGATGGGTGGCACTGATATGCAGCACTGATGGGCATTGATAGGCGGCACTGATGGGCACTTATGGGTGGCACTGGTGGGCACTGATGGGCACTGTTAGGCAACACCTATGGGCACTGAAAGGCTGCACAGATGGGTTCTTATGGGTGGCACTGATGGGCACTGATAGGCGGCACTGATGGGCACTGATAGGCGGCACTGATACGTGGCACTGATGGGCACTGATACATGGCACTGATGGGCATCCCTGGTGGCACTGGCAGTGGTAGGCATGGGAGTGGGCACTGATTGGCAGCTGCCTGGGCATTGATTGGCAGCTGCCTTTGAACAGATCAGTATTTCCCTGGGGGTCTAGGGGGCATACCTGGTGGTCCAGTGTGGCTGGTTTCCCTGGTGGTCCTGGGCGGCTTCCCTGGTGGTCCTGGGCGGCTTCCCTGGTGGTCCTGGGTAGGATCCGAGGGGGGGCTGTGCTGATAAACAATCAGCACAGACCCCCCCGTCAGGAGAGCAGCCGATTGGCTCTCCTCTACTCGCGTCTGTCAGACGCGAGTGAGGAAAAGCCGATCACCGGCTCTTCCTATTTACATCGTGATCAGCCATGATTGGACACGGCTGATCACGTGGTAAAGAGTCTCCGTCAGAGACTCTTTACCTAGATCGGTGTTGCGGGTGTCAGACTGACACCCCGGAACAACGATCGCCGCGATGCGCGCCCCCGGGGGCGCGCAGCGGCTCAATATCCTGAGGACGTCATATGACGTCCAGTCAGGATATTGAAACCACTTTGCCGACGTCATTCTGCTATATGGCGGGCGGCAAGTGGTTAAACACAATTTATAAATATAAAAATAAAATAAATAAGGAAAAAAAAAATTTTTTTTAAAGTGTCCTCGTCCCCGCGAGCTCGCACAGCAAAGAAAACGCATACGGAAGTCGCGCCCACAAATGTAAACGGTGTTCAAATCACACATGTGAGGTATCGCCGTGATTGTCAGAGTGAGAGCAATAATTCTAGCACTAGACCTCCTCTGTAAAAATTTTTTTAAGGTGTCGCCCTATAGAAATTCTTAGGTACCGTAGTTTGTCGCCATTCCACGAGTGCGCGCAATTATAAAGCGTGACATGTTTGGTATCTATTTACTCGGCGTAACATCATCTTTCACATTATACAAAAAAATTGGGGTAACTTTACTGTTTGGATTTTTTAAAATTCATGAAAGTGTCCCTTTTCCCAAAAATTTGCGTTTAAAACACCGCTGCACAAATATTGTGTGATATAAAATATTGCAACAATCCATTTTATTCTCTAGATTCTCTGCTAAAAAAAAATATATATATATATATATAATGTTTGGGGGTTCTAAGTAATTTTCTAGCAAAAAATGCGGATTTTACCTTCTAAACACCAAATTTCAAAAATAGGCTTAGTCATGAAAGGGATAAGGGGTCCTAACCAAAGAAAGAGGGAGGCAACGCTGGAGAAACTGCAGAGATTGGCAAAGCCTTTGGCCCCCAGGGCACACATCAACTATTTTAATGCAAAATTGGTGGCCTGAGGAGTCCATATATAAGGGAGTACAATCTGGTCCAGAAGTCCAAGAGATCATGAACAGCAGCAGATGACATACATGTCCCCAGGCTGTGGTCATACAAAAGCCTGCATCTTTTGTCAGACCAGACTGAACCCAGGCCATCACTTTCTTGTCTTCCTTCCACTCTTCCTTCCAGGCTGTGTCTGGTGGTGGAGGTGTGGCAGGAGGAGGAGGAGGATGATGCAACTCACACAGGTGTATTGGGTGTGATTTGGTCCTTTACCCCCTTAGTTAATGTTTTATAAAGGATTTCCTCACACATGAGGCGTTGGCCCTCCTGCATGTCCTGTAGTTTGGTGGCAGCCAAGCAGGCAAAGGCCTCTTCACGAGTGGGGGTGGCTCTGAGGAACGCAGAAGCCTCCTGAATCAGCCTGAGTGCTGACTCCTCCACGTTACTCCCCTTCCTTGGTCTTTTGTTTGCAAGGCGGAGGGAAGGAACCTATGATTCTGCGAGGCTCCTACTGGGCCCGTCCTCCTCCTGGCTGCCACTTACCCCAGCCACCTCCTGGCTGCCACTTACTCTGGCCACCTCGTAGCTGCCACTAACCCCTGCCTCCTCCTGTGTGCCACATTCCACAGCCTCCTCCTGGCTGCCACATTCCACAGCCTCCTCCTGGCTGAGGTCTTCCTGTGTAGGAAAAAGGGACATGGTTTTAGTTTTTTCTTCATCAATCACGCACATTTTCATCTCATGACTGTTGCAAATTAAACGTTAATAAATAGAAAAGACTATCATTCTGAGCCCAGCATTTTTCATTCTTGTCCCAATTATTTTTGCCCACTACTGTCTGTTGATATGTAAAACACTTTATTAAATTAGCAATTAGTGATCAATAATAAAATCTAGTAAACATCATTTATTTATTGACCAGAAATCTGTAGAAGAATGCTATACCTGGCTCAAGCTGGGCTCCTCCACTTCTTCCTGGCTGGAAGTCCCAGGTTGGACATCGGAAGCCTCAGCTGGGGTGGAAGGAAGGGTTGAGAGGGATTCCCTGACTTCAGTCTGGTCTGACAGAAATCGCAGTCTCTCATAGTACCACAGCCTGGGGACATAAACGTCATCTGCTGCAGCTCCGGATCTCTGGGAATCCTGGACATTCTTGTGCTCCCTACGATATGTGCTCCTCAGGCCACCAATTTTGGCTTTTAAATAGGGGATGGTTGCTGTGGGGACCACCGGCTTCACCAACTCCAGCAGTTTCTCCAGCGCTGCCTGCCTATTTTGTTTATGATTATTTTGCGGGTGTTTGACCTGCCACAGACAGGGCAGCTCCCTGTACTTGTCTATGAACAGGGGGAGGAAGTTGCAATACACAAGACAAATCCTAATGTCAGGCTAAAGTCTCCTAATCTTGTCCCAATATAGGCCTCAATCTATAAGCAATATAGGCCAAAGTTAAAATTGTACCTTCGTTATCATGATCAGCGCTTCCAATACTCCTTCCTCCGCTTACAGATCGTACGTACGACGCATGCGTATTACGCTTTATATACACTGCGCATGCCTGAAACTCCGCCCGCACCTGACGTTCTTTCTAGTCTATTCCCCGCCCCTTCTCTTTCGGCGCAGCGGGGAAGAGCACATGGCGGAGACACAACAGGTGCATGATAATAGCAGCAACAAGGAGGAGGAGGAAAGCCCAGAGCCAGAAATGTCACGATCCCAGGGGAGAAGATTTAAGGCATCAAATATGGCTTGTTGAGATGGTGGAGATGGTGGACATATTGAAGAGGGCCGACTATGACAGAAAGTAGGAACCTTACCCCAACCCAATTGTCAGAAAGGCCAAGATCATGGCGAAAGTTGTGAAGAGTCTGCAGAAGAATTTTGGGGTACGACGATCCAAGGATCAACTGAGGAAGCGGTGGTCGGACCTCAAAATCAGGGAGCACGATCAGTATAGAAGGATCAGGAGAGTGCTGTAAAAAAGTAAGTAGTTGTCCTGTGTTCCTATTCTTTATTTTTATTCGGTTTGTGCTGCTCCATGTGCTTTTCTTTACTGTTGTACAGTTTAAAATGGCAACTTTCATGTTTATGGACACATTATTTGTTCGTAGGAAACATTGTTCGTTTGGCCACTAAAACACCATGTTTTGGCCAGTTGCAGTTCAATACATTTTTTCTGGCCTACTTCTCTTAAAATAAGTTTGTTGGCTAGATGGGTTTGTAACTAGAATGAAATGCAAACTAGATTCTGTGTAAGGAGAGGACACTCAGCAGCTGTTTACACATCTGGACGCTGGAGCACTAGTGTGGGACACAAGAACACCCTTTTTATTAGGGGGCCCACACAGGTGCTCCAGTGGATACTATAGGGGTGTCTGCATGTGTGTGAAGATTGTACAAAACAGGTAAGTATTCAAGCTTGACAAAGGACAAAAATATTTCTTCATCATGGAACTCTGCCAAAACAGACAATTGTACCCCACTTCCAAGCAATGTTTCATATTCCTATTTCTGGCCTTAAATATCTGTGTGCTAAGTATACCTATTTTTTTTCACATAAGAGAGAAAAGACTCGGAGGACACCACTCATCAGAGGAGACCAGGGACCCCCCACCTCAGAAAGAAGGGGAAATCCCCCAAACTCAACCAGAGGAGGAGGAGGGAGACGTTCTAGAACTTGTCACCACAACAGGTGAGTGTCTGCGACCACAGCTTCAGGTAAGAGATGGATGCCTGCTTTTTTATAATACATGGTGTGTTTTTTTTGTTTTAGTTTTAGGTGATTGTGATGTGGAAAAGGAATGTCATTTCACAAGTGAAAGTGCCCAGATCCTCATCGGGGAGATAATGGGGTGTAATAGAGATTTAGAAACCCTAAAGAAAAACATCAATGATGTTCAAAACAAAATGAAGAACATCATTGATGTTTTAGGGAGAATATAAAACACTCAGAAATCCCTAACTTATTCCAGGTTTATTTTTGTTTTTATAGCTAATTTTTGACATATTATAGAAAAGCCAAATTTTGAAGATGCACACAGTGTGTCAACATGTGCTATCTGCCATCACGGGAGATCAATGTACGCGTTTTGTGGGTGCAACCCCTTCCTCAATAATAAAGTAGCTGAGAGGAAGGGGTTGCACCCCCAAAACACGTCCCTTGATCCCCCATGATGGCAGCTAGCACATGTTGACATTAGGCATAGTAGTGTATAGTAGAGTATGGGGATACCACATGTGTGGGACTTTTTGGGAGCTTAGCCGCGTACGGGGGCCCCAATAGCCAAGCACCGCCTTCAGGATTTCGAAGGGCGTAAATTTTTGATTTTACTCCTCACTACCTATCACAGTTTTGAAGGCCATAAAATGCCAAGATGGCACAAACCCCCCCAAATGACCCCATTTTGGAAAGTAGACACCCCAAGCTATTTGCTGAGAGGCATGTTGAGTCCATGGAATATTTTATATTTTGACAAGAGTTGCAGTAAAATGACAAACTTTTTTTTTTTTTTCTTTTCTTGCACAAAGTTGTCACTAAATGATATATTTCTCAAACATGCCATGGGCATATGTGGAATTACACCCCAAAATAAATTCTGCTGCTTCTCCTGAGTATGGGGATACCACATGTGTGGGACTTTTTGGGGGCCTAGCTGCATACGGGGCCCCGAAAACCAATCACTGCCTTCAGGATTTCTAAGGGCATACATTTTTGATTTCACTCCTCACTACCTATCACAGTTTCGTAGGCCATAAAATGCCAAGATAGCACAAAACCCCCCCAAATGACCCCATTTTGGAAAGTAGACACCCCAAGCTATTTGCTGAGAGGCATGGTGAGTATTTTGCAGCTCTCATTTGTTTTCGAAAAGGAAGAAAGACAAGAAAAATGTATTTTTTTTTTCTTTTTTCAATTTTCAAAACTTTGTGACAAAAAGTGAGGTCTGCAAAATACTCGTCATACCTCTCAGCAAATAGCTTGGGGTGTCTACTTTCCAAAATGGGGTCATTTGGGGGGGTTTTGTGCCATCTGGGCATTCCATGGCCTCCGAAACTGTGATAGGCAGTGAAGAGTGTAATCAAAAATTTACACCCTTAGAAAGCCTGAAGGTGGTGCTTGGTTTTCAGGGTCCCGTACACAGATAGGCTCCCAAAAAGTCTCACACATGTGGTATCCCCGAACTCAGGAGAAGCAACAGAATGTATTTTGGGGTGTAATTTCATATATTCCCATGGCATATTTGAGCAATATATTATTTAGTGACAACTTTGTGCAAAAAAAAAAAAATGTCTTTTTCCCGCAACTTGTGTCACAATATAAATATTCCATGGACGACATGCCTCTCAGCAAATAGCTTGGGGTGTCTACTTTCCAAAATGGGGTAATTTGGGGGGGGGTTTGAACTGTCCTGGCATTTTATGCACAACATTTAGAAGCTTATGTCACACATCACCCACTCTTATAACCACTTAAAGACAAAGCCCTTTCTGACACTTTTTGTTTACATGAAAAAATTATTTTTTTTGCAAGAAAATTACTTTGAACCCCCAAACATTATATATTTTTTTTAAAGCAAAGGCCCTACAAATTAAAATGGTGGGTATTTCATTTTTTTTTTCACACAGTATTTGTGCAGCGATTTTTCAAATGCATTTTTTTGGGAAAAAACACACTTTTTTAAATTTTAATGCACTAAAACAAACTATATTTCCCAAATGTTTGATGAAATAAAAAAGATAAAAGAAAAAGAGAGGGGCAAGTGGGACTTTAAATGAAGCATGTCAATTGAAAGTATAATAATGAATACATGTGAGTAGGTAAAATGATTGGATTTAATTTATAGTCAAGTCCATGATTTTGATGCATACAGTACAAATAAAATAGTATAGATACAGACATAGTCGCATGAATTGATATATAAGCATATTTAGCAGTAACAATCATTGAAGACTCAGTAGTGTAAACAAATCAATGGACATACATATATGCAATTCATAACAGAAATACATGAATTAAAATCGCCAATCAAAATCACAAAATCGCATGAAATGAGAAAACTCGATAAAAAATTGATAAATGTCAGGGATATGCTTTAGGCTTGATAGGGCATCCTTAGTTTGCGAACCCGACGCGTTTCTTGGCTTCTTGCCAGTCATCAGGGGTGGGATGCATAATTTAACTGAGAAAAACAAAGGAATATCATAAATATTGATACATGTGGAACCTCCGGCTAATAGAGAAAATCGTATCAGAAATGTCCAAATTGTCTACTTTGAATAGAGAAGCTACTTACAAAATAGCCCAAAAGTCAAGAAGAGTCACCAGCAATGGGATCTGTTAGGGTGTGAGATATAACCGTCTCAACCAGGGTTGAGGCAGGGCACCGACCATCCTCCCAGAGTGATTGGAGGGTGGGCCAGGAGAAACCACAGCCGACTGATTCCTGAGCCCTAAATATGCTTATATATCAATTCATGCGACTATGTCTGTATCTTTACTGCTTTATTGGTACTGTATGCATCAAAATCATGGACTTGACTATAAATTAAATCCAATCATTTTACCTACTCACATGTATTCATTATTATACTTTCAATTGACATGCTTCATTTAAAGTCCCACTTGCCCCTCTCTTTTTCTTTTATATATGAACCCGGATGGAAGCATGCCATTGATTTTTAGTTATGCGACTGGTCACTTTCTTTTGTTTATATTTATATTTGGGTGGAAGACACCCACTCCCTCGGTGACCAAGTCGCACCATCATTAATTTTTGTTCATCCTTAGTTCAAATATCTTTTTGTATCTTTATCCTAACTCCGTTACCAATTTTCCAACACAGTAACAGTCCGTGACTATATAACATATTTTTACATGTGTTCCCTTGAGTTTATTGAGAACTATTTTGTACTAATTCCAAGGTTTTTATTCCCTGGAATCCACTTATTGATTTAAATCCAGCATATGGGCTGGGGTGTTTTGATATTTTGCAGTCTCTCTGTCCGGGGTTGCGATGCGCTCAGCTCCCTCCCCACCTCCCCTCATCTATTTCGGGGCGGCTGGGGCCCGATCTCAACGCATCGGCGCCATGCACAAATTGGCCCCCCGAGCGGCATCAATTGACGCCACAAGGTGGGAGCCGGGTTTTTTTTTTTTCCATCTGATGCCTACAGCTGTGATGAGCAGACATCCACTGAGTTACTCTCAGCTGTGATTGCTCTCTCGTCTCTCAGCTGCCAATGACGTCATGCATGACGCTGGCAGGGACCCGCCCAGGGCCAGAGTATATCAGCTGGGACCGACAGACTGACGGTTCACTCCCTCACTGTGCTTCGCTAGGAAGGGACCGCTCTGTTAAGCAGCCACTATTCAACACATGGGTAATCAATATATATTTTTATTTATTTTTTTTTTATATATCTTTTTTTCTGCTTACAGTACACACATTCCCATCCTCTCACCCATTTACCTAGCGCACGACACTCTCTATTTTCACACATTTCCTAGGGATTTCTTTTCCTATCTCTTTTCACGTGCATTTTTATGCATCCATTTTATTTCCATTCCCCCTTATCATCTCATTTTTCACACATTTACTTTTTCAGATGCACCAAGTACACATTTCTTTCAGTCATTCTATTCATCCAACACGTTCTACTCTAGATTTACTTTCTTTGACACATCCCATTTTCTTCAATTTTCTGCAGATTTTCCCATTTACAACTCATTGACCAGTATATTGAGGGCTCAGGAATCAGTCGGCTGTGGTTTCTCCTGGCCCACCCTCCAATCACTCTGGGAGGATGGTCGGTGCCCTGCCTCAACCCCGGTTGAGACGGTTATATCTCACACCCTAACAGATCCCATTGCTGGTGACTCTTCTTGACTTTTGGGCTATTTTGTAAGTAGCTTCTCTATTCAAAGTAGACAATTTGGACATTTCTGATACGATTTTCTCTATTAGCCGGAGGTTCCACATGTATCAATATTTATGATATTCCTTTGTTTTTCTCAGTTAAATTATGCATTCCACCCCTGATGACTGGCAAGAAGCCAAGAAACGCGTCGGGTTCGCAAACTAAGGATGCCCTATCAAGCCTAAAGCATATCCCTGACATTTATCAATTTTTTATCGAGTTTTCTCATTTCATGCGATTTTGTGATTTTGATTGGCGATTTTAATTCATGTATTTCTGTTATGAATTGCATATATGTATGTCCATTGATTTGTTTACACTACTGAGTCTTCAATGATTGTTACTGCTAAATATGCTTATATATCAATTCATGCGACTATGTCTGTATCTATACTACTTTATTGGTACTGTATGCATCAAAATCATGGACTTGACTATAAATTAAATCCAATCATTTTACCTACTCACATGTATTCATTATTATACTTTCAAATGACATGCTTCATTTAAAGTCCCACTTGCCCCTCTCTTTTTCTTTTATATATGAACCCGGGATGGAAGCATGCCATTGATATTTAGTTATGCGACTGGTCACTTTCTTTTATTTAGAAATAAAAAAGATGATCTTAGGCCGAGTACATGGATACCAAACACGACATGCTTTAAAATTGCGCACAAACGTGCAGTGGCGACAAACTAAATACATTTTTAAAAGCCTTTACAGGTTACCACTTTAGATTTACAGAGGAGGTCTACTGCTAAAATTACTGCCCTTGATCTGACCTTCGCGGTGATACCTCACATGCATGATGCAATTGCTGTTTACATTTGACGCCAGACCGACGCTTGCGTTCGCCTTCACGTGAGAGCGGGGGGGGGGACAGAGATGCTTTTTTTTTTTTTTCTTTTTTTTTGGCTTTTATTATCTTATTTTTAAACTGTTTTATTTTTATTTTTTTTAGCATTTTTATTGTTATCTCAGGGAATGTAAATATCCCCTATGGTAGCAATAGGTAGTGGCAGGTACTCTTTTTTGAAAAAATTGGGGTCTATTAGACCCTAGATCTCTCCTCTGCCCTCAAAGCATCTGACCACACCAAGATCGGTGTGATAAAATGCTTTCCCAATTTTCCAATGGCGCTGTTTACATCCGGCGAAATCTAAGTCATAAAATGCTCGTAGCTTCAGGTTTCTTAGGCCATAGAGATGATTGGAGCCATTCTGGTCTCTGATCAGCTCTATGGTCAGCTGGCCGAATCAACGGCTGCAGAGAAAAATATGGAAGACGGTGGGGGGGGGCATTCCCTCCCACTGCTTGTAAAAGCAGTCTAGAGGCTAATTAGCTGCTAGGATTGCTTTTACATGAAAGCCGACCGCTGGCTGAAAAGAATGATACCAAGATGATACCTAAACCTGCAGGCATCATTCTGGTATAACCACTTAAAGCCCAGCAACATACCAGTACCAGGTCCTTGTTGGGCATATATTGTAAACTTTTTTTTCATGCAGCCTGTGGGCTAAACAAAAAAAAGAGATTGATCGGTGGGTATGCCCACCATTAGAATACCTCCCTTTATTCACCCACTTCTAATGATGGGCATAAATGCACCGTTTATATATGCCGAAGCATGAGGGCATCCTCCCGCAAAAGTTAGGAGCAAATCGCTCCTCTGCCCACTGCTGCCCCCACGCTTCGGCATATATGTTGAAGTATGTAACTGTGGTGGTGAAATCACCTCTGACAGCGCTGGAGTCACGGCTTTATGTATCGTGGGAGCAAACGCTGTTGCTGTCAAGATAAATAAATCCGCGCTGCAACTGAATGGCGTACCTGCTAAGCAAATGATGGTTAACAATAAAACAAAGTAATATTACATTATAACAGTAAGACTTACCATACCTGCAAAGCAAATACAAAAAAAAATAGTAAAAAATAAAACATTTAACGCAACCTGTGCCTAAAATATATATATGCGAAGCATGGGGGCATCCTCCCGCAAAAGGTAGGAACAAATCGCTCTTCCGCCCACTGCTGCCCTCACGCTTCGGCATATATGCTGAAGTGTGTAACTGTGGTGGTGAAATCACCTCCGACAGCGCTGGAGTCACGGCTTTATGTATCATGGGAGCAAACGCTGTTGCTGTCAAGATAAATAAATCCGCTCTGCAGCTGAATGGCATACCTGAAAACAAAAAAATGGTTAACAATAAAACACAGTAAACTATAAAAAAATTACATACCTGAAAAGCAAACATGATAAAACATAACAACAATAAAACATTGCAGAATAGAATACAGTAAAAAAGAGCAGAACAATAGAGAGAGAATAGAGAGAACAATAAAATGACAACTATTTTTGTTTTTTTTATTTTATATTTTTGTGTATTTTATTTTTTTTACTTTTTTTTTTTTCATTTTTTTTTATAACTGTAACTTTTATAACTGTAACCGGTTCCAGGTTTGGGTCTCTCAAAATGCAATGGCATCTTGGGAGACCCTGTGAAAGTGTGTCCTAGTCTGTGCAATGCTGTACCCCACGCTAAAACTCAACTAGTGTATGGTAGCGCTCAAATCATTCACCAATGCATAGACCAGGATTGTCAGGACAGGAGGGACAATAATACCGGGTGTCACACCAATATCCGCGCTTTCTGCAGACACGACATTTTCTTTGGGGGGCTCGTTGGGTAGGGGTACTCGGGAGGACATAAGTAAAATGCCTCTCATGCAGCCGGCTTACTGCATTTGGTTGGGAAGGTGAGGTGGAGCACCGTCTGAAAACAGAAGGCCTCTGACGATCTCTTCCTGGAATTTAAGGAAGGATCCAGTCTGTCCTGAAGCTCTATATAGCACATGAGCGTTCAGCAAAGCCAATTGAAATAAGTATACAGACACTTTTTTGTACCAGCGTCTGGCCTTACGGGCAACTGGGTACGGCGCCAACAACTGGTCGTTGAGGTCCACCCCTCCCATATTTTGGTTATATTCGTGGACACAGAGGGGTTTCTCCACAACAGCAGTCGCCGTAGTAATTTGGACCATCGTGTCTGCATGAAGGGAGGTAAGAACGAAAACATTCTT
The DNA here is from genome assembly GCF_042186555.1 of Aquarana catesbeiana. Lineage (NCBI taxonomy): Eukaryota > Metazoa > Chordata > Amphibia > Anura > Ranidae > Aquarana > Aquarana catesbeiana. Next base: position 107,159,134 of record NC_133325.1, on the reverse strand, counting down.
ATTGTCCCTCCACTTCATAGTGAGCAAATTATTACACCGCAAGCAGGCTCTCTCTCCCAGCCTAAGACGGGAATCTACAAGCCGCTGGGGAAAGCCCCGGCGATTAGGTCGCACAGTGCCACATGCTCCAATTTGATGATCAAAAAGGTGACTAAAAAGTGGCACGCTCGTGTAATAATTGTCCACCTATAAATGGTACCCCTTTCCGAATAAGGGTGATACCAAGTCCCACACAATCTTGCCACTTCCTATGTAGTCAGGGCAGTTTGTCGGCTCTACGTGACTATCTTTGCCCTCGTAAACCATAAAACTACATGTATAGCCTGTGGCCCTGTCACAGAGCTTATACATCTTGCCCCCGTATCTGGCACGCTTGCTGGGAAGGTACTGTTTGAATGAGAAGCAGCCAGAAAATTTAATCAGGGACTCATCAACGCAGACAACTTGATGGGGAGTAAACAAGTCTGCAAAACGTTGGTTGAAGTGGTTTACGAGGGGCCGAATTTTGTAAAGCCGATCGTATTCAGGGTCTCCACGAGGACGACACAGTTCACTGTTGTTGAAGTGCATGAACTGCAAAATCGTATCGTGCCCTGGTCAAGGAGGCAGAGAACAAGGGCATATGGTGAATTGGGTCAGTGGACCAATATGACCGCAACTCACTCTTTTTAGTTATGCCCATGTTGAGGGAAAGGCCCAGAAAGATCTTAAATTCGGAGACCGTAATTGGTCTCCAATCTCTGGCAAGGACTGGGGAATAGTGGCGATGTGTTGACCAGCGTATAAATTGCTTTGGTCCACAATAGATCTATAGAGATCTTAGGTGAAAAACAGTGAATAGAAATCAAGTGGCATAAAATCAACTGTTTCCACCTGAATTACGGGTTGGCCAGTGAATGGAGGAAGTACGGGTGCTGCAGAAGTGGTGGGCTCTCAATTAGTATTGGCGAATGCTGCAGGAAGGGCACTATGGGCACGACGGCCCTGTCTTCTTGGTGGCAGCGGGACACTACTTGTGCTTGCCACCCCGCCAGCTTGAACTGCACTTATGGGACTCGCCACATCACCACATGATACTGCAGTGTTGGATGTACGACCAGGGTGTACTAGGCCGCTGGTGCTTGCCAGTTCACCAGAAGGAATAGCGTCGCTAGTACTGTTCTGCTCCATACGAGAGCCCTGCGGTTCTTGCACATCAAGGACAGAAGAAGAAGTTTGGGGTCTGGTACGCCTGACCTTGGCAGGGACCACAACTCCGTCGTCAGAGCTATCTGTCATGGAGCCGTTGTCGTCTACAGGATCGTATTCTGAGTCTGAATCTGACAGATGAGTGACTTCCTCTTCACTATCTGTCATGCTCAGAAACGTGTAGGCCTCTTCACTAGTGTACCTTCGATTTGCCATTTTGGGCTCTAAATTTAGGGGTACACTAGTGAGACTCACAGGCAAAAAAGCTCCTGACTGTCAGCGACTGTATCAAAATGCTACCAAAAAACTGTTAGCGATTGCAGGGATCAGGCCTGACTCTGGGAACGCTGCAGTTATGTGTGCTTAGTGTTTTGTAAGTGTCAGTGATCGATCGATACTGCACTTGGGTGGGCTGGGCCAAGGGGAAAAACATAGGTGCTAGCAGGTATCTGGGCTGATCCTGCTAACACTGCATTTTTGGGGACCCTAAACTGCTGGGGACGCTAGTATAGATCTGATCGGATTAGATATTGATCCGTTCAGGTACTATACCACTAAGGGAGGTGTATGCTGCATGCGTGGGTGTTAGCGGTACTGGCAGTAACCTAATGCTGCCTGGGGCGACGCAGACCTTATCTGACCCTAAAACTTAACTTATATCACCGTCGGGCGATTAGGGGGTTAAACCTTTATAAGGTAATAAACGGCGGGTGCCCTGAAACTATAATAAACTATAAAAAACAAACTAACCAGCGTCACCCGTAACAGTTATACGGTGATCACTGGTGAAAGGGTTAACTAGGGGGCAATCAGGGGGTTAAAACCTTTATTAGGTAGTATATGGGGGTCCCTGTTGCTATAAAACACTGACGGCGAACCTATATACTTACCTCCCTAACTAGCGTCACCTGTGTCACTAATACAGCGATCAGAAAAACGATCGCTTAGTGACACTGGCGACGGGGGGTGATCACGGGGTTAAAACTTTATTAGGATGGGTTAGGGGGGTACCCTAGACCTAGAGGGGGCTAACCCTAACTGCTCTACCACTTATAACTGTCACAAATGACACCAATGCAATAATCAGGGAAAAAAAAAAAACTGCTTTTGGTGTCACTGTGACAGGGGGTACAGGGGGGTGACTGGGGGGTGAAAAGTGTGCCTGCGTGTTCTACTGGAAGTGTAGTGTTGTGCAAACTTACTTGGATGTCTTCTCTCCTCGGCGCCGGAACGAAAAGACCGGCTCAAGGAGAGATGACATCACTTCCTCCGCTTCTGTTTACATTACAGAAGCCGAGGAAGCATTTCGTTCGCCAGGAGCGATCGTGAGGGGGGAGCCACGAATGAGTGGCTTCCCCCTCACCTTTGATCGCCCCTGACAAGAATCCAACCTCCGCAGGCATGGGGGGGGGTCCGATCGGACCCCCCGCCCGCGGGCAGGCAAGGACGTACAGGTAAGTCCTTATGCCTGCCCGTGCCATTCTGCCGACGTACATCGTCGTGCAGGGGTCGGCAACTGGTTAAAAAGATTGATAATCAACAATGTGTGGCTTCTTCTTTCAATGCTCAAAAGCAGTTTTTGGAGTAAAGTTGTTGTTTTCAGTGACAATGGGGGGTATTTACTAAAGGCATATCCACTTTGCAGTACAAGTGCAGTCTCAAGTGCACTTGTAGTGCGAAGTGTATTTTCCTTTAGTAAATAAAACCCACAGTACTTTCTAATTTTACACAATCACGCCATTTTCAGGACTCCCCAAATTTCGGTCATGGTGTTAAAAATATATATTTTTGTCAGTAATGCATTACATACATTAACAAAAAAAACAAGGTGTGTGTAGCAGACCCACAACATAATAATAATAGTTAGCCGGAGAAGAGATTGTCACCTCATGTGTCAACGAAATTTAGTTTGCACTGTTGAAGAAAAAGGCCAAAAAATTAGAACATTAATAAAAGATAACCGAGGAGACAGCTAAAAGAAAGCCAAGCAGTAAATCAAAGCAAATATTTGTTCAGTTTCAAATATATTTTTATTTAAAAAATGTCTCAGACATTGTCTGGCATATCGATGGTCCCCCTACCCGCAAAGTATTCCATGTATCTTATACGGACCTCGCGGGCACTCGGGGGGGGGGGGCAAGCCAGGATGGCCAGCTTCAAGCGCCGTCAGGGTTGGTTCATTAATATTAATTCCGGCCTCAGGCCCAACTGAGGCAGCATAGTTCAAAGAATTTCTCCTTAAAAAGTTGTGGAGAACACAGCAAGACAGGATGATGTGATTGAGTTTATATTCTGCCATGTGTATCGGTGTAAGAAATAGGCGGAACCGCCTGGCCATTATTCCAAATGTGTTCTCCACCACTCTTCTGGCTCTGGCCAGCCGGTAATTAAAAACCCTCTGGTCCGGGGTGAGGGTCCTCATAGGGAATGGCCGCATAAGATGGTCCCCCAGCGCAAACGCTTCATCCGCAATGAAGGCGAATGGGAGTCCTTCCGCATTGTCTTCTGGAGGTGGCAAGCCCAAGCTACCATTCTGGAGATGCCTGTAGAACTCCGTCTGGGCGATGACTCCACCATCCAGCATCCGGCCATTCTTCCCCACGTCCACATACAGGAACTCGTAAGTAGCCAACACCACCGCCAACATCACAATACTATTGAACCCCTTGTAATTATAATAGTATGACCCCGAGTTGAGGGGTGGGACGATGTGGACGTGTTTCCCATCAATTGCCCCTACGCAGTTGGGAAAGTCCCACCGCTGGCTAAAGTGGGAGGCCACAGTCTGCCATTTTTGTGGGTTGGAAGGAAACTGTGGAGTCAAACAAGAAAAAAAAAATATTCATTTTGCACATAAACATTGAAAGCAGATTAGACACAAACATTCTTAGTTTAACATTTATTTTATCATTATCAGTATAACATTTATTTTAGGGAGTATTTAAAGACAAAGGTATAAGGTCCACCTATCAGATTCCTCCCCCCCTCTGATGGCCCATTTAAAAAATTTTAGGGGGGGGGGTGTTTTGGACAGGTAACCCTCTCCACTTCATTGAGAGATGAATGCCTAAATAATGTGTATTACTTTGGCCAGCCCCTCCTTACTTACACTATTGGCAGCCCACTGGACAGGTAAGAAGTGTCCTAATACAAAGATATAAATACACACTGTACACATTTTAGCACAATTTTACATTCTGCTATTACTTATCAAGATAATAATAGGATACAAAAACTTTTAACATTACCATTTGAAAGTATTCAGGTAGGCCCTTGCACTACATGCTTTGGGGAATTCATCCATAAATCTGACCACAAAAGAGGTAGGTATAGTGTGTATGGGTTTGGCAAAGTCAGCAGACAGAGGGTTGGTATCAGCTGACTTAGCAGTTGGGGGGGGGGGTTCCAAATAATTTTGGGACTCCCCAAAAAAGCCTTTGGCACTCTTCCTGAATTTAAAGCACAAATAACATTTTTACACATTTTAGGGGATGTTTAGGATAAAGCACTACTATGGAGCTGACAGAATACATTGTTAAGTGACTAGACGAGGTGGATATAGGCCCAGGAGAGCATGCTGGGGAGGTAAGTGAAGGCAAATATGCATGAAGGACAAAATTTTTTTTTTCTTTTAAATCCGGCATGCATGAGGACAAAGGGGACATTCACCGCATATTACAATCATGGTAATTAGGGAATAAGGAAAGAAATACAATACATTAGCAAACATTAAATACAATAAAATGTGATGTTAAAGGATAAACATCATACCTTAATATAGTCCTTCTGCAGGACCTGGATGATGGCAGAACAGGTCTCTGGGATAATGTTTCCCAGAGCCTGGGGGGAGATGCCTGTCGAGAACTTGAGGTCCTGCAGGCTTCTCCCCGTCGCCAAGTACCGCAGGGTGGCGACTAGCCTCTGCTCCGCAGTGATGGCTTGCCGCATGCAGGTGTCCTGCCTGCTGATATAAGGGGTCAGCAAAGCCAACAAATGGTGAAATACGGGGTCCGTCATCTGGAGAAAGTTCCCGAAATCGTCAGGATTATTCTCACGGATCTCACGGAGCAAAGGCATGTGACAGAATTGGTCACGCTGGAGCAACCAATTCTTGGTCTATGAACTCCTCCTCGCCCTGTTCATGGACTGGGCTTGTGTCAAAGTAAGAACCCCAACACCAATCCCCCGCACAGCACGAACTCTACGATGCGTACGTACACGCAACATGGCTAGAAAATAGTCGGCTGGTCAGAACGAAGTAACAGAACGCACTGAAGAACAGCAAGGCCTGTGGAGAGCGACCTGAAAGTCAGTAACGAACGGACAAGAACACAATGATAAAGCAATGGGAACTCACTGCACGCACTGAAGACCAGATACAAACCCACAAGCACAAACTGAACAGCAGAAAAACGAACTGAAAACCACGAGTTTGAAAAAGCGCAAATCTTCTCTCACCAAACTTTTACTAACATGAGATTAGCAAAAGGAGCCCAAAGGGTGCCGCACTTGGTATTGAACTGCCCTTTTATAGTCTCGTCGTGTCGGAATGTCCGATCAATGTCCGATCGTGTGTACAGGGCATAACTCAGTCCAGTCCTATCCCCATACAGTTAGAACACACACTGAGGAAACACACTTAGCCCCTTGATCACCCCCTAGTGTTAAACCCTTCCCTACCAGTGACATTTACACAGTAAATCGGTGCATTTTTATAGCACTGATCACTGTATAAATGTCAATGGTCCCAAAAATGTGTCAAAAGTGTCCGATCTATCCGCTGCAATGTTGCAATCCTGATAAATATCGCAGATCGCAGCCATTACTAGTAAAAAAAAAAAATCATAATAAAATGCCATAAATCTTTCCCATAGTTTGCAGACGCTATAACTTTTGCACAAACCAATCAATACATGCTTATTGCAATTTTTTTTTAGGAAGAATATGTAGAAGAATATATATTGGCCTAAACTGATGAAGAAATTAGTTTTTTTTTAAAACATTTTTGAGGATATTTATTATAGCAAAAAGTAAAAAAATATAGTTTTTTTTCTTTTCAAAACGGTCGCTGTTTTTTTGTTTATAGCGCAAAAAATAAAAACGGTAGAGGTGATCAAATACCACCAAAAGAAAGCTCTATTTGTGGGGAAAAAAGGAAGCAAATTTCGTCTTGGTACCGCATCACATGATCATGCAATTACCAGTTAAAGCGACACAGTGCCAAATTGTAAAAAGTGCTCTTTTTCAGGAAGGGGGTAAAGTCTTCCGGGGCTGAAGTGGTTAAAGTATTTTTTTCATAAACAAACATGTTACACCTACCTGCTCTGTGTAATGGTTTTGCACAGAGCAGCCCTGATTCTCCTCTTCTAAGGGTCCCCCACCGACGCTTCTGGCTCCAACTGCCTTCAGAGTATCCCAATAGCAACCTGCAAAGTGTAATATAAGAGTACTCCTATAGCAAGGTAAAATAACTCCTGACTTTAGAGCCACTCACTTCCTGCCCAGGACTACATTTTCCATAAGGAATTGCTCATCACACATTCACAAGTTCTCAGGCTCTTACTGACATGTATGGATGGTGTACTGAGCTGTATGTGTGCTGCACTGTATTTCCTGATATGTAAACAAATAATGCATTCTGTATGCAGGCCAACTAATCGGCTGGCCGATTAATCGATTATGAAAATAGTTGACTATTTTCATAATCGATTAGTTGTTTCGGCCCTAGTGCAATCTACTTTGGTATTTCTCTGTTCCGAATGAAGCCAGCGCCATCTTTGCCACTGCCTCCTGATTCCTTTCCACATCTGCACTTCCTCTCGCTCTAGTATGCCAGAATCTCGCGCATGTACTGTAAAAGCGAACCAAGCCTAGTTTCCATGTAAAGTTACCATGGTGACCACAGCCCTGCATTATGAATGTGCAGCGGTCTCGCGGGATTTCGGTGCAATGCCGTGGAATAATGCAAGCCGAGACACGGCATGTAGATGAATAAATTGACAGCAAGATAAAAAATGCACACGTGCCAGTGACACCATTGAAACAGCAGGTAATATCTCATAAACTGCACAAGTTAAAATACTTTTAAAGCCAACAGCTTGCGAGTCATTTTATGCTGCTTAATATAGCACTAAATTTTCCAGGTGAGTTTACTACCACTTTAACCACTTCAGTCCCGGAAGGATTTACCCCCCTCCTGAGCAGAGCACTTTTTACAATTTGGCACTGCGTCGCTTTAACTGCTAATTGCGCAGTCATGCAATGCTGTACCCAAACGAAATTTGCGTCCTTTTCTTCCCACAAATAGAGCTTTCTTTTGATAGCATTTGATCACCTTTGCCGTTTTTATTTTTTGCGCTATAAACGGAAAAAGACCGAAAATTTTGAAAAAACATGATATTTTCTACTTTTTGTTATAAAAAAAATCCAATAAACTCAATTTTGGTCATACATTTAGGCCAAAATGTATTCGGCCTCATGTCTTTGGTAAAAAAAATGTCAATAAGCGTATATATTTATTGGTTTGCGCAAAAGTTATAGCGTCTACAAACTAGGGTACATTTTCTGGAATTTACACAGCTTTTAGTTTATGACTGCCTATGTCATTTCTTGAGGTGCTAAAATGGCAGGGTAGTACAAAACCCCCCCAAATGACCCCATTTTGGAAAGTAGACACCCCAAGGAAATTGCTGAGAGGCATGTTGAGCCCATTGAATATTCATTTTTTTTGTCCCAAGTGATTGAATAATGACAAAAAAAAAAAGTTGTCACTAAATGATATATTGCTCACACGGGCCATGGGCATATGTGGAATTGCACCCCAAAATACATTTAGCTGCTTCTCCTGAGTATGAGGATACCACTTTTTGGGAGCCTAGCCGCATACGGGACCCCGAAAACCAAGCACCGCCTTCAGGATTCCTAAGGGCGTAAATTTTTGATTTCACTCCTCACTACCTATCACAGTTTTGAAGGCCATAAAATGTCAAGATGGCACAAAACCCCCCCAAATGACACCATTTTGGAAAGTAGACACCCCAAGCTATTTGGTGAGAGGCATGTTGAGTCCATGGAATATTTTATATTTTGACACAAGTTGCGGGAAAATTACAAACTTTTTTTTTTTTTCTTTTTTTTTGCACAAAGTTGTCACTAAATGATATATTGCTCAAACATGCCATGGGCATATGTGGAATTACACCCCAAAATACATTCTGCTGCTTCTCCTGAGTATGGGGATACCACATGTGTGAGACTTTTTGGGAGCCTAGCCGCGTACGGGACCCCGAAAACCAAGCACCGCCTTTAGGCTTTCTAAGGGCGTAAATTTTTGATTTCACTCTTCACTGCCTATCACAGTTTTGAAGGCCATAAAATGCCAAGATGGCACAACCCCCCCCCCCAAATGACCCCATTTTGGCAAGTAGACACCTAAAGCTATTTGCTGAGAGGCATGGTGAGTCCATGGAATATTTTATATTTTGACATAAGTTGCGGGAAAATTACAAACTTTTTTTTTTGCACAAAGTTGTCACTAAATGATATATTGCTCACACAGGCCATGGACATATGTGGAATTGCACCCCAAAATACATTCTGCTGATTCTCCTGAGTATGGGGATACCACATGTGTGGGACTTTTTGGGAGCCTAGCCGTGTACGGGGCCCCGAAAACCAAGCACCACCTTCAGGATTTCTAAGGGCGTAAAGTTTTGATTTCACTCCTCATTACCTAGCACAGTTTTGAAGGCCATAAAATGCCCAGATGGCACAATACCCCCCCCAAATGACCCCATTTTGGAAAGTAGACACCCAAAGCTATTTGCTGAGAGGCATGTTGAGTCCATGGAATATTTTATATTTTGACACAAGTTGCGGGAAAGTGACCAATTTTTTTTTTTTTTTGCACAAAGTTGTCACTAAATGATATATTGCTCAAACATGCCATGGGCATATATGGAATTACACCCCAAAATACATTCTGCTGCTTCTCCTGAGTACGGGGATACCACATGTGTGAAATCAAAAATTTACGCCCTTAGAAAGCCTGAAGTCTGTGCTTGGTTTTCGGGGTCCCGTACGCGGCTAGGCTCCCAAAAAGTCTCACACATGTTGTATCCCCGTACTCAGGAGAAGCAACAGAATGTATTTTGGGGTGTAATTTCACATATTCTCATTGCATGTTTGAGCAATATATCATTTTGTGATAACTTTGTGCAAACAAAAAAAAAAATGTGTCTTTTTCCCGCAACTTGTGTCACAATATAAAATATTACATGGACTCTACATGCCTCTCAGCAAATAGCTTGGGGTGTCTACTTTCCAAAATGGGGTCATTTGGGGGGGTTTGAACTGTCCTGGCATTTTATGCACAACATTTAGAAGCTTATGTCACACATCACCCACTCTTCTAACCACTTGAAGACAAAGCCCTTTCTGACACTTTTTGTTTACATGAAAAATGATTTTTTTTTTTGCAAGAAAATTACTTTGAACCCCAAAACATTATATATTTTTTTAAAGCAAATGCCCTACAGATTAAAATGGTGGGTGTTTCATTTTTTTTTTCACACAGTATTTGCGCAGCGATTTTTCAAACGCATTTTTTTGGAAAAAAACACACTTTTTCAAATTTTAATGCACTAAAACACACTATATTGCCCAAATGTTTGATGAAATAAAAAAGATGATCTTAGGCCGAGTACATGGATACCAAACATGACATGCTTTAAAATTGCGCACAAACGTGCAGTGGCGACAAACTAAATACATTTTTAAAAGCCTTTAAAAGCCTTTACAGGTTACCACTTTAGATTTACAGAGGAGGTCTACTGCTAAAATTACTGCCCTCGTGAGAGCAGGGGGGGGGGGGGGCAGGGGTGCTTTTTTATTTTTTTCTTTTTTTATCTTATTTTTAAACTGTTCCTTGCATTTTTTTAATTTTTTTAATCATTTTTATTGTTATCTCAGGGAATGTAAATATCCCCTATAACAGCAATAGGTAGTGACAGGTACTCTTTTTTGAATAAATTGGGGTCTATTAGAACCTAGATCTCTCCTCTGCCCTCAAAGCATCTGACCACACCAAGATCGGTGTGATAAAATGCTTTCCCAATTTCCCAATGGCGCTGTTTACATCCGGCGAAATCTAAGTCATGACATGCTTGTAGCTTCCGGTTTCTTAGGCCATAGAGATGATTGGAGCCATTCTGATCTCTGATCAGCTCTATGGTCAGCTGGCTGAATCACCGGCTGCATTCTCGGGTTCCCTGTTGGGACAGGAGACCCAGAGAAAAACATGGAAGACAGTGGGGGGGGGGGGCATTCCCTCCCACTGCTTGTAAAAGCAGTCTATAGGCTAATTAGCCGCTAGGATTGCTTTTACATAAAAGGCGACTGCTGGCTGAAAAGAATGATACCAAGATGATACCTAAACCTGCAGGCATCATTCTGGTATAACCACTCAAAGTCCAGCAACATACCGGTACGTTGCTGGTCCTTGTTTGGCATATATTGTAAACTTTTTTTTTCATGCAGCCTGTGAGCTGAACGAAAAAAAGATATTGATCGGTGGGTATGCCCACCATTAGAATACCTCCCTTCATCCACCCACTTCTAACGATGGGCATACATGCACCGTTTATATATGCCAAAGCATGGGGGCATCCTCCCGCAAAAGGTAGGAGCAAATCTCTCCTCCGCCCACTGCTGCCCCCACGCTTCGGCATATATGCTGAAGTATGTAACTGTGGTGGTGAAATCACCTCCGACAGCGCTGGAGTCACAGCTTTATGTATCGTGGGAGCAAACGCTGTTGCTGTCAAGATAAATAAATCCGCGCTGCAACTGAATGGCGTACCTGCTAAGCAAATGATGGTTAACGATAAAACAATATAACATTACAGTATAACAGTAAGGCTTACCATATCTGCAAAGCAAATACAAAAAAACATAGTAAAAAATAAAACATTTAAACGCAACCTGTGCCTAAAATATATATATGCTGAAGCATGGGGGCATCCTCCCGCAAAAGGCAAGAGCAAATCTCTCCTCCGCCCACTGCTGCCCCCACGCTTCGGCATATATGCTGAAGTATGTAACTGTGGTGGTGAAATCACCTCCGACAGCGCTGGAGTCACAGCTTTATGTATCGTGGGAGCAAACGCTGTTGCTGTCAAGATAAATAAATCCGCGCTGCAACTGAATGGCGTACCTGCTAAGCAAATGATGGTTAACGATAAAACAAAATAACATTACAGTATAACAGTAAGGCTGACCATATCTGCAAAGCAAATACAAAAAAAACATAGTAAAAAATAAAACATTTAAACGCAACCTGTGCCTAAAATATATATATGCTGAAGCATGGGGGCATCCTCCCGCAAAAGGCAAGAGCAAATTGCTCCTCCACCCACTGCTGCCCCCACGCTTTGATATATATGCTGAGGTATGTAACTGTGGTGGTGAAATCACCTCCGACAGCGCTGGAGTCACGGCTTTATGTATCGTGGGAGCAAACGCTGTTGCTGTCAAGATAAATAAATCCGCTCTGCAGCTGAATGGCGTACCTGAAAACAAAAAAATGGTTACCAAACATGATAAAAACATAACAACAATAAAACATTGCAGAATAGAATAGAGTAAAAAAGAGCAGAACAATAGAGAGAGAATAGAGAGAGAGAACAATAAAATGACAACTATTTTTGTTTTTTATTATTTTATATTTTTTTTGTTTTGTTTTTTTTTTTTTACACTTTTTTTTGTAACTTTAACTTTTGTAACTGGTACCAGGTTTGGGTCTCTCAAAATGCGATGGCATCTTGGGAGACCCTGTGAAAGTGTGCAGTGCTGTACCCTACGCTAATACTCAACTAGTGTATGGTAGCGTTCAAAACTTTCACCAATGCAAAGACCAGGATTGTCAGGACAGGAGGGACAATAATACCGGGTGTCACGCCTAAATCCGCGCTTGCTGCAGACACAACATCTTTTTTGGGGGGCTCGTTGGGTAGGGGTACTCGGGAGGACATAAAGAAAATGCCTCTCATGCAGCTGACTTACTGCATTTGGTTGGGAAAGGTGAGGTGGAGCACCGTATGGAAACAGAAGGGCTCTGACGATCTCTTCCTGGAATTTAAGGAAGGATCCAGTCCGTCCTGAAGCTCTGTATAGCACATAAGTGTTCAGCAAAGCCAATTGAAATAAATATACAGACACTTTTTTGTACCAGTGTCTGGCCTTACGGGCAACTAGGTACAGCGCCAACAACTGGTCGTTGAGGTCCACCCCTCCCATATTTTGGTTATATTCGTGGATAGGGATGAGCCGAAAACCCCCCTGTTCGGTTCGCACCAGAACATGCGAACAGGAAAAAAGTTCGCTCGAACACGCGAACACCGTTAAAGTCTATGGGACACGAACATGAATAATCAAAAGTGCTAATTTTAAAGGCTTATATGCAAGTTATTGTCATAAAAAGTGTTTGGGGACCCGGGTCCTGGCCCAGGGGACATGGATCAATGCAAAAAAAAGTTTTAAAAACGAACGTTTTTTCAGGAGCAGTGATTTTAATAATGCTTAAAGTCAAACAATAAAAGTGTAATATCCCTTTAAATTTCGTACCTGGGGGGTGTCTATAGTATGCCTGTAAAGGGGCGCATGTTTCCCGTGTTTAGAACAGTCTGACAGCAAAATGACATTTCGAAGGAAAAATTCCATTTAAAACTACCCGCGGCTATTGCATTGCCGACACTACACATAGAAGTTCATTGATAAAAACGGCATGGGAATTCAACACAGGGAAACCCCGAACCAAAATTTAAAAAAAAAATGACGTGGGAGTCCCCCTAAATTCCATACCAGGCCCTTCAGGTCTGGTATGGATATTAAGGGAAACCCCGGCCAAAATTTTTTAAAAAAATGACGTGGGGTTCCCCCTAAATTCCATACCAGACCCTTCAGGTCTGGTATGGGTCAGTGGGTCAGTGGGTCAGTGGACCAATATGACCGCAACTCACTGTTTTTAGTTATGCCCATGTTAAAGGAAAGGCCCAGAAAGAGCTTAAATTCGGAGACCGTAATTGGTCTCCAATCTCTGGCAAGGGAGGACTGGGGAATAGTGGTGATGTGTTGACCAGCGTATAAATTGCTTTGGTCCACAATAGATCTATAGAGATCTTCGGTGAAAAACAGTGAATAAAAATCAAGTGGCATAAAATCAACTGTTTCCACCTGAATTCCGGGTTGGCCAGTGAATGGGGGAAGGTGCTGCAGAAGTGGTGGGTTCCAAATTCGGATTGGCGAATGCAGCAGGAAGGGCACTATGGGCACGACGGGCCTGTGTTCGTCTTCTTGGTGGCAGCGCGACACTACTTGTGCTTGCCACCTCGCCAGCTTGAATTGCACTTATGGGACTCACCACGTCACACAAGTGTTACTGCAGTGCTGGATATACGACCAGGGTGTACTAGGCCGCTGGTGCTTGCCAGTTCACCAGAAGGAATAGCGGCACTAGCACTGCTCTGCTCCATATGAGAGCCCTGCGGTTCTTGCACTTCAAGGACAGAAGAAGAAGATTGGGGTCTGGTATGCCTGACCTTGGCAGGGACCACAACTCCGTCGTCAGAGCTATCTGTCATGGAGCCGCTGTCATCTACAGAATCGTATTCTGAGCCTGAATCTGACAGATGAGTGACTTCCTCTTCACTATCTGTCATGCTCAGAAACGTGTAGGCCTCTTCACTAGTGTACCTTCGATTTGCCATTTTGGGCTCTAAATTCAGGGGTACACTAGTGAGACTCACAGGCAAAAAAGCTCCTGACTGTCAGCGACTGTATCAAAATGCTACCAAAAAACTGTCAGCGATCGCAGGGATCAGGCCTGACTCTGCAAACGCTGCAGTTATGTGTGCTTAGTGTTTTGTAAGTGTCAGTGATCGATCGATACTGCACTTGGGTGGGCTGGGCAGGGCTGGGCCGAAGGGGGAAAACGCAGGTTCTAGCAGGTATCTCGGCTGATCCTGCTAACACTGCGTTTTTGGGAACCCTAAACTGCTGGGGACGCTAGTATAGATCTGATCGGATCAGATATTGATCTGTTCAGATACTATACCACTAAGGGAGGTGTATGCTGCGTGCGTGTGTGTTAGTACTGGCACTAACCTAACACTGCCTGGGGCGACGCAGACCTTGTCTGACCCTAAAAACGTAACTTATATCACCGCCGGGCGATTAGGGGGTTAATCCTTTATAAGGTAATAAACGGCGGGTGCCCTGAAACTGTAATAAACTATAAAAAACAAACTAACTAACAAGCGTCACCCATAACAGTTATACGGTGATCACTGGTGAAAGGGTTAACTAGGGGACAATCAGGGGGTTAAAACCTTTATTAGGTAGTATATGGGGGTCCCTGTCGCTATAAAATGCTGACGGCAAACCTATATACTTACCTCCCTAACTAGCGTCACCTGTGTCACTAATACAGCGATCAGAAAAACGATCGCTTAGTGACACTGGCGACGGGGGGTGATCAGGGGGTTAGGGGGGTACCCTACACCTAAAGGGGGGTACCCTAGACCTAAAGGGGGCTAACCCTAACTGCCCTACCACTTATAACTGTCACAAACTGACACCAATGCAAAAAAAAAAAAAACTGCTATTGGTGTCACTGTGACAGGGGGTACAGGGGGGTGATCAGGGGGATGATGGGGGGTGAAGAGTGTGCCTAGTGTGTTCTACTGAAAGTGTAGTGTTGGTGCAACTCACATTGATGTCTTCTCTCCTCGGCGCCAGAACGAAAAGACCGGCTCAAGGAGAGATGACATCACTTCCTCTGCCGCTGTTTACATTACAGCAGCAGAGGAAGATTTTTATTAGTGGGGAGCGATTGCGAGGGGGTGGTCACGAATGAGTGGCCACCCCCTCAGCCTGTATCACTTCCCCAACGAAGCCGATCGCCTCGAGCACCGGGGGGGGGGGGGGCAGCGCGATGCGCCCCCAGTCCGTGGGAGGCAGACCACGTACCAGGTACGTGATTTTGCCTGCCCATGCCATTCTACCACAGTATATCTGCGTTAGGCGGTCGGCAACTGGTTAAGCTGAGACTATTGCTATGTTTATTGAAGCTGTATATTCTTGTTAGCGTTGGATCTAAAGGTGTCTTTTTTTGCTCTTTTTAAAAGTTTGGCCAGCAATATCCTATGGAAGAAAGTTTCCTTAGGAGATGGGCAATTCTTGTGGTGCATCTGGCCATTTATTTTCTTAAAATTTTCAGGGCTCCTTAAAAGATAACTCCATTTTTAAAGCTGCAGTTAATAAAAGGCTATAGGCACTCCTTAAAACGCATTGCCCTGGTGGGCCTTGTCATGAAACTTGCAATTGTGTCTACAGACCATTGTTGTCTGGGCTGTGTGCCCCGAACCACAGTTCCATCTTTATGGATACCTCCACTCATAGTTACATAGTAGGTGAGGTTGAAAAAAGACACAAGTCCATCAAGTCCAACCTATGTGTGTGATTATGTGTCAGCTAGTCAGCTGCATCTTTGCGTTCAGCTTTACACAAATGCGTAAATGACTTGGTGGTAATATTTGCAAAATGTTAAGGATGGGACTTCTTTCTGTGCACATGTTTAGGGTTCTCCGGCTAAAATATAACTACAGTGAGGGAAAAAAGTATTTGATCCCCTGCTGATTTTGTACCTTTGCCCACTGACAAACAAAAAGGATGAGTTTATAATTTTAATGGTAGGTTTATTTTAACAGTGAGAGACAGAATGATAACAAAAATATCCAGAAAAACACATTTCAAAAATGTTATAAATTGATTTGTATTTTAATGGGTGAAAAAAGGAATTGGTCCCCTATTAATCAGCAAGATTTCTGGCTCCCAGGTGTCTTCTATACGCATAAAAAGTTGAGATTATGTGCACTCTCTTAAAGGGAGTGCTCCTAATCTCAGCTTGTTACCTGTATAAAAGACACCTGTCCACAGAAGCAATCAATCAGATTCCAATCTCTCCACCATGGCCAAGACTAAAGCGCTGTCCTAAAGGATGTCAGGGACAAGATTGTAGACCTATACAAGGCTGGAATGGGCTACAAGACCATCGCCAAGCAGCTTGGTGAGAGGGTAACAACAGTTGGTGCAATTATTTGCAAATGGAAGAAACACAAAATAACTGTCAATCTCCCTCGGTCTGGGGCTCCATGCAACAGCTCAGCTCATGGAGTTTCAATGATCATAAGATCGGTGAGGAATCAGCCCAGAACTACACAGGAGAATCTTATCAATGATCTCAGGGCAGTTGGGATCATAGTCACTAAGAAAACAATTGGTAACGCACTACGCCATGAAGGACTGAAATCCTGCAGCACCCTCACGTCCCCCTGCTCAAGAAAGCACACGTACAGGCCCGTCTAAAGTTTGATAATGAACATCTGAATGATTCAGAGGAGAACTGGGTCAAAGTGTTGTGGTCAGATGAGACCAAAATCAAGCTCTTTGGCATCAACTCAATGCTGCCTATGAGCCCAAGAACACCAACCCCACTGTCAAACATGGAGATGGAAACATTATGCTTTGGGGGTGTTTTTCTGCTAAGGGGACAGGATAACTTCACAGCATCAAAGGGACAATGGATGGGGCCTTGGGTAAGAACCTCCTTCCCTCAGCCAGGGCATTGAAAATGGGTTGTGGATGGGTATTCCAGCATGAAAATGACCCAAAACACATTGGCAATGCAACAAAGGAGTGGCTCAAGAAGAAGCACATTAAGGTCCTGGAGTGGCCTAGCCAGTTTCCAGACCTTAATCCCATAGAAAATATGTGGAGGGAGCTGAAGGTTCAAGTTACCAAATGTCAGCCTCAAAACCTTAATGACTTGGCTAGGATCTGCAAAGAGGAGTGGGACAATATCCCTCCTGAGATGTGTGCAAACCTGGTGGCCAACTACAAGAAACGTCTGACCTCTGCCAACAAGGGTTTTTCCACCAAGTACGAAGTCATGTTTTGTGAAGGGGTCAAATACTTATTTCACTCATTAGAATGCAAATCAATTGATAACTTTTTTGAAATGCAATTTTCTGAATATTTTTGTAATATTTTGAAATACTAAATATCATATAATAATTATCCATATGAACTTTATTAAACACATAAATATTAAGAAAATGACAAAAAACACACCAACCTTCAACACATAGTCTAAAATGAGACTGAACGTCTAGATGAAAGACAGGTGGCCACCATATCTGAATCACACACTCCGCAGCGCTCTCATACACACTTGCAGACACACATTGATCCTGAAATCGGATCTGGGAATGCAGTCCTGAGAACCAAAGTATGAAAAAAAAAAGGGGGGGGGGGTTGGGCAATGGAAAAATTACTTCCGTACAGGCGATGTATAAAGTATCAGTGATGCTGTTACCCAATAGTTTCAACAGGATACTGCTTAAATTCAATAGAAAGTTCCCATAAAGATGTGAACAAAATATTTGTCATGTGTGGAGATCTCCCCGTATATAGGCAGGCTGTGAATGCTAGGCACAACGGTCCGTAGATAGGCAATAAAGGGGGCACTTTTTTCATACTTTGGTTCTCAGGACTGCATTCCCAGATCCGATTTCAGGATCGATGTGTGTCTGCAAGTGTGTGTGAGAGCGCTGCGGAGTGTTTGATTCAGATATGGTGGCCACCTGTCTTTCATCTAAACGTTCAGTCTCATTTTAGACTATGTGTTGAAGGTTGGTGTGTTTTTTGTCATTTTCTTAATATTTATGTGTTTAATAAAGTTCATTTGGATAATTATTATAAGATATTTAGTATTTCACCGGTTTGTCCTCCTTGAAGAAATTCTTTGGGTTTTCCCATCCTTTTATGCTGATAATATAAATTTCAGAGGACAACCACTCCTAGAGGTTCTCTATAAATATATATATATTTATTTTTGCATTTCATACCTCAGGCTGACGGTGAAAGCGGATCTCTACACTGGGTAAAGTTACTTGTTAGCCTAATTTTTTAACTCTATTAGATCCGTTCTAGACTGGATGAGTCCCTGGTCCTTTTTTCTTTTTTATTTAATCACTGTTAAAATAAACCTACCATTAAAATTATAGACTGATCATTTCTTTGTCATTGGGCAAACGTACAAAATCAGCAGGGGATCAAATACTTTTTTCCCTCACTGTATAGGCAAAACCTTTTTCTCTTGCATTCATTTACAAACACAGCTTCTCTTCATTCTTGACCATAGGGTTTATAGTGCCACCTACAGGAGTAGTACACTAAGTACACTAGGCAGAGAAAGGACACAGCACTGCCTATGGGCAGCCCTAGCTGGTATAAACCCCCTCTCTGCTGCAGTCAAGCCACTTTTTTCCTAGTATTTTAGGAGTGAGGACCTAGTTCCCTGCTGGGACCTGCGGTCTCATAGCCCTTTTTCTGGGATTTTTTCTTGCCAAGACCTTCAATCAACAGCGGGGCAGGGCAACAGGCTGGAAAATCTAGATCCATTGGTCACTCCCATCTGGCCAATGAGTGCCTGTGACAGCCCCGTCATGAATCAGGATGGCTAGCAAGTTGAACTTCTCTCGGAGACACATATAACTGGGCACCTGACATCCGTGTTACCCTGGCTGACAGCCCCCCACTTCGGTGGAGAGGAATATCTGTCATGGCAACCTTACTCACACTCTATACTGGACTGGCAAGTAGATGTTCCCCCTCTCCTTTGGTCGTGCTGCTGGGCATGGATATTCTCTGGGGGGGGGTGGGCCCATAGACTTGGGTCCGGGGTGGGTGGGCCCATAGACCTGGGTCCCTTTGCTAGTCTCTTCTCTCCCCTTTTGCCCCCTTGGGGTGAATTGTTGCGGGGTTAGATACCCAGGCCCTCCAAGCTTTGGCTGTGTAGTGATGTGTAGCTGTGGGGACAGTGCTCTGTGTAGGCCTGTGCAGGATGTTTGTTGGCCCTCTGGTCCCCGTAAATTTTAAATGTTTAGGTCCAGTGTTTCCAGTGGCTACAAACTGGAATTTCACACTCTGTCTCCTCGCTTGATGTGTTCCAACTTGTAACTTTCCCTGTCTCAGCAGACAGATCTGCTTGCTGCTGTTAAACTGCTTTTTGATCAAGGGGTCATTTTTTGAGGTTTTGGCCCATTGTGGTTCTTCTGCTTCAGAACTTTTCCTTGGAAATGTCCAAAATGGTCATTGCCTCCCCCATTTCATAGGATTGTCTGGCCCCAGTAAGCATCCTAGATGCCTGTCTACATATTTTTACTTTCCCACCTATATTACCGTTATCTGCATTTTGCAGTGAGCAATAAGCATTACTGAATTTTCCCCTGCTCATGGCCCCATGGGTTTTCACCAAGGTTCTTGCCCCCATTCTGGCTCTGCTCTGTTCTAAAGGGATTCATGTTGTGAGGTACTTGGACCATCTGCTGTCAAAGGTTCCCTCCTCCCTGTTAGCCAACAGATGGTACAGGCTCTGCAGATCTTGGGTTGGATCCTCAGCCTTCAGAAGTCATCTCTAGACCCTTCTCACAGCTTGGGGTACCTGGGTCTGATTCTGAACACATCCTTGTCCAGAATATTTTTGCCTCAGGACAAACTTCTGTCCCTTTGTTTTCATAGCAGAGCCTTCTGCCCCCAGAGGTAGCCCTCACTTTGTGCTTACATGAGGGTCTTGGGTCCACCCTAAGTGTCTGACCCCAAGGCCAGTCGCTCCCTAGTATAGTGATTTCAATCATGACACTCAAGTTAGGGAAACCCTTTCCTTGTGAGAAAAAGTTCTCACAACACATACAAGCTTGTTGGATTGGGGAGCAGCCCAGAACACCTTGTTGGTGCAGGGGATATGGATGTCAGAGGACGCTCGACTTCCAACCAGCATTCTGGAGCTCCGGGCCATTTGGCTGTTCCTTCAATGCTGGATTCTGACACCTGACAAGTATCCATTCAGACAATGCCATGGCTGTGGCTTACATCAAAGAAGCACCAGAAGCTGTTCTGCTCTAAGGAAAGCTGACTTAAGCTTCTCTAGCATAGAACTTAACATTCCAGTTCTGGCAGTCATCCACATACTAGGCATGGAAAATTGACAAGTGCACTCTTGTCAACATCTGGATCCAGGGAAATGGGCTATCCATCCACCAGATGTGTACGTAAGGACACTGGTTTTGCTGTGTCTACCCTGTTTAGCTTTGATCCACTAACAATTTTGGGGCGGCCTGCAATTTCCCTCCTCAAGGACCTGACAGCCTGGATTGTTATCCCATACTTGAGATCACATGCTCCTTGGAGCCTCCTTGGCTTCATTAGGTGTGGCCCCCTCCTTAGCCTTATACAGGGAAGAGTTATCTATATTTGTGCTAGAGTTTATGGACAAAATTATTATACTTGCTCACTCATGCAGTGGTACCTCCACGCCCTCTCTGCAATAATCCCTGCTATTCCAGCAGCTGTAGTGGCCTCTGAGCCGCCTTCTGCTGATGTGCTGCTAGATAAGGAGTCTCATAAAATCTGTTCTGGAAGATTTTGTTCCTTAGGAGCCACACCTAGCTGATATGTCTAGTCCATTCACAGCATATGTCTAAAGAAGCAGCTGCTATCGGTACCGATTATTCCGTTATGGAGCACTTACAGCTTATATGTGCAGCATTACACTTTTGTGTAGATCGGTTAGTGGATATTAGTCGACCTATTTGCCGAATGAGTCTCCTGTCTGTCAATATATAGAGAACTCTGGCTAAAATGCTGGTCTGTGGAGCAACAGTAAAAAATGTTTGCTGCACATGCACTTTGAGAATATCTATTTGGGGCTTCTTTAGGCAACTTAATTAAGAATATTACTGTCTAAAAGAGTGTTTGTTTACCTCAGCAAAGAATCATAGGCCTCAGACTTGGAAAACTCCTCCTGCCAATAAAGCCAACGAGAGTTTCTTTTAATTTCTCCCAGACCTCCAACTCCAAAGCCAGGGGCCTAAATGAATGCTAAAGCCTGGGCCCCAAAGTCCTATAAGCATACAAACAAACCCTTTTTAGCATGAAGAGACACACTTTCAAAAGTGGGCGGATGTTTGTTAACAAATCCTTCACACCTACAGACAAGCCCTCTTCAGCATAAAGGGACACCTCCACTTTCAAGTGGATGAAGGCCTGGTAGCCTTTGCAGATACCTTATTTGCAAGTATCTCAGATTCTCTGGTAAAACATGTAGATTCCAGGGACTACAAAATAGTTTTGTTCATTACCTCAGCCCCATCTCATGTTCTCCAGCCTTCCTTCTACACAGTAGTAGACCTCCATACTGCTTTTACAGATCTTTTGAATCAAGGAGTCATTGCCATTGTTCCAAACTGTGTAAGGGGTTCATGGATTTTATCCCAACCTTTTTACTGCACCAAAAGGGGCATTTGCCCCATCTGAGGCACCATTAGAGCTTGAAGACTCTAAAGTCATTTGATCCAAAAAAAATTTCATTGAGTACACCAAGACTGTCATAGCTTCACTCTATCAGGGATACTTACTCTCATGCCCCCATCTTTCCAGGGCACCAACACCGATATGCGGTGGGTACACATTACCAGTTTTTAGCCTATTCTCCACACCCTCTCACCCCAGTCAAGTAGACTGAAGAAATTGTCCTTTTTTTTCTCATCATTTTTATTGTTTTCTGGATAATTTGTACAAACAAGAGGTTATCATACAGAATGTGTCAAATAACGCTTATATTGGAAGAATAGTAAATAGAGTATGTGCGGTTCATCTCATAATAATTTGTACTCTTAACGTAATAGTAATTGTTAAGCATAAATGAATAGTTGGACGATTTTACAGTTTAAAATTTTAACAATTCTAGATTCCTTGTCAAAAACCTGTTCTAACTGTGTATTTTAGAGTATGATAAAGTATAATAAAATAAGATATACAATAGGAATAAAATAAAAATAAAGACTGAAAAAAAAAATTAAAAAATAAGAAGGGAAGGAAAAGTAATGACTGAAACTATTGTACCTATGTGTGAGCAAGTGTAATTTCAGGCCTATGGAGCAATGGGATAATTTCCAAGGGGATTTGCAGAGGGCTAAGGACATGTTGTAGAAAATTTTATTTTTCTTTTTTTGTGTGTCTAAGGGAATGTTTGACCATTTTTCTAGAAGCGCATTTGTGAGGTCAGGCACTGATGTTGGACGAAAAGGCCTGACTCGCAGTCTCCGCTCCAATTCATCCCAAAGGTGTTCTATCAGGTTGAGGTCAGGACTTTGCTTTGTGCACTGGTGCACAGTCATGTTGGAACAGGAAGGGGTCCATCCCCAAGCTGTTCCCACAAAGTTGAGAGCATGATATTGTGCAAAATGTCTTGGTATGCTCACGCCGTAAGTGTTCCCTTCACTGGAATTAAGGGGCCAAGCTCAACCTCTGAAGAACAACCCCACACCATAATTCACCATCATAATTCAATTGATTTGGAGGGGTGGCCAAATACTTTTGGCACTATAGTGTGGATGAGTGAGTTTGGGGTGAAGGAACTGACCTCAACCTGATAGAACACCTTTGGGATGAATTAGAGTGGAGACTGCAAGCCAGGCCTTCTCATCCAACATCAGTGCCTGACCTCACCAATCCACTTCTGGAAGAATGGTCAAACATTCCCATAGGCACACTCCTAAACCTTGTGGACAGCCTTCCCAGAAGAGTTGATACCCCTGATGTAGTGCAAGGGTCTGCCTGATTGGATAGATGCTGTGTCCTCCTATTTTATAGTTTTGGAAAATCTAAAGGAGATTGTACAATCAGATTGTATAGTGAGTGGCCACATGTATACACCTAAAATAATCTAGTTGTGCTTTCAGTGTCATTAATTGTTAACGGCATGCCAAACGCAGAAGCAAACACACATTTTACCCCATGTAAAAACAGGTGACAAATGCAGTAAAACATGTGCAACTCGCACCATGCCAAAATGTCCCATGAGCTACTTTGCCAAGTGTAGCGCAGCCCATTGCAGTCAACAGGTGACCCTTTGTGTGTCACTGGATAAAGAAGCCAAAAAACATGTGCTCCCATTACTCTGAAAGTGAAATTGGTGCATTCACACAAGAATAATGAGGCTCCATTCACATCTATGTGTTTCCAAACGCATGGAAAACCACACAGAAAATGCGCACTTTGCCATGCGTTTCAGAAACACTGCAAATGTGCATCATGCTTGTGTTGTCATTACAGGTTAAAGGCATCTCCAAGTGCAGCAAATGCACCAAAAACCGCGGTAATGCACCATGCTCCACTCCAAAAAAAAGTTCTGGAGCTTCTTTGTGGTGATTGTTGTGTGTAGGGCAGCCCATTCCAGTGATTGGGCTGCCCTATGTGCGACGAGTGAAAATGTTCCAAAACAAACGCATGCGGGAATGTTAATTTTCGCTAGGGGAGATGTGAACGAGGCCTGGCAACTGAGTGTCTCCGTCTACTCCCTCCTATGTACATGTATAAAGATGGCCATACAATATGCAATCTGATTCTACAATTTCTGTAAAATTATCTTTAGGTTTACCAGAACTATGTAATAGGTGGACACACCTGAACAAGCCATTCAATTTGTATCCAATCAGACAAGCCCTTGCACTACATAGCAGATGGGGGATCTAAAGGAGATTGCACAATCAGATTGTATAGGAAGTGGGTGGAAGGCAGTATTGTAATGAGGGAGGTGTGGTCCAGAGTGGTGAATATACCCTATCCCACCCTCTTCTGTGATGCAACAAGGAAGTGAAGGCTGCTGGAAGATGACCTAACAGGAAGTGAATGCTGAGAAAGTGATGGAATCTGAAAATCCTTTTTAACCACCTCAGCCCCAGAGGATTTGGCAGCTCAATGACCGGAGGACATCTTTTTTTTCCCCACAAATAGAGCTTTCGTTTGATGGTATTTGATTGCATCTGCGATTTTTATTGTTTGCGATATCAACGGTAAAAGACCAAAATTTTTGATAAAAAATTATATTTTCTACTTTTTGTTACAAAAAAATTTTAATAAACTAAATTTTTCTTTCCTTTCTTCATTTTCAAAAATAAATGAGATCTGCAAAATACTCACGATGACTCTTAGCAAATACCTTGGGGTGTCTACTTTCCAAAATGGGGTCATTTGTGGGGGTTTTGTGCTATCTGGACATTTCAGGGCCTCCGTAACTGTGATAGGTAGTGTGGAGTAAAATCACAATTTTACGCCTTTAGTAAGCCTGAAGGCGGTGCTTGGTTTTTGGGGTCCTGTACGTGGCTAGGCTCCCAAAAAGTCTCACAAATGTGGTATCTCCGTACTCAGGAGAAGCAGCAGAATGTATTTTGGGGTGTAATTCCACATATAACCATGCCATGTTTGAACAATATATCATTTAGTGACAACTTTGTGTAAAAAAAAAAAAAAATTAATTTTCCCGAAACTTGTGGCAAAATATCAAATATTCTATGGACACAACATGCCTCTCAGTAAAAAGCTTGAAGTGTCTTGTCTTCTTTCCAAAATGGGGTAATTGGGGGGGGGGTTGTGCTATCTTGACATTTCAGGACCTCCGAAACTGTGATAGGTAGTGAGGAAGTGAAATCAGCATTTTACGCCCTTAGAAAGCCTGAAGGCGGTGATTGGTTTTCTGGGTCCTGCAGGCATCATTCTGGTATAACCACTCAAAGTCCAGCAACATACTAGTACATTGCCAGTCCTTGTTGGGCATACATTGTAATCTACCCACTTCTATTGATGGGCATAGATGCACCATTTTTTTTTTTTAACCGTGGTGGTGAAATCACCTCCGACAGCGCTGGAGTCATGGCTTTATGTACCATAGGAGCAAACGCTGTTGCTGTCAGGATAAATAAACCCGTGCTGCAGCTGAATGGCATACCTGCTAAGCAAATGATGGTTAACAATAAAATAAACATTACAGTATAACAGTAAGACTTACCATACCTGCACAGCAAATACAATAAAACATAGTAAAAATAAAACATTGCAATCTGTGCCTAAAAAAATATATGCCGAAGCATGGGGGCAATCCGCTCCTACTGTTAGGAGCAAATCGCTCCTCCACCTCTGCCCCCATGCTTCAGCATATATGCTCTTTTTTTTTTAACCGTGGTGGTGAAATCACCTCCGATAGTGATGGAGTGATGGCTTTATGTATCGTGGGAGCAAACACTGTTGCTGTCAAGATAAACAAACCCGCGCTGCAGCTGAATGGCGTACCTGCTAAGCAAATGATGGTTAACAGTAAAACAAACATTACTGTATAACATACCATACCTGCAAATACAATATAACATAGTAAAAATAAAACAGAGAGAGAACGATAGATATAAAACAATAGTGAGCGAACATAAGAGAGAGAACAATAGAGAGAGAGAAGAAAAATACAACCATAGCTATTTTTGGATTTAATTTTTTTTGTGTTTTTGTGGGTTTTTTTCCACTTTTTTCACTTTTATAAAAACTGTTAAAAACTGTAAACTGAACGTTGCAGATTAGGGTCTCTCAAAATGTGATGGCCATCACATCTTTCGAGACCTCGAGACCCTGTGTTAGTTTGCCTAGGACTGTGTGGTGCTGTACCCTACGCTAATACTCAACTAGTGTGTGGTAGCGTTCAAAACAGTCACCAATGCAAAGACCAGGAGGTACAATAATAGCGTGTGTCACGCCTAAATCCGCGCTTTCTACAGACATGACATCTTCTTTGGGGCGTTCTTTGGGTAGGGGTACCAGAGAGGACATGCGGAAAATGCCTCTCATGCAGCTGGCTCACTCATTTGGATTGGGAAGTTGGGCAAGAGCACCGTCTGGAAACAGAAGGGCTCTGACGATCACTTCCTGGAATTTAAGGAAGGATCCAGTCCATCCTGAAGCTTTGTATAGCACAAAAGCATTCAGCAAAGCCAATTGAAATAGACACTTTTTTGTACCAGCGTCTGGCCTTACGGGCAATTAAGTACGACGCCAACAACTGGTTGTTGAGGTCCACCCCTCCCATGTTAAGGTTGTATTCGTGGACACAGAGGGGTTTCTCCACAACACCAGTCGCCGTAGGAATTTGGACCACCGTGTCTGCGTGAAGCGAGGACAGAATGAAAACATTCCATGAATCCCTCCACTTCACTGCTAACAAATTATTACACTTTAAGCAGGCTCTCTTTCCCCCTGTCTAAGTCGGGATTCTACGAGCCGTCGGGGGATGCCCCAGTGATTAGATTGCATGGTGCCACATGCACAATTCCATAATCAAAAAGGTGACTAAAAAGTGGCATGCTCGTGTAATAATTGTCCAGGTACAAGTGGTACCCCTTTCCGAATAAGGGTGACACCAAGTCCCACAATATCTTACCAGCGCTCCCTATGTAGTCTGGGCAGTTCTCCAGCTCTACGTGACTATCTCTTCCCTCGTAAACCATAAAACTACATGTATAGCCTGTGGCCCTGTCATAGAGCTTATACATCTTGACCCCGTATCTGGCACGCTTGCTGGGAAGATACAGTTTGATAGACAAGCGGCCAGAAAACGTAATCAGGGACTCATCAACGCAGACAACTTGATCGGGAGTAAACAAGTCTGCAAAACGTTGGTTCAAGTGGTTTACATTGTCATTAAAGTGCATGAACGGCAAGATCTGCTCGTATCGTGTCCTTGTCAGCAGAGTACACGGGCTTATGGTGAATTGGGTCATTGGTTTCCAATCTCTGGCAAGGGTCAGCTGGGGATTAGCGGCGATGAATTGACCAGCATACAAATTGCTTTGGTCCACAATAGATCTATAGAGATCTTTGGTGAAAAACAGCGAATAAAAATCAAGTGACGTAAAATCAACTGTTTCCACCTGAATTCCGGGTTGGCCAGTGAATGGGGGAAGTACGGGTGCTGCAGAAGTTGTGGGCTCCCAATTAGAATTGGCGAATGCAGCAGGAAGGGCACTATGGGCTTGACGGGCCTGTGTCTGTCTTCTTGGTGGCAACGGGACACTACTCGTGCTTGCCACCTCGCCAGCTTGAACTGCACTTATGGGACTCGCCACTTCATCAAGTGTTACTGCAGTGCTGGATGTATGACCAGGATGTACTAGGCCACTGGTGCTTGCCAATTCACCAGAAGGAATAGCGGCCCTAGTACTGGCTCCCTGCTCCATGCGAGGGATCTGCGGTTCTTGCACCTCAACGACAGCAGAAGAACAGGGTCTGGTATGCGTGACCTTGGCAGGAACCACAACTCCGTCGTCAGAGCTATCTGTCAGGGTGCCGCTGCTGTCTACAGGTTCGTATTCTGAGCCTGAATCTGACAGATGAGTGACTTCCTCTTCACTATCTGTCATGCTCAGAAATGTGTAGGCCTCTTCACTAGTGTACCTTCAATTTGATATTTTGGTCTCTAAATTTACTGGTACGCTAGTGAGACTCACAGGTAAAGAAAACTCCTGACTGTTAGCAACTGATTCAAATGCTACCAAAAAAACTGTTAGCGTTCGCAGGGATCAGGCCTGACTCTGCAAACGCTGCAGTCATGTGTTTAGTGTTTTGTAAGTGACAGTGATCGATTGATACTGCACTTGGGTGGGCTGGGCGGAGGGGCTAAACGCAGGTGCTAGCAGGTATCACGGCTGATCCCACTAACACTGCGTTTTTGGGAACTCTAAACTGCTGGGGACGCTAGTATACATCTGATCAGATCAAATATCGATCCGTTCAGACACTATACTACTAAAGGGAGGTGTATGGTGCGTGCGAGGGTGTTAGCGCTACTGGCACTGATCTGACGCTGCCTGGGGCTACGCAGACCCCAACTGACGCTAAAACCTAACTTTGATCACCTGCTGGGTGATCAGGGGGTTAAACCTTAATTGGGTAAAATACGGCGGGTGCCCTGACGCTATAAAAAAAAATCTAGCTAAACTGC
The DNA here is from genome assembly GCF_042186555.1 of Aquarana catesbeiana. Taxonomy (NCBI): domain Eukaryota; kingdom Metazoa; phylum Chordata; class Amphibia; order Anura; family Ranidae; genus Aquarana; species Aquarana catesbeiana. The sequence goes on along the minus strand of NC_133325.1, from coordinate 107,131,008 downwards.
GTCACCCGTGACACTTATACAGTGATCACTGGTGATGGGGTGATCAAGGGATTAAACCTTTATTGGGGGGGGGGTTAGGGGGGGTCTGACCATGATCTGACTCTGCCTGGGGCGACGCAGACCCTATCTGACAGTAAAACCTAACTTTGATCACCCGCCGGGTGATCAGGGGGTTAAACCTTTATTGGGTAAAATACTTTGGGTGCTCAAAGTGATCACAGGTGACAGGGGGTAATCAAGGGGTTAAACCTTTATTTGCGGGGGTTAGGGGGGTCCCTAGACCTATCTGGGCCTAATACTAATTGCCCTAACACTGATTAGTGTCACTTATGACACCAGTACAGCAATAAAAAAAAAGTCTAAATGCTGTACTGGGTGACACAGTGACAGGTGGTGACCGGGTTAACTGGGGAGGGGGTGGGGGGGTGATCGGGGTGTGAATTGTGTGCCTACATGACCTGGTGTCAGTGTAGTGTTGTGCAACTCACTCTGAAATGTCTTCTCTCCTCGGTCTGGAACGGAAAAGACAGACACGAGGAGAGATGACATCACTTCCTCTGTCAGTGTTTACAGTTACACGACAGGGGAAGGATCTCATTTGTCAGGACCGATCACCAGGTCCAGGCCAATATAACTGCGGCGGCTGGCCCGGAACCGGTTAGAACGCAAATAAACTGACACGTTTTTAAACCTCCTGTGGATGACGTAAGTGAGAGAAAAGCACATTGGTATGGCAGGGCCAGAAATGGCATTGGAAAAAGCTTCTATTTATTATGACAACTGAAATTCTTGCCCAGAAAGGTGAACGTATTACTTAACCACTGCTGGACTGCCTATCGCACATATACTGCGGCAAGGTGGCCCGGCTGCGTGAACTGACGTACCTGTACGTCGGTCCGTGCATTAGATACAGCGGGCATGTGCTGCCGGAGACGCGCCCGTTGCGGGAGCTCGCCCGTGGGTCCGGCGGACTCGATTTCCGCCGGCCACCCGCGATCATGGTAAAGAGAGGCATCACAGGGATCTGCTTATGTGAACAAGGCGGATCCCTGTTCTGACAGGGGAGGGGAGAGAGAGATCAGCTGTTCCTAGTGATCAGGAACAACAATCTCTCTCTCTACTCCCAGTCAGTCCACTCCCCCTGACAGTTAGAAGAACGTCCCTAGGGAACACTTACCCCATTGATCGCCCCTAGCGTTAACCTCTTCCCTGCTAGTGCCATTTATATAGTGATCAGTGCATTTTTTATAGCACTGATCACTGTATTGGTGTCACTGGTCACCAAAAAGTGTCACTTAGGATCAGATTTGTCCACCGCAATGTCGCAGTCCCACTAAAAATCGCTGATCCCCACCATTACTAATAAAAACAATTAAAAAAATATAAAGTCCCTAAATCTTTCCCCTATTTTGTAGACACTATTACTTTTGCGCAAACCAATCAATATACGCTTATTGCGATTTTTATTTACCAAAAATATTTAGAAGAATACATATTGGCCTAAACCGATGAATAAATGTGTTTTTTTTTAATATATATATTTTTTTGATATGTATTATAGCAGAATGGAAAAAAATATTTTTTTTTTCAAAATTGTCAGTCTTTTTTTGTTTATAGTACAAAAAATAAAAACTGCAGAGGTGATCAAATACCACCAAAGGAAAGCTAGATTTTGTGGTGAAAAAAAAGGACTTCAATTGAGTTTGGGTACAACATCGCAGGACTGTGCAATTGCCAGTTAAAGCGATGCAGTACCGTATCGCAAAAAATGATCTGGTCATTAAGGGGGTAAATCCTTCCGGAGCTGAAGTGGTTAAGAGACACAGGTCCCACCCTTCTGTGTTTGTGATCTGTTCCTAATTCTGCTTGTGTGGGAGAGATTATACCTTACTGGCCAACAGCTTTTTTGTTTGCCAGTGTCCAATTCGTCACTAAGGTGGCAGTATAACCCTTTTGTTTATGAATTAGTACTGATCCTGTGTCCTTTAAAGTGCCATTAAACTCAAAAACAAATGTATTATATTATAATGTATTTTATTACCAATAGATGCTTTCATTTTTCTTTTTTAGGCTTTTATCCTTTATTTTCACCTGTTGATCTAGCCACGAGTCTGTTATTTTTCGACTTCCTTTAACAGATCAAGCTGCCCAGCAAATTGGCAGTTAGAGTGTTGACACAAACCATTTAATTAACACTGTCAGGGGTGCTTACATTTGTCAGCTTTTATTTACAGTATTTACGTAAACCTTTTATCCCAAAAGAAACAAATTGCTGTAACTGCCTAAAAGATGTAAGCAGGCGTTTCGCTTTAATTTATTAAGTGCCTCGAACACTACCCTCTTCCCAGATTGACAATGCTGCTGTCCAAAGGTGTCTCTGTTGCTCTTACTTTCAGGGTGCAGACACCCTAGGACAGGAAATGTATTACTGGCCTGATCACCAGGTGAAAATAAAAGGGAAAAAAAGAAAAACTAACTATTAAATGTTATTTTTTGGGTTTAATACTGCTTTATTGAACTTCAAGAAATGGATATTACATACAAAGCACAAAAATCCTGTTTTCTTTCTGGTTCATTGATGAGCACAGGACTTTAACCTATCAAAGATCTTACAAGGTTGTTTTACTGGTCATCACCTATGTGATGCTCTGAATTGGTGGCTTTGTCAAGTAAAGAACCTTTTTGAACTTGCATAGAAACAAGGTCCAGCTCAGCAGCTTATAAATTGCTCATGCCCGTGTTTGGCGACAAACAATGTAAAATTTACTATCCATAGGCGATGGAGGAGGTCTCTTGCTAGAATTACTGCCCATGATCTGATGTTCGCGGTGATACCTTACATGTGTGGAAAGATCGCTGTTTGCTTGCGTGCATATGCTTTCACCGAGCACGGAAGGACGGGGGCCCTTTCATTTTTTTTTTATTATTATTTATTTCTTTTATTTCTTTTTTTTTTTACACTATTGCTTTAATTTTTTATCACTTTTATTGTAAACATCCTTGTGATGGCAATAAGCATGTGACAGGTACTCTCTATGGAGAAATCTTGGGTCTAAAAGACCACAAATCCCTCCTGTGCATAATCGGTGTTTTGGCGCCGATTGTTTTTGAGTAAACCATAAGTGATGAGTAAACCATAAGTGATGTCATCTCATCTCGGCTTTGCTTGGCTGTCCTTCCAGCCGGGGGAGGTGCCAGCTGGTCGCTCAGGTCTCCTGGTGGGGTGGGAGGGGGAGGGCATCCCCTCCTGATGCTTGTAATAGCAATCGAGCGGCTAGTAAGCTGCTCCGATTGCTATTACAAGAGAGCCGACCGCCAGCTCTAAAAACAGTACAGGTGCCGCCCCCCTGAAAAATACCACCTGAGGCAAACACCTTGTTTGCCTTGCGGTAGATACGCCCCTGATTGTATTGATATAGTTCTTACTATGTATGTCTACCTAGTGGCCACTGCGTCTATTAGGAAGGAAGGCATACTTTCATCCCAAAAATGGGGAACCAGCTTTTTGCTCCACTATTTTTCTGTGCCTCAGGCAAATTATTGCTCAAGCCTACTCTTAAGGATCGGGTTACACCCTTTCCTGTCAGGGCACACACTACAAGATCAGATCTGTGAATGCTTCTTGGGCTTTTTGAAACCAAGCTAGCTTTTCCCAGATTTGCAAGGCTGTCATCTGGTTTTCCCTTCCACCAGGTGTATTTTCAGGCTTCCTTTAGGTGTAAGGCCCCTTTCACACGGGATTTCCATTCAGGCCCCCCTGTCAGTTTTTCAAACAGACCTGATCGGACTCTCAATTTACCTCTATGGAGCGGCAGATGTCAGCGTTGACATGTCCGCTGACATCCATCGATATCCGATCCTGTCTGTTAAATCCAGATGGATGGAGACCTTATTTTCCATCCGTCTGGGAGATCGGATCAGATGAAAATGGACAGGCGGTCCGTTTTCATCCAATCTCCCCATAGAGGAGAGCGGGGCTCTGACAGGTCTGTCTCAGCACAGTGAGTGGAGACGGACCTGTCATCCGCCTGCTCAGAAGGGATCAGTGGAGCGATCCCCCACTAAGCAAAGCGGAGTCCTTCGGGTGGACTGTCCATGTGAAAGAGCTCTTAGATTTTTCATGCAGCTCTTTGAGCTGCAAGCAGTCCTCACTTTTTTGTGGACCTGGAATGTTTTCTAACATCTGGCAATGTCAAAGCTGAGTTTATTTGTATATAGAGGACATTTCCAAATGGTGTACTATTCACACTACACGTGTAAGTGTGGTCAGTCTAGCTGTGTTTAAAAAAATAGAGTTCTGTGTATCTAGGATCTGATTAGTGCATTTAAATGCAGGGATAAGTGATCTGGGTGTCTGACATTGCTGGGATTGGGAACAGGATTGTGGAAGTCTAGGGGTATAGGTGTAACCACACTAAAGATGCAGGTACTCTTTAAATATAATGTGCAATTATCTGATTATTGCAATTGCAAATTGAAAAAATTTCAGTTGTTAAAAAAAAAAACAACTATTCAAGTGTTAATTTTATCTAAATAGAGCTTTTGGAAACCTTGCCACTAAATTGGGAAGGGGGGGGGGGGGGCAGCAAGCTTCTCTGTGGCCAGGAATTGTCAGTAATTTGCCCATGCAAAACACACCTCTGCAACTAGAACAGTAGGTAGTGGCATCTCCTAAATTCCTATCGCCAGAAGTTCGTTTTAGTAACACAGTGGGAATGAACATAATCCTGGACTCCATCCAAAATGGAATCATTGTTATTGCTAAAGTTTCTGTTTTTTTTTTTTTTTTGTTTCTAATCTACGCCAAGTACAAAGTAGTTGAGTCATTGGGAGTGATTTACAAAAGGCATTAGCTGTTCACTTTGCAAGGAAAGTTGCACTGTATAAGCAGGTTTTCCCTGAAGCTTATTGAATGTAGTGAAATTTCACTCTGCAAAGAATACCCAATCACAGGCAAGGAAAATTAAAAAAACAGCAATTTTGCTTGCACGTGATTCAATGTTGGACATCAGCAAAGCGGCACCTTTTTCACTAAGCTCTGAGGAAAATTCTCTTGCCAACTGAGGAGTCTAGCTGTCTTTAGTAAATCAACCCTAGTTTGTTTATTAGCTATCTTCTCATGTGAGAACTGTACTATGCAGCCCCATAAATGGCTCTTTTTTATTTTATAAATGTTTCTGCTTTGTAAATTATATGTTGGATAGAGCTACTTGCTCCACTGAAGTTAGTGTCAATGAGCTGTATTCAGTTCTAATTATATGGCCCCTCTTATTTAGCTTCCTATACCCAATGACCTCAGTACCTTAAGTTTAAGGTAAATGTGTCACACACAAGCGTAATGTGTAAATGCTTTATATTGTTTAAGAATATTTATAGGTCAGGCCATCTCATATTTGATTTGGTGTTAAAAAGACGCTGTCATCAAAATGCAAAACTAACGCAGGTTAAAATGCCAGCCTGCCAACCCCCCCATCATGGCCAAATCCCAGCTGTCTCTGACAGGTACATCTGACTTTTCTGGTTGTGTCAGGGCTTGCCACTAAGCCCCAGTCCCCCAAGTCTGTTGGTCCATCACTATGATGGTAAGCCTCAATGGCCAATAGGACAATATAAAGAAATTACCTTTAAGCACAACTAAAAGGACTTTCACAATACCACCACAGTCATGATTTTTCCCACTTGTGTCCTCCTTCATGTACCTGTTCCATACATCAACAAAGAACAAAAGTTCCTCCACCTTAGGTCCATTTGCAGGACCTGGACTTTAGGAGGAGGAGTTTTTGTTCTTTGTTGATGTATAGAGCAGGCACAATGGAGGACACACGTGGAAATATACTTTATAGCATGCTGCCTGCTGGTCTCCTGCTCTGGCATTAAGTGTCTTCTTCCCTTCTTTTCAGTTTTCCAGGTAGCAAGTTCTCTGCACTTAAAGCCCCAGGGTGGCACATCTACCATTGGGATATACAAATGGTTCGCACTCACTCTTCTGTAAATCTAAAGTAGGATTCCAGGTTTCAATGTACTTTAAGTAGTTTGTTTGGGCCAAGCACCCCCAAAATATTTAAATTACTACCTGTATGTGCTGAAATGTAGAAGCCTTGTGGAAATTGTGATGTTGTCTGCCCACCTCTCCACCTCAGCCAATCAGAGAAAGCCTTGTATTTATTTTTAAAAATGCAAAGCTTTGCCTGATCGGTGGAGAGCAACGTATTCTGACTACCTTTAATTCTGACAGCAGACAGGAAGTCACTTGCACTGATGCCAGAACACAGCACTGCTTACAGTATGTAACTAATGCTATTACAGTCCATTACAGCACACACAGCAGCCGCACCAGTCAGTAATGTAAACAGTTAATTTGGGCCAGCTTGGTGCTACTGATTTTGTAGTAATGGAAATAGTTTGGTGCCAGATTGATGCTACTGATTTTGTAGGTCATGTGATAGTTGTGCAGAGTGGAAACACTTTGGCTAAAATGCCAGAATGCCATCCCCTCCCATTATGGACGATATTTTTGATAAAAATACTCTAAAATCCTTATTAACAAACACAAAATTCCTACTGAATCTAAAAAAAAATCAAATTGTGCCCTTTTGTGAAATGGTAAAAATCAAACACAAAACATTAAGTAACTAATAACACTATGAATCTGGAGGTTAGCTTCACACCTATGCTTTGTGGTAATGCCTTATCCGCGATACTGTTTGTGCATTGCAATAAAATGATTCAGCCAAACATTTTACCACAATGCAGCACATTCCAATGCATGACGATGTATTGTCATGCACTGCCATTCATAGAGTAAATTGAATATAGTTACAAGCAGTGTTAATTTGGGCAGCAAATTTTGATTTAGTTTTAGTCTTAGTCTTAGGACTAAAATGGCATTTTAGTCCCATTTTAGTCTTCTGCAATTGTTTTAGTCGTATTAAGTCGACTTAATCTCCAGGGCATTTTAGTCGACTATAATGTCCTACATTTTAGTCGACGAAGATCTCCAGTACATTTTAGTCGGCTAAAAATCATTTTAGTTATCTAAAATCTAATGGGTGTAGTTAAATTATAATGCATTATTTAAGCATTTCTCTACAATTTCCAAACTCATTATATACCGCTGGAGTGAAAAATCAAATATGTTATTTATGGTATTGAGGTATGAACATGCACTACAGACCAGTGTTGATTTTGACGTCAAATTTTAATTTAGTTTTAGTCTTAGTCTTTTGACTAAAATGCCATTTTAGTTTTAGTCGTATTTTAGTCATCTCAATTGTTTTAGTTTTAGTGGTATTTTAGTCGACTAAAATGGTATTAAGTTAGTCAACTAAAATGTTTTAGTTGGTTTTAGTCGACGAAATAAGACTTTTTTTTAATCAACACACACCAGCACATGTGTTTTGTGCACCAACACACAGAAGGTGCATTAACACAATGTGTACTTTTTTTGTGTGTGGGTGTTAACCAGTTCCTGCTGGACATAGGCAGCAACATATGCAGCTGCAGAGTGGAGGGACCTTAACACCAAGCCACCACATATACATATATATATATATATATATATATATATATATATATATACACACAAACACACTACCTTGCAAAAGTATTCACCCCCCTTGGCTTTTTACCTATTTTGTTACATTACAGCCTTTAGTTCAATGTTTTTTTTTAATCTGAATTATGTGCGATGGATCAGAACACAATAATCTAAGTTGGTGAAGTAAAATTAGAAAAATATATACATAGAACAATTTTCAGAAATAAAAAACAGATAATTGGCATGTGCATATGTATTCACCCCCTTTGTTATGAAGCCCATAAATAGCTCTGGTGCAACCAATTACCTTCAGGAGTCACATAGTTAGTGAAATTATGTCCACCTGTGTGCAATCTAAGTGTCACATGCTCTGTCATTACATATACACACCTTTTTGTAAGGCCTCAGAGGCTGCAACACCTATGCAAGAGGCACCACTAATCAAACACTTCCATGAAGACCAAGGAACTCTCCAAACAAGTAAGGGACAATGTTGTTGAGAAGTACAAGTCAGGGTTAGGTTATATAAAAAATATCCAAATCTTTGATGATCCCTAGGATCTGCCAAGAGACGGCCGCTCACCAAAACTCACGGACCGGGCAAGGAGGGCATTAATCAAAGAGGCAGCACAGAGACCTTAGGTAACCCTGGAGGAGCTGCAGAGTTCCACAGCAGAGACTGGAGTATCTGTACATAGGACGACATGTAAAAATTGCTGCGGGGGTCCCGATGGTTGGGGCTCTGTGCCCAACTGTGTCTTGTCACTCTAGGAATACTCTGCCCTGGTGGCAGTATCTCTCCACTGCGGAATCCTTATCCTCTCCTAGACCCTTTCATATTCTTGACCTAACCCCCTCTTCTTTCCCTTTTCCCACTTACCACCCCCCCTTTTCTCTTTTTTTTCTTTCTTTCTCTCTCTGTCTCTTCTTCTCCCCTCAACTTCACACTAAAACCTTATCCAATCTACTTACACAATTTCATACCTTACAACGTCAGCACAAAAATCGGCCAATGGAAGCGGAATTAGTACGACTCAGTGAAGCAATAAGGGAACACTCTTTGTCCAAGGCGAAGCACGTGCTATTAAAGGCTCACCGCTCCTTTTATCAGTATGGCGATAAATGTGGCCGCTTATTGGCCAACGCACTACGTACACTCTCAGACATATGATCCGGCCTTACTTACCCCATCAGGCTCTAAAGTCCATACCTCGCCCGATCTGGTGGAGACGTTCCGTGACTTTTACTCTAAACTGTACAATTTGGATTCCACTTCTGAATCAACATCCCACACCCCCTCAGATATCCGATCCTACCTCGAGGAAACCAATCTGCCCACACTGACAGTTGAAGAGAGAGAGGCCATACCCCAGCCTATTTCTGCTGAGGAACTCGCAACTGCCATAACTGACACCCAGCCTGGTAAGGCCCCCGGACTCGATGCATTCACCCTCCCCTACTACAAAACGTATCAACACCTAATGACACCTTACTTCCTTGCGGCGTTCAATGCCATTTTAGATGGACACAGTTTGCCAGCTGATATGCTGGGTGCCTCTATTACAGTGATACCCAAGCCAGGTAAGGACCCATTGCTATATGGCAGTTATAGGCCCATCTCCCTTCTGAATTGTGACATCAAACTCTTTACCAAAATTCTAGCCTCTAGATTTAATGTCCTGCTGCAACATATAGTGGCTGCAGACCAAGTCAGCTTTATCCAGATCAGGGAAGCCAGGGACAACACTATCCGGACCCTGGATGTCATAGCAAAAAGCAAAAAGATCCCGCATTCACCTTCTACTCTTGTCTACAGATGCCGAGAAGGCATTTAACAGGGTGGACTGGGTCTTTCTCAGGGAAACACTTACATTTGTTGGAATGCTGGACCCCATCCTGTCCTGGATAGCAGCCCTCTACAAAAATCCTACAGCAACGATACAGGTAAATGGCCACAACTCCGCCCACTTCTCAATCTCAAACGGCACTACACAGGGCTGCCCCCTGTCCCCTTTGCTGTTTGTTCTTTCCCTGGAGCCTTTCCTACACCACATCAGAGGTAACCTGTCTATTAGAGGCACCCAAACCAGCCCACACCAACATAAAGTGGCAGCTTACGCCAACGACCTCTTATTCTACATCACTGAACCTCTCGTCTCCTTACCTTCTTTTCTACAGGAGTTGAAAAGGTATGGTGCACTAAGTTCAAGGTCAACCTACAAAAATCAGAGGCATTGAATGTCTCCCTACCGGACTCTACAGTGGCGAGATTGCGCCCCTTTTTTCCATTCAAATGGGCTACCTGCTCGACTCAATACTTGGGAACAAAAATTCCCGCAGATCTAAGCGATGTTTTCCCCCTCAAATATAAGCCTTTCTTATTGACGTTAATCTCTCAAAAAGTGGGACTCCTTGGCCCTGTCCTGGTTCGGTTGCTGTAATGTCCTTAAATTGAATGCGATGCCCAGACTCCTGTACCTATTACAAATACTGCCTATCAAAATACCCCAGTTTTATTTTCATGCGGTTCGATCAGCATTTATTAAATTCATCTGGTGAGGTAAACATCCATGCCTCGGCAGAATGTTGTTGTTAAGACCCAAGCTTAGAGGCGGTATTGGATTCCCGGATCCTGCTCTGTATTGCACTGCGGCACATCTGGCCAGGGTTGTTGACTGGTGCTGACATGGCAAAACGAAATTCTGGGTAACACTAGAACAGGAGGCCGCCCATGCTCCACTCGCTGGTTTACCATGGGTAGAGAAAACCCACACTACGCATCTGACAGCTCACTCGTTGATTGGCCCTACTCTAGCGGAAATGGATAGATTTTTTCCTCTATCTTCACTGAGCAATTTTCCTTCCCCAATGACACCACTTGTGGGACACCCAGGGTTCACACCCGGCCTCACTGACCCACAGGGAATCCTGAGGGCTTCCCAGTTTTTACAGCCTTCCAGCTTGTTCCCTACAGAGACTGTGCTCTCTGGACGAGCTCCTCTAACATTAGATCACTGGAGGACTATTCAGTTCTCACACTTTCTGGGCTCACTGCCTAATCCAGCGCTATTCACCCAAAAACTTCACTCTCTCGAGGATGTTTGGGGGAGGGCCAGATTCAGGGTTCCCTATCTACCGCCTACAAATCTTTGCTGGAACTCCATGCCGCTTAGGATCCCCCGTATCTGGCAAAATGGGAGAGAGACCTGGGAGTTACATTCTGGGAACCTCAAAAAGAGCGCATACTTTTCTTTGCACAGAAGTCTGCTTTATGTGGTAAATACCAGGAGACCACATATAAAATAACTACACGCTGTTATAGAACCTCATCAGTCCTGGCAAAGATATTCCCCAGCCAAACGGACTGCTGTTGGCGCTGTGGCCTTCACCAGTGCCCAGTGCTCAAAACTTTTTGGGAACCAGTGCTCAAACTCATACATAAATTTACTGAGATTTCCCTACAGGACAACCCAGCCGCGGCCCTACTAAACCTTACTCCTTTATCAAGGAAACGTTATCATAAATCCCCCCTCAAACACCTTCTTAATGCAGCACAAGTGTGCATCCCGCCTCTATGAAAACAACAATCTGCGTCAACAGTGGCTCTATATTTCGCAAGGGTGAAGGATATAAAGCAAATGGAAGACTTGACCTCGGTTCTGCGAGATAAGACAGAGGAACATAAGACCAGATGGTTTTATTGGGTCCAATACCGCTTCTCCGACGAATATCAAGATTTTTGCCAGTGAACCCTACTGTCTGACAGCCTTGACGACCCTGGCCCCCCGAGAGATAACACATATAGCAGAAGGACTATATTAGGGTAAGTTTTTACCTTTTAGATCACATTATATGTATTTATGTTTGCTAATATATTTTATACATTTTTGATTACATACAGTAATTATCAATATTGTAATATGCTGTGAATGTCCTTTTTGTCCTCATGCATGCTGTAAGCTTTTCCTGCTCCTTTTTTGGCCTACATGCATATTTCCTTCACTAACCTCCCCAGCATGCTATCCTGGGCCCATACACACCTAGCCTGGTAACTTAAAGTTTTTTGTCAGCTACATTTTGGGGCCTCCTCTAAACAACCCCTAAAAAGTGTGCAAATGTTATTGTTGTCCTCAAATTCAGGCTAGAGGCCATTTTTTTGGGCCCAAACTCATTTGGAACCCTCCCACCCCCCACAAATGGAAGAAGAAGGAGGGTGGTACAGAGTAGGTCTATAGAGTAGGGTTAACCCACATCCCTGGAAGTACAGACAAAAATGGAAATTCGTTTCCTGTTATGGGACTTTAAAGGGAAAAAGCTGCTGCACCTGGAGGTAGTGGGAACCATTGAATGTGAAGTAATTGTGCAGTAGAATAAATTCTAGTGCCGCTAGCAGGAAATTGGTGTTTTCGTCATATTGGCTATTGCGAGAGATAATGTGCTGTATGCAGGAGAGACCTTTGTCATGTGCTATTGAACTGTAGAGGGCCTCCACATCCGCCGCCACAAGTAGGGATGCGGGGGGGATGAAGAGGCTGTCCAAAGTTTGTAGTAGGTGTGGGGTGTCATGGATATAACTGGGGAGTTTAAGGACATGGGGACGTAGATACCCATCCACGAATCGGCTGAGTCTTTCTGTCAGGGACCCATTGCCTGAGATGATGGGTCTCCCAGGTGGACGTGTCATATTCTTGTGTACCTTGGGTAAGGAATAAAATGTGGGTATCCGTGGGTGTTGGGTACGTACGAAGTCCCACTCAGCCTTATTGAGAACTCCTTCACTGTATGCACTGTCAATCAGAATATAGAATTCCTTGTGGGATCTTTCAATTCGGGTTGCCGGTATTTTGCAGTACCATTCTTGGTTGCAGAGTATGTGGTTGCACATGTCCACATAGAACTCATTGTCCATCACCACAATATTGCCTCCCTTGTCGGAGGGCTTAATAGTTATTGTGGGATGGTCTTTCAGTGAGCTGAGGGCATCATGCTCAGCCCGGGTCAGGTTGTCATTCTTAGAATCTGAGAACTTGATTTTGCATATATCTCTCGTGGCCAGCTTGACAAATGCCGATACATTAGGGTTGGTGTCAAGGTTAGGAAATTTATCGGACTTATTTTTCAAAATACAAAGTGGTGGAGGAGGAAGATCTGATTAGTGGAATTGACCGAGCAGTTGCTCAAGGTTGATGCGGTCAATCAGGTCTGGTGTCTCATTCTCCTCTAGGAGCCCGACAAGAGTATCCAGTGCCTCAAGCTCGTGTGGCTCAAAGTCCGGTTTGGTTGGTGTCTCCTTGGTGTACATTTGTTTTAATATGAAATTTCTTGCACCTCCTGGTGCAAGTGTCATCCAAGTACACACAAGGACCCCCTATACACCGGGCACCACCGTACCCTGGTCCAGGCTCTGGGACTCCAAGGTTTCTGCAATACCCCCGCTGGACAGGACCCTTTTGCGCTGCACGGGGACACCCTCTCAGGTACATGTCTCACCAGGACACATGTCATATGTGGTCCCAGTTCCCTCTGGGCCCCCAGACACCTCTGACTTACTATGTAGCCTAGTCTTAATCACTCCACCCTCTCCCACAGGGCTTGGAGTCTCACCCCAGGACCCCCCATATACCTCCTGGCGCTTCAGCGCCCTCTGTTGGGGAATACTCCCTCCTGTGGTCCTGTTGGGTCCGACGCATATGGCATGTCCGGTCTGGACTAGGAGCGCGCACAGAAGCAGTGGCCCACTGTCTCCCACAGCCCCTCTTTTCAAGCTGCTTTTAATTGGATGCATTATTTTTTGACACCCCCTCCAGCAATAATATATGGTCAGTACTTACTCTTATATGCTTTTACTATAATAATATTATATTCTATTTTATGTATATTTATATTTATGTCACAATTATTTTTTGCTGTTTTACCTTTGGCTCATGATTGTCTTTTCAATTATAGACATACGCTTGTTGTGCTGTTTCCAATCAGACACCCCTGAAGAAGAGTATAACTCGAAACACGTCGGGTACTCCCCGTACATGTGTCCCATATGTTATGGTGTCCAATGATTGTGAAATCCATACATTGCATTGCTGTATTTGTTGTATTACGCATCCTGTATTTCTATTTACTCACTTATGTGCATTGTAGATTTGTTATATCTACGCCCCTTTTCATAATAAATTACACTGGCAAATACTTCAGAGTAGCTTTTTCCCTTTAAAGTCCCATAAGAGGAAACAAATTTCCATTTTTATCTGTACCCCCAAAAATGCGAAGTCAACAGATCCAAATACTCTATCTGCTGACTTTGCAAAATCCATACACACTATTCCTCTTTTGTGTTCAAATTTCTGTATAAATTCACCAAACCATGTAGTGCAAGGGCCTGCCTGATTACCTACAAATTCAAACTTCTTAAGTTTCTGTCTCCTATTATATTGATTGGTTAAATAATAATGTCAAAATGTGCTGCAATTGGAGAGTGTGTATCCAGCTTTTTAGATTATGACACTTCTTACCTGTCCACTGGGCTGCCAATAGTGTAAGTAAGGAGGGGCTGGCCTAAATATCACTGATTATTTATGCAAACAGCTCTCATGGAGGTGGAGAGGGTTACCTGTCCAAAACATATACCCATTACCTTCCCCCCTCCTAAAAGTTGTTTAACGGGGCACAAGAGGGGGGAGGAATCAGATAAGTTGACCTTCCACTTTTGTCTTTAAACCACCTCCCACCCGGCCACTGCACATATACGGCCGGGTGGGCACTTCCTCCTTCTGAGTGGATGTTCAGGAACGTCCCTCAGAAGGAGGGGGATCGCTCACACCGGTGCGATCCTGATGCGCTTGTGTCACCTGGACACAGCGCATCTCTGATCAGCACGAGGGCTCTGTGATTGGCCCTCCTGATCACATGACAGCTGTGTCCAATCAGAGCAGTCATGTGATGTAAATAGAGAGTCGGTTTTTAGGCGATCGGCTCTCATCTCCTCACACGGAAGTTGTCAGTGAGGAGAGGAGAGTGGACCGCTGAAGCCAGCCTTTTTACACACTGATCACCGGCCCAGTGTCCCCACACATGTCCCCACACAATGTAGAATCACAATGTCCCCAAAATAGTGTCCCCACACACATGTCCCCATACAGTAAAAACACCTGTCCCCCACATATGTAACAGTAAAATCATATGTCCCAATGATCATGTGCACACATATGTCCGTGATCATCTGTGCACATCTGTACATGATCATCTGCGTAAATATGTCCGTTATCACACAAACCAATTATTATACACTTAACAGGATTTTTTTTTTACCAAAGACATGTAGCAGAACACTTTTTGGCTTAAATTTATGACAAAATTAGATTTTAGTGGATTTCTTTTAAAACAGAAAGTAGAAAATATTGTTTTTTTTTTTTTATTTCTGCTCTTTTTTCCGCTTATATCGCAAAAAATAAAAAACGGATTTGTGAATAAATACCACCAAAAGAAAGCTCTATTTGTATGAACAAAATGGTCAAAATTGAATTTGGGTACAATGTTGCATGACCGCGCAATTCTTATTGAAAGTACAAGAGTGCTGAAAGCTGAAAATTGGTCTGGGAAGAAAATTGGCAAAAGTGCCCAGTATTGAAGTGGTTAAATACTCATTTAATTGTATCTTTACGTTGGCTAAGCATGTTTGTGTCAAATCTGATCTGATTGTTATGTGCAGAAGTAGTCATTTTTTTTTTTCATTTTTTAATCCACAGTTTCCCTCCAACCCAGAGCAATGGCAGGACGTTTTAGCCCATTTCCATCATCAGTTGGATTTTCCCAACTGTGGTGGTGCTATGAATGACAAGCATGTTGGGATTGTGCCACCAGCCAACTCTGGCTCATATTATTTTAACTATAAGGGCTTTTGCTGCATAGTCATGCTAGCTGTAGTGTCTGCCAACTACGAGGTCTTGTATTTGGATGTTGGGAAGAATGGGCGCAACTTTGACGGAGGAGTGATTATGCAGACAGAGTTCTGCAAGTGGCTCCAGAATGGCACCTTAAACTTGCCACCTGCTGAGGAGAATGTTGAGGGCCTCAATTTTGTTTTTGTGTCAGATGAGGCCTTTGCTCTGGGGGAACATCTGATGAAGCCGTTTCCTATGTGGAACCTTACCCCAGAGCAGAGAATCTTCAATTACAGGCTCTCTCGTGCCAGAAGGGTGGTCGAAAAACGCCTTTGGCATCCTATCAAGTCATTTCAGGCTGTTTTTGTCTCCAATCAACCTGGCACTCTACAAGATAAACCATGTGGTCCTGTGCTGCTGTATTCTACATTATTTTTTAAGGAGGAATGCTACCAGCTACCTAGCCTCACAGCCAAGTGATGTGGACCCTGCAGTGGCAGGCCCAGCTGAAGAGGCTGCAGCTCGTCCGTCGGTGGGCATGCTGACGGCTATTGAAAATGGCTGGATTGCCCGAGATTTACATCAGAAATACCTAGAATATTTTGTGGGTAGAGGGACAGTGATTTGGCAGAAAATTGCAGCTGATCATTTCTAATATTTTTTGGAGATCATAAACTCCTACTTCATTTAAACTACTGTTGTCTGTGTTTCTTATATGTATAATGCTTACTCATAGCTGAGCTGTGAGTAAGCATTAGTAGATGTGAAACGCGTTAGCAATTGTTCCTGTATCATCCACCTCTGATGTGACTTATTTTGGATTTTTAACGTTTTTGTTCCAATAAAGATGCTCCATTTTTCATTGAGTGTGGCCGTCCAGGATTGCTTTTATTCTTCCACATTCCTCAGATGGGTGTCAGGGCTGGGCTCAGCCCTTCCTTCTCAAAGCTGTCCGCTCAGCTGTCGGCTAATTTCCTGCTCCTATCTCTCCACAGTGACTCACCTGTTGATATCCTGCTCGTCAGTCCTGCCTACTTAAGCTGTACAGTCCAGATTATCTCTGCCTTCGCCTTGGTCACATCTCTAGAGATGCTCTCCTGTGTTTCTGTTAAAGACTTGCTTGGCTGACATTCGTTCCGGCTTCAGATCCTTCTTGATGTTCTACTACGCTCACCTCTGGGTCCCTGAGGTTTTGGCTTGTCTGACTATCCATTCAGGTTCCTGAACTCTGGTTATGTTTTGACTATGTTTACTCTGTTTACCTTTTTTTTATTAATTTTAAGCAAGTGTGATTTAACTGTACTTCTGTCTCAGTTTGATTCATGGTTTCTGACAATGGGGTGATCTCACCCCTCTAAAAGTCAAAATTTGAAGCCACGTACACGTAGAGGCCTAACAATGAAATGTCCCTTATGAACTGTATGTCCCCAGGCTGTGGTATTATAACAGCCTGCAGTTTTTGACAGACCAGACAGAACCCAGGTCATCGTTGTCTACGCTCCCTTCGAGGCCACAGCTCCTGAGGTCCACTCAGGTCCTGATGCACAGGATGAAGAAGATGTGGAGGAGCCCAGCTCGACCCAGGTATAGCATTGTTGAACATATTTGTATCAAAAAATACAATGATGATAACTAGACGTTATTGAGAAAATATTTCTGCCTTAACAAAGTGGTTTCCATATTAATCATATCAATATTTGTATCAAAAAATACAATGATGATAACTAGACGTTATTGCCTTAACAAAGTGAAACATGCTGGGGTCAGAATGATAGTTTTTTTTTCTATTTCTCCACATTCAATTTACAACAGTGAGGAGATCAAAATTGTGTGTGATTGATGACCAAACCCTAAAAATGGTTCCAATTATGTCCCATTTTCATACACAGGAAAGTGTCAGTCTGGAAGAGCCAGCGGCCAGCAGCCATACCCCTCCTCTATGCCCTCCTACTAAAAAGGCCAAGAAGAGCAGGAATCTGGAGGAGGTCACAGCTTCCTTTCTTAGCCAGGCCTCTACTGCGCTCCGTACTGACCCAGATGAGTCTGAGGCATTTGGGTGTGTGACGGCCAATTAATTAATGCAGATGGGCGGTAAGAAAAGCAGCAGGTGTGAGGAACTCATCCTGCAGCTCCTCAACAAGGGGGTGAGGGGCCAAATTTCAGAAAGCACCCACATTTCTGATTTTATGGCCCCACCTCCACAGCGAACCCACACGGCCACCCCACCCACAACAGCAGCATGGCGGTGACTCGGTTAAATTGATGATAGGCAACTCCTATCCTCATATTGATTAGTGGTTCCAAATTAATAATAACTACTGCAGTAGGGAACAGACACAAAAGATACGCTCTGCATCTTTCCAAATTACTGTTCTGCTTTATTATGACGCAATTGAAGGTTTTTATGCACATGATTACGTAGGTATCACATTAATATTACAATTGTACGTTTATGGTAACAAGGGGAGTTACATAGGCAGGCTTATTCTAATCAGGACTCGAAAGAATGTAAACATTTACTGAAAACATTATTAGTGCTGTGTGCACAGTGAGGGCCGTGTGCAATACATACAAAATACAATACAATTATATACAGAACTTACAAATTTCCATTACAGTCTCCCCTCTTTTGATCAATATTTTGATCACTAACCATACCTGCTATCACCTTTAACCTGGAACCTCCAAACGCTTAGGTAGAGGTAGTCCTGGCCAAAGAGGCAAAAAAAAAACTCCATTGTGGAGAAAATAATAGCTGAGCAACTTTTTTCATTACCAAATGACTTTTCATTGTGAAAAACAAATGATTGATAAGACATATTTACAGAGTACTGGCTGTACACTCCTGTGGCCAGAATGGCCTTCTAGCTGAATTGTTGGCATGCTGACTTATCAGCATATGTAAACACAGACAATTCTACATAAAATGGAAAACATACAAAAGACAAAATATGTCTTCAACATGGCTAACTACTTTTCAAATATATATATATCCCTTACAATTAAAGCAATTGAATCAAAAAGTACCCTAGACTGTGATCACAAGAGGGAAACAAATCAAACACAGAGATTTCTTTAATTTAGTCATTTTTGCAGTGTCTGGTGTGGATCCAGGTGACTTTTCCTTCAAGTTTTGCAAAAACTGTACATGAAATAGATGCTGTATTGAGTCTCCAAACTTTTCCTTATATATAAATGTCTCTTAACAATCCACAAGTCACCTGGCTTTAGTTTTAGATCCTTCCAAACTTTTAGGATCTGGAATTGGGGAGAAAACACATAAATGAGTTTGTCAAAAAACCTTAAAAGATCAGCAACATTCTCTGTGAGTTCTGAATGGAGGACTTCAGCTGCTGAGACAAAATATAAGCAAGTGAGTAACACACTCCCAAACCAAATCCCATAGGGAGAGAGTCCAACATCCCCCTTAGGGGCTTGATAAAATATAAGAAAACATTCAGGCAAAAGTTTTCTAGTTTCTTACTCTACTTTGTCCGCTACATTGTAGACAGTAAGGGGTGTAAAAATAAAACCTCAAAACTTCTATTAAGGACTCTCCTATAAAAAATGATTTCCTCTGTTACTCTCTGTACTCTCTTACTACTTCTGATAACACTTTTTACTGTGGCATTTGCCACTGGACATCCAAAAAACATGTCCATACAGACAAAATGCATACTCGTAAGATCCTGACTTGGGCATCTGGATATATCTTTTTGTAATATCTGGAAGGGATGTTCAGCTTTTGGTAACACTTTTGGTAACAGGTAAAACAAGAAGTGGTATGTTATAAAAACAACTGTGGGGAACCCTGGCTCTATCCCACGCTCATTTACTAAAGCAGCCATAACTTCTTGTGACTGATGACACGGTCCATGTGTCAAGCTGGAGGGAAAAGAGTGGCTGGCAGACATAAATGATCACCTTTTCCAAAGTCCTATTTCATAAGAAGTTGCCCCCTGTGGACCACTTGTTCTTCTCGTTCTGGGGTCCTTAAAGTTGAATTATTAATCCCAGCTATACTGGGCCAGAACTAGGGTGGAATCTGTGAGTTGCACAGACCCATCAAGTGTCCGGGGCTGTAAATGCAGCATCCTTAGTCACCTGGTCTGCTTCCATGTGTGAGCTTTAAAGTTAATATGGCTACCTCAGCAAGAACCTGGTAGGCTGAAAACAGCCGATCAAATTAACTTAGCATGCTTGGTTGGTTTACCTGCCGAAGTAAAAACAAACTTCTGGCCCTTTAAATGGAACCAAAAGCTCTCTATATCTTGACTATCTATATAAATATACACTCTTTTTATAGCTCACAAGCTTGGCTAAAACATGGAGCTCTGCTTCTTGAGCTGGGGGAAAAGGATCCAATGACTTTGAATACAGAGTATCCTTCTGGGTGGTAAACTGCATACTCAAATCTACAAAAAATGTAATATCTGGGTCTTCAGGGAGTGTGTCCTGCACTGGGATCACAGCAGCTGATTCCCACATCAATTTAACACATGTGTCTTCCTTTGTCTCCAGCCTCCTCCAATAGAGGCAATAAGGTGGCTGGATTCAAATGTACGCATTTTTCATTGTTAGATTTGTACATAAATAAACTCATATTTTAAACCTTTCATTAGACAAACATTTAGTTATCTGTATATTTGCTGCGCAGAATGTCGGACCATTAAAAATTAAATGTTTGACCAAAACAATATCTAACTTTGTCTAATAGCACCTTTGCATAAAAGCTACAGCTCTGATATATCGGGGTGAACCCTTCATTACTGGGTCCAGTTTGCATAAATATATTACAATGGCTTGTTTTCTATCACGCTATTTGTGTAAGAACTCCAGTTTCATGTTTCAAAAGACAACTTTTTCCTGGCAATATTATAATAAATGATAACAATACCCTGCGGTCATGCAGAGATGCCCATAAATCCAAAATATTCTTCTGCCTATACCACTGTACTTACAAGGAAAAGGGGCACATCATTTCACAATCCACACATTCTGCTTTGGATTTCAAAAATAAAAATAAATAAAACAAAAGGACCAGTAATCTGTATGATGGACCAGAAAGCATCAAAAACTATAAAACAACTGGCTGCAGGTGGCATCTATCCTAACAGGGTGTGTGGACTTGATGTGATGGGTCTGTTATATTTAAATTTTATTTATTATTACTCTTACATCATGGACCGCACATCAAGTTATCATCAAAAACCTTACAATATCATTTTTGTAGAAAAACTTCTTATGTATCCCATCCATCTTGGCATTGTTAAATATTATGGCAGCTTTATTCCAAATAACAACCTCATCTTAATCTTTTTTTTCTCTCAATTAACTAATCTCATTCATTACAAATTTTCCCATTATCCTGAATTTCATTTCCAACCAAAGGTTGTCTAAACCAGTTTCAATATATCTATATTATTAATAAAATTGTTAAACTCATATTAGAAATTAATACTCATTATTACTTAATTTTACTTAATTTCCCTTTTTTAAATGCAGTGTTTCCACTATCAAAGGATATTCAATGTGTGCAATACACGGTTAAATGTAACCTTCATTTTACCATGTTTGGAAAACAGATTCAAAATAATTGTGATCACATTGTTTACCATTAGATTCGTTAACCCGGCACATGTTTTGTCTAAAAAACTGGAATTGGCGTGGTGTCCTTCCAGCTTATCACTGACCTCTCAGGGACATTCTTTCAGGAGAGCACAAAGGAGGGGGTCACATCTGCGTACATGACACACACAAGCAATAGAACTAAAGCTCCCAGCATTCGCACACACATACACCAATATCTCTCTAAAATCGTTTACTTTTTCCCATTTGTACACAACACATGCATATCATTCTCTCACTTTCTTTTAACTCACATTAATATTTCCCTGCCTAAATTCTGCTTTCCTTATTTTGTTCAGATATCTTTTATATCTAGCTTCTATGATCAGATGGGCAGCCAGAGTGCTCATCCCATCTTCCTTCTCTGACAACATATAAAGTATTCTGTTTTAATTCTCATTTCTCTGTTTCTGACTTTAATAGTTGTAGTGCCTGACCCCAAATTCATCCCACAACTTAACATGAAAATGTCCCTTTCTGTCTGTGTTAATGTCACCCTTCATCCATCCTGCTCACATAGATAGCTGTTTCTCTAGCTGTTTACTCTGCATGATTCTTAGTCCCTGTGGACTTTGGTAACCCAGTTACCCATTGTGGATCCATGTCCACTCTAACCATTAATCTAGGGGCTCAGTATAGGCGGAACCGCACCTTTGGTTCATATATAGCGCTCCTCTTGCGCTGGGCATTTTTGAGGGTCTCTTACCCTTCATTCCCTTACTTAATTCAATGCCCATAATGACTGGCCAGTCTTCTCTCTTCACTACGTGTGCCTATACCCTCTTGCCTCTAAACTACTTTATCTAGCAGATTTACTACATATACCTGTGAACAGCACTATTCTTCCCTTTCTTATCTATAACACTCCGATGGACAATAGACAGGGACAACATAACATATAACCACCAATCAATACAGTTCGATTAAGGGGAGTAAAATAGGTACCCTTTGTCCCGAAAATGCCTTACCGATCAAGGAAGTCTGATAACTCAAATGTAAGCAAAAGGCTTACCTCAGCCGGCTGATTATCAGAAATTCCTGGATCGTCTCAAGCTCCTCGTTTCGGATACTCAGGGTCACCTGGAATCCCCTCCTAAGGCAAAGCTCGCCATGCTGACTCGGTTAAATTGATGATAGGCAACTCCTATCCTCATATTGATTAGTGGTTCCAAATTAATAATAACTACTGCAGTAGGGAACAGACACAAAAGATACGCTCTGCATCTTTCCAAATTACTGTTCTGCTTTATTATGACGCAATTGAAGGTTTTTATGCACATGATTACGTAGGTATCACATTAATATTACAATTGTACGTTTATGGTAACAAGGGGAGTTACATAGGCAGGCTTATTCTAATCAGGACTCGAAAGAATGTAAACATTTACTGAAAACATTATTAGTGCTGTGTGCACAGTGAGGGCCGTGTGCAATACATACAAAATACAATACAATTATATACAGAACTTACAAATTTCCATTACAGCGGTCAGTGGCAATACCAGCCATAAGAACCCCAACAACCCCGCTGGATTTGGGATTTTAACCCCTTCACCACTTACTAATTTCTATTATTTCGGGGGTTTTTTTGGAATAATGATTTTATTTGTTATATTCAATATATTTTTGTATGCATGGAATGCACTTTTTGGTTAAGTTCTTTGTATTTGGATGGCAGTTTGGGAGTAGGCAGTTACATTAAAAAAAATACAATGTAAAATTAACAAGGGACACCAACATAGTTGTATCTTTGATCTTAAAAACTACAGTATAATGGTGTTGTGGTAACTTGCCCCCCCCCCCCCCCCCCCCCCAAAAAAAAAAAAAAAAAAAAACAACAAGCATAAGAATATTCTTGATATCACTAGAAAACAAATGCTTTTAAAATACGTTTGCCATAACTCCATCAGTATCACCAGCAAAGCAGCGTCATTATTATCCCAGAGAATGTACACTGCATTTAGATATTTCATAATTTGCCGCATCACGAATGTTAATTCTCCATTACGAGCACTAGTTTACAAGACTGACCGCTTCTGGGTCGTTCCTAGGTTCTGATCATGTGTGTTTGTACTTTCGATTTTTGTGTGACGGATTTGTGTACTGACCATATGAAAATCTGACATCAAACCGTTGTCCGCCGAAAATTTACTAGCTTACCATCCAACATTTGTTGGTCGAAAGTTGGACAACAGTTGTCAAAAGGAGCGTACTAATGGTAAGATTTTAGGACAACAGTTTGTCAACAGACAATCCCCTGCCAACAATCGTACCATGTGTATGAGGCTTAAGACTGGCATTTACAAGCAAGATTTGAACAATACCTATGATGCGTTAGAAAGTTTAATTATTTAACATTTAATTAAGCGTTCAATTATTTATTGCTTTGTCTTAAAATATTAAGCAAGCTAGAATGTGCAAAATAATGTCAAATACAAAGGGAAAACTTAGAAAATATAGTGAACTTTGAATAGTTAAAGGACAATTCCATGCAAAATATTAACTTCAACATCAAATGCAGGTTATGAATGCCTGTTTACCTTAGACAACGCATAGCGTTTGGATGCATTGTTTAAAAGACAAAGAAAAGCCTTGGGTCTATATTAGAAATAAACTGTAACATTCAGGTTCATGTAAATTCTAGAACAAAAAAACTAGCTGTGACCCTTGCCTCTAGCCACACAAAGCAAAAACTGCAGACAATACTAATGGAAATTAATTTTTAGCCTTTAGCACAAGCTATTTTTTTTTTTATTAAGTGTACATGATCAGATTTAATGTAAAACTGATTAGGAATTCTGATTTATAAAGGAAAGGTTTATTTTTTTTAAAGTCATTGAGAGGATCTGCCACTCCACATCAGAGCAGAGGAACACATATAGCTTCCCAATCCTGCAGATTTTAGAATACACAAAATATAATTAGCCACTGTTGATGTCATATTTGTTCCAAGACCTAAGGGGATGTGTATAATGGAAATTAGAGAGGATCATTACTTGAAACGACAGGACAAGATTTTTGCCATTATTAATTGTTCTAATAATAGCTTGAAATAAAAGTCAGGTAAAGCAGCCCTGAAAACAGATAACATTAGGCCATATTTGATCCGATTTAGCCTGCCACATTGACAAACGGAGAAGATTGTAATTAGGAGCTGGTGTGAACTGTCTTTTTCCTGTGGATAATTACATTTCACAGAGCCAAGCTTTTCTCTGTCTCCATCAGCTGCACAAGTGTGCTCAGCTGAATAGATTTCCAGAAAAAGGTTTATTTTATTTTTTCTAAATACTCAAAGCACTCTTGATAATGAAAGGAGTAAAGATGGGGGATGGCTGATTCAATTCTCCCAGCACATACGAAATGAAGTGGAATAATGGGGTATTATTTGAGTAAGGATTGCCAAGTGTCATTTGCTATGGATTGCCTCATTATCTCAGTGATCTGCAGAGTAAGCAATTTCTGAGAAGGATTAATTGTGCTTGTCACCTAACGGAAAAAAGTCCTATGTGGCATATGTAATATGATTTCTGTTATGGGCTTAAGGAAATTTTAGTTATTTTTTTAAAGTTTTTTTTATAATACATGTATAAAAGATTAGCTGGATGTAAATTGTCATCAGTGCAAATGTTTTAAAACCACGGTGTCTGTGTAGGGTTTGTAAATTATATATATACAGTGGAGACAACCATGTTACATACACAGGCTCTGCTTAATGCTTGTCAGGGTCCAGATCCAAACCTGTGAACTCTGTGATGGCTGGTGGGGTGTCTACTTGCTGAGCCACCTGGGATGCTGGAATAATCCTACCTAGAACCCCATTTGTCTTGAACCTTGAACTCTTAGCTCCTCCCATTAGCTTCCTATTAAAGCCATGCCTTTGCACTTTCTGTTTGCCAGATTTATTGTGCTCCCTCCAGCCAATATTTTGCTCTTTTCAGTCCTGCTGCTGTCCTTATCTTCCCTATTACTCATTACCGATCCTTAGATTGTTCCCCAGCTATGCTTCTGCTTGATCCCAAATTGCAACCACTCATTACCAACCTTTCATTTGTTTACTGACTACACTTCTGCTATAGCTATTGGTCTCTGAGCCTGACCCTAGATCATGACAAGGCCTTTCAGCGCTTTACTAGTTCTCTCAATACAAGCCTGAGCTTCTGATTTATTGAAAAAATAATGCAATTTCTTCAGCTCCACTAAAAAAAAAACACAAAGTAGCCCTGCAGGTGTTTAAAACTTTGTCCTCTCTGACACTGTCATAGACTTGTTGCCGCTTACTTCTGCTGCCACTACTCTTCAGGGTAGAATGACAGTGTCCTTCTCTTCCTGTGAGCCCAGGGTGTTGTGTATTCACCCCCTAAGCGTGCATCATCATATTACCCTGACCTGACATTATGGCTGTACAGAATGGAGCCCACACATCGTTATATTGAAGTATAACCAAAGGCAAAACTTGTTTTTTCGTTTTGGATAGAGTGGAGATAGATTAAAACACTCCTCAGTTTCCATTGCTGTCTGTGCCCCCTGGAGATTCACCCTCCCTACTTGTCCTGTTTATTATTATCATTGAAAGTGAACATAAAATAAAATCCCAATTTTTGCATTGTCCCCAGAAAAGTAATAGAGGGGAAATCTTCCAATGGGGACATTAGTTCTGGTGACCTCTCACTTTCTGTTTGGCTATGGAACAGGAAGAGAAAAGAAATCTCTGAAATGAGACACAGATGGCAAAAAAAATCTGACAGGTTATAACCCTCCCTTGCTCTATCCAAAATGAAAAAAAAAAAAAAAAGAAAATTGTGCCATATTTACTGTAATTTTCTTTTCCTGGTGCCTATCCATGGCAGAATACCTATGACAAGCTCCACCTTGACTCCTCCCTCAGGATCAGTGAATATTATAAAAGAATAGGATTAGAGCACCCCCAGCATTCTCTGTAACATAGAATACCAAGGGTGGGATTGTATGCTGCCATGGATAGGCACCAGGAAAAGAAAATGACAGTAAGTATGGCACAATTTTCTGTTTTCATGGTGCCTCCATGGCGGCATACCTATGACAAATAACTAGCTAAGAACGGATGGGTTGATGCTTAGAAAGAAATTTTATTTTGAACAAAAGGTTACTCTTTTGAGTAGGTAAATTCTGACTTGATGACCTGCCTGCCAAATTCTACCGATGAGAGAGCCCCTGGGTCTACTCTGTAGTGCTTCCAAAATGTATGTTGAGAAGACCAGGTTGCTGCCCTTCTTATTTTTGACGGATACATTCGCTCTCGCCGCCCAGGAGGCAGAGACTGATCTGGTGGAATGAGCCTTGACCACTGAAGCGGGTTCGAGGCCCTGTACGTCTTTTGGATTAGCTTCACTATCCAGGAGGCTATCATACTAGAGGTTGCCTCCTTATCGAATCTACTTTGCCAGGAGGCCATCAATAGACGTCCTCCCCTTTGCACGCTCCCGCACTGTGATCACCAAGTCAATGAGACTCGGGTGATCACAGATTGGAGTAAGGGGTCGATCCCGGCCCCTTACCACGTGATCACCTGCCAGCTAATGACAGCTGATCACGTGATGTAAACAGAAGATCGGTAATTGTTTTTTTTTTTCTTCTCGCGCTGACAGCATGAGGAGAAAAAAAAAGCCGATCACTGACTTCTGTTGAAGGGACATCGGTCCCAAAGAGGAAGAGGCGAAGCCGCCTCATCTGTGCCCACCAGTGCCACCTTCCAGTGCCCACAGTGCCATGAATCAGTGCCCACAGTACATAAAAGTGCCACCTATCAATGCCCATGAGTGCCACCTATCAATGCCCACCAGTGGTGCCAATCAGTGCCACCTAGCAGTGCTGCCTATCAGTGTCACCTACCAGTGCTGATCCGTGCCCATCACTGCCACCCATCAGTACTCATCATTGCCTACCAGTGCCGCCTATTAGTGCCCATCAGTACCGCCTTATCAGTCCCGCTTAATTGGTGCCCATCAATGCAGCCTATCAGTGCCCATCAGTGTAGCCTCATCAGCGTACATCAATGAAGGAGAAAAATTACCCATTTGCAAAATTTATTAACAAAATCTAAAACAGTTTTGTATTTTTTTTTTAAATTTCGGTCTTTTTAAAATTTTTTTAACAAAAAATAAAAAACCCAGAGGTGATCAAATACCACCAAAAGAAATCTCTATTTGTGGGGAAAAAATGATAAAAAATTAATTTGGGTATAGTGTTGTATGACCGCGCAATTGTCATTCAAAGAGTGACAGCGCTAAAAGCTGAAAATTGGTCTGGGCAGGAGGGGGGTTTAGGTGCCCAGTAAGCAAGTGGTTAAATGTGATGTAGGGTCTTGTTCAGACGGCGCACGGCTCATTGAGAGGGCTTAGTAGAAGAAGCAGCTAAGAAAAAGTAGAAAGAGACTTTAAAGGGAAAAAACACATAAAAGGGCAGAAAGACTAGATCCTCTTCGATCCGCTCATTAATACTTATGTATTTACCTCTAAAAAAGGACGTAATCAGAGTGGTCCTAAATTTATCCCCATTCTCTCCTTCCCTTTCCCTCCCGCCAACCCCCCCCCCCCACTTTCTCTCTTTCTTTTTTTTTTTTTTTTTTACTTTGCCCACCTTGTAAAGGACCATCTTCCTAGACTCCAGGAGCTCTCAGAGTGGTGATAGCCAGAAGGAAGCAGGACACCCACTGAGGCTCCCAGGAGAAATAAATAGTAGACAAAATGGTAGAGAAAATGCCCCATCTAGCTCACCTGAAAAAAATTGGCAAAATAGGATGGTTTTCCCATCTCCAAAATGGCCTCTGGACAGACAATGGCTGAAGTAATAGTAAACTGGGGTAAGGAAGATCCTAAGGGGGGAAAAAAGGAATAAGAGTGTAGAGATAGCTGCTTCCTCCATTGCCCTATTAGATGAAGCCTTTTTTAATCTTATATTCACTGATCCTGAGGGAGGAGCCAAGGCGGAGCTCGTCATAGGTATGCTGCCATGGAGGCACTAGAAAAATGTTTTGCCTATGGTTCTACTTTAATGCATTCTATACAAATGCAAGGAATGCCCACCTTCAAAGGGAAGAATACCCTGCATGTCACATGTGCAAAAAGAAGACAACTGGAAAAAAGTTGTGTATACTAATATATATATATATTTTTCTTTTAATGGGAGGGGGTGAACTTTGGGGCAGGCTTAGATTTGGGTTTTAAGGCTGCATTCACACCGGACGCAGGAGTTTTTAAAAACATTTTTCCATACATTTTTTTTGCATGTTTTTGGTGCAGCAATGTAAGGCAGTTCATTCGCTTAAATGGGCTACCCTATGCTCTTTTGTGCGTATTGTGTGCGTTTTGCAACACGACAAAACACCGGTTTTCTTAGCATTAAGAATGAACAGCACCCAAACGCACATATTTGATATGTTTGGGTGCTGAAAATACGTGATGTGTGCAAAAACACGTTTCTGTGTATGTTTCTGATATGCTCAGGTGTGAACGGGGCCAAATACAATACCAAATTAATGGATAAATAAGCATTAAAAAATATAGGAGTTAAAAAAAAACATACATAAACTGCAATGATAACTAAAATATGTGTTGACTGAAAAAGCAGGCTACTTTCCCTTTACATGAAAACTTTTATATGTATATTCCGTAATTCCACAGTAGTATTATCTGCTGCTTTTTTTTTTTTTTTTTTACGGACAGTGCTGTGTCTTGTGTGAAAAGTGCACTTGCTCAGTGGTAGTTATAGTTAATAGGTAAGCAGTGCCATGCTAGAGACAGGAAATCACAAGAGGGAAAATGTAGTCACAAATATGACAATGTCACAGAGAAAAATATGACTTGTTACATATAAGTCAGATTTCCCACTGAACATGACTTTTTACAGTCAAAAGAAGGTAAATATTGGTAGTTTATTAGAAACATATGAAAGAGGACAATAATGCCCCGTACACACGAGTGGAAATTCCGCCAGCAAAACTCCGATGTGAGCTTTTGGTCGGAAATTCCAACCATGTGTATGCTCCATTGGACTTTTGCTGGCGGAATTTCCGCCAGCAAAAGATTGAGAGCAGGTTCTCTATTTTTCTGTCGGAAAAAGTTCCTATCGAAAATTCTGTTCGTCTGTATGCAATTCTGACTCGCAAAAAAACATGCATGCTCGGAAACAATTCGACGCATGCTCGGAAGCATTGAACTTCATTTTCTCGGCTCGTCGTAGTGTTGTACGTCACTGCATTCTTGACGGTCGAAAGTTCAGAGAACTTTTGTGTGACCATGTGTATGCAAGCCAAGCTTGAGAGCAATTCCGTCAGGATAAACCATCCAAGATTTTTCCGACGGAAATTCTGCTCGTGTGTACGGGGCATAACAGGGAAAACAATGACATTGGTGAAAACTGTGTGCAGTTTTACCCTCAAGGTGAAATGAATGCTTTGTAAGGGATTTTTTTTGTAGATTAAGCCAGATGGTATTACTTGCTGCTTTCTTATAGTGGTTGTAAAGGCTCAAGGTTTTTTACCTTCATGCATTCTGTGTGGAGCAGCCCCCTCTAAAACTTACCTGAGCCCCATATCGATCCAGCAATGTCCACGAGAGCCTTGGCTCTCTGGGGATTCGCACTCCTGATTGGCTTGTGGCAGCAGCGGGAGCCATTACATCCCAATCACAGCCAGCGAGCCAGTCATGAGACTGGGGGGGACGGGGCCAAGCCTCAGCTCTGTATGTGAATGGACACACAGAGCCATAGGTCAGGAGTGTGCCTGCTTGGGTGCCTCCAGAGCAAGATGCTTGGTGTGAGGGCACCTGGCAGGAAGGAAGAGCAAGGAGTGCCAGTGTGGGATCCGAGAAGAGGAGGATCTGGGCTGCTTTGTGCAAAACCACTGTATAGAGCAGGTAAATATAACTTTTTTTTTTTAAAAACAAGGCTTTACTATCACTTTAAGGACTCCAGCAGTGAGATCTTTACATGATAGCTCCCATCTCCATCAACCCCCCACAGTTTTACATTGAATTTGATACCACAAGGTGCCTACTCACAGCAAAACAAACAAAAAAATCTTTTCTCGGTGCCTTGCTTCTTAGACCTGCTCTTGGGGTTAATTGGACATTTTTTCAGGAGCAGTGATTTTAATAATGCTTAAAGAGAAACAATAAAAATGAAATATTCCTTTAAATATCGTGCACGGGGTTCCCCTTAGTCTGCCTGTAAAGTAGCGCATCTTTCCCATGTTAATAACAATACCGCAGTAAAATTAAATTTCTAAAGGAAAAATGTAATTTAAAAGTGCTCACGGCTGTAATCTATTTCTGGATCCTGGCAATATACATAAAAAAAATCATTGGAAAAAACAACGTGGGCCCCCCCCCCCCAGTCCATACCAGGCCCTTTGGGTTTGGTATGGATATTAAGGGGAATTCCACACCAATTTTATTTTTAAAAATGGCATGGGGGCCCCCCCCAAAATCCATATCAGGCCCTTCAGGCCTGTGCCAAAATAAAAAAAATGGTGTGGGCGTCCCCCCACAAAAGACCCTTATCCAAGCATGCAACCTGGCAGGCTGCAGGAAAAGGGGGGGCAAGAGAACCGTACCGGGCCACATACCCTCAACATGGGGAGGGTACTTTGGGGTCCCCCCCAAAGCACCTTGTTGATGGGGACAAGGGCCTTATCCCCACAACCCTTACCCGGTGGTTGTGGGGGTTTGCGAGCTGGGGGCTTATCGGAATCTGGAAGCCCCCAGGTCCCGGCCCCCCTATGTGAATGGGTATCAGGTACATTGTACCCCTACCCATTCACCAAAAAAGTGTCAAAAAAGTAAAACAAGAGACAGTTTTTGACAATTCCTTTATTTAAAAAAAAAGTGTCCTGCGATGTCCATACATCTTCAATCACAGACCCGAAAAATAGAAAAAAAAAAAACCTCTGCCTTGAGGCGTCCCGGCGACTGCTGTCTTTTTTTGCGGTGACAGCTGTTATATAGGCAAGGGACACCAAAGCACCCTCCCCATGTTGAGAGCATGTGTCCAGGTATGGTTCAGGAGGGGGGGCGCTCTCTCGCGGCCTGCCAGGTTGCATGCTCGGGTAAGGGTCTGGAATGGATTTTGGGGGGGACCCCCACGCCATTTTTTGTTTAAATTTTGGCACAGGGTTCCCCTTAGAATCCATACCAGACCTGAAGTGCCCGGTATGGATTTTGGGGGGACCCCACACCATTTTTTTTAAGTTTTGGCGCAGGGTTCCCCTTAACCACTTCAATACACTGTGTTATATAAACTACACTGCCTGCACTGACTGAATATAGAGTATACACTGAATATATAGTCTATGCTAAATGCAGAATATATATATATATATATATATATATATCAAATGACCAGGGTGAAGAGTGGTATATGGCAATTATACTGTATCTCAAAAGCTAGAGCTGATAGGGAAAAATTGGTGCACTTTTTGGAATCAGTGGGTCAAATATAACCAGGAACTTGTCTAATATTCGAGGCACTAAAAAGTGTGTTGGCCTGTGATTGTAAGACAGAAAACCCTCATATGTGTGCCTCTCAAACTTATTTGTTACAGTAACTTGAACTTTCTGAAATTAGAGCTGCCATTCTACTGTCAAATGACATTGGTCAAATGCTTCTGCGGAATATGTGCCATCGGATTGAATAGGTTAGTGCTAGGGGGCATAGAGAAGTAGATTTATTTACCCAAACCCCAGCTCCTACAGTCTGTTAGACTACTCCCTGAAGCATCTTCTCCCCCATGCTTTGGCAGTCTAAAGATGGCCTAGATTAGACTAGATTTTTGTATGAACATGGTCATAATCTGACCATAGCACTAAACTGCAGACAGGATCCTCCAAGCCCAATGTGCTCTAATATGGAAAGTGAACGATTCAGGAGGGGCAGGCCAACTTGAGATATCACAAAGAAGCGTCATTACGTATGTTCGTATTCCCCAGAATTGAAGGTATGTGCAGGCATTTCTAGATGCCTGCATGTGAGCCCTGTAACCAGTTTATTACAGAACAGACAGTGCTTTAAGTGTTACAGGATTGGCCTGAGTTCATACAAGTGTGTTAAATTTATGTGGTACAGAAAGTGGTGCTTACCAATGCATTTCCAAAAAAGCAAATACTGGATCCACCTTTCATTCCTACCTTATAACATTTTCTCCAACAACTGCAATACACTTCAATTAAGCCTTATATCTAGCGTAGCCACCATTTTTGTGCACTGGGCATGCCAGCATACCCTGCTGATTGCCCAGTACCATATGGAGGTTGTTTTTACTTGGCAAATACATATTATTGAAACTTGTAAAATGAAACTTACTTTTTAAAAAATGTAAAGACCAAAGAATGGCTTGCAGCTCTCGTGAGTAATAAATGTTTTGTTAAGATTTAAATATTTAAGTTGAAAGCACTAGCTGACAGATTAATATGTACACTTAGCACAGATTACTGGATAAGCAGCCTTAAAAAAAGTGTTTCTAATTAAACCATACTTATGAAAGATAGCCTATGGACACAATAAAAGCAACTCCATTCACCAGAGATTAACTTGTTTTTATATAGCAGCGGTTGTTCAAAAGAGTTTTATAATTACATTTCTAAGTGTATTAACAACTTGTTTTTCTAGAGCTGAGAAAATAAGACTAATACAGTTATACCTTATTTCTCTCTTGAAATGTTGATGTTTGTAATGTAAAACTGTTGATTATGTTGTGTTAATTTAATTAATGTCTCCTTGACCCATCCATGATCACTATGCCACAGCTTTGTGTAATCCTGATAAAAGAATTTAAAAGCAGAGTTCCACCCACATACAGTCAGGTCCATAAATATTGCGACACAATTCTAATCTTTTTGGCTCTATACACCACCCCAATGGATTTGAAATGATGTGCTTTAACTGTAGACTTTCAGCTTTAATTTGAGGGTATTTACATCCAAATCAGGTGAACGGTGTAGGAATTACAACAGTTTGTATATGTGCTTCCCACTTTTTAAGGGACCAAAAGTAATGGGACAGATAACAATCATCCATCAAACTTTCACTTTTTAATACTTCCTTTGCAGTCAATTACAGCCTGAAGTCTGGAACGCATAGACATCACCAGACGCTGGGTTTCATCCCTGGTGATGCTCTGCCAGGCCTCTACTGCAACTGTCTTCAGTTCCTGCCTGTTCTTGGGGCATTTTCCCTTCAGTTTTGTCTTCAGCAAGTGAAATGCATGCTCAATCGGATTCAGTTCAGCTGATTGACTTGGCCATTCCATAACATTCCACTTCTTTCTCTTAAACTCTTTGGTTGCTTTCACAGTATGCTTCAGGTCATTGTCCATCTGCACTGTGAAGCGCCATCCAATGAGTTCTGAAGCATTTTGCTGAATATGAGCAGATAATATTGCCTAAAACACTTCAGAATTCATCCTGCTGCTTTTGTTAGCAGTCACATCATCAATAAATACAAGAGAACCAGTTCCATTGGCAGCCATACATGCCCATGCCATGACACTACCACCACCATGCTTCACTGATGAGTTGGTATGCTTTGGATCATGAGCAGTTCCTTTCCTTCCCCATACTCTTCTCTTCCCATCACTCTGGTACAAGTTGATCTTGGTTTCATCTGTCCATAGTATGTTGTTCCAGAACTGTGAAGGCTTTTTTAGATGTTTGACAAACTCTAATCTGGCCTTCCTGTTTTTGAGGCTCACCAATGGTTTACATCTTGTGGTGAAACCTCTGTATTCACTCTGGTGATGTCTTCTCTTGATTGTTGACTTTGACACACATACACCTACCTCCTGGAGAGTGTTCTTGATCTGACCAACTGTTGTGAAGGGTGTTTTCTTCACCAGGGAAAGAATTCTTCGGTCATCCACCACAGTTGTTTTCTGTGGTCTTCCGGGTCTTTTGGTGTTGCTGAGCTCACCGGTGCATTCTTTCTTTTTAAGGATGTTCCAAACAGTGGATTTGGCCACACCTAATTTTTTTGCTATCTCTCTGATGGGTTTGTTTTGTTTTTTCAGCCTAATGATGGCTTGCTTCACTGATAGTGACAGCTCTTTGGATCTCATATTGAGAGTTGACAGCAACAGATTCCAAATGCAAATAGCACACTTGAAATGAACTCTGGACCTTTTATCTGCTCCTTGTAAATGGGATAATGAGGGAATAACACACACCTGGCCATGGAACAGCTGAGCAGCCAATTGTCCCATTACTTTTGGTCCCTTAAAAAGTGGGAGGCACATATACAAACTGTTGTAATTCCTACACCATTCACCTGATTTGGATGTAAATACCTTCAAATTAAAGCTGAAAGTCTGCAGTTAAAGCACATCTTGTTTGTTTCATTTCAAATCCATTGTGGTGGTGTATAGAGCCAGTGTCGATGTCCCAATATTTATGGACCTGACTGTATAAGACTTTGCGCCATGTAGTTAATCTATGCATCTTAAAAACGTATTGGATAACTTTTTTTTCTGTGTTTGTTTTCCTTTCTTCTCCATTGTTATTCTTCTTCACTACCACGTATGCAGCAAGGCACATCATGTCCCCGGTTGCTTTGGGCCCGCCTCCTTTCCCCGCTGCCTTATGAGACTCTGAGACCTGTGTGTCCCAGAAGATGATAGGACCACCCATTAAGTGCAGCGTTACTTGCGCATGTGCAGTAGGAAGCCGGTTGTGAAGCCTGAAGGCTTCACTGCCGGTTTCCCTTAGTTGCAATGCCTGGCGGCTGCACCCAAAGCGGATGGACGAATCGGTTTGGGGTTCCGACATTGCAAGAACCCTGGACAAGTAAGTGTTCTTATATTAAAAGTTAGCAGCTACAGTATTTGTAGCTGCTGACTTTTAGTTTTTTTTGTACAGGCTGGAGCTTTAATTTACATTATTGGGGGGGTGCAAATGTGACTGCATCCTAAATGGCCATTGTCACCACACAACTAGCATACTACTAAAAGACTTCATCACTACCAGCTTGCAGAAATGACCTGTAAGAAGCCACTCCTTCCATAAGGGTGGTTCCTCACTTTTGCCCAAGATGGTGGCTGGTATCCATACCATGTGGCCTTCAG
Organism: Aquarana catesbeiana; assembly: GCF_042186555.1. Taxonomy (NCBI): domain Eukaryota; kingdom Metazoa; phylum Chordata; class Amphibia; order Anura; family Ranidae; genus Aquarana; species Aquarana catesbeiana. The sequence continues at coordinate 107,095,880 of NC_133325.1, read as the reverse complement.
ATAAGAGGATTCAATACACATGAATTCACTTTGGAAATGCTGGTTGCACTGGTATTCAATCATTGGAAACTATATGAAAAACCTGATTTTATTGGACTAAAAAAACATATTAAGGGATGGGGGGCTCTCAACCAAATCAAAATGGGATGGTTTTACAAAGCAACATTAGGCACCTTCACTATGACTATAATAGTCATTGTGAATAATGCCTAATTCCCAAGCACCTAAAGATTTTCCTTCTGTTAGTTTGAGTCCACAGAACAGCTACTATCACCACCAAGTAACATTCCTCCATATTAAATAAAATAAGCAAGACCTTTGCCCACAGCTCAAAAGGCAAAATCTAATCCATTTATTTTATTGCTGTTGTTGGTGCATCCAATTACTAATACTCACTATTATTATTATTTTTAAATAATTCTGAGCAGCAGAGTTTTGACAGAAAAAACGCTTGATGCTTGTAAACTTGCGTAATGTGTTTATTCTGGCTATTGAAATTAATTATCTCTCAAGCACTAAATGCACCTAACATTGAGGTGCCTTTAGACGCATTTTGTTTTTGTGGGTTTTTTTCTGCCTCCTATGTGTACCTGGACACATAGGGGGTCATTTACTATAGCGCTGATAAATGATCCTGCAGTCCCAGGAAATAGCACCCAATTAAGACTTCAACTCTCAGAAACTGGGCGCTAATGCAAATGGAAAGCAGTGCTTTTGCCGGTAAACATGCCTGTCAGATCACATACGCGGGAATAGTGGAAGTCAATGGGGCTCGTACCTGCAAAATCCAAAGTTCTCACTGAAGGCTTATATGCAAGTTCTTTGCCATAAAAAGTGTATGGAGACGCTTTTATTCCTTCAAGTCTGGTATGGATATTAAGGGAAACTCCACGGCAAAATTAAAAAAAAAAATGGCGTAGGGGTCCCCCCCCGAAATCCATACCAGACCCTTATTCGAGCACGCAACCTGGCAGGCCAGGAAAGAGGGGGACGAGCAAGCACCCCCCCTCCTGAACCATACCAGGCCACATGCCCTCAACATGGGGAGGGTGTTTTGGGGTCCCCCTAAAACACCTTGTCCCCATGTTGATGGGGACTAGGGCTCATGCACACAACCCTTGCCTGGTGGTTGTGGGGGTCTGCAGTTGGGGGTTTATCAGAATCTGGAAGCCCCCAGATCCCAGCCCCCCCTCTATGTAAATGGGTATGGGGTACATTGTACCCCTACACATTCACCAAAAAAAGTAGTGAAATGTGACACAAGACAATAGCCGGTTTTTGACAATTCCTTTATTAAAAATGTCTTCTTCTTTCTCCGTCTTCGGTTTTCTCATTCTTCCTCCAGCTGCTTCTTCCCCCGCTTCTTCCTCCGCTTCTGCCTCTGGTATTCTCCATCCCCCGCTTCGTCCTCCGATCTTTCTCCTCCGGCGTTCCCGCTGAACATTCAAAAAACGAACCTCCTCCGAGGCTGCGATGGGGCGCATGGCGTCACTCTGAGACCCCCCTTTGTGACTTCACCGCACGGGGCATGATGGGTCAGTGATGTCACAAGGGTGTGTGGTCTCCTGCTGACGTCATCGGGCGGCCACGCCCCATAGTTATATATGAAATGTGCGCTATGGAAGCGGACAGATCGTCTGGCCGCAGCATCGGAGGAGGGTCATTGTTTTCATGTTCAGCGGGTCAGTGGCGGGAGCGGCAGAGGAGAAAGACTGGAGGACGAAGCGGGGGAAGAACAAGCCAGAGGAAGATGGAGAAGACCGGAGGAAGATGGAGGAAGAAGCAGCTGGAGGAAGGAGAAAACCGAAGGAAGACTGGAGGACGATGGAGGAAGAAGCGGGGCAGCGAAGAAGACATTTTTAATAAAAGGAATTATCGAAAACCGGCTATTGTCTTTTGTCACATTCCACTGCTTTTTTAGGTGAATGGTTAGGGGTACAATGTACCCGATACCCATTCACATGGGGGGCCTGGATCTGGAGGCCCCCTTGTTAAAGGGGGGCTTCCAGATTTCAATAAGCCCCCCGCAGACCCCCACAACCATCGGGCAAGGGATGAGGCCCTTGTCCCCATCAACATGGGGACAAGGTGTTTTGGTGTTTGCACTCTCCCCATGTTGAGGGCATGTGACCTGGTATGGTTCAGGAGGGGGGGGAGGAAGGGCTCGCTCGTCCCCCCCTTTCCTGACCTGCCAGGTTGTGTGCTCGGATAAGGGTCTGGTATGGATTTTGGGGTGACCCCTACACCATTTTTTTTTTATTTTGGCGCAGGGTTCCCCTTTAAAAACCATACCAGACCTGAAGGGCCTGGTATGGATTTTGGGGGGGACCCCTACACCATTTTATTTTTAAATTTTGCCAAGGGGTTCCTCCTAAAGTCCATACCAGATCTGAAGGACCTGGTATGCACTGGGGGAGGGGGGACCCTATGCCGTTTTTTCCTTGATTTTTGAATAGCTGGATTTTTGGAATTCCACACCATAATATTTTTGAATAATTTTGAATTAAAATTATGGAATAAACCAAACTGATATGCATTTGCTAATTATGCTGCTGAGTGCAATGTACATTTTTAGGAGGTGATACCATTGGCAGGCTTCAAACCCATGGCTTGAACCTTTGAAGGTAGCAGGGCATACCACTACACTATGGAGATGGGCACAATCATACATAGAAAATACTATTACTAATGTTTGATTCTTTTCATTGTATACAATAATGTTTTGCATTTGAGGCATTAATATTATGGTACCAACCATGCTCATATGCCATTGGTTATTGGGTAGGGATGAGCGGAACACCCCCGATTCGGTTCGCACCAAAACTGGCAAACAGGCAAAAAATTTGTGCGAACACCATTAAAGTCTATGGGACACAAACATATAAAATCAAAAGTGCTCATTTTAAAGGCTTAGATGCAAGTTATTGCCATAAAAAAGTGTATAGGGACCTGGGTCCTACCCCAGGGAACATGTATCAGTGCAATAAAAAGATTTTAACATGGATGATTCTCTGTGACTGCTTTCTGAAATTAGGGTATGGTCTTTGTAGGCCAATCAGAAATCATTTGCTTAACCATGTTGTGGTTTTAGGTTACTAATGAAAGTCTGAATCATCAAACTATGCATATCCGGTAGTATTGACAATCCAGCTTCCTGTGTCCACACATCCATAAACCTCTTCCAAAATTCTAAAACACTTTCCCCTGACTTTTGTTTACAAGCTATGGCAGTAGGGAGAGAAGTTTTTATTTTAAAAGCACTATTTAACTCTGCTTCTAATTGAGTCCACATGTTAGTTCTTCCTCCTCAGTATTTAATTTGTATGTATCAGCCCTTACTGTTTTTGGGTCTTCAATATCATTCATGGATGCTACTTTAGTCCAATCAAATGTGGATGTGTGTCCAATGACACTATCTACAATTAATCGCATATCTTCCTGTGTATAATTTCTTCCTTTACAAGCCTTTTTCAAATAGGACATAGCTGCAGAGGCAGACTGAGTTGATTTTAGACAATGTTTAACAATGCGGTTGATATCTTCAATATCAATCACCTTTTTTAACATGTCATTTCCAATGGTCATGAAAGGATGGTACTGAGTTCACATGGGGGGCCGGGATCTGGGGGCCCCCTTGTTAAAGGGGGCTTTCATATTCTGAAAAGTCCCCCACCCGCAGACCCCAACAACCACCGGCAAGGGTTGTGTGGATGAGGCCCTTGCCCCCACCAACATGGGGACAAGGTGTTTTGGGGGGACCCCAAAACACCCTCCCCATGTTGAGGGTCTAGCATGGATTTTGGGGGGGTGAAAAAGTAAAAAAATGCAGTGGGGGTCCCCTCCGGGTCCATACTAGACCCAAAGAGCCTGGTATAGACTGGGGGGGGCATGCAGTTTGCAAATTTTTTGGCTGGCATTTTTTTTTACTTTCAGTGGGGAAGCCGCTGACAGCTGATGACTCATTGGTTGATAAGGATGCGGCGGCTGGCTTCCCAGCCCCCCGGTTAGCAACCAGCTATATACAGTGTTAAAATAAGAACCGCAAAACACAGCAAAAATTGCATCACAAATGCAACAGTTGCATTTCTGGTGCGGTTCCAATGAAATCTATTACCCACAAATCACGTGAAAAAGTCCTGGACCATTTCCAAAAACGCGCTGGCCACAAAATGCATAGATGTGAACTAGTACCATAGGAAACCATGTTAAATGGACTGCAGAGTGTTTCTGCAAACTGCAAAACGCACTAAAAAAAATGCATAGGTGTGGCATAGGGCCAGTTCACACTGGAGCTATGCGGGAACCCTGCGAATCCAGTGCAGGTTCCAGCATTGCATATAACTCTTAGAGACTGCTAATGACACCCCCAAATCATTTTGCATATCACAGAGTGAACTGCAAATTCAGACAAAACCCATGCGATCCAATTCTGCTGCGGACCAAGAAAAGGGTCCTGTGCGAGTTTGGTCCAAATGCGATGCAAATTCAACCATACAACCTGTATGGCTGAGTTTGCATCACACAGACGTTGCATGTGATTTGCAGTACAGGGCAAATCACATCCAATGTCGGACAGCACAGCAGTGTGAACCGGCCCTAATGCCCCTTTCACACTTGTGTGACTTGTCCTGGCATTGCTTCAAATCACATCACATTTGTGGAAAAAAGCGGTGCCAAAATTGTGGGACTTTCAGGTCGCATAAGTGTGAAAAGTCGGCCAAGTGTGAAAGGAACCTAATGAGATTAATTGATAACACCTTTGAATTAGGCCCCATTTGCACTTGTGTGACCAATACCTGTGTAATCTTGCGGTATATGGGCCTCAAGTCGCATTAAAGTCAAACCACAGTATTGAAGGGATGAATTTGACCCACTTGCAGGATGCACAAGTGAGAATAGTGCCTAATTCAAAGGTATTATCCACAAATCTCATTCACACTGCTGCGACCTGAAAGTCACACTATTTTGCTGACACTTTGCTGCTGCAACTTGGCCCCAGCTTCTGGGAATGCCTGTGTAATATTGTGCCCTATGTACCTCAAGTCGCATGAAAGTCACACCAAAGTAGTACAGGGACTACTTTGAAGTTGTTGCAACTTGAAGTAGCACAGATATGAATGGTTATCATTGAGAATCATGGGGTACAACTTGTCATACAACTCAGAGGTCCAAATTTGCTGGAAAAGTCACCCAACTGTGAATCAAGTCATATATATTTTAATAGAAAGGGGCTCTAATTTATATTTGCATAGTCCTTACTGATTTACATCAGCAGAACAAATGCAGGAAGTGATGTGTGCACATGGGCCAGAAGCAAATGTGTGGTGATGCCAAACAAATCAATGAACCCCACCCACACCAAATCTAACTACCACATCCACCCCCACATTGAGTAAGCACAAGTACACATCCTACACTTACCCGGAAAATGAGCAGCACCTCCTCTTTGCTAAAGAGGGACCTCGCCATGTCCACCTAGATGGAGATCCTGACCAGCCCAGCACAGAAACTTCTGGGTGATTACAATGAATCATTTTCAGGTCAGAAGGTGAAACCACACTCTTTTGATCGCAGCTGCGAATATATTTGATCGCAACCACAATTAGAATTTTTTTCTTTTCGTTTATTTGTAGATATGCGAATCTGTATTTCTACATATGATATTTGAAGGTAAACTTAAGGGATAAGGGAGTTCGATAAGAAATGGTGTCCCTGGGATAGCAGCAGGTGAATTACAAAGACAAAGGCCCTGGTTCACACTGACAGTGGGAGGAAATCATGCGAGTTCAGCTGAACTCACACAATTTCATTCCCGCATGTCAGTCCCGGCTGCGGGGGAGAATTTCGGAGACTTCTGTACTGATGTCAATTAAAAAAAACAAAAAACAAAAAAATCGCACCCGAAGTCGCCAAAAAGTAGTACAGAAACTATTTTTGGAAATTGCAGGGCCGCACCATTTAGAACGGTGCAATTGCTTCTCCACAGCTGTTATATATAAAGATTCCACCTTTATCATTTACTTGCAGGTGTGCTGGAGAGATTCATTTTTTTGGTGCACAAATACATATAGAAATTATAAGGTATAAAATAAAGATATTGCCCGTCCCCAAAACGAATTAAAAAGAAAAAAGAAAAGATAAAAAAAAAAAAACACACACCACAAACAAGCTCAATAATGTACTTTTATTTTGCCAGCAGAAACTAAATTATGTACATTCATTTACTAGCTTAAAAAAATAATTCTACAAGATACATTTGCTACATTTAGCAAAACAGCAATTGAGTTTTAAGGGCCCTGCTCATAGGAGCTTACAACCTAAAATTTGTCTAAGCCTTATGCCCCGTACACACGGTCGGACTTTGTTTGGACATTCCGACAACAAAATCCTAGGATTTTTTCCGATGGATGTTGGCTCAAACTTGTCTTGCATACACACGGTCACACAAGGTTGTCATAAAAATCCGATCATTCTAAACGCGATGACGTAAAACACGTACGTCGGGACTATAAACAGGGCAGTGGCCAATAGCTTTCATCCCTTTATTTATTCTGAGCATGCGTGGCACTTTGTCCGTCGGATTTGTGTACACACGATTGGAATTTCCGACAACGGATTTTGTTGTCGGAAAATTTTTATATCCTGCTCTCAAACTTTGTGGGTCGGAAAATCCGATGGAAAATGTGTGATGGAGCCTACACACGGTCGGAATTTCCGACAACAAGGTCCTATCACACATTTTTCGTAGGAAAATCCGACCCTGTGTACGGGGCATTAGAGTGGACACAGCTTTACTTTCAGTGTAAAACGGGTAATATTTCATACTACAACTCAACCACCAGCCCACATCATTTTTATGTGCAAGATTATAGAAACATACTTAACAGTCATTGTTACAAAGCATTCCATATTACCATATTAAAAAAGGCATATAGTCAAAATATAACACCCACCACCAGCCCACAATCCACACACATACATAGATGACCATGTTCTGCTGAAAGCTGCATTTATGTGTACATGATAAAGCAATGAGATCAAAGAGTAGAAGGTCAGCACATGCTCCCAAACCATGTTTGCATAATCAGACAGGAATAATACACACACACACACACACACACACACACACACACACACACACACACAACATTGACAGCATGGCCACATAAATCCACTTTTGATGGGAAAAATGCACAAGAATTTCAGCAAACAAACAGCCCTAGTTGGGTGTTTGTCAATATGCACATTATCATTCCATCCCACAAATCACAGCAAAAAAACTGGCATTCTCTGGCCAAACAAACCCCCCTACTGCAGCGCTTTATATAAGAGAGGTTGTATTGTTAGCACACTGACACACGCCCAATAGAAGTACATGCCCACCAGTATCTTTCAATTTGTCTCTTCATGTATGTCTAAAGTGATTGCACCTGATGAGCAGGAACACATAATACTATTTGCAACTGTGTTAGCCCTTGGCTATGTGCATCAATCAGTCTATTTGCATGCACATAAACAAAGCAACAGTTTTCTAAGCATATGTACCTGTGCAGTGTAAACCCTACAATTTTAAATGTCCAAGTCCCTGGGCATGATTAGTGCTAAAAAACATTAACATCAGTCCCTGGCTGCAATGAGCTTCCAATCTAAAGTCCAAAACTAACTTTTTCACATTAGAGACTATTTCGACAGGAGACAAATAAAACACAAGCATGTATTTGGATTGTGTTGAGAAATTCCCACAGGGAGAACATATAAACTTCAAAACAAACACTAGGATGTTGGCGAATTAGAACCAGCAACTGCAGTGCTGCTAGATGGAATTGCTACCCATTTAGCCATCGGGCAGCCTCACACATGTTGTCTGCATCTCTGTGTATTCTTATCTGCATCTCTGTGGTGTGAACCAGCCCTAAGTCCATAGCCATGCTCAGCGTCACAAGCAATATAAAATATATTGTCCGAAGTATTGGGACGTCTGCCTTTATATGCACATGAACTGCAATGGCATCCCAGTCTTAGTCCGTAGGGTCCAAAATTAATTTGGCCCACCCTTTGCAGCTATAACATCTTAAAGTCTTCTTGGAATGATGTCCACAAGGTTTATGAGTGTGTCTATGGGAATGTTTGACCATTCTTCCATAAGTGCGTTTGTGAGGTCAGGCATTGATGTTGGACGAGAAGGCCTGGCTTACAGTCTCCACGATAATTCATCCCCAAGGTGTTCTGTTGTGTTGAGGTAAGGATGCTGTGCAGGCCAGTCAGGTTCCTGCACCCCAAACACACTAATCCATGTCTTTATGGACCTTGCTTTGTGCACTGGTCCAAATCATTTGGTGGAGGGGGGATTATGGTGTGGGGGTTGTCCTTCAGAGGTTGGGCTTGGCCTCTTAGTTCCAGTGAAGGGAACTCTTAAGGAATCAGCATACCAAGACATTTTGGACAATTCCATGCTCCCAACTTTGTGGGAACAGTTTAGGGATGGCCTCTTCCTGTTCCAACATAACTGCACACCAGTGCACAAAGCAAGGTTCATAAAGACATGGATGAGCGAGTTTGGGATTGAGGACCTTGACTGGCCTGCACAGAGTCCTGACCTTAACCTGATAGAACACCTTTTGGCTGAATTAGAGCAGAGACTGCAAGCCAGCCCTTATCATCCAACATCCGTGCCTGGCCTCACAAATGCACTTGTAAGTAGCTGTGTGCAGGGCAGCCTAGCTGGCTGCAGGAGGTAGTGGATTAACAAGTGTATATTCTCACTTCCCACCTCTTTGATATGTTTATTATGTGTACATAGGTTCAGAGCTGTTTGGCCTTTATATTGTCTCCAGCACCATTTTGGAGAATCGAGAGATTTGGTTGGCCATTTTTGGGTGGGTATCTTATATAGGATAGCTCAGCCAAGTTTAGTGGAGTTCATGTGTCTACACAGACAGGGTGAGTGAACCTGCTTGTCAGGGAGAGTTAGGAGAAGTTAGGGAGAGTGTTCCAGCCTGTGAGGGATAGCTCAGGGTTCCTCTGGAGTCCTGTATCAACAATCCTGGTCGGATGAAAAACTCCCCATTGCGGATAATAAATCCGGTGTCCTCGCTGTGAGGGAGGAACAAGTGTATCAGATGCCTATATCCATCTGCTGAAGGAATACCGCTGTTACCGGGTAACGTGTGTGAATATCAGCCTCTACAGATACACATTGTGTGCTTGGGTTTATACTGTGTCAGTCAGTGAGAAGTGACTATAGTGCTGACAAAGACAACTACTGTTTACATCAGAAGTGACTGTGCTGTGTATCTATGCCTCCATTTCTGGAGTGAAACTACTTGCATTACTGCTGTAAATACTCTTTCTACCATCATCTCTCTGGTAATAAACGTTGCCTGGTTATAAAGTCAGTACGTGTGATTCCCTCTGTGAAGCCGCTACACCCTACACCCGCTTACACACTTCTAGAAGAATGGTCAAACATTCCCATAGACACACTAAACCTTGTGGACAGCCTTCCCAGAAGCTGTTTTAGCTCCAAAAGGTGGGCCAAATAAATTTTTAACCCTACGGACTAAGACTGGGCTGCCATTAATGTTCATGTTTGTGTAAAGGCAGGAGTCCCAATACTTTTGGCTAGATAGTGTATCTGGCAAGATTTGCAATGGTGGTGGAACCCTCCTACACATAAATATTGCATATATAATTAGTTTTAGGACCTGGAAGACTTCTCTACATGAAGCGGCATGTTTGGAATTCTAACCCAGACGCTCAAGGATGCCAAGCAGAAGTTCTAACCTCTAAGCCACGGAGCTGCCACATGTGAAAACCTCCTACACATAAATACACATTAAAAAACTGCATTTCTTTGGACATACAGGTGATGGTATTACATTACTCAAGTTATTCTTCTTGATTTATTCTGTGATATTTGGTGGTTCTTTGTGGGTGAGTGTAGAATAGTGATATTACCCTCAAATTTTTGGAAATTACATTTTGATTTCTGATATTGGTACACATATCACATTTTTTGGGCTCAAATTATGATTATTTGGAAATAATAAAAAGCAGAAAAAATTGTGACTCATTTTAAATTTGCATCAGCAATGGTATTGTTTGTGCTTTGTAAAGACACCTGTGTCAGTTTGGGTAAAGATTGTTGTGAGATGGAGAGTAACAAGTGAAAGTGACAGAGAAAAATATATTTTACCAAAACATCAAAACATTCCACATTCTAGCAATCTTAAAGCGGAGGTCCACTGACAATTCAATTTTTTTAAAAAAACATTAATAACCTTACATATTGTCAATGTTACACTCACTTGTTTGGGAAAATCTATCCCCCAATGTCTGGTTTTGGACGAAAAATGTACTTTTAAAATGTATTGCTGGCAGGATTCATCTTGCTTGTGGGCATGTGAAGCCCACAAGTATAAACTTCCTGGATGCAGTGAATGCTGAGCTATCAGCATTCACGCTCATTCCCGCGCATGCTCAGTTGGTACGGCGCGGAACGCCATAAACTTCCACGTTGCCATCACAACGGGCGTCGTCGCCGCAAGTTCCCTCCCCGTTGTGATGGAAACGAAGCTCACAGAAAACACACACAGACAGCGTCACTTGCGTTGCCGCCATCTTGCTACACCCCACACACCTCTATAGTAATTATATGCCGAGAAGGGGGCAAGCGGACATGACTCCTGGGGGGCAGTGTGCTGCAGGATATGACGACCATACCCACAGGGGTCTGAGACAGGAAACAAGCAAGAAAACACGGATATACAGGTACCCTCTCTGAAAAAAAAAAATAAAAAAATCCATTTGACACTGTATACAATGCAAGAATGCGATGGAGGTTATCTTAAAAATTTGTGTGGACCTCCGCTTTAACCACTTCAATACAGGACATTTATACACCCTTCCTTCCCAGACCAATTTTCAGCTTTCAGCGCTCTCACACTTTGAATGCCAATTATTCAGTCATGCAACACTGTACCCAAACTAAATTTTTATCATTTTTTTCATACAAATAGAGCTTTCCTTTGGTGTTATTTAATTACAGCTGGGTTTTTTATTTTTTGCGACATAAGTGAAAAAAGAGTGAAAATTTTGAAAAAAACCCCACTTTTTTGTTTTTTTGATAAAATTTTGCAAATAATTCATTTTTGTTCAAAAATTTGGGCCAAAATTTATACTGCTATATCTCTTTAGTAAAAATAACCCAAATTAGTGGATATTATTTAGTCTCTGTGAAAGTTATAGTCTACAAGCTATGGTGCAAATCATTGAAAATTGATCACATCGGATCACACCTGATGCACTGATTGCCTATCTCATTTCTTGAGGCTCTGAAATGTCAGGAAAGTACAAATACCCCCCAAATGACCCCTTTTTGAAAAGTAGACAGTCAAAGGTATTTAGTAAGAGGCATGGTGAGTTTTTTGAAGTTGTAATTTTTTCCCACAATTCTTGGGAAAATGAAGAATTTCTTTTTACAAAATTGTCATAACAACAAGTTATTTCTCACACACAGCATATGCATACTTCCAGTTACACCCCAAAATACATTCTGCTACTCCCCCCGAGTATGGCAATACCACATGTTTGTGACTTTTACACAGCCTGGCCACACAGAGAGGTCCAACATACAGGGAGCACCATCAGGGGTTCTAGGAGCATAAATTACACTTCTAATTTCATAAAGACCTATTACATATTTGAAGGCCCTGGAGCACCAGGACAGTGGAATGTCTATTCTATGAGGCATAATGAGTCTTTTGAGCGGTTGATTTTTTTCCACAAGTCTTCTGAAAACGTGGAAAGAAAATTAAAACGTATTTTTTTTTTTTTTTCACACAAAGTGGTCAGTTTATAAGATATTTCTAACTCAAAGCATGTATATAGAAAAAATGACATACTGAAACACATTCTGCTACTCCTCCTGGGTATGGCGATACCACATGTGTTAGACTTTTATACAACCTGGCCACATACAGAGGCCCAACATGCAGGGAGCACCGTCTGGCATTCTAGGAGCATCAAATTACACCTCTAATTTCCTAACGACCTAGTACACTTTTGAAGGCCCTGGAGCACCAGGACAATGGAATTGCCCACAAAATGACCCCATTTTGGAAAACAAACACCCCAACTTATATTCTATGAAGCATTATGAGTCTTTTGAACGGTTAATTTTTTTACACAAGTCTTCAGAAAACGTGGAAAGAAAATGAAAGTCTTTTTTTTTTTTTTTTTTTTTTACACAAAGTTGTCAATTTATGTTACTTCTAACACATAGCGTGTATATAGAAAAAATGACACAGTATATTACAGTATATACTTATTGATTTACTATTGGACTTGTGGAGGATTTGTCCAGTTCAGTTCAGCTGCTGTAACATTGCTTTCAGAGTTGTTTTCCCTCTTTCTTGTGCTGTAGCGGTAGTCTTTTTCAGATACAAAATTTGTAAAGGTAAAGAAGATGGAAATACATGTTGAAAACAAGGATCATTTTCTAGAAAATCTGTGAGATCTAAAAGAAATTTCAGCTTTGAGCATGTGTTGCACCCTCCTAGCACAGGATGCTAGATAAATTTAGTTTTTGGCTACATGTAATCAAGGAAGCAGTGATTTTTTGGTTTGGTCTGTTCAGGGTTTCACAGGTGATTGTTTCCCCTTCTAGAGCTTAGGGAGGGAGAATTCAAATAGCCAGCCTGTTAAACTGATGAGGGCAAAGCCATCCCCTGGCGTGGTGTCCTCAGATGGTGGTTGGGCAGCTAAGTAAATAGTCTGAAGCCCTGGAGATTTCCAAGCTTGTGGGGCTATTGCCCCTGAGGCAGCCTGTGTATTGTGTTGCTGTTCCGATAAGGTCTCAGTGGTGGCAGAGCTGGGACCTGGAGGTGATCTAGATCTGACAGCAGGACTTAACCAAAGGGATCTGGTCTAAAGAAAGACTCTCACTTACTGGATTGTGTCTGGAGGAAGCTGGAAGGTGGTAGCTGTCCTGGGGACATGTGAATAATGACCCTACCCCAGTGTTCCTGAGATTGCACTGGATACCAATAGCTTTTCACTGGTGCAGGATAACCAGATGCCAAAGAGACTTGGTATGGTCCCCAGCTGTGAGGTCTTAGACTGCCCAATATCCACAGTTGCTTAGGGAGAAGACTGTCCTCTAATTGCTAAGTAATAACCATTTTGGAGTATCCTAGTGCCCTGTACACACGGTCGGATTTTCCTGATGGAAAATGTCCGATCGGAGCGTGTTGTCGGAAATTCCGACCGTGTGTGGGCTCCATCGGACATTTTCCATCGGATTTTCCGACACACACAGTTGGAGAGCAGGAGATAAAATTTTCCGACAACAAAATCCGATCGCGTCAATTCCGACTGTGTGTGGCCTGTTCTGACGCACAAAGTGCCACGCATGCTCAGAAGAAATTCCGACACGGAACAGCTCGTTCTGGTAAACTTAGCATTCGCAATGGATACAGCACTTTCGTCACGCTGCAATGTCAAAAATGGTTTAATACAGCGCACTCTCTTCTTCTTTATAATGTGAGAAGAATTAAGTAGTTTTGCTGCTCATATTCACAAACACTTCTCACAAACTTTTTTTTTGTTTTTTTTATTGGGATTCCCTGAATATATTGTTATTTGTCACATCTGACATAATGTTTTTTTTTTATTTGTTTTTTTTTTGGTATTTTAAGCCATTTTTGTTTTAGATTTTATGTTTGTATTTTTTCCAAGGCTGATCTTTGTTCAATGTTATTTTTATTTTTACTCCAGACTATTTTTGTGTGTGTTCTGTGCGTCAAGTTACCACAACACCATTGATATCTTTTATTATTTAATCTCAAGGAGATTGTTTGGTGTTGGTGTCCCTTGTTTATTTCACATTGTATATTTGAAATGTACCTGAATCCTCACAAACCAACTGTCCTTTTTGAAGTAAAACACACATAGGCAAGTATAATTCAAAACAAAATTCCTTTATTAAGGGCTCAGAACCAAACAAAGAGGGAGGCAACACTGGAGAAACATGAGAAATTAGCGAAGCCTGGGACCCCCACGGCAGACATCAATTCTTGAAAATCAAAATTGGTGGCCTGAGGAGTCCATATGTGAGGGAGGGCAGTCTGGTCCAGAATTTGCAGAGATCCGGAAAGCAGCAGATGACATCTGTGTCCCCAGGCTGTGGTACTACAAGAGGCTGCATCTTTTGGCCGACCAGACTGAACCCAGGGTCCTCACTTTCTGGTCTTCCTTCCACGCTTCCTTCCGGGCTGTGGCTGTGCTGTTGGAGATGTGGCAGGAGGAGGAGTAGGACCTGGAGGAGAAGGAGGAGGAGGAGGAGGACCTGCAGGAGGAGGAGGAGGACCATCTGTGAGTTCGCAAAGGTGTGTCTGAGCTGTAATTTGGCCCCTCATACCTTTGTTAAGAGCCTCCAATATGAGCGACTCACACATGAGTTGTTGTCCCTCCTCCATCCTCTGCATTTTTGAGGCAATGAGGGCAGCAATGTCCTCCTCCACGGTGTGTGGTGCTTCCAGGGCCTCTGTAGCCCTCCAAAAGAGTCCTCTGGTAGCCTCCTCTAGGGTACTCCTCCTCCTGCCACTTTCTCTTTCCAGGTGTTGGGGAGGGACCGGCATATCAGGCAGGCGGCTCGGCCCAGCCACCTCCTGGCTGAGACTTCCCTGTGTATGAAAAAGGGACATGGTTTTATTTTTTGCTTCATCAATCACAATCCTAAATTAGTACTCCCAACTAACATCTAGTTAACATCATTGATTGGACAAGCAGAAATATTTCGAGGAATGCTATACCTGGCTCAAGCTGGGCTCCTCCACATGTTGCCTGGAAGGCCCAGGTTGGACGTCAGAAGCCTCAGCCGGGGGGGAAGAAAGCGTGGAAGGAAGACTGGATAGGGATGACCTGGGTTCAGTCTGGCCTGCCAGAAAATGCAGCCTGTCATTGTACCACATCCTGGGGACATAGATGTCATCTGCTGCTCCGGATCTCTGCGAATCCTGGACTTTCTGGCGCTCCCTTACATATGTGCTCCTCAGGCCACCAAGTAAGATCTTCAAAAATGTGATGTCTGCCGTGGGGATCACCGGCTTCACAATTTTACACAATTGCTCCAGCGCTGCCTTCCTCTTTGTTTGGTTCCTATAATGTGGGTGGTTGATCTCCCATAGACATGGCAGCTCCCTTAACATATCAATGAATAGTGACATGAAGTCATTGTCTTTCAATAGCATATCCATGTTCACTGCAAGACACAACACAAGACAAAGCCTAATGTCAGACAAAACTCTCCTAATCTTGTTACAATATAGGCCTCAATGTAGAAGCAGTATAGGCACAAGTTTGTCTCTTACCTTCATTCTTACGATCGGCGCGTCCAATGCTCCTTCCTCCGCTCACAGATCGTACGTAATACGCACACGTGTGTTACGCTTTAGATACACTGCGCATGCGTGTAACTCCGCCCACCCCTGACGTTCTTTCTATTCTATTCCCCGCCCCTTTTCGTTCGGTGCAGTGGGGGAAGAGCACATGGCGGAGTCACAGCAGGTGCGTGCTAATTACAGGAACGAGGAGGAGGAGGAAAGCCCGGATCCGGACACGTCCCGATCCAGAAGGAGACGATTTAAGGCCACAAATATGTCCTTTGGGGAGATGTTGGAGATGGTCGACATCCTGAAGAAGGCCGACTATGACGGAAAGTATAGGCCTTACCCCAACCCCAATATCAGAAAGGCCAAGATCATGGCGAAAGTGGTCAAAAGTCTTCACAGGAATTTTGGGGTACGACGATCGAAAGATCAGCTCAGGAAGCGGTGGTCGGACCTAAAATTAAGAGAGCCCGAGCAGTACCATGAGATTCGGAGAGTGCTGCAAAAAAGTAAGTAGTTGTGCTGTGTTCCTATTCTTTTTGTCTTTCTTACGTTCGTGCTGCTCCATATGCTTTTCTTAATTGTTGTACAGTTTTTAATGTACATGGGCCCATTATTCGTTCGTATCAAACATTTTTTGGGACCCCTCTAAAACACCATTGTTTAGGCCATATGCATTTTCAGACATTTTTTAGTGCCTACTTGGATGCAAAATATTTGGTGGTGTAGATGGGTTTGTTACTAGAATGAAATGCAAACTAGATTCTGTGTAAGGAGAGGACACTGAGCAGCTGTTTTCACATCTGGACACTGGAGCACTAGTGTGGGACACAAGAACACCATTTTTATTAGGGGGAGCACACAGGTGCTCCAGTGTATACTATAGGGGGGTCTCCATCTGTGAAGCTTGTACTAAACAGGTAAAGTATTGCAGGGTTGACAAAGGCCAATAAAAAAGCGACATCTTGGAACTCTGCTAAAATAGACAATTGTACCCCACTTCCAAGCAATGTTTCCTATTTCTAGTTCTGCCATCAAATATCTGTGTGCTAATTATACCATTTTTGTTTTACATAGGGGAGCAAAGACTCGGAGGACACCCCTCATCCGAGGAGACCACAGACCCCCCACCTATGGAAGAAGGTGAAATACCCCCAACCCAAGCAGAGCAGGAGGAGGAAGAAGATGTGGTGGAGATTGGCACCACAACAGGTGAGTGTCTGCGACCACAGACTCGGGTAAGAGATGGATGGTGGCAGATTTTTGATACCTGTTTTTGTTTGGTTTCTCTCTTTTTAGGTGATCGTGATGTTAGGGATCGAGATCCTTTCACATCTGAAAGTGCCCAGATCCTGATCGGGGAGATAATGGGGTGTAATGTAGAATTGCAAAACATCCAGAAAAAAATAAATGATGTTATTCAAAAAAATAATAACATAATTGATGTTTTGGGGCGAATTTAAAACCCCACAAATTCACTTTTTTTAGTGTGGTCCAATGTTTTAAATATTTTAGCAATGTTTTGAAAAGCCGAATTTGGGGGATGCACACAGTGTGCCAACATGTGCTATCTGCCATCATGGGAGATCAATGGACGCGTTTTGGGGGTGCAACCCCTTCCTCAATTATAAAGTAGCGGTGAGGAAGGGCTTGCTCCCCCAAAACACGTCCCTTGATCCCCGTGATGGCAGCTAGCACATGTTGACATTCGTAAATTGGTGTGCATCTTCCAAATTTGGCTTTTCCTGGGGTGATTTGACCCCATCTGAACGCAATATCAAACACAGTTCCTAAATACTCATGTCTGATATTGCCTTCAGGTTTTACCATATGTGAACTTTGTAAGTTCAAGTTTTTTGTCTTTCTTGTTGGTTTTACACAGGCCTGTTTTATCTTAAATGGACATTTATATTTTTGATAATGCCACCCCAAAAATTGTTATACAACAAACATGTTAGTTTGTTTTAAAAACCTTTGGTAAATGCACATGTGATTGTGCAGGTATGAAAAAGTTTGTTAATCAAGAATGTGTGGATTATTGTCTCAACACTACAACACTTTTGGGGTGATGTAATTGCTGTTTTCATCGAAAATGGGGGTTATTTCCTAAGGGCAAATCCTCTTTGCACTACAAGAGCATTTTCATTGCAGTTTCAAGAGCACTTGTAGTATAAAAAGTGTATACGCCTTTAGTAAATAACAGACAACAGTGCTTTGTATAAGGTTACACAGTCACGCCATTTTCAGGACTCCCCACATTTCTGTCAGGGTCAGCTAAAACAAACACAAGCAGTAAATGTCCACAAAGATTTTAATTTTTTTGCTTTTTTATTGGAAAAAGGCTTCACAAATTTGAAGGCATATTGATAGCCCCCCTACCCGCAAAGAACTCCAGGTATCGTAACCGGACATCACGGGCACTCAGGGAGGGCAAGCCAGGAGGGCCGCTTTCCAGCGCCGTCAGTGTTTCAGGTATCACTCCGGCCTCAGGCCCAACTGAGCCAGCATATTTTGCCGAATGTTTCCTTAAAAAGTTATGGAGAATACAGCACGCCAGTATAATATGGTTCAGTTTATACTCCGCCATATGGATAGGTGTCAGAAATAGGCGGAACCGGCTGGCCAGGATTCCAAATGTGTTCTCCACCACTCTTCGGGCTCTGGCCAGCCGGTAATTAAAAACCCTCTGTTCTGGGGTGAGGGTCCTCATCGGGAATGGCCGTATCAGGTGGTCCCCCAGCGCAAACGCTTCATCAGCAACGAACACGAATGGGAGTCCTTCCACATTGTCCTCTGGAGCTGGCAAGTCCAAGCTGCCATTCTGGAGACGCCTGTAGAACTCCGTCTGGGCGATGACTCCACCATCGGACATCCGGCCATTCTTCCCCACGTCTACATACAAGAAGTCGTCATTATCCGACACCACCGCTAACATCACAATACTATTGAACCCCTTATAGTTGAAATAGTACGACCCCGAGTTGGGTGGTGGGACGATGTGGAGGTGTTTCCCATCAATTGCCCCTCCGCAGTTAGGAAAGTCCCACCGCTGGGCAAAGTGGGAGGCCATAGTCTGCCATTCCTGTGGCGTAAAAGGAAACTGTTGAGGGACAAAAAAAATAATTACTATTTTTGCTCAGAAACATGGCAAGCAGATTAGGCACAAACATTATGGGGCAACCTCCAGATAGCATTTATTAAGGGGAATTTCACAACGCCAAAGTATAAGGTACACCTATCATATTCCCCCTCCCCCCCCTCTCATGGGCCATTTCTAACATTATGGGGTGTGTGGAAATCTTGGACAGGTAACCCTCTTCACTTCATTGAGAGATGAATGCCTAAATACAGGGTATTACTTGGAACAGCCCCTACTTAGTTACACTATTGGCAGCCCACTGGACAGGTAAGAAGTGGCATAATACAAAGATATAAATACACATTGTACACATTTGAGGACATTTGGACATTCTGCTATTACCTATCAAGATAATAATAGGATACAAAAACTTTAAACAATACCATTTGAAAGTATACAGGCAGGCCCTTGCACTACATGCTTTGGGTAATTCATCCATACATCAGAGCACAAAACAGATGGGTATAGTGTGTATGGGTTTTGGCAAAGTTAGCAGATATATGATTGAGTATAGATAGAGAATTGGGATCAGCTGACTTAGCAGTTGGGGGGAGGGAGGGTTACTAAAAATGATTTGGGGACACCACAAAAAATAAGCCTCTGCCACTCTGCCAGAATTTAAAGCTAAAATCACATTTCTAAACATTTTAGGGGGTGTTTGGGGTAAAGCACTACTATGGAGCTGATAAAATACATTGTTAAGTGACTACATGAGGTGAATATAGGGCCAGGAGAGAACATGCTGGGGAGGTTATTGAAGGCCAATCTGTATGAAGGACCTTAAAAAATAATTACATAAAAATCCTGCATGCATGAGAACAAAGGGGACATTCGCAGCATATTCCAATCATGGTCATTAGGGAATGAGGAAAGAAATACAATATATTATCAAACATTAAATGCAAAAAAATGTGATATTAAAGGATAAAAATCTTACCTTCATATACTCCTTCTGCAGGACCTGTACGATGGCAGAACAGGTCTCTGGGATTATGATCCCCAGAGCCTGGGGGGAGATGCCTGTTGAGAACTTCAAGTCCTGCAGGCCTCTCCCTGTTGCCAAGTACCGCAGGGTAGCGACGAGCCTCTGCTCCGGAGTGATGGCTTGCCTCATGCAGGTATCCTGCCTGCTAATATAAGGGGTCAGCGAAGCCAACAGACGGTGAAACACGGGGTCCGTCATCCTGAGAAAGTTCCTGAAATCATCAGGATTATTCTCACGGATCTCACGGAGCAAAGGCATATGAGAGAACTGGTCACGCTGAAGCAACCAATTTTTGGTCCATGAACTCCTCCCCACCCCGTTCATGGACTGGACTTGTGTCAAGGTCAGGACCCCAACACCAAGCCCCCGCACAGCACGAACTCTACGAGGAGTACGCATACGCAACATGGCTAGAAAACGGTCGGCAGCTCAGAACGAAGTAACAGAACGCACTGAAGAACAGCAAGGCCTGTGAAGAGCGACCTGAAAAACAGTAACGAACGAACAAGAATACAATGACTAATTAAAGTCACGCGGAACTTGCTTGCACACACTGAAGAGCAGATACAAACCCACAAGCACAAACTGAACGGCAGAAAACGATCTGAAAGCCACGAGTCTGAAAAAGCGCGAATCGTCTCTCACCAAACTTTTACTAACACGAGATTAGCAAAAGGAGCCCAAAGGGTGCCGCGCTTGGTTCTGTACTGGCCTTTTCTAGTCTCGTCGTACGTGCTTGACGTCACCGCGTTCTGGGCGATCGGAAATTCCGACAACTTTGTGCGACCGTGTGTACGCAAAACAAGTTTGAGCCAACATCCGTCGGAAAAAATCCTAGGATTTTGTTGTCGGAATGTCCGAACAAAGTCCGACCGCGTGTACGGGGCATAGGTCCTGACCTTCCTCCTGTTAAGGTTTCTTCAAGTAATAAATCTTAAAAAGACATCCCCTAGGTTGTGTTATTGAAGTCGGTGTGAATGGGCTGGTGCTTGCAGAGATGGGCAGAAGATATGGTTGCAACCAGATATTACCAGCGGCCCCTGCAGGGGTAGTGTTGCATAGGTATGCAAAGATGTCCATGGAGAAATCCTCACTGATGGAAATGAGATCAAGTAAAGGTGGACTAAATAATCATTAAACACAAAAATGTTATATTGCAACTTATCTATTTTTAGATGTGGTAGCTGCTTTGATTTCTTTTTCAGTTTTTATCACCTAGTGACCCTGCAGCAAGTCTGTTATTTTTCAACTTACTTTAATAGACCAGGCTGTCTAGACAAAGTAGCAGTTAGAGGGTTAAGACAAACCATTTAACACCGACAGAGGTGTTTACAAAGGTCAGCTTTTATTCATTTATTTAGAACCTTTAACCAAAAAATAAAAAAATAAAACTGTTTGCTCTAGCTGCTTAAGTTCATCTTAAGCTTGAGTTCTGCTTAAATTTGTTAGTTAAGTTAATCTAAATCTATTAGTACATCTAACACTCCCCTCCCCCCAGACTGACAATGCTGCTGTCTAAAGCTGTCTTCTTTACTATTTTATCCAGAATGCAGAAACCCTAAAACAGTAAAGACCCATTCAGACTAGCAGTTGGGGGACGATAAAACGCTGTGGTTCAGCCGGGCTTTTACTGCCCCCAACTGCTCCCCCTTTAGCTGCAGAGGCAGCATTGAAGGGTGTACATAAGCCCCAGCTGCAATGCTTTGCTTCGTGGCTGTGGCAGGAATTATACCTCCTGTAACTTCCGTCAGGGGTAGCATCTGCCAAACACGACTGATTCAGGTGCTTTAGTTGCGGAATGCTAGTTCAGGGTTCAAGGGGTTAAAGCAGGTGATGAGGAGATACAATGCCTCCTCACACCTGAGAAATGATCTCCGAAGAGCGATATGTACAGGAATAGCCCTTCATAGAGCAAAGCAAGTGTGAACAAGCTGTATTTGTGTTACTGACCAAGTCACCAGGTGAAGTAAAGTAAGAAAAGCCTAAGCAGCCACCACATGTAAGGATTAGTAAACTGCAATAGATTACATTTTTGTTTTTGGGTTTAATATTGCATTAATAGCAAACATATCAATAACCAAGACTCTTTTTCTGAAACCAGCTACACAGGAGAACATTCAGTGGTGCAAGATAAAGTCAGACTGGCAGTCAAATCACTGCCACAGGAATTGATAACATTGCATTAGAAACACTGCAAACAACTAAAGAGGAACCCAAGTGCTGATGAACTTCTACCACTTCTTTTTTTTCCAGGTCACAACGTATTTGTTTTTCAATGATATCTCTTGCACAATTCTCCCAGCATTGATCAGAAATTTGTTTGTTTATCCAAAAATTTCCAACATGCCCGATCACTTAAATTCGATAGCTGCATGAAAATTGTCTGTTCCTGCAGCCCACTAATAGTGCGAAATTTGAACGAAAATTCTTAGTTACAATCTTCGTAAGAAAATTCTTTGAGGTCGACCCATGTATGGCCTACTAAAGTTTAGATGTTCAGAATACTTTTGGTTGACTATTCTCATCATTTCTTCTTAGGCCCCTTTCACTCCAGCCAGTTGTTCCCCACTGAGCAGGCGGATGACAAGTCTGTCTCTGGTCACTGTGCAGGGACAGACCTGTCAGAGCCCTGCTGTCCTCTATGGCGAGATTGGATGAAAACAGACATCCTGTCTCTTTTATATCTGATCCCATCTGACCCTATCTGCTGGTCGTATGGCGAACTTATCGCCATCCGTCTGTTTAGAGTGGATCTTGTCGGATCGGATGGTAGGCGGGTGTCAGCGGACACATCTGCTGTCTGTCCATACAAGTCAATGGGTGGCCCGCTCGGATTCGCTTGAAAAACAGACAGGCGAATCTTTGCGGTGCTGATCATGTGAAAGGGGCCTTACAGTACCTACACATTTACATAAATAATCGGGTTGAAAATTAACACGTGAAAGTTTAATGCTAAGTAAATGGCCACTGTGGGCACATTTTCCACTGTATTTTACTATTATATAGTAATCTCATTCCCTATACTTTAACTAGCATTTTGCTCAAGAACTTTTTTCTCAATCTCCAATGACAACAGTTTATATGAGGTCATCTCTTTTATTTGCCCTAAGCATAGCACCATAACTTATATTGCCTTTTTAGCACACCCTGGCATATCAGGAGTTTGTTTAGGCACCAGGAAATTTAAACATTTCCTATATGCAGATTACATTCTGCTAACCTTAACAAACTTCCTAATCTTCCTCTCTTGTCTGATTAATTTATAAGGGGAGTTTGAAGTAGTTTTAGCCATAGATGAGTATTTTTTTTTTTCATTCAACCAACGAGTTGAACAAAAAAATGATTTGATTCCCCTATCCACACAATTGATGTGGATGAGGGAATCCTCCCTCCTGAGCTATTCCCCACCATCAGAATACACCGATCAGCGTCTCAGGCTATAGCATGCGCCACTGATAGAGCTGGAAAAGCAGGGACAGGTTGTACAGAAGTTGATCAGTAGATTGACTTCTATACAACCTCCCTACCCATACATGGATCGGAATTTGCCCTGTCCCTGCTAACCCTACCAAATTTCAATCCATGTATGGCTTTAGTCACCAGGTGCATTCTCATAAGCCTAAAAAACTACATAGCAGCTATTGATCACTGTTGTGTACTGTCAATCAAAAGTGAACCCCAGTGCAAAACACATAGACCATGCACCTATCAGTGCAGTGACTGGGGAGGGAAGGTGGGAATGCACTGAGGAAGTATTGTCCAATATGTACACTCCAACCTCAGTGCAGGCACTGACAAATTTATGTACTTGTCTCTAACAGGTACATGAATTTGTCCACAGAAATGTGTGTATTCATTGCATTGGGATAACATGATATGAAGCTACTTATGTGATACTCAATGTTAATCTCTTCCCACTGGTCCTACGCATATATGTGGGCTCTCGGTGGGTGGGCTTTGATGCTGAGAGCCTGTATATACGCAGTCCTATGTTAACATCTTTCTGTGCTGAAAGCACGCGCCCTGCACACTCCAAGTACAGTTACTGTCAGGTACTGGAAAGCTCCTATGTGTACTTGCAGTCGGGAGCTTTCCGATCATGTGATCACTGTAGCAGCCATGAGTAAGCGCCGGTGGGTGGAGTGAAACACGCTGGAACGTGGCCTGGTGGAGGTCCAGGCTATGACTGCCATTCACTATTGCACAGCAGGCTTTGACTTGATGTGCGGCTCCCGGGACACCTATCACTCTCTACCAATGCCTGGAGCATAGATGAGCTCCCTTCCTGAGTGGCTCACACACATATCTTGGTTGGCAGCCAATCACTGTGGTCATGTGATTGGAATGCCCGCCTCCGCCTCCCGGCCTTCAGAACTTCATAAAGGGCTAGGAGGCAGTGGGAAAGGGTTAAAGTGATTCTAAAGTCTTGTTTTTTATGTTTAAAATTAACAAAAATTGTCATACTTACCTGCTCTGTGCAGTGGTTTTGCACAAAGCAGCCCAGATCCTCCTCTTCTCGGGTCCCTCTTCGGTGCTCCTGGCCCCTTCCTCCTGTTGAGTGCCCTCACAGCAAGCAGCTTGCTATGGGGGCATCGAGCCGAGTCACAGCTCCCTATGTCCATTCAGACATGGAGCTGTGGCTAGGCTCCACCCCCTCTCTCCTCATTGGCTCACTGACTTTGATTGACAGCCAGTGAGGAGCGAGAGTCCCGGACAGAGAAGTTTCTCATGCAACATCGCTGGATCTAGATGGATCTCAGGTAAGTATTAGGGGGGCTGCTCCCAGAAGGCTTTTTTTTTTCTTAATGCATAGAATGCATTAAGATAAAAAAACCTTCTGCCTTTACAATCACTTTAACCATACCAAAATTTAGACCTGGATGTATCCACCATGTGTCCTGCACATGGTGTATTGTAATGCTTGATCTGTAAATATGGACATTGCGAATGTACTGCATGATAAGTAAAGTGAAATTAGGGGTATTATTTACTTAAACCAATATGAGTTCAAAGGGATGGGTTATTCCAGATCTAGCCAAACACTTTACAATAACATTGAAAATTCCTGTACAAATACTGTGATTGAAAATCACAAAGCGATAAATTTGCAGTTTGATCCAGTTGCGTCACTGGAGCTCTCTGCTCCATTAGCCACACTATATCATTTCTTTGTTGAATGGCAGACACTGTTCTGCTCCTAACCTAATCAAAGTATACAGAGAATTCAGTAAAGCTCAAGTGTTAGCTGCAGAACGTGCAAGTAATTCATTCATGGTCATTGTGATCTCTGGGGAATACATGACTCAATATAGGATGCTATTATTTTTTTAAACTGGATCTGAAATAATTTCTTTCCCCATAATAATACATATAGTAGTATGCATGGCTTGAAAAAAAAAAAAAAAAAAATTCTGCTCAAAATGAAAAAAAATGTAGAGGAGGAGAAGAGCTGCTAAATTCCTTCCAAATCAATTTTACCTATTTCACTTGCAAAGGCAGAGCAACTATGACATACAGTAAACCCAGTACCCTGATTTAATTATAGCAGGCACTTAGTAAGTAATCACAATGTGGTCTTAAAGCATATGAAGGCATGGCCTTGTAATAAAGGAAGCATTAGAGTAGGTTCTAATAGCATACACAATGCCAGTATTATAGCAAAAATGGTTTCTTTAATACCTTATTTAAATCTTTTTATCAGCTGGTATGACTAGGCTCATGGGAGCGTGAAACGCGTTAGTAGGGTGTGGCTTAAAAAGGTGATGAGCTAAAGCCTTTCTGTTATACAATGGGGAAAATACTTATTTGATCCCCTGCAGATTTTCACAAAACAAGGGGAATAGCTAGAAGGAAGGTTGGGACTTTAAATGAAGCATGTGACAGCAAGAGGGTAATAGGATGAACATAGAGGAATTTATTGACATAATATTCAAGCATACACGTTGAAACCGTAGAGTACATACAGTCAAACAATACATGCATAATTAAATAGGTAAAAACATATAATTAGATGAAATATAACATACATTGTAATGTTCGTACAATTAATAGATAGGTAACAAGGTACAACGTTAAAAAAGTTGAATAATGATGACTCAGGATACCACATTCACAAATTCCCTAGTGCACCACAAACAATTTTGGGTAACATAAATATTAAAAACAATAGTGCCTGCTGGACCTAAGGCCTCGTTGGACCTGTGGGGGGAGTTAAGATATGATAAAGCTGATGGAGACTGATAGGACAGTAGACCACGGCAATTGATGGCTCAACGCGTTTCGTGGCTTCCATGCCACTCGTCAGGAGCAAGCACGTGTAAATCTAGAAATATATAGGGATAAAATAAGCGAAAGAAAAATACAAATAAAAAGCAAAAATAGTGGGGGGGGGGGGCGTAGTGTAAGGCCCCAGCTGCTGGTATAAAAATATATACTCACTATGAGACTAGGCACTGATAGATAGGCGGCGGGACCCCGCAAGCCATCCAGGTTAAGCCCAACCGGGAGCCGAGGCGGGGAGCCCCGCAGGGACGAAAGCAGGCACCAACCAGGGCAGGCATGGGGACCGAGGGTACCTAGGAAGGTGAAAGATAGTGAGGGTGAGTGAAGACAATGTTGGGGGAGAGGAGAAAGGGAAGGAACCCCGCAGGCATAATGTGAGAAGTAGAAGAGAACCAATGAGGACATAGGTGGGGAGGCAACACCGGATGGAAGGTAAGGAGTGGGTAGGGCGTGAGGAAAAGTCAAAGACAACCAGTGCAGTGACCAGCCAAGAAGGGAGTGGTGGGTGTACCTGAAAAGGAAGATTGGGGCCCCCAGAGGGGGGAGAGTCCCCAAATAGTGTGAGGTCGGGTGTGTGGAGAGCCTCGAATGCCCAGGCCGCCCCGGAGAGCATCCATATAATGCCGCCGCGGGGCCGCCCACCAACGTCACGCCGTGTAGCGGGGGGAGGAGCACCGCAAGTCGGACAGCTGTCCGGCAAAGCGGCACAGATACCTCCCCAATAGCCCACGAGTGTGGATACAGCAACTGCGCATGATGGCGCCAAGACAGGACGCCGCAAGCACAGTGTGGTGCGTGACGTCGACGCACAGTAGACCGGCGTCCATCCCCCCAGAGGAATACCTGGAGGAGGAAGGAGACCCGCAAGGTGCGTCGCGGCTCCCGGTGGGGGACAAGACCAGATGGCAAGGCAGTCCCACCAGCACACACCACCAGCGGCACAGTCCCATGGAGTTTAACCTCAGTATGTGTGAGATGACATTAGATATGAAAAAATATGAAAAAATATGGAAAAAATATGAAAAAATAAAACGGATGAGAATAAGTGAAGTTGGTTGGAAGGATAAACTAATAAAAAACAGGGGAGGTATCACAAAGGTCATTAAGGGCAGTATGGATAATGAATTGGAGCTAAATAGAGCAATGGCACATGCTTCCATCCCTGTGCATATATACAAGAAAAGGAGGGGGTTTTTAGGGACTTTGAGGAAATCATGACCTGGTAAGGTCACCCATTTCCATCCCTGGGGACTTTGTGTGAAACCATGACCTGGTAAGGTCGTGTGTTTCCATCCCAATCTAAATCACAAAACAAGGGAAATAGCTAGAAGGAAGGTTGGGACTTTAAATGAAGCATGTGACAGCAAGAGGGTAATAGGATGAACATAGAGGAATTTATTGACATAATATTCAAGCATACACGTTGAAACCGTAGAGTACATACAGTCAAACAATACATGCATAATTAAATAGGTAAAAACATATAATTAGATGAAATATAACATACATTGTAATGTTCGTACAATTAATAGATAGGTAACAAGGTACAACGTTAAAAAAGTTGAATAATGACTCAGGATACCACATTCACAAATTCCCTAGTGCACCACAAACAATTTTGGGTAACATAAATATTAAAAACAATAGTGCCTGCTGGACCTAAGGCCTCGTTGGACCTGTGGGGGGAGTTAAGATATGATAAAGCTGATGGAGACTGATAGGAAAGTAGAACACGGCAATTGATTCCTCACGCCCTACCCACTCCTTACCTTCCATCCGGTGTTGCCTCCCCACCTATGTCCTCATTGGTTCTCTTCTACTTCTCACATTATGCCTGCGGGGTTCCTTCCCTTTCTCCTCTCCCCCAACATTGTCTTCACTCACCCTCACTATCTTTCACCTTCCTAGGTACCCTCGGTCCCCATGCCTCCCCTGGTTGGCGCCTGCTTTCGTCCCTGCGGGGCTCCCCGCCTCGGCTCCCGGTTGGGCTTAACCTGGATGGCTTGCGGGGTCCCGCCGCCTATCTATCAGTGCCTAGTCTCATAGTGAGTATATATTTTTATACCAGCAGCTGGGGCCTTACACCACGCCCCCCCACTATTTTTGCTTTTTTGTTTTTTATTTGTATTTTTCTTTCGCTTATTTTATCCCTATATATTTCTAGATTTACACGTGCTTGCTCCTGACGAGTGGCATGGAAGCCACGAAACGCGTTGAGCCATCAATTGCCGTGTTCTACTGTCCTATCAGTCTCCATCAGCTTTATCATATCTTCACTCCCCCCACAGGTCCAACGAGGCCTTAGGTCCAGCAGGCACTATTGTTTTTAATATTTATGTTACCCAAAATTGTTTGTGGTGCACTAGGGAATTTGTGAATGTGGTATCCTGAGTCATCATTATTCAACTTTTTTAACGTTGTACCTTGTTACCTATCTATTAATTGTACGAACATTACAATGTATGTTATATTTCATCTAATTATATGTTTTTACCTATTTAATTATGCATGTATTGTTTGACTGTATGTACTCTACGGTTTCAACGTGTATGCTTGAATATTATGTCAATAAATTTCTCTATGTTCATCCTATTACCCTCTTGCTGTCACATGCTTCATTTAAAGTCCCAACCTTCCTTCTAGCTATTCCCCTTGTTTTGTGATTTAGATTGGGATGGAAACACACGACCTTACCAGGTCATGGTTTCACACAAAGTCCCCAGGGATGGAAATGGGTGACCTTACCAGGTCATGATTTCCTCAAAGTCCCTAAAAACCCCCTCCTTTTCTTGTATATATGCACAGGGATGGAAGCATGTGCCATTGCTCTATTTAGCTCCAATTCATTATCCATACTGCCCTTAATGACCTTTGTGATACCTCCCCTGTTTTTTATTAGTTTATCCTTCCAACCAACTTCACTTATTCTCATCCGTTTTATTTTTTCATATTTTTTCATATTTTTTCATATCTAATGTCATCTCACACATACTGAGGTTAAACTCCATGGGGCTGTGCCGCTGGTGGTGTGTGCTGGTGGGACTGCCTTGCCATCTGGTCTTGTCCCCCTCCGGGAGCCGCGACGCACCTTGCGGGTCTCCTTCCTCCTCCAGGTATTCCTCTGGGGGGATGGACGCCGGTCTACTGTGCGTCGACGTCACGCACCACACTGTGCTTGCGGCGTCCTGTCTTGGCGCCGTCATGCGCAGTTGCTGTATCCACACTCGTGGGCTATTGGGGAGGTATCTGTGCCGCTTTGCCGGACAGCTGTCCGACTTGCGGTGCTCCTCCCCCCGCTACACGGCATGACGTTGGTGGGCGGCCCCGCGGCGGTGTTATATGGACGCTCTCCGGGGCGGCCTGGGCATTCGAGGCTCTCCACACACCCGACCTCACACTATTTGGGGACTCTCCCCCCTCTGGGGGCCCCAATCTTCCTTTTCAGGTACACCCACCACTCCCTTCTTGGCTGGTCACTGCACTGGTTGTCTTTGACTTTTCCTCACGCCCTACCCACTCCTTACCTTCCATCCGGTGTTGCCTCCCCACCTATGTCCTCATTGGTTCTCTTCTACTTCTCACATTATGCCTGCGGGGTTCCTTCCCTTTCTCCTCTCCCCCAACATTGTCTTCACTCACCCTCACTATCTTTCACCTTCCTAGGTACCCTCGGTCCCCATGCCTGCCCTGGTTGGCGCCTGCTTTCATCCATGCGGGGCTCCCCGCCTCGGCTCCCGGTTGGGCTTAACCTGGATGGCTTGCGGGGTCCCGCCGCCTATCTATCAGTGCCTAGTCTCATAGTGAGTATATATTTTTATACCAGCAGCTGGGGCCTTACACCACGCCCCCCCCCACTATTTTTGCTTTTTTGTTTTTTATTTGTATTTTTCTTTCGCTTATTTTATCCCTATATATTTCTAGATTTACACGTGCTTGCTCCTGACGAGTGGCATGGAAGCCACGAAACGCGTTGAGCCATCAATTGCCGTGTTCTACTGTCCTATCAGTCTCCATCAGCTTTATCATATCTTAACTCCCCCCACAGGTCCAACGAGGCCTTAGGTCCAGCAGGCACTATTGTTTTTAATATTTATGTTACCCAAAATTGTTTGTGGTGCACTAGGGAATTTGTGAATGTGGTATCCTGAGTCATCATTATTCAACTTTTTTAACGTTGTACCTTGTTACCTATCTATTAATTGTACGAACATTACAATGTATGTTATATTTCATCTAATTATATGTTTTTACCTATTTATAAATGATAGAATAATCCTCTTGGTGAATGTGTATATTCCCCCTCCATATAAAGACGACGTTTTAAAAAAGGTTTTTGAAAAAATGGCACAACTGCCTGATGTTCCAACAGTGATAATTGGGGACTTTAATAATGTACTAAATGAAGAGTTGGACAGGCAAAGTAACAAAAAGAGTAATGGGAGGGGAAAGGTCACAAGATGGGCCAGCCAGATACAAGAGATGGGTCTACCAGATATATGGAGAGTAAGATTCCCGGTTAGTAAAGAATACTCATGCTATTCAAGTACTTATGGATCACTATCCAGAATTGACATGGCCTTGGGAAATGGTCATTTTCTCCCATTAGTAAAAATAATTCAGTACGAAGCACGGGGAATCTCTGATCACTCTCCATTAACTGTGACTTTGGAGTGGACAGAACACCTGATTCGGCCAATGTGGAAAGTCAATCCACAGTGGCTATCCTTGATCCCAGAGAGTAGTCAAATAAAACAACTGCTAATGGGCTTTTTTGGAGATAATAAGGGCTCAAGTTCCGCGATGATGGTGTGGGATACAATGAAAGCATACCTTAGAGGCCTAATAATTAAAGAAATATCTAAAATTAAATTAGCCACAAGACAGCGGGAGGAAGAGTTAACCCAGAGAGTTAAGCAAACAGAACAAGAATACACATCAGATCCCAATAGGGAGAAATTTGGAGCATGGCAGGACGTGCAGAATCTATATAAAAATCTGGTCTTAACCAAGGCAGAGAATAATAGATTCTTGCAGAACCAAAAGCACTATGAAATGGGGGAACAGGTGGGTCATATGTTAGCAATGATAACACGGAACCAGGAAGGCCCATCCACTATAGCTGCTATTGAAGACAGAAAGGGGACAGTAAAGTATGATACAGAGGGCATCCAAAAGATATTTGTAGATTTCTATTCACAGTTGTATGAATCTGAAAACTTAAATGTAAAGGAAAAGACTGAACAATTCTTAGATAATCTAACTATGCCCAAGCTGACCTCAATAGAAAGGGAATCCTTGGATATTCCTATAACAATGGCAGAGCTGGAGGAAGCGGTGGGACAAATTCAAAACAACAAAGCTCCAGGGATGGATGGACTCCCCGTGGAGATATATAAACTATACGGTCAGGTCCTGATCCCAGAACTCCTCGAAGTACTCAATGAAGCATATGTCACACGGGAACTCCCTAAATCGATGATGGAAACAATAATAATCATAATTCTAAAACCGGATAAAGATCCACTAAAGCCCGGTTCTTATCGCCCAATATCTCTCCTTACATCTGATGTTAAAATACTAGCTAAGGTCTTGGCAAATAGGTTATCCAGACATATTGATACTTTGATCCATAGGGACCAAACAGGTTTCATCCCCTCCAGATCAGCAGCAACAAATATTCGCAGGCTCTTTTTGAATCTGCAATTGCCAATGGACAACGGGGGAGCTAGTGCCATTCTGTCATTGGATGCCCAGAAGGCATTTGACATGGTAGAATGGGAGTATCTATGTATGGTATTGATTGCCTTTGGTATAGGTCCAGGCTTTATAACCTGGCTAAAATTATTATATAAAGACCCTAGGGCAAGGCTGCGTATCAATGACACTATGTCACCAGCTTTCCCGTTATCCCGGGGAACTAGACAAGGCTGCCCTCTATCCCCGTTGCTGTTTGCATTGGCGGTGGAACCATTGGCCGCCGCAGTTAGACAGTCTTCGGGGATAGATGGATTCCGACGTGCAGGAAGAGAGGACAAAATATCCTTATATGCAGATGATGCCTTAATCTTTCTGAGCGACCCCACAAAATCCTTAGAGGAACTCATGGCACTTGTATCTGCATTTGGACAGTTTTCTGGGTTTCGCATCAACTGGGAGAAGTCGGTATTGATGCCACTATATAAAGCCAAAATTTCATTACCAGACTGTGCAAAACAAATTCAAACAAAACATAAAATTAAGTATTTAGGGATCCAGGTAACTCGAAAAGTGGGGGACTATGTGGACCTTAACCTTAGACCACTATTGACTAGGCTTAAAGATAAATGTCGGACCTGGTACAAACTCCCACTAACTGTGATTGGCAGAGCCAATCTTATAAAGATGATTTGGGCCCCACAATTATTGTACATTTTTCATAATTGCCCGATGTGGATAGCCGCATTTTGGTTTAAAAGGCTAGAATCGCTCTTTTGCGAACTCATTTGGAAGAAAAAATATGCACGTATTAAATTAACAACCTTAATGCTGGCTAAAGATGAGGGGGGACTCTCTATCCCACATCCAAAAAATTATTTTTTGGCTTCACAAACCCAGCAATTTTTTGGCTGGACAGAGGTAGATGAGAATGATCCCATACAGGGGTTATTACTTCCACTGGGTAAGGGATATTCACTGATGTCCCTACTAGAGACAAAAACCTTTCAAAAAGATAAGAAATTCATGACAGGTGAGCTATTCAGTAAGGTATGGCTAGCAATAAAAAAGATTACTAACATTACAGGTCATACTTCCTATACACCAATATGGAATAACGCAAATTATGAGGAAGTGCAGAGATTGGAGGGATTTGGGCTTTGGCAAACTCAGGGGCTGAGATATGTGGAACAACTGTTTTGGAACGATAAGATAAAATCATTTGCGCAAATATCTGAGGAATTCGGGATTCCAAGACAGAGGTTCTTTCAGTATCTCCAGCTTAGACATGCTTTTCATGTCCAGGCCCGTACATCTGTATTTAAGCTTAATGTCTCTAAAATAACAATATTGTTGAAGAAAAGGGATCAAAAGAAGGGACTTATCTCTGAAATATATGAGATATTGCAGTGTAAATTTAAGGAAACGGTAGTGGTGCCGGCCAGGGCGCAGTGGGAACGAGACCTGGGAGCACTGACTGACGCTCAGTGGTCGGAGGGCTTGTCTGCGATCCCAAAGGTATCTCTGTCAGCTACTCAAAAATTAACACAACTTTTTATTACACATAGATCATACTATACCCCCGAAAAACTATTTAAATGGAAACGCAGGGAATCCCCCTTATGCCCCCGATGCAGTGGTGCACCGGCTAATCTAATACACATGTTGTGGAATTGCCCCAAACTCCATCGTTACTGGCAGGATATAATTAAAAACATAAATAGCGCATTGGGTATAGAAATTTCACTAGATCCAAATTTATGTTTATTAAATATAGTGGAGGAAGCAAATATTTCAAAACATACCCATACCGCAATGACGAGAGGCTTGTTTCAGGCACGAAAGCTAATTGCTCAGAAGTGGATATCTATATACCCCCCAACGGTCGAAGAATGGAGAACACAAATAAAAGAAACCATAATAAAGGAGGAATTTATTTATACACATAGAGGGAGCCAAGATAAATTTGACGCTATCTGGAAAAGCTGGGTAGAGGCCTGGGACAATGAAAATAAAAGATGAATCAATATGGGAGAGGGACAATGTTGGGTCTGGGTAGAGGATGGGAGGACGGGGGGGGGGGGGGCTTTTGGGGTCGCGGGGGGGGGGGGGAGATACAGCAGGTGGGAGGAAATCTATTTTTGTTGTCGCTGAGTTTTGCCCCTTCTTTTTTTTTTTTTTTTTTTTTATCTTATTTATTTATTTATTTATTTTTTTGGGGGCGGGTGAATGTTAGAAGCAAGATTATGTATCTGGAATAAAATGTATGGAGAAATGTATAACTTGTACTGCTATGAAAAGAATAAAAAAAGTACTGAATAAAAAAAATTATATGTTTTTACCTATTTAATTATGCATGTATTGTTTGACTGTATGTACTCTACGGTTTCAACGTGTATGCTTGAATATTATGTCAATAAATTCCTCTATGTTCATCCTATTACCCTCTTGCTGTCACATGCTTCATTTAAAGTCCCAACCTTCCTTCTAGCTATTCCCCTTGTTTTGTGATTTAGATTGGGATGGAAACACACGACCTTACCAGGTCATGGTTTCACACAAAGTCCCCAGGGATGGAAATGGGTGACCTTACCAGGTCATGATTTCCTCAAAGTCCCTAAAAACCCCCTCCTTTTCTTGTATATACCCCTGCAGATTTTGTAAGTTTGCCCACTTACAAATGAAGGGTCTATCATTTTTATCATAGGTGTAATTTAAATGATAGAGACAGAATATCAACTAAAAATCCAGAAAAAACACATAATAAAAATGTTATAAATTGAGTTGCAGTTCAGTGAGTAAAATAAGTATTTGATCCCCAAGCAAAACATGACTTAGTACTTGGTGGAGAAACCCTTGTTGGCAAACACAGAGGTAAGACGTTTCTTGTAGTTAGTATCCAGGTATGCCACACATCTCAGGAGAAATTTTAAGCACTCTTTTTTACAGATCTTCTCTAAATCCTTAAGGTTTCTTGGCTGTCACGTGGCAACTCGAAGTTTCAGCTCCCTCCATAAATTTTATATAGGATTAAGGTCTGGAGACTGGCTAGGCCACTCCATGACTTTAAAGTGATTGTAAAGCTTCGTGTTTTATTTTTTTTAAATAACAAACATATCATACTTACCTCCATTGTGCAGCTCGTTTTGCACAGAGTGGCCCCAATCATCCTCTCCTGGGGTCCCTTGGCAGCTTTCGCAGCTCCTCCTCGCATCAGATAACCCCCTAGGAGAAGCGCTCTCCTTGGGGGTTACCTTGCGGGCGCGCTCCTGAGTCCAGCATTTGCGTTTATAGACACGAATGCCGGACTTGGCCCTGGCCCCCGGCGCCTACATCATTGGATTTGATTGATAGCAGCGGGAGCCAATGGCTGCGCTGCTATTAATCTATCCAATCAAGAGCCGGGACCCCATGCAGAGAGGGAGAGTGTGTCTTCGCCAAGGGGATGAAGGGGCTCAGGTAAGTAAAATGGGGGGCTGGGGGGCCGGTCACTGCCAGAAGTTTTTTCACCTTAATGCATAGGGTGCATTAAGATGAAAAAACACGAGGGTTTACAACCCCTTTAATGTGATTCTTCTTAAGCCACTCCTTTGTTGCCTTGGCGGTATGTTTTGGGTTATTGTCATGCTGAAAGACCCATCCACTACCCATTGTTGTGTTCTGGCTGAGGGAAAATAGGTTCTCATCCAAGATTTTACTATACATGACCCCATTCACTGGCCTCTCAATGCGATAAAGTCAGTCTGTACCTTTAGCAGAGAAACAGCCCTAAAGCATCATGTTTCCACCTCTGTGCTTGACTGTAGGGATGGTGTTCTTAGGGTCATAGTCAGCATTTTTCTTCCTCCAAACATGGCAAGTCTCCCTCCTCAAGAAGGCACATGTACAGTCAGGCCAGTGAACATCTAAATGATTCAGAGAAGGATTGAGAGAGAGTGCTGTGGTCAGATGAGACCAAAATTGAGCTCTATAGCATTAACTTGACTCGCCGTGTTTGGAGGAAGAAAAATGCTGACTATGACCCTAAAACACCATCCCTACAATCAAGCACTGAGGTGGAAGCATGATGCTTTAGGGCTGTTTCTCTGCTAAAGGTACAGTCCAACCAATGAGGGGCCATATATAGTAAAATTTTGGATGAGAATCTTCTTCCCTCAGCCAGAACACTGAAGATGGGTCATGGATGGTCTTCCAGCATGACAATGAACCAAAACATGCCACCAAGGCAACACAGGAGTGGCTCAGGAAGAAGCACATTAAGGTCATGGAGTGGCCTAGTCAGTCTCCAGACCTTAATAATATAGAAAATGTATGGAAACAGCTGAAACTTCGAGTTGCCAAAAGACAGCCAAGGAACCTTAAAGTGATACTAAAGTCTTGTTTTTTGTAATTAAAAATAACAAACATGTCATACTTACCTGCTCTATGCAGTGGATTTGCACAGAGCAGAATGGATCCTCTTCTTCTCCAGTCCCTCTTCAGTGCTCCTGGCCCCTCCCTCCTGTTGAGTGCCCCCACAGCAAATAGCTTGCTATGGGGACACCTGAGCCGAGCCACAGCTCCCTGTGTCCATTCAGACATGGAGCCGCGGACCCACTCCCTTTCTCTCCTCATTGGCTGACTGACTTTGGTTGACAGCAGTGGGAGCCAATGACACCCTACTGCTGTCTTAGCCAATAAGGAGGGGAGTCTCGGGCAGCTGAGACACTCCTACAACATTGCTGGATCTAGATGGACCTCAGGTAAGTATTAGGGGGGCTGAGGGGGGCTCCTGCACACAGAAGGTTTTTTATCTTAATGCATAAAATGCATTAAGATAAAAAAAAAAACCTTCTGCCTTTACAACCCCTTTAAGGAATTAGAGAAGATCTGTAAAGAAGAGTGGACTAAAATCCCTCCTGAGATGTGAACAAACCTGGTCACCAACTACAAGAAACGTCTTACCACTGTACTTGCCAACAAGGGTTTCTCCACCAAGTACTAAGTCATGTTTTGCTTGGGGATCAAATACTTATTTAACTCACTGAAATGCAACTTAATTTATAGCATTTGTTTTAGGTTTCTTCAGGATTTTTGGTTGATATTCTGTCTCTATCATTTAACCACTTCACCCCCGGAAGAATTTGCCTCCTTCCTGACCAGCCCATTTTTTGCGATACGGCACTGCGTCACTTTAACTGACAATTGCGCGGTCGTGCGACGTGGTACCCAAACAAAATGTATATCCTTTTTTCCCCACAAATAGAGCTTTCTTCTGGTGGTATTTGATCACTGTGGTTTTTATTTTTTGCACTATAAACAAAAAAAGAGCGACAAATTTTGAAAAAAAAAAACACAATATTTTGTACTTTTTGCTATAATACATATCTAAAAAAAAAATTCTTCATCAGTTTAGGCCGATATATATTCTTCTACATATTTTTGGTAAAATAAATAAATAAATATAATAAGCATATATTGATTGGTTTGCGCAAAAGTTATAGCATCTACAAAATAGGGAATAGGTTTATGGCGTTTTTATAAATTTTTTTTTTTTACTAGTAATGGTGGAGATCTGCTGTTTTTAGCGGGACTGGGACATTACGGTGAACAGATCGGACACTTTTGATACTTTTTTGGGACCATTGACATTTATACAGTGATCAGTGCTATAGAAATGCACTGATTATTTACTGTGTAAATGTCACTGGCAGGGAAGGGGTTAACACTAGGGGGTGATCAAGGGGTTAAATGTGTTCCCTCAGTGTGTGCTCTAAATGTGGGGGGATGGGGCTGACTGGGGGAGAGGACCGATCGCTGTTCCTAAATACTAGGAACACAAGATCTGTGTCTACTACACTGATAGAACCGGGATTTGTGTGTTTACACACACATCCCCGTTCTGGCTCTGTCAGGAGCAATTGCAGATGCCCGGCGGACATCGCGGCCGCCGGGCATGCCTATCGGCTCTTAAGTGACGCGGCGGACGTGTGCCGCATCCCTCTATACCTCTTGAAGCGGCCGCCGTACAGCTACGGCAGTTCGCGCAGGGGGGCCAACCTGCCGCCATATAACGACGGTGGCTGGTCGGTAAAAGGTTAAAATACACCTATGATAAAAATTATAGACCCTTCATTTCTTTGTAAGTGGGAAAACTTACAAAATCTGCAGGGGAAAAAATTATTATTTTCCCCACTGTACACTGAGACTGGGTGGTTTGCCGGTGTCTGCTTCGGTGCTTCCTTTTGACATATCTTTTTATTGGCAGTCACATGTCTGCAATGTCTTTCAGCAACCGGTAGTGAAGTAGTCACGGATTGACTCTAGACAAGAATCATTGTCAGTCATTCACTTTAGGGCAAGACAGAGGGCAAATCAGCCTGTAATGAAACAGCCTAGCAACAAGACTGCAGGCATACAGTGGATCAGTACACACGGGATTTGTAGCCCCTGGTTTGAGTTGTCACTCCAAGTCGGGGAAAAATACTGGCAGTTTTTTTATTAGTTTACATGACAGATAAAAAAAATACATGGCATATGTGATTTGCCTGTTCCCAAGAACGCCAAAATTTGCTATTTAGTTTTTGGGCTTACATACACATTAAGTGACAAATGACTTGCTAATGGCATTAACTTGAAACACTATTTTGAGTGACGCAACAATCATTGGTACATTAATACATTAGTAATTTCATTATTTTTTCTGTTTCTAGCAAGGAATTTTCTGGTATTTGTATGTATAGAAAATACTCCAGCTTTCACTTGTGATATTTATCACGTATTAAAAAGGAAACTTTTTTTAAGTAAACAATGATTTTAATGAGCTTTAAATGTGAATACTCAATTTTTGTTTTACAAAAAAAAAAAATGTAATACATGAAAAATGATTCCCAGAGTACTGAGGGGTACTGAGGGATAACATAGCAGACATTGATTGAATTGTGGCTCTGATTGAATCCTGGACCTTTATAAAGAATTAGCCACTGCTGTGATGACTCCTTTCATCTAAACAATTAAAAATCTGAACTAGGGGAGTATACGAGTATAAATAAAGTAGACTAGTAGATTCCCACCTGCTGGCTCAAAAAAGGAGCAAAAAAAATTACTATGCAATACTTCTACATTTACCTGACTAAAAAGCTTCCCCACTCCATTACACTGAAAAGTGTTACAAAAGTATAAAAGCGATCTTATGGTCATATATGAAAAACTGTGGCATGCAATCTGGGCCTATTTCCTCTCATTTACACTAAGATCACATGTTCTTGAAGTCTGTTATGGATCAGTTGCCAGAATTCTAATCTCACCAATCTATGATCAATTATTAAAGTAGAACTAAAGGCAAACTATTTTTATTTTGGCTAGATTAATGAAGGGATCTAATCCCTGTCAGTTTTTTTTTCTCTATGTCCCATTGGGGAGATTTCCCATATCATAGTCAAACAGGAAGTGAGAGGAAATCTCCAAAGTGGGAATCTCAGAGTGTCACCAGGCTCATCGGAAGTACCATAATTGGAAGATTTCCCCTCTATTACAGTTCTGGTGTCAACCCAAAAATTGGGATTTTCTTTTACTTTCACTTTCGATGATATCTCTAAACAGGACAAATAGAGAGGGTGAATCTCCCTAATGGGGACTGTGAGAACTAGCATGACATGGTAGAGCTTTTAAGGACACCACCACTCGCTTTCCTTCTCTTTAAAGCAGAGGTCCACACAAATTTTTAAGATAACCTCCATCGCATTCTTGCATTGCATACAGTGTCAAATGGAATTTTTTATTTTTTTTTTTTTCAGAGAGGGTACCTGTATATCCGTGTTTTCTTGCTTGTTTCCGGTCTCAGACCCCTGCGGGTATGGGCGTCATATCCTGCAGCGCACTGTCTCATGGGATCTCTGTGTCATTATTCCCAGGAGTCAGTGCGGATGCCGCTGTTCCATTATGTCCACTTGCCCCCTTCTCTGCGTATCATTACTATAGGAGGAGTGTGGGGTGTAGCAAGATGGCGCAACGGAAGTGACGCCGTCTGTGTGTGTTTTCTGTGAGCTTCGTTGCCATCACAACGGGGCGCAAATTTCCTATGACGACGCCCGTTGTGATGGAAGTTTACGGCTTCCGTGCCGTACCAACTGAGCATGTGCGGAAACGAGCGGTGAATGCTGGTAGCTCAGCATTCACTGCATCCAGGAAGTTTATGCTTGTGGGCTTCACATGCCCACAAGCAAGGTGAAACCTGCCAGCAACACATTTTAAAAGTATGTTTTTCGTACGAAATCGGACATCGGGGGATAGATTATCCCAAACAAGTAAGTGTAACATTGACACTATATAAGGTTATTAACGTTTGAAAAAAAAAAAATAGAATTGTCGGTGGACCTTCACTTTAAGGGCTTTTTTTGCCCATATTTATTTTAAACAAAAGTTCCAGAAAAACAAAACATGAGATTCCCTCACAAGGGTATTTAGCATTCCTTTTCCATCCAAAAAAAACAAACGACATTTAGCCCTTATGGTTTGTATCTGCACCACTGCCGCTCTGGCCTTACACTCCAGGCCCTTGTCTGTCTTCTACAGACTGTTCACTCACCAGCTCTGTGTACACAGCTAGCAGCCCCTTGCTGCTTTGGCTCCCATCTCTCTCTTAGGTGAAGCCCTCCTGACTCCTGGGCAATGACCTCCTCTCTGCCGGGGTGGAGCCCAGAACCATGGTCAGGTCACAACTAATAGCCCGGTACACACCTGACCAATTAGTGTGCTAGTGGTTCTGAATACCTGGACCCAGGATTGGAGATTTCATCCCACCAGGATCATTTTGAAATTTCCAGGTACCAAAACAGACTTTACTGAACACTGTGGAAACAGATTCCTCTCCATAAAGCAAACCCCCTGGGGTCCCTCAACCTGCCTGGTTGAGAATTCGAGGTTACAATCTTCATTTAGACCCTGGCAGGGTAACGCTCTGCCACAGGACACAGACAGCATTAAAAACTTGACAGGTGTTCTAATCCCTCTCCACCCTATCCAAAACTAACCAAAAACGTTTTGCCTTTAGGTATACTTTAAGTTTTAGGGGCAACCCTTCAGTTTACATTGAATGACATTGAATGACATCCAAAATGATCTCAACCATTCTAGAGTGTATAAAAGAAAAGTATATGATCTGAGCCCTGATTCACGTTGGTACGATTTGACATGTGATTTGACATGTCAAATATATGTCAAATTGGTGGCAATTGCCGGCAATGGCACTGTCCTAATCAGTGAAACTCTGCATTTGCGGCAACGCACCGATTTCAAAAGGTAGTTTCTGTACTACTTTTTGTGATTTTGGGCTGCGATTTACATTGACATCTGTGCAGAAACCTGCACAGATGTCTCTGAAATCTTGGCCGAAATCGGGACTGACATGCGGGAGTGAAATCTCAGGCTTCATTCCCGCAGCTCGGTGTAAACCTGAGCTGAAGCATACATAGTGGCATGCCTCATCCCTAAATATACCGGGGATATTGAAAGTCTACACACCCCTGTTAAAATGTCAGGTTTCTGTGATGTAAAAAATGAGACAAAGATAAATCATTTCAGAACTTTTTCTATCTTTAATGTGACCTATAAACTGTACAACTCAAACAAACTGAAATCTTTTAGGTGGAAGGAAGTAAAAATAAAAAACTAAAATAATATGGTTGCATAAGTGTGCATAATGCCGCGTACACACGGTCGGACTTTCCGGCATACTTGGTCCGGCGGACCAGAGTGTGCCGGACAATCCGCCCGTGTGTAGGCGCCGGCAGACTTTTCCGGCGGACTTTTTCCCAAAAGCCCGCCGGACCTAGATTTGAAAAAAGTTTTAAATCTTTCCGCCGGACTCAGTTTCGGGCGGAAAGTCCGCTCGTGTGTGTGCTGGTCCGACGGAAAGCACGCTCGTGTGTATGCTGGTCCGACGGACCAGATACGACACGAGGGCAGGGTATTGCATCTCGCGCTCGCTGCAATAGGAAAAACAAATTTTCCTATTGCGGCGAGCGCGGGTCATACCAGGCCCTTAGGTCTGGTATGGATTATAAAGGGAACCCCCTACGCCGAAAAAACGGCGTGGGGTCCCCCCTAAAATCCATACCAGACCCCGATCCGAGCACGCAGCCTGGCCGGTCAGGAAAGGGGGTGGGGACGAGCGAGCGCCCCCCCCTCCTGAACCGTACCAGGCCGCATGCCCTCAACAAGGGGGGTGGGTGCTTTGGGGGAGGGGGGCGCCCTGCGGGGCCCCCCACCCCAAAGCACCTTGTCCCCATGTTGATGAGGACAAGGGCCTCTTCCCGACAACCCTGGCCGTTGGTTGTCGGGGTCTGCGGGCGGGGGCTTATCGGAATCTGGGAGCCCCCTTTAATAAGGGGGCCCCCAGATCCCGGCCCCCCACCCTATGTGAATGAGTATGGGGTACATGTTTTAGGGGGCGTGGTCAACATCACCCAGTGACCACGCCCCCTTAAAACGTCACAGTCCCAGCATGCCCAGGGACTGTGACATCAAAAGGGGGCGGGGTCTCCGCCTATATAAGTCACAACGCAGCCCTCGGAGAGCAGTCCAGCCGGAGAGAGCGTCGTGTCAACATCTGGAGAAGAGAAGAGAAGAAGCCCAGAAGCCCAGGAGTCCGGACCTCTGCTGGCAAGAGAGCTACCTGAAGACAGCAGAGGAGCCGGCCGAAGAACTGGAACACCGGGAGAAGAACCAACCGGACGCCGGGAGAAGATGAAGCGCAGGGACCCCCGAAGCCGGAAGAAGACCCCCGAAGCCGGAGGAAGATCTCCCCCCCCGGAGCTGTTTAATAAAATATTTTAAAAACCTGTGTAGTGTGTTTTATTACACTTTTTCCCTAGGTGAATGGGTAGGGGTACCATGTACCCCATACTCATTCACATAGGGTGGGGGGCCGGGATCTGGGGGCCCCCTTATTAAAGGGGGCTCCCAGATTCCGATAAGCCCCCGCCCGCAGACCCCGACAACCAACGGCCAGGGTTGTCGGGAAGAGGCCCTTGTCCTCATCAACATGGGGACAAGGTGCTTTGGGGTGGGGGGCCCCGCAGGGCGCCCCCCTCCCCCAAAGCACCCACCCCCCATGTTGAGGGCATGCGGCCTGGTACGGTTCAGGAGGGGGGGCCCCCCATGTTGAGGGCATGCGGCCTGGTACGGTTCAGGAGGGGGGGGGGGGGGGGGCGCTCGCTCGTCCCCACCCCCTTTCCTGACCGGCCAGGCTGCGTGCTCGGATCGGGGTCTGGTATGGATTTTAGGGGGGACCCCACGCCGTTTTTTCGGCGTAGGGGGTTCCCTTTATAATCCATACCAGACCTAAGGGTCTGGTATGCCCCGCGACGGGGCCCGCAAGGTGTC
Source organism: Aquarana catesbeiana (assembly GCF_042186555.1). Classification (NCBI taxonomy): domain Eukaryota; kingdom Metazoa; phylum Chordata; class Amphibia; order Anura; family Ranidae; genus Aquarana; species Aquarana catesbeiana. The sequence continues at coordinate 107,053,027 of NC_133325.1, read as the reverse complement.
AATCTCGCCGATAAAAGTGGCAAGATTGACATCCTTTTCTAGTCCCGTCGCACCTGAGTCATGTTCAAAATGAACGGACTTGTCCGTGTGTGGGCAAGTCCGTTCATTCTGAAAGTCCGCCGTAACTCCGGCGAAAGTCCGTCGGAAAGACGGGCGGACTTAGCCCGCCGGAAAGTCCGGTCGTGTGTGGGCAAGTCCGTCCGTTTTAAAGTCCGGCGCACCTGGCGGACAAAGTCCGTCGGAAAGTGTGCCGGTCCAAGTAGGATAGAAAGTCCGACCGTGTGTACGCGGCATAAGTACACCCTTAAACTAATACTTTGTTGAAGCACCTTTTGATTTTATTACAGCACTCAGTCTTTTTTGGGTATGAGTCTTTTAGCATGGCACATCTTGACTTGGCAATATTTGCCCACCTTTCTTTGCAAAAACACTCCATATCTGTCAGATTGCGAGGGCATCTCCTGTGCACAGCCCTCTTCAGATCACCCCACAGATTTCCAATGGGATTGAGGTCTAGGCTCTGGCTGGGCCATTTTAAAACTTTAATCTTCTTCTGGTAAAGCCATTCCTTTGTTGATTTGAATGTATGCTTTGGGTTGTTGTCATGCTGAAAAAATGAAGTTCCTCTTCATGTTCAGCTTTCTAGCAGAAGCCTGAAGGTTTTGTGCCAATATTGGCTGGTATTTGGAACTGTTCATAATTCCCTCTACCTTGACTAAGGCCCCTGTTCCAGCTGAAGAAAAACAGCCCCAAAGCATGATGCTGCCACCACCACCATGCTTTACTGTGGGTATGGTGTTGTTTTGGTGATGTGCAGTGTTGTTTTTGCACCAAACATACCTTTTGGAATTATGGCCAAAAAGTTCAACCTTGGTTTCATCAGACCATAACACATTTTCCCACATGCTTTTGGAAGACTTCAGATGTGTTTTTGCAATATTTAGCCGGGTTTGGATGTTTTTCTTTGTAAGAAAAGGCTTCCGTCTTGTCACTCTACCCCATAGCCCAGACATATGAAGAATACGGGAGATTGTTGTCACATGTACCACACAGCCAGTACTTGCCAGACATTCCTGCAGCTCCTTGCTGTAGGCCTCCTGGCAGTCTCCTTGACCAGGACTGTCTTCACTGTGTTCCATGTTATATCTAATGCCTTGGAAATTATTTTGTACCCTTCTCCTGACTGATACCTTTTAACAATAAGATCCTCTGATGCTTTGGAAGCGCTCTCCAATGCTGACGACGGTCTCACTGCTATTGTGTGCTGGCACTTTACATGCGATCCTGTGTAGTGCATTTGGAATTTTTAATAAACGTTTTTGGCTCTCTGCACTATTAGAGTCCCCCTTTTTTCTCTTCTTTGGTTTATCCTTGCTGGATTACTGGCCACTTGAGTTTTCCTGGAACCAATGGTTTTCCCCTGAGTGTCTCCTGCTACTGCTGGGAAGCTAACATCAAAGGTGATCAGAGGAACATCGGTTGCGGTTCCAACAGGATATCAACGGTGACCTGCTGTGCCTGTTTTGACCCCCCTGAATAAGGGCGGTCGCAGGCTTTCCGGTAAGCCTTCATTTTCTCCGGTGGTGGGCAGCACTATCGATTGGATCATTGGATTGTGATTCAGCACTTAATATATTTTTTGGACTATTTTTCACAAAATTTTTTTCACATTTTTTTCACTATTTATCTGTTATTATTGCTTGGTCTATATCTCAAGCCTTTGAGCACATTTTTTATTGATGAGAGTCTATACACTGGTGGCTCATTACTGTTATGGATTGTTCATAGTACTTTACATTTTTTTGTTGTCAATCATTTTTATTATTATTATTATCACTATTTGTTATTTCTATTCACTTAGATCTATGTCCAGCACTACACTGATTTTTATCTATTCAATCTTTGCCTTGTATCGGGGTGTTAGCTTGTATAGTGTTTAGCAGCAGGACTCATATCATGGTTATTTTGTTCATTAATATTTTTTCACTGTTTATGCACCTAGCGCAGTTCTTTATTTATTTTTAGGTCACTTAATGAGAAACAAATTGTGAAAAATTATAATTTATTGCACATTCCATTCCATTAAATCAATTTCAAATATAGTACAGACATATACAGTGTATACAGTATCTCACAAAGTGAGTACAGCCCTCATATTTTTGTAAATATTTTATTCTATCTTTTCATGTGACAATACTGAAGAAATGACACTTTACTACAATGTAAAGTAGTGAGTGTACAGCTTGTATAACAGTGTAAATTTGCTGTCCCCTCAAAATAACTCAACACAGCCATTAATGTCTAAGCCGCTGGCAACAAAAGTGAGTACACCCCAATGTCCAAATTGGGCCCAATTAGCTATTTTCCCTCCCTGGTGTCACAAGACTCGTTAGTGTTACAAGGTCTCAGGTGTGAATGGGGAGCAGGTGTGCTAAATTCGGTGTTATCACTCTCACTCTCTCATACTGGTCACTGGTTTAACATGGCACCTTATGGCAAAGAAATCTCTGAGGATCTGAAAAAAATAATTGTTACTCTACATAAAGATGGCCTAGGCTATAAGAAGATTGCCAAGACCCTGAAACTGAGCTGCAGCAGGGTGGCCATACAGCAATTTAACAGGACAGGTTCCACTCAGAACAGGCCTCGCCATAGTCGACAAAAGAAGTTGAGTGCATGTGTTCAGCGTCATATCCAGGAGTTGTCTTTGGGAAATAGACGTATGGGTGCTGCCAGCATTGCTGCAGAGGTTGAAGGGGTGGGGGGTCAGCCTGTCAGTGCTCATACTCCGCACACTGCATCAAATTAGTCTGCATGGCTGTCAGCCCAGAAGGAAGCCTCTTCTAAAGATGATGCAGACAAAGGACGTGAATTACTGGAACCATGTCCTGTGGTCTGATGAGACCAAGATAAACTTATTTAGTTCAGATGGTGTCAAGCGCGTGTGGCAGCAACCAGGTTTGGAGTACAAAGACAAGTGTGTCTTGCTTACAGTCAAGCATGGTGGTGGGAGTGTCATGGTCTGGGGCTGCATGAGTGCTGCCGGCACTGGGGAGCTACAGTTCACTGAGGGAACCATGAATGCCAACATGTACTGTGACATACTGAAGCAGAGTATGATCCCCTCCCCTCGGAGACTGGGCCGCAGGGCAGTATTCCAACATGATAACATTCCCAAACACACCTCTAAGACGACCATTGCCTTGCTAAACTATCTGAGGGTAAATGTGATTGACTGGCCAAGCATGTCTCCAGATCTAAACCCTACTGAGCATCTGTGGGGCATCCTCAAGCAAAGGTGGAGGAGAGCAAAGTCTCTAACATCCACCATCTCCCTAATGTCGTCATGGAGGAGTGGAAGAGGACTTCAGTGGCAATCTGTGAAGCTCTGGTATAGCAGAGCAGTGCTGGAAAATAATGGTTGCCACACAAAATATTTGGGCCCAATTTGGCTATTTTCACTTGGGGGTGTGCTCACTTTTGTTGGCAGTGGTTTAGACATTAATGGCTGTGTTGAGTTATTTTGAGGGGACAACAAATTTACACTGTTATACAAGCTGTACACTCACTACTTTACATTGTAGCAAAGTGTCATTTCTTCAGTGTTGTCATATGAAAAGATATAATAAAATATTATATATATATATAGAGCTAACATAAAGACATTCATATAGTACATGAATTCATACTGTAATGATATAGGTAATATTTCATAAAAAGGTACATAATAAATCTCTGAATATAGTAAATATATCTTGGCATCTCTGGGGCTTTACATGTTTCGTGGATCCCTGTCCACTCATCAGGAGCTTGAAGCAAAAAGATATGTATGAATATATAAATGTAAATTTATGTTAAAATGCAACAATATCATATATGTTCAGGGGGGCATAATCAATTACTCCCCACAAAAAAGAGGGGTTTCAAAAAGATGGCCTTATTACTCCAAATGTAAACCCAGCATCTAAGAGGAGAATGAAGGTGGCAAGACAAAACGTCTATCCCGGTACTGTGGCGGGAAAGAACCACCCGGACCAAAGGGGGGGGCAGCCAAGGGCAAACCAGGACATCAAGGTGCAACTCCAATGTGCAGTGTTTAAAATTGAAACATGGAATATCAACAGGGTGTCTTATACCACAGAGGCGTTTTGATACATGTGATATGCTGTATGCAAAGTTGTCACTGTCACTTTTGAGATGTCATCTTGTTAGTAAATACCCTTTAACTTGCATTTTCAGGCATTTAGATGGCCTGACAATACATTTTAATTTGTGAACCATTAAGGAACTTTTAGTTAATCCCTTAAGGATTTTTAATGTAGGAGATGTCTAATAATAAAAAAAAACATTAACGTGGTTTCTAGAATGTTTTCTTTCATTCAGCTCCTCTCCCCCTGCTGCTGCCCCTCCTGCAATTACTGGCAATTACCAACTGTCAAAATGACAGCCAGGAAGTACTATGTATTACACAGCAAGAGTGTAATTCATCAATGGTATACATTTTAATATGCACATGCTAAAGAAACCTTACAAGTAAAACAATTTAATTAAAGATAAATTGTATACCTAGTTAACCCCTTATTAACCCTTAGTTAAAACCTAATCAGCTATCAGTCCTAATTAACTCCTCCCTTCCCTTCTCTACTTAGAAGTCATTTTTCTGCAGTTTTTTTTACTATTAGTGTTTTACCGCCAAGAATTGCTATGTATTACTCAACAGGGGTGTGTAATAGATCAATGGTGTGAACTTGAATCTGCTATATAAAAAGCAGTAAAAGAAACCTTACAAGTAAAATAAACATTTTTTATTAAATATAGATTATATTCCTATTTAACCCCTTTATTAACCATTAGTTAACTCTTCTCAGTCTAACTCCTTCCTCCACATCTCCCCTATTATTTTTTTTACCAACTTTTCCTATTTCCTTTTCTAACATTAGTGTTTACATTTTTATATTGTTTTGTTTTATTTTGTTATTGTTTAATTTGTTTTTTTAATTTTTTTTCAGTGTTGCACAAAAAAAATGCCCAACATTGAAAAGTAAAGTTTTTTTCATGTGCAAATAACTTTGCAATGCTCAGTACCAAAAACATCATTATTTTATAATTTTAAATGGGAACAATTTATAGCATAAAATGTATACTTTGTAAATGTTTTCTTTCATACATTTTTTTATGGATTACGTAGAAAATAAACAAAATATAAAAGACAACATTGCCAAAAGAAAGCTTAGATTGTACTCCTCATGCTTATCCTAATCACTTCAGCTCTCACGTCTGTATACCCTCTATGGAACCAGAGCAATTTTTACTATGGGCATGTCTTAAGATTGGTAATACGTATTTTGTTTTTTTAAGGTTCAACAATACTTTCTTTTGATTATATTGTCTTCCAAATTTATTTAACTTTTTATCCATAGACACAAAATGTAACAAAATTAAAACAAAATGTAATGTTTGTTTTTTTTAACTAAAAAAAATAGACTTTAGTATCACTTTAAAATCAATGACATCCATTGAGCACCTGCGTAAAAATTATGACAGTTCCTGGACACATTTTGGTTATTTATGCTATACTTATTTTGACCCCCAAAAAATGACCATACATGGACAAATGGAAACTGTACCTAGAAAATACAAAGTTACATAGTTCATCTGGTTGAATAAAGACACAAGTCTATCCAGTTCAACCAAAAAAAAACCCATACTATCCCATATACACAATCCTTCACCCACAGTCAATCCAGAGGATGGCAAAAAAACCCAGCAAAGCATGATCCAATTTGCTACAGCAGGGGAAAAAATTCCTTCCTGATCTGCTGAGAGGCAATTGGATTTTCTAAATTCAGTTCCCTTTAATCTTTCCTCATAACTGAGTTCCTCCATGCCTCTTATCAGTTTGGTTGCCCTTCTCTGCACTTTCTCCAGTTCCCTCGATATCCTTTTTGAGAACTGGTGCCCAAAACTGAACTGCATATTCCAGACAAGGTCTTACTAATGATTTGTACAGGGGCAAAATGATATCTCTCTCTCTGGAGCCCATATCTCTCTTAATACAAGAAAGGACTGATGCATGCATATTCTTAGCCCCCAAGTGCATAACTTTACATTTATCAACATTAAACCTCATTTTCCACAGAGTTGCCCAATTAAGCAATGCATTGAGGTTGGCTTGTAAGTTGGAGACATCCTGTATGGACGTTATTTCACTGCATAGCTTGGTGTCACCTGCAAACACTGAAATGGTACTTTTAATCCCAGACCCTATATCATTTATAAAGATAATAAAAAGTAAGGGTCCCAACAATGAACCTTGGGGTACACCACTGATAACCTTAGACCATTCAGAGTAAGAATCATTAACCACTACTCTCTGAATTCTGTCTTTTAGTCAGTTTTCTATCCGTTTACAAATTGATCTTTTCAAGTCTGTAGACTTTACCTCACACATGAACCGTGTGTGGGGAACTGTGTCAAATGCTTTTGCAAAATCCAAGTTTACCACGTCCACAGCCACTACTTTGTCCAAGGTTTTACTTACCTCATAAAAAGAAATCAGGTTTGTTTGACAACTTCTGTCTTTCATGAATCCATGTTGTCTGTTGCTTAAAATATATTTTTACAGTAAGAACTCATCTATGTGGTATTTTATTAAACTTTCCAATATCTTCCCAACTATAGAAGTTAAACTAACAGGTCTATAGTTACTTGGTAAAGATTTTGATAGCTTTTTAAATATGGACACCACAAAATGAGATTGACTTGACTGAAGGACACAAAATAGCAATTTGTACATCAAAAACATACATAAATACTTCAATTATTGAAGCCAATTACAAAATATTATTGAGGTGGTTCCAACATGATTAGCTTTCTTTGTTCCAAAAACTCCCTGAAATGCTTTTTAGGTTGCGTAAAAGAAGGCACAGCATACCATATATGGTGGACAAGCCCAAAAAGCAAAAAGATTTTATATCAGAATATACAGTATAACTTCATATATTCCCTCACTCAAGTCACCCTCAAGAAATCTCTATTAAACACACTGCTAAACCTTCCAATTGAGGAGGCACCTGACTACACTAGAAAACTTCATATTTATAGCTACCAAAATAGCTATTACAAGATCCCAGAAATCCTTACCCATTTGAATTAGTTAATTCTAAACTCTCCTAGCTAATGATAAATGAAAAAGTGTCTGCTACCTTGAACAATAATGTAGCACTACCCCTGAAGGAGCCACTGTAGGTTAGGTTATTCTAGAGGCAGCCAGGCACACAGCAACAGTTTATCTGCTCTGGCTCAGTAATCATTTTAGGGGATTTTAGCATAGCCAGCACCCAGCACTATGTGAAGCTTGAAGAGTATCCGTGAGTGCCAGCCAGGGACCCAGCAGTGAGGCTGGGTGATGCTTGAGGAAGATACTGAGTGCTACAGTGAAAGAGCTCAGGGCATCCAGGGGCTAGTGGATCTGAAGTCTTGTGAAAGAGTCTGGGAGCTCGTTGAGTGAAGACCCACAGTGAGTGAGTGTGGGATAAAGAGAACTCTTTGTGTTGCAGATAGTTGAATACCTTTACCGTTAGTAACAGCTACAATATTGTTGCCATAGGAGACAGTTGTCCTACCTATACAGAAGTGTTGTCAGGCTGTAGGCCTTCACCTGTATAGCTGTCTACCTATAGAAGTCTTGGAGTCTGCTAATTATCTTTGCATCTACCTGAGGGTGTCCTGGCCCTAACCCTCTCTCCCAGAGTTTTGTTTAAGAGACAATAAATCTCTTTCTGCATTCTAAAAGTGTCTGGTGCCCACCTGTTCATCTTGCATTACACTTACCATGCCTTGTAACCCACTCTACACTGAAGGATATCAGCTGTCCCTAACTCTGGAGGTAACTATTAGGCCCAAAGAGGCCTGGGACTTTGCTACATATATGTATGTGTGTATTATGTGTAGCACTAACTCACGTTGGAGCTGCTGGTTTAAGCGGGTCTGTTACCTTCACTTTGCTTCCCTCTGTTTCACCGGCACCGGGTCTAGGGGTTCCGTTGAGTTTACTTCTGGACGACACACGCACCAACACTGGAGTACGTTTTCAATGCTCTATTAAACAGACAAACTTTAGGAAGTAGCAGGAAAGAGGCGGAAAAGGAAACTTTCAGGAGAAACTCAAATATCTTCTTATAGAATCTTAGCGACAAATATCCCTGTAGAATTCAGATAATTATGTGGAATGCGCTCCCCTTGTGGGACACACTCCTTTCTCGTCTGGATAGGCCTCTCTCACTGGTCTAGCAGCCAGTACGCAGCACAAATCAAAAGTCTCTGCCACAGACTCGTTTGGGGGGCTAAATCCGTACGATCCTCTGCCACAGGATGTATCAGATTTTCTGCAGTGAAAGCCAGTCACAGTGCTTGAACCTTTAAGCCGAACCGGCAACACTATGCTGTATAGTTACTTCTTTTGGATACGTCCTTAAACCGAGTCACCAGGCCCCTCTATAGACCAACTCACCGCGTGATCTCTCCAAGACGGGTCCTCCCCTGGGATCTCCTTGGCTGTCCAGCTTCGTCACACAAGACCGACAGCTTAGGACCATTCCTTGGCCGCGGTGGTAGGCCCCAGACAGGCCTCTGGACCCACCCCTGCGCCACTGTATCGTGGGCCTCCCGATCGGAGGACCACGAGGTAGCTCTTTAACGCATACCTGTCAGCCAGGAGGGCCAGCAGGTGGCTGTAAAACGACCCTAGAACATGGCGTCTGTCCCATAAATACCCTCTTCCCAGAATGCAACTCGGAGGACCACCTTCACCGAGCTTGTCTCCGAGACAGAGGAGCATCTATACACTTCGACACGTTGCCTTTCCAACACTGACCAGTGGCAACAGCGACACCCACCGGTCAGCACGGAAACACACACAATGTCAGCCAAGCTGGCAAACTTTTACCTTCCTAACGCCCAAATTACTAAATTTACCTAACCTGCGGTAGATTGTAAATCTACAAGCGCTACATATGTGTGTGTGTATTATGTGTGTGTGTTTATATATGTGTATGTATTTGTGTGTGTGCGTACATATGTGTTTACATGTATATATGCACATTTTATGGATGCGCTTTTAATCCTAAACCCCTATATGTGTACAAACAGAAGTGATTTTTTTTCCCCACTTGTTCATAGTACCAGCAAAAAAATGTTGTTCCTCGATCCATGCTCAGATCGCTTTTCAGAGGCATTTGACAGCCGCCTGACCACCTGTTTTAACCCCCTAAATTCATCATCACTATGCTACAACTGTGTGCAATGCATACAGTTGTGGAGTGGTTGCCTTGCAGCCCCATTCATCTAGGGGTATACTTCAAGGCTGCCCTGACTGGAAAACATGGAGAAACACTGGCATAGAGGAACCAATCTCTCCATTTTCCTCCTTCAGCCACTGAATGCCTGCGGGAGGAAGAGGAGGAGAAGCGGGGGGGGGGGGGGGTGGGAAAAATCTATTCCTTTATATGCAGCCACCCACTTGTGACCGGCCCTGGCATTTTGCCACCAGGCTCGTAGGAAAGGGGCCCTGTCCGAGGGTCAGGGGGGCCCTTCATGGTTTCTTGCATTGGGGCCCTGAAGGTTCTAGTTACGCCACTGACCCTATTGAATTTACCCTTATGTAACTCAGACTCAAGTCATATACAATTGTATTCATGAATTCATTTATCATGTATAATAAGTGCTGTGAGAGGAAGGTGCACTGTGTTGTGTGAGCTGGAAGAGATCTGGAATGAATCGGCGACTTTGCAGAGTGAGACACAGGCAGCACTGCTTCTTCCCTTATACTGTGCACTTTAGGCAATATTACCTTGTCTTCATGTGAGTGTATTACCTCTATTTTTTATGATATAATAAATGTTTCCTATAGAGAGCACTTTGAGTTTCCTTTTGTGTTTCTGAGCCTATCTACTTGCAGGGCCGGCCCTACCATGGGACCCGGTGGGACCATGGGTCCCAGGTGGCACTTTAAGAGGGGAGGCAACAGGGGCGCACTGCCTGAGGACCTAAGGTTCCCTCCATCTAGCGTGCAGTGTCATCCTTGCACTGCATCGCCGCTGTCACTGGCCGCAGTGGTTACTTCAAGGGTCTCACCAGTGGCCCCTGCTTCTCTGCCCAAACTGGTTGCTAGCCACGGCCCGCCTTGCGTCTAGCAACCAATGACGTAAGGAGAGAAGGGATACAAAGGAAATGCCGCTCTGTGAAGTCTCTGTACTTTCGTAAGTACTCCCGCCCTACCACACAGTGCTGGGTGCTGGCTATGCTCAAATCTGTGGAGACAGAAAAATCCTGGACTGCCACACTCCATAGAAAAGCATCTTTATTGAAAAATAAGATTAAAATCCAAAATTGCAGACATAACGAAAAGTGGGCACAACGGGAAATAAAATGGTTAACGCGTTTCACATCCAAAGATGCTTACTCATAGCTAGAGTAAGCATCTTTGGATGTAAAACACGTTAGCCATTTTATTTCCCTCGTTGTGCCCACTTTTCGTTATGTCTGCAATTTTGGATTTTAATCTTATTTTTCAATAAAGATGCTTTTCTATGGAGTGCGGCAGTCCAGGATTTTTCTATCTCCACAAAGGAGAGAAGGGATAGAGGCCCACCATTCATTGCAGAGGAGGATTATACTTCCTCTGCCTCCGCTAGCTCCACCCACCTCCTCCCTCTATGTTCCTCTCAGAAAATGTAAGGAGCGGCGAGTGGTCCGAGGATCAGAAACTGTGCTGCCTGCCTCCTCCCCCCTCGAAGCGCCGCTATCAGAAGAGGACTCTGTTGTTTCCTGCCCATTCCCCCTTCTGGGGGGGCAGCAAAACAGCATGAGATCGGAGTGGCTGTGTGTGTGGAGAGAGAGCAGCTGCGGGCTCTTCTACCCCCCCCCCCCACCATGCTGCTGTTCCCAGTTCCCTGTTTCTTTCCTCCCATTTACCAGGGAAAAAAAAGGAGAAAAGAGGATTATGGGACATGTAGTCCCAATAACTGGCTGGCCCATTGCAATTCTAGGGGGGAAACTGCAGCCCCCAGCATTCCCAGCTGAAAGCGAGGGAGAGAGCCAGGCTATAAGTGACAGGCTGCATCAGGCATTGGCATTGATGACAAGTGTCACGCTGCATTTGGTGACAGGCAATGGTGACAAGTGGCAGGCTGCATCTGGCGACAGACATTGGTGACAAGTGACACGCTGCATCTGGTGACAGGCAATGGTGACAAGTGAAAGGCTGCATCTGGTGACAGGCAATGGTGACAAGTGACAGGCTGCATCTGAGGAAAGGCATTGGTGACAAGTGACACGCTGCATCTGGTGACAGGCATTGGTGACAAGTGACACGCTGCATCTGGTGACAGGCAATGGTGACAAGTGTCACACTGCATCTGGTGACAGGCATTGGTGACAAGTGACAGGCCGCATCTTGTGACATGCATTGGTGACAAGTGACACACTACATCTGGTGACAGGCAATGGTGACAAATGACAGGCTACATCTGGTGACAGGCAATGGTGACAAGTGACATACTGCATCTTTTGGCAGGCTATGGGTGGCAAGTGGCGCAGCTGCAACTGGTGGCAGGCTATAGGTGGCAAGTGACACGGCTGTGGGTGGCAATTGGCACACTGCATCTGGTGGCAGGCAACGGTGGCAAGTAACCAGCTGCATCTGGTGGCAGGCAATGGTGGCAAGTGACAAACTTGAGGCTCCCACTGAATCTGCATTATGGTAAGTTGAACTATTTCATTATATATTACAATGTAATAATAGAAATAATTTGATTTGATCATCCTGACACCATTTCAATCATAATGTTAGGATGATTTAAGTGCTAACACTAACCATTCCCCTGACAAATCACCCGCTGCTGAATTCCCTGTCAACCCCGAGACTACATCCCCCCCCTCATCTTTTTTTGGGAAGGAAGGGGGAGTATCCCTGAATGGCAGTTTGGAAATGTGGTCACCCTAGCCACCACTGCAGCGCTGCTGTTGCGGCATGTTGCATCAGTGAGCTGGGATCAGAGCGTAGCTGGTCAGTGGCAGTGGAGAGAGGGGGGGCTTTCTTGGTGCTACACAATTCATATACCTGTGAGCTGATGTTTTTGGGCATGTCTCTTTGCAGGAGGGGGCATGTCTCTTTGCAGGAGGGGGCATGTCTCTTTGCAGGAGGGGGCATGTTTCCTTGCAGGAGGGGGCATGTCTCTTTGCAGGAGGAGGCATGTCTCTTTGCAGGAAGGGGCATGTTTCCTTGCAGGAGGGGGCATGTCTCTTTGCAGGAGGAGGCATGTCTCTTTGCAGGAGGGGGCATGTTTCCTTGCAGGAGGGGGCATGTCTCTTTGCAGGAGGGGGCATGTTTCCTTGCAGGAGAGGGCATGTCTCTTTGCAGGAGGGGGCATGTTTCCTTGCAGGAGAGGGAATGTCTCTTTGCAGGAGGGGGCATGTCTCTTTGCAGGAAGGGGCATGTTTCCTTGCAGGAGGGGGCATGTCTCTTTGCAGGAGGAGGCATGTCTCTTTGCAGGAGGGGGCATGTTTCCTTGCAGGAGAGGGCATGTCTCGTTGCAGGAGGGGGCATGTCTCTTTGCAGGAGGGGGAATGTCTCCTTGTAGAAGGGGGCATGTTTCCTGGCAGGAGGGGGCATGTCTGTTTGCAGGAGGGGGCATGTTTCTTTGCAGTATGGGCATGTCTCTTTGTAGGAGGGGGCATGTCTCTTTGTAGGAGGGGACATGTCGTCTCTTTGCAGGAGGGGGCATGTCTCTTTGTAGGAGGGGACATGTCTCTTTGCAGGAGGAGGCATGTCTCTTTGCAGGAGGGGGCATGTCTCTTTGCAGGAGGGGGCATGTCTCTTTGCAGGAGGGGGCATGTCTCTTTGTAGGAGGGGGCATGTCTCTTTGCAGGAGGGGGCATGTCTCTTTGCAGGAGGGGACATGTTTCCTTGCAGGAGGGGGCATGTCTCTTTGCAGGAGGAGGCATGTCCCTTTGCAGGAGGGGGCATGTTTCCTTGCAGGACGAGGCATGTCTCTTTGCAGGAGGGGGCATGTTTCCTTGCAGGAGAGGGCATGTCTCTTTGCAGGAGGAGGCATGTTTCCTTGCAGGAGGGGGCATGTCTCTTTGCAGGAGGGGGCATGTCTCTTTGCTGGAGGGGGAATGTCTCCTTGCAGGAGGGGGCATGTTTCCTTGCAGGAGTGGGCATGTCTGTTTGCAGGAGGGGGCATGTCTGTTTGCAGGAGGGGGCATGTTTCTTTGCAGGATGGGCATATCTCTTTGTAGGAGGGGGCATGTCTCTTTGTAGGAGGGGGCATGTCTCTTTGTAGGAGGGAACATGTTGTCTCTTTGCAGGAGGGGGCATGTCTCTTTGTAGGAGGGGACATGTCTCTTTGCAGGAGGGGGCATGTCTCTTTGCAGGAGGGGGCATGTCTCTTTGTAGGAGGGGGCATGTCTCTTTGCAGGAGGAGGCATATTTCCTTGCAGGAGGGGGCATGTCTCTTTGCGGGAGGAGGCATGTCTCTTTGCAGGAGGGGGCATGTTTCCTTGCAGGAGGGGGCATGTCTCTTTGCAGGAGGGGGCATGTTTCCTTGCAGGAGAGGGCATGTCTCTTTGCAGGAGGAGGCATGTTTCCTTGCAGGAGGGGTCATGTCTCTTTGCAGGAGGGGGCATGTCTCCTTGCAGGAGGGGGAATGTCTCCTTGCAGGAGGGGGCATGTTTCCTTGCAGGAGGGGGCATGTCTGTTTGCAGGAGGGGGCATGTCTGTTTGCAGGAGGGGGCATGTTTCTTTGCAGGATGGGCATGTCTCTTTGTAGGAGGGGGCATGTCTCTTTGTAGGAGGGGGCATGTCCCTTTGTAGGAGGGGCCATGTCTCTTTGTAGGAGGGGGCATGTCTCTTTGTAGGAGGGGACATGTCTCTCTGTTTTATGAAAATGTCTCTTTGCTGAATATATGGGATGTGTCTTTGCTTTATGGAAATGTCTCTTGCTGAATATATGGGGCTGTCTCTTTGCTTTATGGAAATGTCTCTTTGATGGATGGGCGTAGGATTTTTTTTTTTTGGGGGGGGGGGGCAGCATTTCATTCTTGGGCCCAGGCAGCACAATGTCTTGGTCCAGCTCTGTCTACCTGGTATACACTTGACTGATTGAATCCAATAAGGAATGCCTAAGCCTGACCCTGGGATTTAAAAGGACATGTACTTGTTTCTGCACTATTCAGATTTTGTGTTTCTGGAGCGCAGCAGGTGTTTTTTCACTTTGTGCTTGTTTCTTGGTGATTAAATCTAGTTTGTACACAGAAAGCTTTTGTTTAATATTTATATATCATAGATTTGTGTACACTTCATTTCCCGTTTGTATAATTTTTTATTTTTATGATTTATTTATTTATTACAGGAACTTAAATAGCTGTCTCAATTTACTTTACATATATGTTGTACATTCACATCAGTCCCTGCCCTCAAGGAGCTAACCATCTAAGGTCCCTAACTCAAATCACATACATACGCATATTAGGGCCAATTTAGATGGGAGCCAATTAACCTACCAGCATGTCTTTGCAGTGTGGGAGAAAACTGGCGTACCCGGAGGAAACCCAAAAGCCGCATACACACGGGTGGACTTTTCGACCGGACTGGTCCGACGGACATTCAACGGACTTTTGACGGACTTCCGACTGACTTTTTAAGGAACGGACTTGCCTACACACGATCACACCAACGTCCGACGGATTGGTACATGATGACATACACCAGACTAAAATAAGGAAGTTGATAGCCAGTAGCCAATAGCTGCCCTAGCGTCGGTTTTTGTCCGTCGGGCTAGCATACAGACGAGCGGATTTCTGGGTCCGGCGGAGTTACAACGTAAAGATTTGAAGCATGTTCCAAATCTAAAGTCCATCAGATTTTTGATTGGAAAAGTCCGCTGAAGGTCCGATGGACTCGGTCCGTCGGACCAGTCCGGTCGACAAGTCCGACCGTGTGTACGCTGCAACACCACAGGCACAGGGAGAACATGCAAACTCTAGGCAGGTAGTGGCATTGCGGGGATTCAAACTGATGACTCTAGTGCTATTTTTTTTTCATGTATTTCTTTTATTCGTGTATTGATTTATTTATGTTGCATGATTATATGGCATGTGGTAATATATTATACTGCATATAATATACAATCAAGTTTATATGGCTGCCCAGTTGTAGAAATACACCCTTTCTGCTTGTCCTGGTGAGAGCTGCCACAATAAATACACGATTGAGAAATCCAAAATTTTAAAGTGTCACTGGAATAAAATGTGAGTGTAAATCTTCAAATTTAGACAATTGTTCCGGTTACAACTGTCTAAAGCCCCGTATACACGGGCAGAATGTTGGGAGACATTTACCGGTATAAAAAATACTGTCAGACATTCTGCCCATGTGTATGTCGGCTTCTGTTGGACGTGCATGCTGGAAAACCAGCAGCCATGGATAATGTTTGTGTGGCCATGGATAAGAATCAATAGTTTCTTGCCAAGGGTTGTAAATGCTACACTGTCTGCAAACAACTGCAGGTGTCTGCTCTGGCTGTCAGATTTGTACTCTGTACAAATTAGTGGCAGGCACCACTTCTGTTTACAAGTAAGCACTCATTAGTGGTTACCTGCAAATACTGGCGCTGGGTGCAGCCATTGTACGTCCAGGGTCGGCATTTCTGAGAAGTTTTGGTTGCAGGTAATCTGCCAATTTGTATGCGGCCATAGCAGAGACTGTTGCTTCATTCGGAGTATCCACACACAAACTCTTGTGTAACCGTAGCCTTAAAGCAGAACTACACTGCATATGAGCACCACAAACTGAAAACATTATTTCATTAGTTTTTAATATCCAAAGCAAACTCCCCCCATCCATCCATGTCTCCATGCTTTATTTTGCTGAAAAAATCTCTTTGAAAGACACCCTCTAGCGATTCTGAATGTGGCCATCTTGAGTAGGGGCAGATAATGCATGTAGCATTCACTTTCTGGAATCGATCAGCATGCAGGCAGGAGGGTGTGCCTAGCTGAGAAAACCCCTCCTCCTCTCCTATAGACTCCTGGGATGTATGACATCATTTGACTTGGCCTGTAAACTAATGTGCAGAGGAGTATTGATATAAGCGCTGGAAGCTTCTTGTATGCAGATAATACCTTACCGTCATGGAGAAATATCAGAACGTGTCTTTATCATGGAACAGGAAGAGAACACAAATAAGTGCATTAAGCATAGATAGACAATACATCCTGTTATATCACAGAATATAAGAACTATACACTATAATACTACAGCGCCACCAGCTGCATAGATAAGTATAATGCATACAGTATTGTCAGTTTATTAACAACTTTACATTACATGTTGTTGTTCAGAATCCAGGAAGTAACTGAAAAAAGTAAAAAAGAAAAAAAAAAAGTAAAACAAGTAAATATGATATACAGTAAAACCTTGGTTTGAGAGTAACTTGTTTTGAGAGCGTTTTGCAAGACAAGCAAAATGTTTTAATAAATTTTGCCTTGATATACAAGCAATGTCTTGATATAAGAGTAGCGTCATGTCACAGCTGGAATATAAAAAAGAAGAGAGGAGTCTCTAAGTGTAGCAATATGGTTACATTTAATGAAGGTACAACATTTAGCAACTTATCGCTACACTTAGAGGTGCCCCTCTTCTCCTTTACACCCTGTAAAAAAAATGCTTTGATATACATGTGCTTTGGATTACAAACATTTTTCTGGAATGAATTATGCTCGCAAACCAAGGTTTTACTGTACTAGTATACTATTTACTAATGCGAGCAGCATAAGGATCAAAAATAGTCAATGCTGACTGAGAGAGTGAAGTTACGCTTTAAGGAGTGACTATAAAAACACAATTTACAGTAACTGAACATTGTTTCCTAATGTCTAACTGATTGAAGCTATACTCTGCATTCATTTAAGACAGATAATATTTTAGTGCCCTAAATACTTGTAATGTTTTCTTCCCCAGTTACTTATTATACTCATAACCTTCAGGTTGAGGGTGCATTCCGGTTTATAGAATTATTTAACCTTTACACCTACATTGCCATTTAAATTCTCATGCTAAAAAAAACAACATTTCTAGAGGAAAACATAAACTGCTGCTTGAGGTGATTGCAGTCGTATTAGTGCATTTGCAAAAAAAAACAATTGAGTACTCTATTTTATTTGCATTAACATCCAAATTTTCAGGACAAGCATTCAGTGTACCCCCTTCTTGAGGCTGGGTTCACACCTATGCGAATTGAATGTGGGTTTCCCCGTATCCAATTTGCATGACAGGAGATTGTGACCAGCTCTCTATGGAGCCGGTTCACATATCTCCGTTGCGGCTGTGGAGCGGCTTGCACAGGAATGCTGTGCATCTTTGGCTCCATTTCAGGACAAGATTCAGGCAAAAATTTGTCCCTGATTCGTCCCTGAATCGGAGAACAGGGACGCACTGGACCCCTGCTGCAAGTCACATCCGTCGGAGGTGTGAACCCAGCCTCAAGGTCCAAGCAGTACTAACACACAAAGTTTTAGCTGAATGTTAATAAAACAATCTCTGAGGGGAAAAAAACAACGATGGTATTTGAGTTTGGATAGTTAGTGAGATAAGTCAGAGGGCTATGGACTGGCAGTCACAAAGATGAGAGTGGTCGTAAAAGTGTTGGATAACGATTTAGAAAACTTAGGTCCATGTTCTTAGTTAAAAGGTTTTCCTTTTCTGAGTAGTTTTGAAGTTCCCTTTAAAAACAAAAACATGCATGTCTTCATTAGTGTGGATTGGTTGTGAGAAATGATGTCCCACAAGTGTGCAGAAATCATCTTTGTTATGTTCCTTAATGGTGTTTCTGTGTAAATTCATTCTTGTTGATCATTTCTGTCCTGTTTCACCAACGTAAGATCCGTGGTTGTATTTTTTTGCATCATTGGATGAGGTACACAATATTACCGGAGGTGATTTTTTTCTCCCTTTGAGATTGTCTTATTAACATTCTGCTAAAACTTTGTGCGTTAGTACTGCTTGGGGCTTGGGGGGGGGGGGGGGGGGGGTACACAGTGAAAACAGAAAAGTATCATGGACAGTACTGAACTGTTTTTGTTGCAAGTGCACCAATATAGCTACAATCACCGTAAGCAGCATAAAAGAATGATTTTCCGATGGAAAATGTGTGATAGGACCTTGTTGTCGGAAATTCCGACCGTGTGAGGGGTCCATCACACATTTTCCATAGGAATTTCCGACACACAAAGTTTGAGAGCTTGCTATAAAATTTTCCGACAACAAAATCCGTTGTCGGAAATTCCGATCGTGTGTACACAAATCTGACGCACAAAGTGCCACGCATGCTCAGAATAAATTAAGAGACGAAAGCTATTGGCTACTGCTCTGTTTATAGTCCTGATGTACGTGTTTTACGTCACCGCGTTTAGAACGATCGGATTTTCCGACAACTTTGTGCGACCGTGTGTATGCAAGACAAGTTTGAGCCAACATGTGTCGGAAACAATCCATGGATTTTGTTGTCGAAATGTCCGATCAATGTCCAACCGTGTGTACAGGGCATAAGAATGCAATAATCTTATGCCCCGTACACACGATCGGACTTTCCGACAACAAAACCGTGGATTTTTGCTTGAAGGGTGTTGGCTCCAACTTGTCTTGCATACACACGGTCACACAAATGTTGGCCAACAATTACGAATGTAGTCACGTATAAGACGTATGTGGTATCTCCATTACAAACGCTAGTTTTACAAGACCAATAGCTTCCGGCTCGTACTTGATTCCGAGCATGCGTGGACTTTTGTGCGACGGACTTGTGTACACAGATCCGAAAACAAACATTTGTAGTCGGAAAATCCGATCGTGTGTACGCGGCTTAACAGTTATTTAGATAAGACATATCATGCAGATTCTGCCATAATGATTTGTGGTAATGTAGTCATTTGTGAAATGTATGCCTGTCTACATATTAGTTGATGCAGTAACCATCCTTGCTACAAGATTGCCAAGAGGTTAGCATGTGTGGAGACGGTATTGTATTTCAGACCACATACAGCTCAAGCTAAATAGTTCCTCATGTGCTCCATGATACTCTAACAGCTTTTAATGCAGAGTATAAAACTATACAAACATTTTTCGCTAACAGAAGGGCAGATCGGACCTTTATTTACTGTTTGTACCTTCAAAGACCATATTAGAAAGCATTGACTTTTTTTATACAGTAAATAAAAAATTAACAAGTAATGTATAATTATTTGGGCCACTATAGCCACTTCACACAAACTTCTGGTCGAAGGGTTGGGACCCAATCTGCCGCAAGTTCTGACTTCGCTCATCTGTAATGGTAAACATCAAAAAAGTATGGCTTTCCAAAGTCTCTGTATGGATACCAGAGACAGGAGTAGGGTTTCAGTATTTCCTAGAATATCAGGCAATAATCAGAGCTGAAAACGCTCCATTATATTACTGAGTACCATGTAGATTCCGTAGGTGACTGAATGCAGGCAAACAACAAACCAGTATAGTTAGCCACAATAAGTGCAGAGGTCCATAATTAATGGAAAAAGAGAACTCACCATTAGGAATGAGTGAAATGATTTTGGTGACATTGCTTTAGTCAAGGCAGCAATTCTCAGTTTTGCTCAGTTTGCTGCTTAGGCTGGTCATACATTATACAATTTTCTTGTTCAATTTTCTTTAGATTTACCTTCAACTGTGTAGTGCAAGGGCCTGTCTGATTGCATACAAATTGAAAGTGTTTAGGTGTGACCTCATATTATATGGTTTTGGTAAATCTAAAGGAAAATTATAGAAGAAAATTGTATAATGTATGGTCAGCCTTAGGTCTAATTTGCATTTAAAAAAATTACTTTTTCTTTGGGTGTGTGTTTTGTTATTTTTATCCTGTTACTATACATTTTTGTTTTTTTCCTGCAGACTGTTTCTTGTTTTTTTCCAGTGAAAAAAAGCAAAATGTTGAGGCAGATAAGGGACTTTTTTGGCACAAGAGCAGGTCAAGGATAATTGAAATAAGCTGTTATAATGTTCAGGAACTAAATGAAACCCACTAAAGTCCATATTCCTTGTGTTGTGGTGTGCTGCGTTGTGAAAAAGGGTCATGAACTTTTTTTTTCATGTGTTGTGGTGTGCTGGCAGTCCATTCATAATAAATGGTCTGTCTTAGGACAATGCACATTAATGGGTACCATAACACATGTGCATTAGTGCACCACAATGGAAAGCTTTATTTCCTGGCAGGCTCCATGGCAGCATACGTGTGGGTTGACCCCGCCTCCATAACTACCCAATAGGACCCCTCCCTATAAATTTCAGCTCTGAGCTCCTAGCCGTGTTCCTTTTTTGTCCTCCTCCGTAGGACCATATGTTTTAGTTCTCCTACCTGAAGACGATTTTCCTATGATCAAGTTCGGTCGTACAATATGGTGTCACATCCCTCCGATAAGCCCTGACTGTTAAGGGTATGGAGTGTATTGCAGAGTAGTGCTGAAGAGCTGTAATCATGTCTACCATTGGAAAGACAAGCACGCACAGGCCTGATTGCCTAGCAGTTTGCAGGTGCCCATTATCTGCCCTGAAAGTCCGGTGTGTGTATGGATGTTCCTGGCCGAATCGATCATAGGTGGTGGTAAACAATCGCCTTCATGGCAGCAGTGTTTATGTTTGTGGTTTGTTTTTCTTCCTTCTTCTTTTTAAATATGTGCTTAGCAGCGGCTGGCTCCCTCTGCGTTCCAGCCGCCGCTCCCTCTTACTTCCGGGTTCCGTCTGCGCTCTACGCATGCGCGGTCCCGGAACGAAAGCAAGGCCTGGTTCGCGCCTGGCATGGCCGTGACGTCACGCGGCACCAAATTTAAAAGCCTGGGGAGGCCTACAGACCTCAGGAATGATCGTGGGCATAGCGGCGACTTCCCTGAGCTCCTGCAGAGCCTACCCCAGGTAAGTGCCAATTCAGAAGGGTCTGAATTTTGCCTTGTCTTTTTCCCTTGCTGCTATCTGATGTATTGTCTGTTCCACCTGCAGTGATTTCAGTATGAGTCATGGACTCTTCACTGCCTCCTGTTGGCCAGTCCTCTCGCAGCAGGTAAGATTTGGAAACTGTTTCCTTTACTCTGCCTGCTGGGGGGGAAGAGAGTGGAGTGTAGGGCATTATTTCTGATCTTGTGCCTTTCTCTCTCTATTTCTGTCTTTTCCTTTTTTCTCAGCCCTTCTAGGTCTGATCAACGACAAAGCAGTTCCTGCAGAAGGAGTGGGTCTTCTAAATCACACCACCGGCACTCCTCCTCTGGTTCTAGACACCATAGATCCCCCTCTAAATCCAAAGACCATAGTAGAGGCTCTCCTCACCCCCCTTATCTCACAGTAAGGGGCCGGAGAGATCATGTTGGGGATGCAGGGCCCCAATTCTTGCCAGCAAGTCTCTCTGTGACCGCTGTTTCTTTAAAATAGCTAACGAGAGGGAGGGCGCAGACCAACACCTGGAAACACTAATTAAGTGGGTCGTGAAATAGTCGCTACAGGAGAAAGATGCTGGAAAGCCTTGTGATTCCCCTCCAGATCCACTGATTCCCCTATCAGGAGAGGAACAAGTCCATGAGACATGGGAGTCTTCCCAACCTAGTCACCAGTCAGCTCACCCTTCAGATTGCAGGTTGGAAGCAGATGATCCAGGGATGGGCTTTGAATACGCCTTGGTTCCTTCTCTGGTGAAAGCTGTTAAAGAAGCTCTGAATTGGGAAGACCCAGTAATTTCTCCTCCTAAACAGAGAAAATTTTTCAAACAGCTCAGTAAGGAGCGTCAATATTTTCCTTTTCTCACTGAAGTAGGAACCATAATTTCTGAAGAATGGGGCAAGATGGATTGAAAAAGTTCTATGCAATCTAAAATCTCAAAACTATATCCTTTCAAGGAAGAAGAGGTTAAACACCTTGAGTCAGCTCCCTTGGTGGATGCAGCACTAATGAGCCTTGTTAGGTACGTGACTCTTCCTCTTGAAGATACGGTCTCATTTAAAGATCCTTTGGAGAGACAGATTGATTCCGACCTAAAACTAATTTATTTGACAGCAGGCACAGTTTGCAAACCTGTCCTGGCCTTAGGAGCAGTCTCTAAAGCTTTAGAGGCATGGTCAGACAATGTGAATGGGTCTCTTAGAGGTATCTCTGAAGAGGTAGCCAAGGGCTCCCCTATTCAGGAAATCAGGCTGGCCTCCGCCTTTCTGGGGAGGTCTTTATTGATGTTATTCGCCTAGTGGCCCGGGTGATGTTGTCAGCGGTCACCGCCCGTTGAGCCTTGTGGCTCCAACCCTGGTTGGCGGATCCAGCTTTTAAACAAGCTTGGTGCCGTATTCCCTTTGAGGGCACGTCTCTCTACGGCAACAAGCTTGATAGCGCCATAACCCGTGCTACGGGTGGTAGGTCGGGGGTTCCTCCCTCAGGATAGGCTTTTACAGAACCAGAAACGCACCTTTTCAAGAACACAGAATACTGATCGTGCAAGAAAAACAGGTAAATTACAATTACAATTACATCAGGCCTGGTCGTGAATTTACAAGATCTTGGAAATCCAGGCAGTCATCTTTTAAAAAAAACGCACACAAAAGGGGCTTCCTCTGGTAACCAAGATTCCACAAAGTGTTTTTGAAATTAGGCCCGCTCAAACATGTCAGGTGGGGGCTCCCCTTCTTCACTTCCGGCATGTTTGGGCGGCCTCAATTCGGGATTTCTGGACCGTCAAGACGGTCTCCTCGGGCCACACCTGGGTTTTCAACAGCACTCCCAGACTAAAATTTATGCCTACAAGCCTTCCATGTTCAGAGGAAAAGAAACAAGTTCTGTTAGCTTACGTAAGCTCTTTATTGGTTCATGGCGCAGCCATTCCTGTTCCAGATGGCGAACGAGGTGAAGGCATGTATTCCCCTCTATTCTTGGTGCAGAAAAAGAACGGCACATGGAGGCCAGTCATAGACTTGACTCATCTCAACCAGTTTATCCAAAAGGAAAAATTCAAGATGCAATCACTATTAACGATTCAGCAGTCGGTTCATCCAGGGGACTGGTTGGTGTCAATAGACTTGAAAGATGCCTTCTTTCACTTTCCAGTGGCGGCAGACTTCCAAAAGTTTCTTCGCTTTGCAGTGGGCGATCAACACTAATGCCCCGTACACACGGTCGGACTTTGTTCGGACATTCCGAAAACAAAATCCTAGGATTTTTTCCGACGGATGTTGGCTCAAACTTGTCTTGCATACACACGGTCACACAAAGTTGTCGGAAAATCCGATCGTTCTGAACGCAGTGACGTAAAACACGTATGTCGGGATTATAAACGGGGCAGTGGCCAATAGCTTTCATCTCTTTATTTATTCTGAGCATGCGTGGCACTTTGTCCGTCGGATTTGTGTACACAAGATCGGAATTTCCGACAACGGATTTTGTTGTCGGAAAATTTTATATCCTGCTCTCAAACTTTGTGTGTCGGAAAATCCGATGGAAAATGTGTGATGGAGCCTACACACGGTCGGAATTTCCGACAAGAAGGTCCTATCACACATTTTCTGTCGGAAAATTCGACTGTGTGTACGGGGCATTAGAGTTTACCTGCCTTCCGTTTGGTCTCACGACATCACCTCCGGTGTTCTCCAAGATTCTGTTAGCTGTTGTTGCTCTGCTCCGAGTCAAAGGAGTTCGTCTTCACCACTATCTAGATGACCTCCTCCTTCTAGCCCAGGACAAAGGTCAACTTCTGGAGCACAGGAGCCTAGTAATTTACACTCTCCAAGAGAGTTCCTGAATTTGGAGAAAAGTCACCTGAATCCATCTCAGTCTCTTGTATTTCTAGGTGCCCATTTCAACACGTTGGAAGGCACCATCTCGCTACCCAAGGAGAAGATTGTGGTGATCCGGGACAGGATCCGCTCAACCCTCGCTTCATCTCACTTGTCCGCTCTTCAATGTCTGAAGGTGATTGACACCATGGCAGACACCATTCCCATGGTGAAGTGGACGCAATGGCACACTCGCCCATTCCAAAAAGGGTTTCTCCAACAATGGGATTCTCCCAGAGCATCCTCCTCACTCCATCCATGAGAGTGTCTCTCCTTTGGTGGCTTCAAGGGAAAAATCTCCGCAACTGCCACTCGATCCTTCCCATCACATGGGTTACAATAACCTCAGATGCCAGCAATCGGGGCTGGGGCGCTCATTACCTATCGGAAGTGGCTCAGGGCAGATGGAACTCACCATCTCAAAGGATTGTATCCAATATATTGGAACTGCGGGCAGCCTTTCAGGCGCTCAGGTCTTTCCACCATCTGATAGAAAACTCCTCAGTGATGTTCCAGTTGGACAATACAACCGCGGTGGCTTACATAAGGAAGCAAGGTGGAACTCGCAGCTGGTCTCTCCTACGAGAGGTGGAGCCAATCATGAACTGGGCTCAGAAGAATCTGTCCAACATTTTGGCAGTCTACATTCCAGGGGTTCAGAATCTACAGGCGGACTTTCTGTCTCGTGTTCAAATGAACAACAACGAGTGGTCCCTACACAAAGAGGTGTTCAGATGGCTCCTAACACTGGGAGTGTCTCCAGAAGTGGATCTCTTTGCATCCCCATGCAATTACAAGCTGAACAAGTACTATTTGAGGTTCCGGGATCCCCAAGCCTATGGGATAGATGCCCTCACGGACCGGTGGAGGTTCAGCAAGGCGTATGCCTTCCCTCCGGTACCAGTGATACTACAGTTTCTCCACAGGCTCAGAACAGAGGAGGTGGAAGTCATAGCAGTAATACCGTTCTGGCCCAACAGGCCATGGTTTCC
This sequence comes from Aquarana catesbeiana, assembly GCF_042186555.1. Classification (NCBI taxonomy): domain Eukaryota; kingdom Metazoa; phylum Chordata; class Amphibia; order Anura; family Ranidae; genus Aquarana; species Aquarana catesbeiana. Next base: position 107,028,146 of record NC_133325.1, on the reverse strand, counting down.
CCTCTTAACACTCCTCAGTTTTCCAGACTCAATTCCTCTGCCTCTCAGGCCGGATCTTCTGTCCCAAGGAACAACCCTGCATCCATGTCCTGCTCCCCTACACCTCAGGGTCTGGTTTTTGAGAGGGGAAGGCTCGAAGCCTTAGGTTGTCCCGAAGAAGCCATTCTGACTCTTCTTAATGCCAGAAGGAAGAGCACTAATAGAGTTTATGAGCGTATCTGGTCCAAGTTCACAGAACACATGTCCTCTAGACCTAATCCTTGTGGTTCTCCAGAAGTCCAGGATATCCTTAGCTTTCTGCAAACAGGTTTGGATTTGCCTCTAGCAGTAAGTTCACTTTGTGTACAAATATCAGCCATCTTGGCGTTTACAGGAATTTCATGGGCTAATCACTCCCTGGTTTGGCAGTTCTTCAAGGGTGCTATCAGACTTATACCTCAAAGAAAACCGAGGTTTCCTAAGTGGGATCTTCCTCTTGTTCTAGATTTTCTTTCAACGCTTGGAACAGATCCTGACAAACCTCAGTCAAAGACCTTACACTCAAGACCGTCTTCCTGGTGGCAGTAACTTCAGCCAAAAGTGTGTCTGAAATCAGAAACTTAGGTTCAAAAGAGCCTTTCCTGACTTTTTTCCCAGATAGAGCAGTGTTAATTCCCATGCTGGGCTCAAACCCTAAAGTAACATCTATTTTTCACGAAAATCAAGAAATTGTGATGCCTACCTTTGGGACAACAGAGGGTCAAAATGTCCATCCCCTCGATGTGGGACATACTTTGAGTCAATATTTGGAAGTTACGGAACCTTTTAGACAATCGGACTTTCTTTTCATTCTTCTACATGGAAAAAAACAATGGAAAACGGGCCTCAATTATATCCATTTCTGCTTGGATAGTACAGACCATTCAAAAGGCTTATAAAGCAAAGGGCTTGGCTCCTCCAGAGGCAGTGACTGCACACTCAACTCGGAGTATCTCAACCTCTTGGGCGGCTTCTCTTCATGTCGCGCCTGATGTTATATGTAGAGCGGCTTTTTGGTCATCTATTAATACTTTTGTTTGCCACTATTGTGTTGAACCAGCCTCCTTGTCATCCTTTAATTTTGGTTTGCAAGTGCTGTCAGTTGACGATGTTAAATAAATGTATTTTCTTTGCTCAGCATTGTTCCCACCCGGGTGTGTTTGGCGAGTTATTTCCCACACGTATGCTGCCATGGAGCCTGTCAGGAAACCGTAAAGTTTATATCAAATACTTACAGTAATTTTCCTCTCCTGATAGGCTCCATGGCAGCAGGAGTCCCTCCCAATGCCTGGAGTAGGCTAGTTACGAAACACGGCTAGGAGCTCAGAGCTGAAATTTATAGGGAGGGGTCCTATTGGGTAGTTATGGAGGCGGGGTCAACCCACACGTATGCTGCCATGGAGCCTATCAGGAAAGGAAAATTACGGTAAGTATTTGATATAAATTTTCTGTTTTTTGAATGAACCCTCAATCTTACTATTTCGTTTTCTCCATCAGGTAGCCCTGGGCTGCCTTGCAAACAGTAAATAATGTTGGTATTAGTACCATGACTTCCTCCATACACTGCAGCTTACATCCAGTGTTGATAGCCTCATCTAGGCCTAACTGATAAAAAATTGCATTTTCTTTACCCTTTGAAATAGAAAGATGGAAACTGTTCTATTTCTTTTTGTTTGTTTTCATTTCATACAAAATGTCTGCTAGCGCTCATCTTCTTATCAATGTTATTAGAAGAATTCAGATCATAAAGAACATCAACCCTTTAGATGTCAGGGCCATGTTTCCATTGTTTAGCACACATTTAATAAATTATTTTACACCCAAATATTAGTGAAAACCCCCAAACAATATATACTTTCTGAAAGTAGACACCCTGGAGAGTAAAATATTGGTAAATCCAATCTTTTATGTCACACAATACTTGCACAATGGTTTATCAAGTGCCAATTTTCAGTAAAAATACATTATAGTTCATTTTATGGCCCACAAACACAATATATTACCCAACATTTGATAAAATATAAAAGAGGAGTTTATGCTGAGTAGATACCCAACACGTCAAGCTTTAAAATGGCATGCACCTGCAAAACCACAAAGTTTTCTCTACCATATTTCTCACAAGCAAAATTAAAAGCCCCTAGAGGTCATCAGTTTAGAATCAACCATAGATATTGGCCCTGGAATTATTGCTCTCTGCCTGGCGTGCACGGCAATATGTAACATTTGTACTGCAAGTGACATTTTCATATGTGGTTGCCCCTGATGGATGTGTTTATGTTCATGTGTGTATGTACGGGACAGGCTCTAAATGGGGGGGGTTCTACGTACTTGGGTGTAAATGTATTTTTTGATGCTTTTTCACTAAAACTTTATTTATATCACATAGGGGACAAAAAAGCCCCCTATATGGCAGACTCCGTGTCACGGGTTCTCTTTATTAAGACATTATTATAACATTAGGGTTTTTTTAGACCTTCCATTGAAGCTAATGACTGCAGCAGACAGCAAAAGTGACAACAGAAACTGGAGGTGGCGTTACACACCAGGAGATCAGTGAAGGATGTTTGCTGGTCTCCCTCCTTTTCACCCAGTGGCACATTTCTGGGAGGGGTCACAGAAAGCTGAAGATTGGCTTGTGGAGTATACAGCTGTAGCAGCCAGAAGTAACCACACACTGCCACGGACGCATGAAAAATGGTGGTGGCAAAAAAGGGTTAACAGGTATTTTAGCCCCAACAATGAATTTCTTTTATTTGCTTTTTAGTCTGTTAACGATACCATTAAAAGCCATGCCACAACTAAGGACTAATGTCCGAAACGCGTATGTTGTTTTACAGCTCTGTACATGTATTAAATAAAGGAATACTATTTTGGATGTCATCCTGAGTGCCGACCATCCCTTTCCTTATTTTGATACCATTAAAAGCATTTTGTTATATCTTTTCGATGAGTGCAAAAAAAATACTGTACCTGTTCTTGCCAAAAGTCTTATTGCCCATTTGGGATGAGCTCGATGTTCGAGTCGAACGTAAGTTCGAGTCGAACATCGAGTGCTCGCCTGTTTGCCGAATATTGAACAATTTGGGGTGTTCATGGCAAATTCGAAAGCCTCGGAACACCCTTTAAAAGTCTATGGGAGAAATCAAAAGTGCTAATTTTAAAGGCTTACATGCATGGTATTGTCATAAAAAGTGTTTGGGGACCCGGGTCCTGCCCCAGGGGACATGTATCAATGCAAAATAAGTTTTAAAAATGTCCGATTTTCGAAAGCAGTAATTTTAATAATGCTTAAAGTGAAACAATAAAAGTGAAATATTCCTTTACATTTCGTACCTGGGGGGTGTCTATAGTATGCCTGTAAAGTGGCGCATTTTCACCATATTTAGAACAGTCCCTGCACAAAATGACATTTCTAAGAAAAAAAAGTAATTTAAAACTACACGTTGCTATAATGAATTGTCGGGTCCTGGCAATACAGATAAAAGTAATTGAAAAAAATGGCATGGGACCCCCCCAGTCCATTACCAGGCCCTTTGGGTCTGGTATGAATATTAAGGGGAACCCCGAACCCAAATTTTTAAAAAAAATTGCGTGGGGGTCCCCCCAAATTCCATACCAGGCCCTTCAGGTCTGGTATGGATATTAAGGGGAACCATGTGCCAAATTAAAAAAAAAATGGCATAGGGGTCCCCCTCAAAATCCATACCAGACCTGAGGGTCTGGTATGATTTTTAAGGGGAACCCCGCACCAAAATTAAAAAAAAGGCATAGGGGTCCCCCCAAAAATCCATACCAGACCCTTATCTAAGCACGCAACCTGGCAGGCCGCAGGAAAAGAGGGGGGACAAGAGAGCGCCCCCCCTCCTGAACCATACCAGGCCACATGCCCTCAACATGGGGAGGGTGCTTTTGGGTAGCCCCCCGAAAGCACCTTGTCTCCATGTTGATGGTGACAAGGGCCTCATCCCCACAACCCTTGCCCGGTTGTTGTGGGGGTCTGCGGGCAGGGAGCTCATCGGAATCTGGAAGCCCCCTTTAACAAGGGTACCCCCAGATCCCGGCCCCCCCATTTGAAATGGTAACTGGTACATTGTACTCGTACCATTTACAAAAAAAATGTTAAAAAACCACAAGACACACATTGGGACAAGTCCTTTATTAAAAAATAAAAAATAAAAATGGACCGAAAAATAAAATAAAAAAGATCCGCAGCCACGGGAGGCACCTGCCTTATGACGCTTCAGCACGATGACAGTTCTTTTTTTAGCTGAGGGCAGGGCCACACGGTGACGTACCCGGGTGACCCCTCCCCCCTCTGATGCATGGGGACTTCCCAATGGCTTCCACTGTGGCGTCAGAGGGGGGCGGGGCCACCCAGGTATGTAAACGGGTGGCCACGCCCTCAGTTATATGAAGAACTGTCATCGTGCTGAAGCGTCGTAAGGCAGGTGCCTCTCTTGGAGGCGGATCTTTTTTATTTTATTTTTCGGTCCGTCGGCGGAGCCATAGAAGAAGATGAATGGACTTCATGGGGCATTTTTTTTTTTTTTTTAATAAAGGACTTGTCAAAAGGTGTGTCTTGTTTTTTTTAACATTTTGACACTTTTTTTGTGAAATGGTACGGGTACAATGTACCCATTACCATTTCAAACGGGGGGGGGGGGGCGGGATCTGGGGATCCTCTTGTTAAAGGGGGCTTCCAGATTCCGATAAGCCCCCTGCCCGAAGACCCCCACAACCACCGGACAAGGTTTTTGGGGATGGGTCTGGTATAGATTTTGAGGGGGACCCCTACGCCATTTAAAAAAAACAAATTGGCGCAGGGTTCCCCTTAATATCCATACCAGACCTGAAGGGCCTGGTATGGAATTTGGGGGGATCCCCATGCAATTTTTTTTTAAATTTTGGTTCGGGGTTCCCCTTAATATTCATACCAGACCCAAAAAGCATCGCCTGTGGAGATTGTTAAGTTATGAAGTTTGGCACCATTCCATGATTGTGCGCAATTTTAAAGCGTGACATGTTAGGTATCTATTTACTCGGCGTAACATCATCTTTCACATTATACAAAAAAATTGGGCTAACTTTACTGTTTTGTTATTTTTTAATTAATGAAACCGTTCTTTTTCCAAAAAAAAGGCGTTTGAAAAATTATTGCGCAAATACCGTGCGAGATAAAATGTTGCACTGAGCGCCATTTTATTCCCCAGGGTGTCTGCTAAAAAAGCATATATAATGTTTGGGGGTTCTGAGTAATTTTCTAGCAAAAAAATTATGATTTTTACATGTAGGAGAGAAGTGCCAGAATAGGCCCGGTATTGAGGTGGATAGACACCCCCCAGGTACAAACTTTAAAGGGATATTTCACTTTTATTGTTTCACTTAAAGCATTATTAAAATCACTGCTCCCGAAAAAACGGCCGTTTTTAAAACTTTTTTTGCAATGATACATGTCCCCTGGGGGAGGACACAGGTCCCCAAATACTTTTTATGACAATAACTTGCATATTAACCCTCAAAATTAGCACTTTTGATTTTTCACGTTCGTGTCCCATAGACTTTAACGGTGTTCGTGTGTTCGAACAAATTTTTTGCCTGTTTGCATGTTCTGCTGCGAACCGAACCGGGGGGTGTTTGGCTCATCCCTATTGCCTATTAACCTTCTGTGCTCTCCACCTTTTCTGCTGTCTTATCAGTAACATTGCTCCCCACTATCCTCGAGGACCACAGAGCCCCACCTTCTATGTTATGGAGAAAAAGAGAGGGGGAGGTTTGTGTAGACCTATCCTGTTTCTATTTTCCTGATACAGTCATTTAACCCTTTGGCGCCGCGCGTACACAAATATGCGGCCCCACTGGACTGGGCTTTTTTCTGTGGAGTAGCATATTTGCGTATCTCCCTTTGTGCTGGGGGCACACTCACACACGCACATACTAACGATTGAGACCCGGAACTCCTGATTCCGGGTCATCTGATCGCTGTGATAGCCTCTGGTTGGTTATCATAGTGATCAGTCACTGTGAAGCCCGCCCCCCTGGTTTTCTTTCTCTGTGAATGGAGGAGAGAGATACACTGTATCTCTCTCTCTCCTTGCAGAGAAAAAAAAATGTGTGAAAAAAAAAATACCCAGATCAAAGTTTGGTCAGGGTCAAAGGTTAGGGACAGTTTTTTTTTATTAGTGTCAGTTAGTGTCAGTGTGTTAACATACACATATGTGGTATCACTGCGATTGTCAGGAGCAGGATAATTTATTTTTGGGGTTGTTATTTTGTGGAAGGTTATGGTAGTAGCAAGAAATATACAGCTAAATGTTTTTAAAAAATATTTTTTACTATTTTAGGCCAGTTTTTCTTTGATAATAATAATTTAAAAAAATCAGGAGCTTCCCATTACCATTTACCATCAAATAAGAGTCCAATTTGTCTTGAAAAAAAAAAAACTGTGTAATCCAGCTGGATGCACAAAGTAGTTGTGATGATATGGGTGATAAAAAAATAGAGCTACGCTCTCTCAACTAATATGTAGCAATGAGTGACAAATAACAAACCATAGTGCTAATAACATAAAAACCAGTGATAGGAAATACCATAAGTAGTAATGATATACCACTTAATGCCCATTTCATAAGCCAGTAATGTCAAATCATATGATGATCTTAATAGTCCACAAATACTGGTATAGGCTTGAAAAAAATCTTCACAGAGAGCATGTAATGGCATCACATCACCCGTGCAAGCAAAGGTGCAAATAGTCATTGAATGGGAATCCTCCTTGTGATGATAGCAAATCACACTGACAAACAAAGTGACTATCCACCAGCACAGGAATGTCGTGCTTACCAGCTTACACAAGCTGAATCACTTGTGGCTAATACCCAGCCGGGGTCTTTTCCTTCACGGATGAGGAACAGATGGCAAATCAAACCAGATGAGCTTTCACAGCACATAGGCAAAACGGATGATTGTATCCTTCCCCTGGATTCAAGGATCCTCACTTAGACACCGTATTCATGGCAATCCAAAAAAAGAGATAATCGCCATAATGTAAAACCTCACATTTAATGGATAAAACGTAATGCACTGCTTGTTGCATTCTTTGTAAAGTTTGAATGCTGATGATGATACCCCGGCATTGTATTTTTTGAAGGCCTTCTCTTTTGCTTTTATATGCATGTTTACATTGAAGTTAAGCCACCCAGGAATTTTGTTTGCTCTTTTAAATTTATTTCCCAATGGGATGCACTGGCTAATCCCCTTTTTTAATATGCTCTTAAAGCAAACCCATCTCTCCTCTGTGTTTTTTGTTCCTAATATTTTATCCCAATTAATATGTCTGGATAATTAAAATCCCCCATTATGATGACACTTCCCATCCTTGCCGCTAGTCATGGCATGGCTTTTAATGATATGGTTAACAGACCAAAAAGCAAATAAGAGAAATTCATTGTTTAAATACCTGTTAATAAGGGGACTACAGGACATTGGTTATGAAGAAAGGTTACGAGCACTGGACTTATTCTCTCTGTAGAAGAGACGATTGAGAGGGGATATGATCTCAATTTACCATACTGGTGACCCCACAATAGGGATTAAACTTTTCTGCGGAAGAGAATAATAATAAGACACGTGGCCACTCATTAAAATTAGAAACAAATAGGTTTAACCTTAAAGCGGGGTTCCGGCCAGCTAAAAAAAATGTTAAAGTCAGCAGCTACAAACACTGTAGCTGCTGACTTTAAATAAGTAGACTTACCTGTCCTGGGTGCCCGCGATGTCGGCCGCCCAAGGCCGAACCGTCCCTCAGCTCTCAGGTCCCGGCACCGCCATCCTAGGTAAGGGAAACAGGCAGTGGAGCCTCACAGCTTCACTGCCAGTTTCCTACTGCGCACGCGCGAGCGGCGCAGCGATCTGTGAATGGCCCCGTGGTGTTCTGGGAACACACACAGTTCCCAGAAGACAACGGGGCCGCTCACTGAGGAGAACAACACGCCGCGGAATAGGAAGAGGCAGATTAGGAAGATTGCCTAGCAACAAGGTTTTAGGTAAGTATAAAAATTTTTTTTTTTTTCCAAATGTTTTTTTTTTTCATTTTTTTAGGAATTTTGGTGGCATTTTTTTTTACAGGGTGGCCCTCCGCTTTAAACTGCGTAGAGCAGCCTTAAAATGCTGGGAGAGCATCCATGTATGTCCTCCCGCTCTCGCGCTTCTGGTATGCCCCCCGGGGCACGCAGCCGGCTTGCACTGTGATCACTGAGTCCTTGGGACTCAACTGATCAAGGTAAAGGACCAATCACAGTGAGCCCTTTACCATGTGATCAGCTTTCATCCAATGACAACTGATCGCGGAAGTAAACAGAAGCCAGTTAACACCTTTTTTTTTCTTCACGTTGTCAGCTGAGAAGAAAAGCCTTTAATCGACTTCTGTTAGAGGGACATTGGTTCCCTTAGTGCCCACCAGTGCTGCTAATAAGTGCCCTCCAGTGCTGCTAATCAGTGCCCCCCCCAGTGCCATCAATCAATGCCCATCAGTACTGCTAATTAGTAGTGTCCACCAGTGCCACCCATCAGTACCCATCAGTGCTGTCAATCAGTGCCCATCACTGCCTCATCATCAGTGTCACTTATCAGTGCTGCCTATCAGTACCACCTATCAGTGCTAATCCGTGCCTCCCATCAGTGCCCATCAGTGCCACCTCTCCGTGCCACCTATCAGTGCAGCCTCATCAGTGCCTCCTGATCAGTGCCCACCAGTGCCGCCTCATCAGTGCCCCTCAGTGCCACCTATCAGTGCTGCCTCATCAGTGCCCATCAGTGCCACCTCAATAGTGCCCATCAGTGAAGAAAAAAAATGACCTGTTTGCAAAATTTTATGACAAAATATGAAAAATGCTTTGTTTGTTTTTTTCAAAAATTTTGGTCTTTTTTTGTTTGTTTAGCAAAACATAAAAAACCCAGTGGTGATTAAATACCACCAAAAGAAAGCTCTATTTGTGTGAAAAAATTATAAAAATTTTGTATGGGTATAGTGTTGCATGACTGCACAATTGTCATTCAAAGTGTGACAGCGCTGAAAGCTGAAAATTGGCCTGAGCAGGAAGAGGGTATAAGTGCCCAGTGAGCAAGTGGTTAAAGTTACATTGGAAACTTCCAGGATAGGACAGCCAGGTAGGTTGGCATTTATGTGATGTAAATGGACTGGGGGACAGAAGGGAACCCAAGGTGGGGGACAAAAGGGGACCCAAGGTGGGGGACAGAAGGGGACCCAAGGTGGGGGCCCTCTGACTGGAAAAATGACAACCTGCCCTCAATACCTTATGGAGAACTTTATCTGAATAAAGTTGGGCAAATTCTTATATGAATAAAGGAGGGACAAATTCTTTTTAATTATATCAACCACCTGCTGTTACTCCTTAGAAAAAGTAGTAACAAAGGTGGATGGACAACCAGTTAACATGGCCATTTGCTAAAGGCAAAATATGTTGTTGCAGAATCTATATTTTTTTCTGTAATTAAGCCTGTTGGTATTTATGGCAGGTGTGATCACTGTGCCACCCCTACCCTGATCATATTTCATGACCATCTTTAGGACTGTAGTACAAAATGAAAAAAAAAGCTTTCTGATGATTTACCTAATAATACCTCGAAGAAGGTATGCTAATTAATAGTGAGTCATTTAAACATAAAGGGAGTTTACCATAATTTCCAGTTCACCTGTTCAATTAATGGCTCTCAATATTGATTTTGTGTAAATCATGATTACACTACATTGATTTTTTCAGGTCAGCCCATGTATGGAGCTGTAAAATATTCAAGAATAATTATATATAGATATGAATTTTGTTCAAATAATTTGCTGTATCATGTAAACAATTTACCTGAGAGGTCAATAATTGCCCTGTAGTCGCAGTACGCACGTATGTTGGAGAAAGGTCTTTTAAGTTCTTTACTGGGCTACAGATATTGGCCTTTTAGATGTTTCTATATGGTTCACTATGGGTTAAATCTATTTTGTAGACAGTTTGATTACAGACATACATACTCATATTTTAAAATACTGCATGCATGTGCACTGCAGACCCTGATCCTCCCAATCTAAAACTGGAGGAACAGCAGACTCCTGGGCCAAATATCTCTTTCTCCAAGACCTATAATACAGGGATTTGATAATAGTGTACACCACTGGTGGTCAACTTACTCAATTTGCTGGTTTGAATCCCAACCATGATCGTACCTGCCTGGAGTTTGCATGTTCTCCCTGTGCCTGTGTGGGTTTTCTCCAGGTACTCTGGTTTCCTACCACACTCCAAAGACATGCTGGTAGATTAATCGGCTCCTATATAAATTGGCCCTAGTATGCGTATGTATGAATATGAATTATGAACCTTAGATTGTAAGCTCCTTGAGGACAAGGACTGATGTGAATGTACAATATATATGTAAAGCGCTACATAAATTGATGGCGGTATATAAATACCTGTAATAAATACATTAAAATATAGGGGACTTATAATGCAGCCTTTGAATCATTGAAGTGCCGCACATATTATTCAATGTATTTATTGCTACAGAAAACTGATTAAGAACATAATACAGTAGATAACCAGAGACTGGAGATATGCTACAGAAGTTGGCAGAGATTGGGGACATGCTACAGAAGATAGCCAGGGACTGAAGACACGTTACACAAGACTAATAGAGGTAACTGTCATTACAGTCCCATTACAGGCCAAAGCTCATACATTGGTACTGCCTACAGCCTCCTAAAAACTACTGATGCCACTTTTGATATTACTCTTGGCAAGATCCATTAAAAAATGTGGAGTAAAAGAAAAATATGTAAAAAGTGGATGGACAGCACACAAAAGGAAGAAAGTGTGCAAGATCTAAACCAAACCATTTAACGAGCAGATGCCAGTCTAATGAATATTTCACATCTGCTGACCCTGAGTAGGTGCTTAGGTGGGAAAACACTAGGACTACTTTCACACTGGTACACTTTTGCTGTTCTTTTCCAGGGTGACCAAAGCACAAAAAAAATGATTCAACATTAAATCTTATGTTACTATTCGCATTGTAGGTGCTCTGTGCTTTGAAAAATCCTGCATGCTTCACTGACATTAAGGAAGGTGCCTTTTTGGTGCAGTTTTTCAAAAGCACACCAAAAAGGCACCTTCCAGTGTAAAGCAATGAAAACACATCCACATTGCAAAGTGTAAAAGTGCCCTAAGCTGCACAAAAGCACATCAAAAGTGCATCAAAAGCACATTAGTGTGAAAGGGCCCTAACTACTAGTGACTGGGGCCCACAAGAAGTATAATAACAACCAAAGGACCACAGCAGAGGTTTAGATAAAACAAAGGACCCAAGCTACAATGGGTAGGGGTTTGAGAGGCTAACTTGAAAGCTATAGAGCAAAACATACATCTCCAACCAGACAGTACAGGGAAAGTTTGTAAACCAGTAGCTGAGAATGCAAATAAAATCCATAAATTCAGACTCACATTTATTGTACCCGCACTGGCTGGCCCCTTCCTGTTCCGACATGACTGCGCACCATGCACCATGGCACAAAGCAAGATCCATAAAGACATGGATGAGTGAGTTTGGGGTGGAGGAACTTGACTGGCCTGCACGGAGTCCTGACCCCAACCCGATAGAATACCTTTGGGATGAATTCGAGCGGAGACTGTGAGCAAGGCCTTCTCATTCACATCAGTGCCTGACCTCACAAATGCACTTCTGGAAGAATGGTCAAACATTCCCATAGACACACTCCTAAACCTTGTGGACAGCCTTCCCAGAAGAGTTGAAGCTGTTATAGCTGCAAAGGGTTGGCCAACTCAATATTGAACCCTACGGACTAAGACTAGGATGCCATTAAAGTTCATGTGAGTTTAAGGGCAGGCGTTCCAATACTTTTGGTAATATAGTGTATATTCAGGTATATCTTCTTAACTCAAAAAGGTATCTCATATTTCTCCTCCAAATCTCCAAATTCCTTTTTTTTTTTTTTTTTGTGATTCAACTTTCTGACTCTTCATGGTCCCACTATATGTAGGGACATAGCCACCCTCTCTTGCTATGTTTAGACGTTGAAAACTGGGTTTTCAAAGTCATATGGTGCACATAAAATAGAATTCTATCCTTTATGGCTATTAATGAATATATAAAAAGAAAGATTTTGCACCCAGACGTTAGCTTTAACAATATAACATATGTCAAAAATGATAGAAAGATGTATTGCTTGCTTTGTCTAGCAGAACAGAGATAAGCATGTTAACTTGAGGTTGGCGGTATAGTTTAAGTAACGTCAGTATCAGCAAAATCTGTTTAAAAATAGTGTTAAATGACCTTGGAAATTAATTCAGCAGCCATAAAGTTTAACAAATTACTTTTCCATTATGAATTAACAGCACAAATATATAAGTGATCAATAGAGCTTGATCAATATAGAGGTTATAACTTAACAGAAAGGTCATATGAACTAAATGTACACTGTATGTACTATATGATACAATGTGAGTTTCTCTGTTGTGGTGTTGCAGAAAAAAATATGTAGGTTGACAGAAAAGCAACCATGATAGCACACAGACATGCAGTGTAATAACAGTGCGCTTTACTGCTGCAAGACAACTTCCACTTAGAAAATGAATTCAATTGAATGTCTGCACAGGTGACAATTCAACAACACAGTTACTCAGGAGCTTCACAATCCTGGCCAGACACAATCTTTCTGCTATTTCAAACCAGGTTTCAGGCCAGTTCACACTGCTCCGACATGGAAGTCAAATGACTTCCGATCCGACCTTTCCTTGCGAATTCATGTCCGACTTCCATGCGGCTTCAATGAACGGGGTCCAACCATACTAGGCCTTTTGAGTCTGGTATGAATATTAAGGGGGAACCACACGCCAAATTTAAAGAAAACGGCGTGGGATCCCCACCCAGAATCCATACCAGGCCATTAGAGCATGCAGCCCGGCAGGTCAGAAAAGGGGGGGGATGAGCCAGCCCGCCCGCCCTTCTGGACTATACCAGGCCACATACCCTCAACATGGGGGGGTGCTTTGGAGCAGGGGGGCTTTGATGGGTACAAGGGCCTCTTACCGACAACCACCTTTAACGCACCCCCATGTGAATGAGTATGGGGTACATTGTACCCCTACCCATTCACCCCCAAAAAACTGTATAGTGTAAATTAAAACAAGAGATGTTTTTTTTAAAAATTAAAAATGAATAATGTTCCCCATCGTAGCTCCAACCTGTCTTCTTTCTCTGGTTCCACCACCAATGTGTTCTTCCTTTGGTCTTCTCCCTCCGCTGCTGTCTTCTCCCTCCAATGATGTCTTCTTCCTCCGGCTTTCTCCCTCCGCTGCTGTCTTCTCCGCTGCCGACCTGGTCCTCCTCCGGCCCTGGCTCCCGCCGTTGTGTCATCAGCCTCTGCCCTGCCACTGTACCCCCCTGCACAACTGCCCCACCTCTGTACCCCTCTGCTCTTCTGCCCCACCAGTGTAACCCCTTTATCATCTGGCCCATCACTGAACCCCCCTTCTCCTCTGTCCTACCACTGTAACCCCCTGCTCATTTGCCCCCATCACTGTAACCCCCTTGCTCTTCTGTCCCACCGCTGAACCCCCTTCTAATCTCTTCCACTACTGTACCCCCTGCACATCTACCCCACCATCCTACCCTCCTGCTCTTTTGTCCCACCGCTAAACCCCCCTGCTCATCTGCCCATCCCGCTGTACCCTCCTACTCATCTGCTCCACTGCTGTACCCTTTTCTCATCTATGATATGCAGAGTGGTGCAAGGAAGCAGAGATAAGACACATCTACCTGTCCTGGCACACTCATCCAGCTGATCCACATCTCGCATCCAGCCCACGTACTTGTTTGTGATGTATGTGATGTCACATAGAAGCATCTGGAATGAATACACAATGATGAGATCAGGTCAGGGGCATTTTCTGAAAGCAGTGGGCCTGTGTGCAAGATCAGGCAGCCGCAGCTGAGAAAAAGTGCGTCGCTGAGCGCTGCAGCAAAAGTTGGGTGTGATTTTCATTGTGCTGAATACTAGCTGTGGCTTAAAGGGACACAGAGTGCAGGGGTTCAGTAGTAAGTGACGCAAAGTTCAGGGGTCAGGAGTAGGTGATGTAGTGGTTGGTAGTAGTAGATGATGCAGAGCTGAGGGGTCAGTAGTAAGTGACACATACACACAAACACATGAATAAATGTATATAATGTATGTATTTAAATACCAGCCAGCAATAACAGGTGGGTTACTTTCTTCTTAAAACTTTTCTGTAGTTAGAGCAACATCAGGGCGGGCTCCCAATTTATCCACCAAATTCAGATAAGGACAAAAAACGGGACAATTGCTCCAATGCTGCAATCCTTTTACTGAAAAAGTTCAAAAATACAAACTTGTAATGCCAATATACGCTACTGCAGTGTTCTTCGTCAGGCTAGTCAGGCTATGTGTAACCTTCTGTTGGATATCATCATGTCTTTATCCCAACCCATGGTGTAACACCACTGGTGTCATACCCAATTCATTAATCGTAAACCTCATGTGTGTTAACCCCCTATGGGGAGTCAATCACATGATTAGCAATCAGTATGCGACAGTGGTACACATATTCAATATACCAAGAAGAAACAAACAATAATGCAGATATTTAAATGATACACAACTGCAAAAAAGTTGCAAGAAAACAACAGAAAACCAAGAAAAACAAAAAAAGAAGTCAGTCAAAGAGATACTCAATGTATCCAATACACTCAAACCAAAAATATATATACAAAAGACATAATCACAGATATATTTATACCATCAAACACAAAATCAATAGTGACAGTAATATTCTGCTTAATTTATGGCTAGGCTGCATAAAAAGTCTGTGTTCAAGTGGATCATCTTAAATTATATTTCATGTATCCAGTCCCGTGTGGTTCCACTAAATCTAAGAAGGAAAAAGTGAGGTGTAGATTCAGCCAATTTTCATAGAAACAAATACAAGTCATAGTCTCTATTCATTCTGTTAGGATATAGAGACTGTAACTTGTTAATCCACCATACCTCCCTTTTCTTTAATTTAAGTATCCTGTCACCCCCTCTTTTGTCCCTAAAAACTTCCTCCAGGACCATAAAGTGAAGGCCGGAATCCTGATGTCCTTGTTCTAGGAAATGTCCGGGTTGTTTGTGTCTAATTGTACTTCTATAGAGGTATATTGTGCGATTTTTTGGGTTGTCTCTCCAACATAAATCAATTTGCAAGGGCATGTGAGGATATAAATCACATATGAGGATTGACATGTGTGACCTTTTCCCCACTAGATGGTATGTATAGTGATTACCCTTGAGTAAAAGATTGCATTGAATACAGTTAAGACAGGGATAACATCCCTTTCTTTTTTCCCCCAAAAATGTCATTTTTGTTTCCTGTGTCCTAGCTTTGTATTCAGATCTAACTAGGGAATCCCTTAATGTTTTATTACCCCTATAGGCTTTAATGGGAACCTGTTGAAAAACGTCAATCTGGGGGTAAGCACGTTTCGGGACAGGGCAAATGTTTCTTAATGATTCTGAATATTTTTCACTATAACTGAAATGAGAAGGGCAGTCTCTGTGTGTCCTGTTTCTGTTTCCTAAACGTGGTCTCACCTCCCTCACGTTGTAATTTTAAAGCCTCCTGTGAGATCATCCTCAATGGATACTTTCGTTCCCTGAACTTCTGGCACATTTCTTCCAATCTGGTTTTTCTAATACTCTCATTACTGACTATACGTGTCACCCTTAATAATTGGCTCCTTACAATTGATCTGTAATTATCAAACAATAGGAGTTGGTTTCTGTCAGTCGGTTTTATATATAGATCAGAATTGATCTGATTCCGGTCTATATAAATCCTTGTATCCAAGTAAGTAACTGATTTTCCACCAATATTAATTTTAAACGGAATATCAGAACAGAATGCATTTAACATTTAATCAAACACTTTTAACGACTCAATGTTGCCCCGCCATATCGCAAACACGTCATCTATATAGCGCCACCAGGTGGCGCAATATCTCTGAAACAATTCATTCAGAAAAATGTGTTTTTGCTTGAATTCGTTCATGAATGCGCAAGCATATGGCGGGGCAACATTCGAGCCCATCGCAACCCCATTGAGTTGTACAAAAAACTGATCTTTAAACAGAAAATAATTGTTGAATAAAATTACTTGCAACAATTTCTCAAATAACACAACTTGGGCTTCAGAAAACTCCTTACTGTTCTTGATCAGTCCTATTGCCGCATCAATGCCATTCTGGTGTGGGATCGATGTGTATAAACTCGTGACATCTCATGTTACCAAAATCTCATCTCCACGACAATGTGAGTTTTCCCTGATTTTTTGTAGAAAGTCATTAGTGTCCCTAATTTACGATTTAGTGTTCTTCACCAGGGGGGACAGAATCGTGTCCAAAAATTGAGCTGTGGAAACAAAAATAGAGTCTCTTCCCAAGACTATGGGACGTCCTGATGGTGGTGATTGACTGTCCTTGTGTGTTTTGGGCAACATATACAGGACTGGAATACATGTGTGTGATGGTAACAAGAATTCAAAGAGGTCACGAGATATGATCCCTTCTCTCAATGCCGGTTTTAAATATTTTCCAATAACTTCCTTATGCCCCAGGTAGGATCACTGGTCACCTTTTTATACACTGATTGGTCATTTAACTGATGAAAGATTTCTTCCTCATACATATTTGGATCCATAATTATTACCTGTCCCCCTTCATCAGCCGGTTTCAGCACGATATTGTCCCGTTTGCTGAGACTTCTCAAGGCTGTTCTTTCTTTAGATGACAAATTATTAGGTATGTGGTCACGATAGTCAACTTGGGAAATAAGCTGTTTAACATCCCGTGTAACCTCCTTGACAAAGGTTTCAACCAGGGCATATGATGTGGGTGGTACTGATTTGGATTTGACCTTTAAACCAAATGTTTTACAGTCAAAGCAGTCACCCAATGGTTCCCCATATACAAACAGTTTGTGAATAAAGTGCACTTTCCATCTTATATTACGAAATAACCTATACAGGTCTTGGTCAAGCTGAAAAGGGTCTAAATTACTTTTGGGACAAAAGGAGAGGCCCCGATTAATAAGTCCTACCTCCTTCGGTGACAGGATCCGCCTGGATATGTTGTGAATCAGGTTTCCCGTGATTGCATGCATGCATGCTTGAGCTAAGGGCAGATGGATTCCAGGAAATAAATGCTACATGAATCATTTGCTCTTAATCAAGATGGCCATGGCTAGAAATACTAGGGGAGTGTTTTTTAAAGTGATTTCTCAGCACAATAAAGTATAGAGATATTAATGGATGGGTGAGTTTGATTTGAATATTAAACATGAATTAAACAGTGTCTTTGGTTTGTGCTGCTTAGATGCACTAAAGGTCCACTTAATAAACAAAGTCTTCCTTAAAGGCCTTTTACACATCGAAGGGCTGCAATGTGCAAAGGCAAACAGCGCTGTTTCAAAAATGTACACCTAAATATGGGTTGTGATGGATCCTATCCCACACTCCACTGAGTGCCTCCGTCAATAACACCGCTTCCTCCAGTATGACCATCAGAGAGATATAATATTATAGCTGCATTAAATACACTCTATCGAAAAGCCAGTGGCGTGCAAAACACACCTCAAAAACTTCCACCCGGTGCCAAAAAAAAGTGCCCACACATAGAGAGTGAAACACAAAAACGTGCAACGGGTGTACAGAGTCCTCCACTAGGGAAGGACCTTACCCTGATCCCCTGGGGCGTTAGGCTCCAGACAGGGACTGAGGTACTCAGACAAAGGGTCCATCCGGCCGAAACCAGGCGGACCCCCACAACTGGAAGGACTGCCGAAGCAGACCAACCCAAGTACAGTGGGGCTCTCCCGAAGAGAGACCCCTCAAAGGAGAGGGCGAACCAAGCCAAAAGGCCTATGTCCACCCCCTCCCAAGACTTTCAGAGTAGGCCCGAGGACCCACACCCTACTCGCCACGCAGTGACAAAACGTGTATACAAAGACAACCAAAAAAAGACAAAAAGGTGACAAACAGGGGTAAAAGAAAGAGTGGGGAAGATAGTGAGATGGGAGAGTGAAAGTGGCCATTGTGCTATACAAAAAGGCCCGGCCCAAGAGGCAGGTGCGAAAAACGTGTGTTGTGGTGAAGTGACCAGGGTGCCATAAAATCAAGTGCTTTCACACCGTGACTATACGGCACCCCTGAACTGCCACTTCAGGGGCACATTCACCACTGGCTTTTCGAAAAAGCCCTGACCCCCCAGCCCAGACCACAGCAGACCCCACCACAGGCAGAAAGGATATGGAGATCAGGAAGCCGGAAAAAGTCCTTTATCAGGCTCTGCCGTCGCTCCCATCACTCCCTCCTAATTACATTCGGGAAGTACTAACCACTCCCCTCCCCCTGTAAGAGGGAAGTAAGCGTTCTCTCCTGAATAACTGTCCGGAGCTAGATCTGCCCCAATCCAGGCCAGAAGGCCAGGGTCCCGACCCTCCGGTTCAGACCCCGTGGTTCTCCATCCCTATCAGAAGGCTTCCCTTTCGGCTACAAACCACTCCAGGTCACCTTCACTCCAGCAGGCTTTGCATAGCAACCGCAATCCCGTCTCTATTTCGCCATAGATCAGGGACGGAAGCAAGCGCCACCTCCTGGAAACTGATAAGAACAGATTTTTTGATTGAAAATGTATACTTTATTTTGCAAGAAAATATACAAAAAACAAATACTTAAACAGGGTACATTCAGTACTGCGACGCAGCGCATAAATACACTACATAACAGTACATTGCCAAGCATACAAATAAATTACATTCATCCTGCGGTATGATGCCTAATGTGTTGTGCAGAGTAATAATACCCCGAAACATCACATCATGCATGACGCCGCATTACCCTGAAAGCAGTACTTCAAAACCATTTCACCAAAAATTCCGGTCATACAGTCAAATAACATTCAAATGGGCAACGGGTGTGATGGGGGGGGGTGGAGAAGGTGGGGTAGGGGAGGGAGTAAAAGAGTTCACAGGCCCGAAGCTTTATTTGAACTGCCAAAGGATACACGGGGGAGAGGGGGGGGGGATGGGGAAATCTTCAGACCTCCTCTTCCTCCTTGAAGTCCATCAGGTGATAGTCTCTGAGCAGACTGTGAACCAGTCTGCGACAGTCCTCGATGGACATCCTCTCCCGCTGGTGGATGAGGCGCTTTCTGGCGCACCATAAAGCGTCCTTAAAGCAACACAGCACCCGCCAGGCACCGTCAATGTCCTCCTGTGAATGAGTTCCACAGAAGAGTCCGTTCAACACACCAAAGTGTGTGATTGCAGTCTGTGGCACAAAGTCTTTGAGCTCAGGTTCCAAGGCCCTCAACAGGTCCTGTGCAAAGGGGCACTCCCAGAAAACATGCAGAGCAGTTTCCTCCTGGATGATGCAAAAGGGGCAGTGCCTGTATCTGCACAGGTTTCTGGCATGCATGAATGTCCTGAGTGGCAACCCCCCTTGGATTGCCATCCATGCCAGATCTTTGTGCCTGTTGGTGAGTCTCTTTGAAGAAACATTCCTCCAGACCACTTTACAAGTGGCTGAAGGGAGGCCTGGAACAGTCTCAACAATGTCCGATGCTCTGATCAACTTGTGGATAGTTTTTGGCTTCCACAAGTCGGGCTTCACTCCATGTAGCCCCAGCTCCTTAATAAACTTGAAGGTGTCCAAGTAGTACCAAGGGGTGTCCCAGTTGTAGGGGATGGAGCTGTCCCATTTGTCCCAGCCCAGGGTCCTCCATAGAGGCAGGAGGAAAAAACGGGACATAGAGTTACCACCAGAGTCCACAGTTCTGTCCACCAATGTCCTGCGGATGCAGTTACAAGCAAAGCACACCCTCAATAGTGTAGCGATGTCGGGCACGCCCTTACCGCCCTTGAGGGGTTCCTTGAACATAACTGCCCGCTTCACTCTGTCCATTTTGGAGCTCCAGATGAAGTGAAACACCGCCCTGGTGATGGCCTTACAGGTGTTAACCCGAGGGGGCCAGGCCTGGGCGAGGTACAGCAACACAGGGAGGATCTCGCTGCGGAGTACCAGTGTTTTGCCTTCGATGGTGAGTTCTCTGAGGCTCCAAAGTCCAAACTTCTGTCTCATCTTTGACAGTCTTTCTTCCCAGGACTTCAGGGCTGCGCCCTCAGCTCCAAACCAGACCCCAAGGATTTTGATGAAGTCCGTCTTGACGCTGAAAGGAATTGGTGCAGAAGAAGGCAGGAACCACTTTCCGAAGAGCATGACTTCTGACTTCCCGCAGTTGACCTTTGCCCCTGAAGCTTGGCCGAAGTCCTCACAGGTCTGGGCGAGTGTGTCGATGGAGCGCCGATCAGAACAGAACACCGTCACGTCGTCCATGTAGAGTGAGCACTTGACCTCCCGTCTGTCCGGTCCTGGTGCGGTGATCCCTCTGATCTCTGGGTTCCGTCTGATGCTTCGGGCGAAGAGCTCTATACAACAAACAAAAAGCAGAGGTGAGAGAGGGCAGCCTTGTCTGACCCCAGACAAAATTGGGAAGGGGTCAGTTTTCCAGCCATTTACCAGCACCAAACTAGAAATGTCAGTGTACATTACATTTACATACGAACAAAACATTTCCCCAAGACCAAACCTGCGCAGAGCTCTGCACATAAACTCATGGGAGACACGGTCAAAGGCCTTCTCCTGGTCAAGACTGACCAGGGCCGCGTGCACACGGCGGCCATGAATGTACTGGACCGTGTCCCGGACAAGCGCAAGGCTGTCCGCAATCCTGCGACCAGGAATGCCGCAAGTCTGATCCGGGTGGATGATCTGTCCGATGACAGACTTCAACCTGTTGGCCAGGACCTTGGCGAGGATTTTGTAGTCCACGTTCAGCAGAGAGATCGGACGCCATTTTTTAAGATCCGATCTCTCCCCCTTCCGCTTATACAAAATCGTGATCATCCCCTCCCTCAGTGACGGAGGCATTCTGCCCTCCACCACCATCTCCTCATACAGCTCGAGCAGGTCCGGGCCCACGAGATCCCACAGTGCTACATAGAGCTCAACTGGGAGACCATCGCAGCCCGGGGTCTTGCCTCGCCTAAAGGATTTAGCGGCAGAGTGCAGCTCCTCCAGCACCAAGGGGGCGTTGACGGTTGATGAACCTGCAGGATCAATTTGGTTAGAGATACCTGACAGGAACCTGTCGGCCGCCTGTGTGTCTGTTTCTTTTGGGGAGTAGAGGTTGGTGTAGTAGTCGCTGACCACTTGCATCACAGCCTTCTTCCCCTTTTGGAGTGTTCCGGTCTCGTCGCGCAACTCCGACAAGGGTGTGTGTCCTGAGTGAAGTTTCCTGAAAAAGAAAGAATTACACTTCTCACCTTTCTCAAGATTCTCCACCTTGGCACGGAAGACAATGTGCCTGGATTCTTCCTCGAAGTGTCCTTTCAGGCTCCTCTTGGTGTCCTCCAGGTCCTGCCTAACATCCCAGCCACAGTGCTGAAGGTCCTGCAGGGACTGCAACTGACGCTGCAGTCTCCTGAGTTCCCTCCTCCTGGCACACACACGCTGGCGTCCCCTTGCCTGAAAGAAGCTACGCAGCTTAACCTTCACAAACTCCCACCAGTCACTTACCCTTCCGAAGAATCTCTTTTCCTCCGTCCAGGTGGCATAGGCTTCTCGGAGTTCCCCCATCAATTCCTCGTTTTCCAGCAGGGTGCTATTCAGCTTCC
Source organism: Aquarana catesbeiana (assembly GCF_042186555.1). NCBI lineage: Eukaryota > Metazoa > Chordata > Amphibia > Anura > Ranidae > Aquarana > Aquarana catesbeiana. The sequence goes on along the minus strand of NC_133325.1, from coordinate 107,006,326 downwards.
AGGAACCCGGTCCGCGGGCAAAGCCCTCGCCCAGGTCACCCCGAAAGTGAATAGCCCTGTGGTCAGAGAAAAAGCAGGGGACCATGGAGAACTCACGATGCTTGACTGTTCTTGAAGTGAGCACGAAGTCAATCCTGGAACGCACAGATCCATCGGGTCGGCACCACGAATAGTTCACGGTCCCTTTCCCTATGGATCCCACGGCGTCCTGCAAGGAGGCCTCCGAGATCATCTCCTTGAGCAGCCTAGAAGTAGCATCAAGTTTTGCGTATATGCTGGAGCTGCGCCCATCCTCCTCAATCGGACAGTTAAAATCACCGCCGATCACTACTGTTCTGGTGGTGACGAGTTGGGTCCGCAGGGTATGGAAAAGTTCCAGCCGCGCATTCTTGTCTGGGGGGGGGGGGCGTACACGTTGATGAGCCTAACTGGCTCTTCCACCCACGAGCCGTCTATGACCAAAAGACGGCCACAGACTAGCTCATGGATAGAGTCAACCGTGAAACGCCCACCCCTGACCAGAATGGCTACGCCTGCAGACTTGCAATCGCCACCCCCGGACCAGTAGGAGGGACCAAGGGTCCACTGAGAGGACAGATGGGTGTACCCCCTCAAGGGAGGAAGGGCGCACTCCTGGAGCATGTAGACATCACTCTGCTGACTTGAAAGAAAGGTCAGGACCGCTTGCCTTCTAGATGTATCCTTGATACTCCTCACATTAATGGAAAAGATTGAGATCTCAGCCATAATGAAAAAGGGTATGAGGGTCTAGTTAACAAGGGTCCGAACTTACCTCCCCGGAGGGGGGGGTGGCTCTTCCGTTGCGTCTTCTGCCTGTCCTGTGTCCTGGGCCAGGCCCAGCTCCTCAAGGACAGACTCCATCATCTGCTGGCTGATGTGGACGTTGGGGGGGAGGTCATGCTCAGGGTCGACCACGATCTCCTCCCCTTCCTCCTCCTCTCCTGCAGACTCTAGGTCCTCCACTACTTGCTCGGGTCCATCGCTGTCGCGTTGGACCCCGTTGGGCCGTTTGGTGGAGGTGGCGGGTTCCTCAGCTGTTGGGCTCTCTGGCTTACGTTTCCGGCTTCCTCTTGGGCCACTGGTGGGGGTGGAGGGGGGTAGGAGGGTGGGGAAGTCCTCCAGGGAGGACAGGTTGGGGGGGGAGGGGTAGGGAGGGGTTCCTCCGGCACAGAGGGGGTGGGTGGGGGTGTGCTGGAGGTAAGGGAAGGGGCAGGGGTAGGGGCAGGAGGGGCGGGGGTGGACTTACCCTTGGCCTTTCGAGGTTCTTTCGGTTTTTCTGGTAGCTTCCTCCCGGATGGCTTACCCTGGCTTACAGCTCCAGCGTAGGTCCGGGTTCTCTGGGGGCAGTGTCTGAAGACATGCTCTGCCAATCCGCAAAGGTTGCAGGCTTTGGACCTCGGACAGTCCTTGGTCTCGTGGCCTGTCACCCTACAGAACTTGCAAGCAAGTTCTGTACAATCCTTCCCTATGTGTCCCGGCTGCCCACACTTGTTACAGTTGTAGGGTATGCCGGGGTAGAAGAGGATTCCTGCGGAGGATCCCAGGGAGAAGAAAGGCTGCAGGTGCTGGATGTCCCCCGAAGGGTCTTTCCTCAGTTTGCAGAGCACAGACCACTTACCTATCCAGAAGCCGTTGGCATCGAAGATTTGGATCGGGTCCTTCACCACGGTGCAGAACCTCTGGAGGTAGGTGGCTATGTCCTTTCCACTGGTATGGGGGTTCCTCATGGCCACTGTCACCCGCTTTTCGTCCCGTGTTATGGGGCAGTTCGCAGTGAACTTCCGGAAAGGGGATTCAGGGCCACTGGTCTTCACCATCTCCCAGTATCTTCTGCAGACCTGAAACGACACAAAAGTTATAAATAATATACCTCTTGTGAAGGCCTGCACAGAAAGCGTCTCCACTTTGCTGAACCCCTGTTCCAGGATCATCTTCTTTCCGAAGATCTCCGGGGTCATGTCGGGGACTCTTCCGTCCACCTCCTTCAGCTGCAGCACGACCGTCTGCTTCATCCATGGCTCCAAAGCTGGGAGCCCGTCTGCAGGCTGGTCTGGCTTGGCTGGTCCTGGTCGGCTGGTGCCGGCCGGGGTAGGGGCGGGGGCTGAGGCAGCGGCATTCCCGGGCTTGGAGGAAGTGGCTGGAACGGGGTTCTTCTTCTCTTTTCCGGTCTTCTTTTCGCTCTTCCCCATCGTCAAGGATTTGGATGTCGCTTCAGATGTTTCTTAGGCGGCTTCCTTCTGGTTCCTCGACGTCTTCGCTCTTTTTCGTAGCCTTTACAAAGGCTCTAGCATCTACTGCCCGGAGGTAGTAATGCAGAGTGGGGGAGGAGGGAAGACCGCAATCTCGTTCCCTGTGGGGGCTAAGCCTCTAACCCAATAGCAGCAGGTAGGTGAAGCTGAATTTAATCAACGATCCTACCAGGCCGAGCAGAGGGTACCCCACAAGGACCAATTAGCTTGGATAGATGCAAGTGGTTCTCAACGTCCTAGCTGTGAAGCAGAGACACCCCTAAGGGCTAAAGTCGATACTACACTTGATCTTAGCCAAAAGGCCGAGAAGCAATTAGCAATAATCCATAAAATCCATTAAATACAAGTCTAGTCGATAATAGCTTGTAGAATCTTGACTGCTTTATTGGACAGAACACAGCCTTTTTATACACATTTAACACAAGGGGTTAGATAACGAGGTAGGGCTGACTCATGGACACTCCCCCCCCTCCCCTCTAGCAATAACTTAAAAGACAATAATATAATTAACATGTTAATTAACACAACACTTAAGGCAGACCTGGTGACCAGACAGTTCGTCTCTGCAGGTTAATGTGATCAGCTCTTTCAAGAATCATGTATTGTTCAGAATAAACAACTAAGAATAGTCTTTGGGCAAGTCCAAAAAAATAAAAGATTAATATAGAAATACCAAATAACAGGGTGAATGTGGACAGAAAAAGGTCCTTGCAGCCAGTGTCCACGACAGTGCCCCCCCCCCCTGTCCCATAGTCCGGCAGACCCAACTAGATCCACCACGGGTCAGCTTGGGGCTGTCCGGGATAGTTTTATAGTTCAGTTTGCCGGGAAAGTCCATCAGCGTTCCCATTCTGCTTTCCTGGCCGATACTGTATGGTAAAATTGTAGGGCTGCAGTGCCAAGCTCCATCGTAACAAACGTCCATTATCCCCGGAGACCCGATTAAGCCAGATTAATGGATTGTGGTCGGTGAGCACCGTAAAAGATCATCCGTAGAGATAAGGTTGGAATTTCTTGAGAGCCCACACCAGCGCCAAACACTCCTTCTTCACGGCTGCATAACCGACTTCCTTGGGTAGCAGCTTCCGACTGATGTAGGCCACTGGGTGCTCACCGCCATCAGGTCCTACTTGGCTCAGTACTGCCCCCAGCCCGAATGTAGAGGCATCTGTGTGGACACAAAAACGTTTGGCTGGGTCAGGGGCAGCTAGAACAGGAGCTGAAGTTAGTGCATTCTTTAATCGTTGGAAGGCAGCTTCACACTCAGGGGACCACAGTACCTGTCGGGGAAGGTGCTTCTTAGTCAGGTCTGTCAGGGGCATAGCGATGGAACTATATTGTGGGACAAATTTCCTATAGTACCCAGCTGTGCCGAGGAACACCAAGACCTGGGTTTTAGTACGGGGGGTCGGCCACTTGGCAACTGCCTCGATCTTAGCAGGCTCAGGTCGTTGTTGTCCACTGCCTACTCGATGTCCAAGGTACTGTACCTCGGACATCCCTATGCTGCATTTCTCTGGATTAAGGGTTAGTCCTGCAGCCTTGATGCGGTCTAACACGACACCCAGGTGAACCAGATGGTCCTCCCAGGTATCACTGTAGATCGCAATGTCGTCCAGATATGCACAAGCATAGTCCTGGAGGCCATCAAGGAGTTGGTCTACCATCCTCTGGAAAGTCGCCAGTGCATTCTTCATCCCAAATGGCATTACTTTAGACTGGTATAAGCCAAATGGGGTAATGAACGCCGATTTCGGAATAGATTCCGCATCCAGAGGAATTTGCCAGTATCCTTTGCATAGGTCAAGGGTTGTCAGGAATTTTCCCCGAGCAATGCGATCTAACAGATCATCGACCCGGGGCATAGGGTAAGCATCAGTGGTGGTGCACTCATTTAATCTGCGGTAGTCTACACAGAAGCGAGTTGTGCCATCCCGCTTCGGTACAAGGACCACCGGGGAAGCCCAGGGGCTGCTGGATGGCTCAATGACTCCCAATTCAAGCATCTCTCATGACGCATCCCCTCTCTCACTGCGTCAGGTATCCGGTAAGCCGCCTGTCTTAGCGGCAGTTGTCCCGGGGTCTCCACATGGTGCACTGCCATAGTAGTGTACCCGGGGACTGTGGAGAACATTTCCCTTCTCTGACTAAGGACCTGTCTAGCTTGTTCTCTCTGCGTCGGCCCTAGCTGGTCGTCAAGCTTTATCATCTCTATCCCTGCAGTAATTCTATTTAGCTCCGGGAGCACCAGCAGGGGAAGATTCTCAGAATCTTCCACAGCTGGAGCACATATAGCGGCTACCTCTCCTGATCTTTCCCAGTATGCTTTCAACATGTTCACATGAAAGGTCCGTCGGACTCTTTCATCTGAACATTTAGCCACTAGGTAGGTTGTGTCACAGAGCTTTGCCACAACCCGGTAAGGTCCCTGCCAAGTGGCCTGTAACTTGTCCTGCTTGGTTGGCCTGAGGGCAAGAACCTTCTGCCCAACCTCCAGAGTGCGGTTCCGAGCAGTACGATCGTACCATCGTTTCTGCCGCCTTTGGGCAGCCCGAAGGTTCTCCTGGACAGTGTCCGTGAGCTCCTTCAGTCTGTCCCTAAACTCAAGAACGTATGCTATGATAGAGGACCCTTGGGGATCAATTCCCCCTTCCCAGTGGGCTCTGACTAGATTTAGGGGCCCCCTCACCCGCCTCCCATACAGTAACTCAAATGGGGAGAACCCGGTAGATTCCTGCGGCACCTCCCGATAAGCGAAGAGAAGGTGTGGCAGATATCTCTCCCAATCCCTGTGAGAGGTTGCAAATGTCCTAAGCAGCTGTTTCAGTGTTCCATTGAACCTCTCACACAGTCCGTTGGTCTGGGGGTGATAGGGAGAGCTCTGTAGGGGCTTTATCCCACAGAGCCTCCATAACTGCTGAGTGAGCTCAGCAGTGAACTGGGTCCCCTGGTCAGAGATGATTTCCCGAGGGAAACCCACCCTGGCAAAGATCTGGAGCAAAGCATCAGCCACAGTTTCTGCATGGATATTTGCCAGGGGAATGGCTTCCGGGTACCGGGTGGTATAATCCACCACAGTAAGGATATATCTCTTCCCAGAAGGACTAGGTCTGGGCAATGGTCCAACCAGGTCTACGGCAACGCAGCTAAAGGGTTCATCAATGATCGGTAAAGGGTGTAGGGGAGCTTTCAGCGGGCCCCCATGCTTACCCACCCGCTGGCATGTGTCACAGGTCCGGCAATACTGTCGGACATCCCCTGTAATCCCTGGCCAAAAAAACGACTGAGTCAGACGGTGGAGGGTCCGGGACATCCCCAGGTGTCCGGCTAAGGGTATTTCATGCCCAATGCGCAGCAGGTCATGACGATATTTCTGCGGCACAATCAGCTGCCGCTTGGGTGGATGGGAGGCTGTCTTTCTCTCAGTAACCCGATAGAGTAATCCCTGGACCCACTCTATTCGCTCCCTCTCCAACCCCCCAGGGTCCAATCCTGCTCTTTCCCTATAGCTAGCTAAGGAAGGGTCGCTAAGAGTTGCCTGAGCAAATTCTTGGGGAGAAGCCCAAGTCGGGGTAGGGATAGTTGGGGTAGTACAGTCTAGGTCAGGGGTGACAGGTCTTACCTGGGTCCCGTCCTCGAGGGAGCGCACCTCCATCCGGGCTTGCTGGCGGGTGGTAACAGGATAGGCTTCCGGGGATACATCCAGGGAGAAGGCTGAATTTAAATGTCCCAAATCGTTGCCCAACAAAACCTCTGCAGGTAAGTTCTGCATTATTCCCACTTCCACTTCTTTGGCCCCCGAACCCCAATCAAGGTAAACCCTGGCAGTGGGGACCCGCATAACATTTCCCCCGGCCACCCGCACAGCCACAGACCGTCCCGTCTGCTCTCCCGGGTTTATCATTCGGGACTGTATCAGGGTAATAGTAGCTCCCGTGTCCCGCAGTCCCTGGGCAGCCCGACCATTAATCCACACGGCTTGTCGATGGTGCAAACGATTATCTGTAGTGGCAGCTTGCACAGGGTCTGCCTTATGTAGAATTCCAATATTCTCCTCACTTGGGTAAGTCACATCATCTCTCTCCAGACAGTGTGTAGCAGCCCGGGCAGGTCCAAGGGGCCTGTTATTCCGCGCGTCCTGGGAAACATTCTGCGGACAATACCTCCTAACATGCCCTGCTTGGTTGCATCTGTAGCAGAGGTCCCCTTTTCCTCGTGAAGATGGTAGCTGAGTGGGGCTGGGGATCGATGGCTGGTGTGGAGGGGCAACGCTCCGTGGAATGTTGGGGACAGGCCGAGCTGGGGTCTTAGGCTCTGGTTGTACAGTCCGCCTTGAATCCAGGTATTGGTCAGCTAGGGTGGCAGCTTCATCTACTGTGACTGGCTGCCGATCCTTTACCCAGTTTCTAACCTCATGTGGGGTATGATCGTAGAATTGTTCCAGGAGGATTAGCTGGAGCGCATCTGCCATGGTAACAGCTTGGCACCCGGTCATCCAACTCTCCGCTGCTCGGGTCATTTGATGAGCCCATTCTGTATAAGGCTCTCTCTCCTTTCGGCGGAGGTTGCGAAACCTCAAACGGTGTGCCTCTGGAGTAATGCCGAAGCGAGCCAATAGTCTTTCTTTTACCCGGTCATAGTCCTGGCTGATCTCGTCAGGGACATTATTGTAAGCCTCTGCAGCCCTTCCTGTGAGCCGGCTGATGAGAGTCGCTTTGGATTTGTTGCTGGAGACTTTTCCACGGGCTTCCAAGAGATCCTTCAAGGTGCTGCGCTTGAGTCTGGCGTAGTGATGTTCCATCTGCTGTTAGGAGCAGGGGGTCCCGGTGGTGATTTGGGTGTGCCTAGGCAAGAGGAAGCATCCCAGAGCTTGCCACCAATTGTGACGGATCCTATCCCACACTCCACTGAGTGCCTCCGTCAATAACACCGCTTCCTCCAGTATGACCATCAGAGAGATATAATATTATAGCTGCATTAAATACAAGTCTAGTTGATAATAGCTTGTAGAATCTTGACTGCTTTATTGGACAGAACACAGCCTTTTTATACACATTTAACACAAGGG